>NC_081166.1:12393225-13593225 GCF_012432095.1 Onychostoma macrolepis | reverse complement strand
TTTTTTTAAACTAGAAGTCTATGGCATGTCCCCATGTACAGCTTATCGCCAGGTAAATATTAAACTCTGCAGGATTTCGCGTAGCTTTACCAGAATTGCTTTTCTCTGAATTGGGGACTGATTTATCATAAGGCCTCTATAAAAGTTCTCCACTTCCTGATCATAAATGATGTGGATGAAGAGAACAATTTGTATGATAAGATGTTTACGCAGTTTTTATATTGATATGCTCTTTTCCTAATTCATAGAATAGGAATACAAACATCCCAAACTTTCCTTTATTATTTCCTTATTAGTTACAAGAAATGTTTCCTATAGTGTGAGTCAGAAAGGTAATCAAGTAAGCATATTTGTTAGCTCTATTGATTGTGCATTGGCATGTGCAGTGCTTAACTGTTATCTGGACAAATGTAATGTGAAACTACAAGAGGATTGACAGTGAAGCTATAGATGATTTTAAATCACGCTATTACTGGGTGTGGGGTCCGTTCTATGAAAATCAACTCTGTCTTTTTGTCTTCTTTATTTTTTTCTCTCTAGGATCGGTTGTTCTTTGTTATGGAGTATGTGAACGGAGGAGACCTGATGTTTCAGATCCAACGCTCACGAAAGTTTGATGAAGCTCGTTCCCGTTTCTACGCAGCTGAGGTCACATCTGCGCTTATGTTCCTGCATCAACACGGCGTCATCTACAGGTATACACACCCACAGTAAAAATCTACAAACAATGTTGTCACAGCCCATTTTACTTACGTAATGTGTCATGTTTATGAATGATGAGTGACTTTTTAATGAGTTGGATTTTCATTGGTAAAAAAGCAATGCAGAATTTTATCAATCAGAAATTAAGTGGTTTGTGAAAAGTGGTCATTTCATACCACTGACATTTAAATAAATAAAATTTTAATAAATGCATATATTTATTTAATACATATATTAAATGCATATATAAATAAACATTTATTAAAATGTATTATTATTATTATTATTGTAGTTATTACATATAGTTTCTCTGCATTTTAAACCAGGATATGAACACCTATTTTAATAAAAAATAAATAAATAAAAATACACACTTCAACTTAAAAGTCAACATAAAATCACAATCGTCAATTTTACTTAATGCAAAAATTACATTTATTAATAGTAAATTCTAATTATTATTACCTACATATATCTGTTTCTGCATATTAAGGTAGGATAAGAACACCTACTTTAAAGAAACAAACAAAGAAAAAATGCACACTTCACCTTGAAAGTCAATTTGCAATCACAATTGACTGTTTTTACGTTCTTATTGCACATTTATGTTCATGTTGGTATTTTCCACAATATTGACAAATTTACGAAAGTTTGATTTGATGTTTCATTTTTGGTGACACTAACTGTGTACAAATTGTACACTTCAACTCTAAATACAAGAACTAGTCATGCCATGAGATTGCAGTGTGACTTCAGCTCCCACAAATGATGCCAACCGTACCCAGGCATGATGCTAACTGGCACTCAAAGACTTTAAATGCTTGTTTTTGTTCCAGCTCTGAGGCAGATGCTAATCCTATTTGACCCGTGAGAGTTAGCAAAAGATCACACCATTGTTAATGTAGCGTTTAGTATCAGCTTACCTCTCTCAGTGAAGTAAAGTCCTTATTCTGGTTTCCTGCTCCCCAGGCACAGCTGAAGATACAGTGTACACTCTGTGCTGACTGCAGCTCTGCGCTCCTGATACAGTTCAGACAGAGCTTTTATTTTTTGAACAGAAGCCGATAACTTTAAACAATTGTGAAGCGTCTCAAAGGACTAATCCTTTGACAAATATGCACACTACGTTCGTGATCAGTATGGTGTGTTCACACTCGCTTCAGTTATGAAAGTGAATCGAATGCATTCAGTGTTCTCATATGTACAGAACAATTTGAGAGTCACACCTGTTGATTAAAACTAGGGTGACCATATGACCAAATGTCCGGGATTCGGCTTTTGCTTTCTACAGGCACCATTCATTGTATGCGTTTTTGTATTAAAGAGCTGCATTGGACTGTTTTCTTAATCTCGCTCCTGCTGAATTTCTGACCATTACTACCTGCTCCCGCAAACATTTTCACAAATATGCGGAGTATTTAAATCACTTTGGATGCAGCTCGTGTTGGATGCAGGGTTGCCAAATCTGCATTTTTTGCACGGAATTTTCTCCCGTGGGATTTTCTCCTGAAATATTGCATCAATTACATTTGACTGAAATGCTTGCATTGAAACATTTTGCATTCTACCTATGATAAAACTGTGGTAGATGTTAAGTTTTGTGAAGAATGACCACTGGTAGGAAGCCTTTTAGCTGTGTTTATGATCAATCTGCATAACAGTGACTGTAAAATATATATTTTAGGTAATGACTTAAGGAAATTACATATTTTGAGTTTTGATATTTGGGATATGGTCTTTGCGCTACTTTGGGGGCTACTTTAACCCCAAACCCCCAAACACAGCCAAACACATTCATTCCTTCCCAGGTACGAACTTGTATCTCGCTGTCTTTCCGTCTGTTTATCACACAATCAGGGTTACAAGCAAAAAGATATGCTGAAAGCTGAATACAGAGGCTGTACTGGGCCACATGCTCTGAGAAAAGCACAAAAGCACTATTCCTTATCCAAATCTTGGGTAGATACTGTAGTACATTTCTGCTGAGACCTGCAAAGAAACAAGAGGTCAAACTTCACACGACCCCCATTTGAGATTACCATCATTATCTTCCCTGTTATCATGTCAAAAGTGCTTGCCATTTCAATGTCTTGATGCTTATATGGATTCTTTCTAGTCCAATAAAGGGTTTTTTAGTTCATTAATGCAAGTGAGCTGTTAGTACTCAGCTCTTTCTGCAGGGTTTGAATTTTGTTAATAGTAGTCATTTGAAGATCGATCTGATTAATGGTTGCAGGAACACCAATGATATATTTCACACTGAATTATATTAATAGTTCATTGCATGATTTAAAGATATGACGATCAAATGTTTCCTTATTTGTGGTTTGCAATTTATTAGGTCTTGCAAATGTATAGATGGTTTTGCATGATAGATCTGGCCTCAGGGAAGAGTTGAGGAATGTAAGTGGAGGTAGGATGTATTAGTGGATTACAGCACCATTCTGAAGAATGAGAAGCCTCTTTAGCCTCCAGCAATACCAAACCCTCTCCACCTTTTCTCCTTCTTTCGTGAGGAGTACAAATTAGGGAGGAAATCCTAAAAAATATATACTGTACGCTTCTAATATGTACAAGTACAGAGTGTACACTTCTAGTATATCATATTTCTGTGTGCAACGTGTATTAGATTACTCAAAGTGTGTCAAGATCTTATTATACAAATTATTTCTATTCAAAAGTTCCATTCAAAAGTTAGGGGTTGATACGATTTTTTTGGCAGTAAAGAAATTGAAAAAATATATCAAGGTTTCCATAAAAATGATTAAGCATCATATTAAGTTGTTTTCAACATTTATAATAAAATAAATGTTTTATATCAGCATATTTGAATGATTTCTGTTATGCCATCACAGGAATAAATTACATTTTAAAATATATTATATTTATTATCACTGTAATTAACACCATTATTATTGTTTAATTAGCTCATAGCAAAGGAATCGTTAAATTGTAATAAGGAGTGACTAGTTCTCACTTTTGATTAGGTAACAGAAAATGGGAAAATGTCATTAATTAAGTGCTTTAAACCAGCCTTTATTGAACATTAATTGCATTTATATTTACTGTCCCTTTAAATGTTTATAAATACATTAAGGACACACACACACACACATATTGGCACATGTGGTTTACAGGGACTCTTCATAGGCGTAATGGTTTTTATACTGTACAAACTGTATATTCAATCCCCTAAACCTAACTCTCTCTCTCTAGTTTTGTGTGTGTGTGTGTGTGTGTTTGTGTGTAACACTATTTGTATAGTTTATAGACTATGAATTAACTATAAACTGATAGTTTGCAAATAATTTGTAAGTACTTTATTAGTGCATACTTACTATAAAGTGTTACATTTTCTCCTTTAAGAAAGAGGGGAGAAAGACAGTGAGAATGAGAAAGCCAAAGCAAAGACATAGTAAATTGTATCTCTTTGGTCTGTTGTGCAGGTCAATGCTTGTCCTGTGTACAGACTTGCTGTCTGATTAGACCTGTAAACCATCTTGTTTCTCAGCTTTAGCTCACTTTACTTTCTCTCTCTGTTCCTGTATGTTTAGCTGAGATTTTTTTGACTGGGGCTGATCAGAGGCATCATGTTAAAGTGATGAGGGACTCCATGGAAAAATCACTCTGCACACAAAGGGAACACAGGAAGGCATTTCAATAGGGCCTAATTATGTGTGTACATGCACTTATGTGTATGTGCGAGGGACCATGCATGGCATGTGTATGTGTGTACGTTTGTCCGGTGGAGCTCAGAGGAAGTGTGGAAGACGAATCCCAAAGGGGTCAGAGAGTCTTTACTTAATTGGTGACCTAGAAATATATTAATATCTACATATATAGAGTGAGAGAAAAATGTATTGTGAGTTTTGTCGCTATCAGATCAGTGGTGTCCGTTGAAAAGCCCTGAACACTGAAGCATTTGTTGAACCCTGAGCGGTACACAGTCCACTTTAACTCAACCTGTACTGTACAGCGGACAGCTCCTGGCTTTAGATTGCAGGAAAAAGCTATTTCTATTGGCTATTGTCATGTTAAGTGCATATTACTAAAATCCTTCCAAGTTTCATGGTTGCTGTCAAAAATAGTACAGTTACATAAACCTGGGCTGTCCCACCCTCATGTCGGAACAGTGCCTCACAAAAAGATTTGTGCTTGAATGATGCTAGCAAAGAAATGTTGACATTTTTTTGCCAATCAACCATCAAAGGCCAGGCCTGTTTGGCTCTCTGTTGCTGTCCTGTACAGCTTTATCAAACTGTTGACACAAAACACACGCATGAACATTTTTTATGGGTTCATGACAATTTTTAAAGAAGTCTCTTAAAAGGCTGTTTATTTGATCTAAAAAAACAAACAAACAAAAAAAAAACAGTTATATAGTGAAATATTATTACAATTCAAAATTGCTGTCTTCTATTTTAACATTTTAAAATGTAATGTATTCCTGTGATGGAAAAGCTGAATTATCAGCAGCATTACTCCAGTCTCCAGTGTCGCAGGATCATTTAGGAATCATTATATCATTTTCTTTAAGGGTAAAACTTGTTTAATGAGGGGGGAAAAAATTACTGTACACTTTTAAGTGGCTTGAGAAATGATCTTGAGCTTCCTTACAAATGCATGTAGTCTTTAATCACTTGAATAGCATCATAAAAATACAACAGCTCATGTTGCATTATGATAGACAGATTTTACAAGAGAAATGTGAATCCTTATCTCAGAAGTGTGTAAACAGCACACCTGATGAACCACACCCTGGCTTCTGTATCCCTCAGTATGACACATAAACATGTAAACACATGGGGTCATCAAGAGGTCATAGTGGCACCCAGCATTCTCTCTTCTAACCTTTCCTGCTCCACCTACCACATTAAAGATTGCATGACAGAAACTTATTGGCAGTACACTTCCCTTCAGCCTCAGTCACTCACCTAAAGAAGCCATGCTGCATCTGAAGAAGGTGTCGGTACATCAGTGAGACTTTGATAACAGTGGCTCTACACATTCTTACACGAACCAGAGAGGATTCTATTCTCAGGTGAATAGTACATTGATATAAGACTCTTCTATGGCTCATTAACTGCAATTCGAGGAAGGCACAGTTCACAGAAAGACCAGCCATGCTCCAATACACTGTAAAAAAAAAATATACATTAATTTGGGTCAGTAAGAATTTTTAATGTTTTTGAAGGATGTTTTTTATACGTACCAAGGCTGGATTTATTTGACCAAAAATACAGTAAAAATAGTAATATTGTAAAATATTATTACAATTAAAAACAGTTTTCTGTTGTCATATATGTGACCCTGGACTGCAAAACCAGTCATAAGTAGCATGAGTATATTTGTAGCAATAGCCAAAATTATCGATTTTTCTTTTCTGACAAAAATCATTAGGTAGAGATCATGTTCCATGAAGTTATTTTGTAAATTTCCTACTGTAAATATATCAAAACACATCTTTTTGATTAGTAATATGCATTGCAAAGAACTTCATTTGGACAACTTTAAAGGCAATTTTCTCAGTATTTTGATATTTTATTTTTATTCCAGATATTCAAATAGTTGCATCTCGGCCAAATATTGTCCTATCCTAACAAACCGTACATCAATGAAAAACTGGTCATGTATAAATAAATAAAATGGACCCTTATGACTTGTTTTGTGGTCCAGGGTCACATATTTAAAAATCTGGTGTAAATCTTTAGGCATATCTGAATTTTTTATATTTATTATTCAGTTTTCAGTGTCAAGTGATCATTCTAATATACTGATTTGGTATTCAAGAAACATTTCTTATAATTATCAGTGTTGAAATTTTTTCTTCAAAGAAAGAAAGAAGGGAAAGGAAAAAAAATCACTTTACTTAAAGTCTTTATGTATAATGTATTATAAAGGGTTATTAAAGAGTATAATGCATTAAAATGATTCATAATGTAATTTGTAATACATTATATTTGGGCTGGGTCTTTTTCTATTTTGTTAGTTCTTTTCTTTATTTTGCTCTGACACATTGAGAAAACAGGATTTATCAGGCATGACAATCAGATTAGCTCCTCCGAGCATTCCTGCTTTCGTTCAGGTTCCAGCCAGTTTGTCCAGCTGTATGTAACACACATCTACACACAATGTGCACATACAAAGGAATATACTGGTGTTCTGCACATACCTGCTTGTTATGAGATATGCAAAGTAATATTAATCATTAGTGTTTGTTCCTGCAGATCTGTAATGAAGGAATGAACTGTCTGACCATCTGAAACCATGCAGACACTGCTTGGCTGACATGGTCGGCATGCCTCATATGAACACGTTAAACTGTCATGTGACCCCCACTAAGTATTTAATGTTTCTACATGTTTGAAAAGCCTTTTACCACTGAATGCCCTTGGCCAGATTTCTCTGACTGTTTCCTGGCTGACATGTACTAGGTCCTTTAACCTTTAAAATGGCATTACAAAATCTCCAGCCTCTGTATGTGTACTGTTTTGTTTTTTTGTTTTTCTTTTTCCACTCTGTGGCATGGAGCACAAACATCCCCCTGTAGAAAACAAACTATCTATGCTGGGACAAGTCTCTGCAATCACTGCATTTCAGATATTATCGTAATGTGCTCCTCCTGTGGTTTTTGGGTTTAGCCACATTGCTTCAGTAAAACTTAGAGTTATTAATGCATTTCCATGTCCTCTGGCTTGTTAAATCCAGATTTTAAGTAGCTGATGGGGTGGTTTTGTGTGTTGTACTATTCAAAAGTCTGGGGTCAGTATGAGATTTTTTTTTTTTTTTTTTTAAGAAATTTTATTCAGCAAAGATGCATTAGATTGATTAGAAAGTGACAATAAAAATATTTATAGTCTTAAAAAAGAAAAATTATTCTCTTTTGAAGAAAAAAGCAGCACAACAGTTTTTTTAGCATTAATAATAAGAAATGTTTCTTCAGCTTTGCCATCATGGGGAATATATAAAATTGTATAATATATTCAAATAGGAAACTATAATTGTAAACTGTAATAATATTTCACAATTGTGGTGATTTTACTGTAATGGTATTTTTCTGTTTTGCACTAAATTATCTTATTTTTTTCTGCGATCTTCTGAAATGAGAATGAGATCTCTTTGCATTTGGTAATGGGAACCTTCGTTAAAAATCTTTATTGGATTGGAGCTGGATGAAAACATTTTCGTAACTTGAAAAAAAAAAACATTTTAACTGAAAATAAAATAAAATATTTAAAAATATATATTTTCTCAAAGTATTTTCTTCAAGTATTTTCTCAAATACTTTCTCATTTTCATTTAGTTTAACTTAATCTAGGCCTACTAATGTAACTAAAATTTAAACTGAAATAAAAATTAATAAAAATAAGAATTGTAAAGTTTTTTAACAAAAATGACAAAAACACAACAAAATTACCAAAACGTTATTTAAAATTTTAATTATAAATGGATTGTTTTAAAATAAAAACTAATAATGTAATAGAAACTATAATACTATTTCAGTGATACTAAAATCACTGCTGGAGAGAGGAGTCCTAATGGGAGTAAAATGACTCCGTATTGGCACAGCAAAAGACATATCCATCATTTAACCCCTCATTGCTGTTGTTTACCCTCTGCTATATGTACGAATCTATCTACAGTGGGGGAAAAAAACATTATTTGATCCCCTGCTGATTTTGTACGTTTGCTCACTGACAAAGAAATGATCAGTCTATAATTTTAATGGTGAGTTTATTTGAACAGTGAGAGACAGAATAACAACAACAAAAATCCAGAAAAACACATTTCAGAAAAGTTATAAATTGATTTGCATTTTAATGAGTGAAATAAGTATGTGACCCCTTCGCAAAACATGACTTAGTGCTTGGTGGCAAAACCCTTGTTGGCAATCACAGAGGTCAGATGTTTCTTGTAGTTGGCCACCAGGTTTGCACACATCTCAGGAGGGATTTTGTATCACTCCTCTTTGCAGATCCTCTCCAAGTCATTAAGGTTTCGAGGCTGACGAAACTCCCTCCACAGATTTTCTATGGGATTAAGCTCTGGAGAATGTGCTTTTTCTTGAGCCACTCCATCCCATCCACAACCCATTTTCTATGCCCTGGCTCTGACGGTGCATGGGCCCCCGTCCATTGTCCCTTTGATGCGGTGCAGTTGTCCTGTCCCCTTAGCAGAAAAACACCCCCAAAGCATAATGTTTCCACCTCCATGTTTGACATGGGGATGGTGTTCTTGGGGTCATAGGCAGCTTTCCTCCTCCAAACACGGCAAGTTGAGTTGATGCCAAAGAGCTCGATTTTGGTCTCATCTGACCACAACACTTTCACCCATGTTCACTGGCAAACTTCAGATGGGCCTGTACATGTGTTTTCTTGAGCAGGGATTGCCTTGTGGGCGCTGCAGGATTTCAGTTCTTCATGGCGTAGTGTGTTACCAATTGTTTTCTTGGTGACAATGGTCCCAGCTGCCTTGAGATCACTGACAAGATCCTCCCGTGTAATTCTGGGCTGATTCCTCACCGTTCTCATGATCATTGAAACTCCATGAGGTGAGATCTTGCACGGAGCCCCAGACCGAGGGAGATTGACAGTTATTTTGTGTTTCTTCCATTTGCGAATAATCGCACCAACTGTTGTCACCTTCTCACCAAGCTGCTTGGTGATGGTCTTGTAGCTCATTCCAGCCTTGTGTAGGCCTACAATCTTGTCCCTGACATCCTTGGACAGCTCTTTGGTCTTGGCCATGGTGGAGAGTTTGGAATCTGATTAATTGCTTCTGTGGACAGGTGTCTTTTATACAGGTAACAAACTGAGATTAGGAACACTCCCTTTAAGAGAGTGCTCCTAATCTCAGCGCCTTACCTGTATAAAAGACACCTGGGAGCCAGAAATCTTGCTGATTGATAGGGGATCAAATACTTAATTCACTCATTAAAATGCAAATCAATTTATAACTTTTTTGAAATGCATATATATATATATGTGTGTGTGTGTGTGTGTGTGTGTGTGTGTGTGTGTGAATGCAATATATGTATTATTCTATTTACTTATGTTTTTGTAGTTTTAGTTTAAAAATAGCTGTAGAAAAAAAAATTATAATTTCTGTTTCTGCTTGCATTTGGGGATTGAGAAACATTGAGCTGTCTAGTACATGACTGGCGGCTTCATGAGGGCTCAGAATGTTGATGTGCCTGTTGTGAAGTGAAGGGTTTTAAGAGCTTACCTGAGGCTGCTGTCGTTTTTACCTACACAAATGTTCAGCCCTGAGCACTGCAAACACCTAGGCTTGCATTCAGCCATCTCAGGAATGGAACGGGGAGCAGCTTGAGTTATAAATGAGGCAGAGTGCCATGTGTTATTGTTGTAAAGGTCTGCAGAATGGCCCTGGCCCTCAAGGTCCTGTAGATCAGTTGTCAGCTTACTGTCTGACATGCATGCCGACCCCTTAATAAAACCATTTTAAACAGCCTTCTTAAAAGACTTTAAGCAAGTCACAAAAAATGTAAAATATGGTCTAATTGTTTTTCTTCCCTGTCACTGCAGAGATCTGAAGCTGGATAATATTCTGTTGGACGCTGAAGGCCACTGTAAACTGGCCGACTTTGGCATGTGCAAAGAGGGCATTCTGAATGGGGTCACGACCACCACTTTCTGTGGGACCCCTGACTACATTGCACCTGAAGTAAGTCTAGTAAATTATAATGAACATAACCTACAGCTGACATGTTTGACATAATTTTGAATCTCATTCATCTCTCTCATTCAGATCCTGCAGGAGTTGGAGTACGGCCCGTCGGTGGATTGGTGGGCTCTGGGCGTTCTCATGTATGAAATGATGGCTGGTCAGCCTCCGTTTGAAGCTGACAACGAGGACGATCTTTTTGAGTCCATCCTCCATGATGACGTGCTTTATCCTGTGTGGCTCAGTAAAGAAGCCGTCAGTATTCTGAAAGCTGTAAGCGGCCTGTTTCTTGTAATCTTTTCTTTGTTTGTGTATGTGGTTTGTGGTGGTTGGCCCATTTATCATTTCTTTTTCCACTTCTGTTCGGAAATCTTTTCTCTTCCAACAGTGATATATTGAGCTCCACTGTATGGTCATACACCTGGCTGCACTTTCCCTCTGACCTCTCCAACCTTCCTCTGTTCATTTTCCTCCCTTTTGTTCCTCATTCATCCCCCTGTTCTGGTATATTTACCTCCGACTTACAAATACACAAATTTTGTGGCATATTTTATACACATACACATACATCCATTTTTCTAATATTTGTGCACTAAAAATCATGAATTGCTTGAAATGTTGTTGTAAGCGGTTGTATCAGTTTTGCAAATTTCCATCCGAATGAAATAAACCATCTGTTGATTCAATCCGCATACCCTCTCTCCAAAACCCCGCTCTCCAAAGACGTGTCAGCAAAAAGAGTGTTTCTGATTGGCTCGTTTTTTTGATTAACACTTCATAAGAAAATTTTCTTCAGTATTTTTGCTATAAGTACGACAAAGCATCTTGTTTAATCTTTTTTTATAGTTCAAATTATTTTTATTTTATTTTAATTTAATTTATGACCCCATTATAATTATTAAATCTATACATTGTCTTTTTAATGTAATGTTAATATTATTAAATGTTAAAATGTATTTGTGTATGAATACATTTTTATTTGTGTATAAAGATTTACAAAAACCTTTATTAATGAATGCTGTAAAAGTATTCTTATGATACCTAAGGCATTAAGTAAGGGATAATCAACGGCTAGCTGTGCATTAAACGATTTGAGTACACGATGTGTCGGGTGGTTGCCTCCGCGAAGTGCATTCAAATATTAAAGATGCCAGCATTCACATATTAAAGATGTTAATTATATTTGCGCTGCAATATTTGACCGGAGCGATAAAAATGACGGTTATTTTCGTCTATATTACTATTCAACTGTAACTGTATGTTACTATGGTTACCAATGTTTATAGGAAGCGCATTAATATAGAACGTGATTAAACTGACCTGGAACTACCTGTGCGGTTAAACGAATTTAATCAACACCTGCCAGCCAATCAGAATCGAGTATTCAGACAGACCATGGCATAACTAACATTATTAGCTAGTGAACCTTATTGTTAAGCATTGCAGTTCTATGATTGGCTAAAAAGATTATTTATTTATTTATTTATTTTTTGCTGTTAGAATGACAAGTGTGATTTCTCAAGACTCAAAAAAGAATCATTTTCAGTGATATCTTCCTTGTATTTTTTGTCATAATCCACAAAAATGCTTAAAGTTCTTAAATGCTGTTCGTATTTACCCCTTCTTTATGAATTATGTAATGTAAAATGTATTCCCTTTCCTCAGTTCATGACAAAGAGCCCCAGTAAGCGTCTGGGCTGTGTGGTGACCCAGGGACTAGAGGAAGCCATCAAAGTCCACCCTTTCTTCAGAGAGATCGACTGGGTCTTGCTGGAGCAGAGGAAGATCAAGCCCCCCTTTAAACCTCGCATTGTAAGCATACATGATTCGCACACATTGAATTAACCCATTTCTGCTGCTCAAACAGTTGAGCATAGCACTAGCAGCACCAAGGTTATGGGTTCGATTCCCAAAGAAAACACAATCTGGTATAAATGCAGTGTAAATACCTTGAATGCAATGTAAGTGGCTTTGGGTAAAATCATCTGCCAACTGCATAAATGTAAAATGTAAATCATGAAATGCATCACAATTCATAGACATCATTTTTTTCTGCAAAATGCTTCAACACAGCATGCGCACATTGACTTTATCTCTCATGTTCCTCTGTCTTTAGCGTCTGTGGTCTAGACTGAAAGTAGGATGCCACAACGGCACTTTTCAACTTCTGCTTTCCCATGGCGGGGGGAAGGGCTGAGTGTGTTGTGTGTATGCGTGTGTGTATATGTACACAATGGGTGATTTAGATGGAAAGGTCACAGAAAGGTTCAGAGAAAAAGCGACCGCCACTTACTCTCTTGCCCTCTGAGTAACTTTGAGCTGCCGTTTCGTCACCACACTTTCTACAGCATCTACATTTACATACGCACCTGTGGCTTTTAACTGAAAGTCTGCACTGCTTCTTAGAACAGCACTGGGGACAAAATCTGAATCTTAAGCAATACAGACATTTGTTTGTTTTATTAGTATTATCATTATTTTTTAAAGGGTTAGTTTTGACGAAAATAAATGAAAATTCTGTCATCAAATTTCAGGTTTTACTACCCTTGTGGGGAAATTTGGTCCCCACAATGTAGCATAAATAAGAACACACACACATCCACTTACAGATTAAATTTCACAATATAAAATACACTACTTGTTACTCTACTTATTACATTTTAAATAGGGTAAACATGTAATCTGTAACCTATTACATTTCTAAAGTAACCTTCCCAACACTGATTACACTCTAAAAAACACCGGGTTGTTTTTAACCCACGGGCTGGGTAAATATAGGACAGAACACATTTGGGGTTAATTTTACCCAGCAACTTGGGTTGTTTATTTAACCCATCATAATGGGCTGATTTAACCCAGCTAATGGGTTATATTTTTTTTATATTTTCTAATATAGCTTATTTTTTACGTTATACATGAAATAATGTTTACATATTTACTTAAATCCTTTTTAAGTTTAAATCCTATTTTAACATCCAAAGTATTTGTATTCTGTATCTTTATGAATAAAATAGTTTATTTTATGCAGAGTATTAGGCTTTTCCATCACGCGATAAGACCGAAGTTTGTGATTCACACCGCGCACCTGTATGTTACTCTGCATGAAATTGAACGATATACAGCACAGTAACGATTTTATATATAAAATAAAATTTACACAAACCTGTATTTACCAAAGAAATGCATCAATTCGATGGCGCTTAGAACTGTTCTCTCCAGAAGACGACGCAAATTCCCCACGATAAATAACTCAACCGCTCGGTTACGTCTGACCCAGGATCTGAGTAATACAAAAACTACCCAAACATTGGGTTGTTATATTTGACCCAGGAGCTGGGTAACACAAAAACTACCCAAAAACTGATAAAATTACCCAAAAATGGCATTTGAGTTAAAAATAAATAAATAACCCAGGATTTTTTAGTGTACACGATTGATCTTCTGCATGAACCAATTAGGTTTTTTTCTCACGAGTCAAAAAAGTACAGTTGAGCTTCCTCAAGAACCAATGAGGTTTGTTTGATCTCTTTATAAACTTTTTGAAGTGTCAATGTTTTGGGTTAATAGACTTTCTCAGGGGCCTGAGAAATCGCTCAGGTTTCATTAGTGTCCTCATTTGTGGTTGAAGATGAACAAAAGTCTGGCACGACATGATGACAGAATTTTCATTTTTGAGTGAACTACCCTTTTAAAGTTGAACCTCAGAAAACCTTCATAAACCCATGTATCTCTGTTGTCTGTTTTGCTATAGAAAACCAAGCGCGATGTGAATAACTTCGACCAGGACTTCACTCGCGAGGACCCTGTGCTGACGCCAGTAGACGAGGCCATCATCAAACAAATCAACCAGGATGAATTCAAGGGCTTCTCCTACTTTGGAGAGGAGGCTTTGTCTTAAAGCCTAACTTGGTGTCTGTCAACTCAAATATATGTTAAACACTCCCACAAACACTCAAAAACCCTCATCGCATCGCAATACATGAACACACACTCTACAAATGTTCTGAAGACGGGGCTCAGACCGGACCAGAGCAGAACAGCCAGTCCCTGTGGTTCAGTTCCCCTTTACTGCTGTTTTTTTTGTTCTTTTATTCTTCTCTAAATCTCCAAAAAGAGAAAAAAAAACTGTACTGCTTATGGATCTCATCACAGGCCTCAACAAGTTTGACAACCAATCAGAAAACGAATGTTCTCCAGAGCCCAAGAAAGGAAGGGTCGGAACGCACTACCTTAAACCAAAATTGACAATACCAATGATTGTACTACAATTTCGGACACCGATCGGGTCTTCGTAATCCCTCGATGGAAAGGTCTTGCCCTTGAGGAGGATTTTACCCTGCATACGTGACAATTAAAAAATGTAGTGCTGTGCAGTCAAATGCCTTTTTGTGTATTCAGGTGACATTTTGGGAGCAATTTTATAGAAGATACAAAGACATATATTCCATCAGTGTTATGAAGGTCCATTTGGAATGATGACCTGCTGTATATGGGTTGTGTTACGAAGTGTCGGCCTGAGTAGGTGTGTGCATGACATGTATGTGTCTGTGTGCATGTGTTTGCATGAATGAGAGCGAGAGGCCCTTGCCCTCCTGAAGCTCTACAGATATTTTCATGTTGTTTTGCAATGGCTTTTCATTTGCGTTCGACTGTGCAAAGACTACAGTGTGTGTGTGTGTGTGTGTGTGTGTGCGTGCATGTGCGTGCCGTGTCCCGCCGCTATGCATACGAAGGTATAGTCGTGGGCAGACAGACTAGTACCCATAGCTGTCCGGTCGATTTGTACAGAACATAACATGTACATAGTATTCGCTCCAAAAGCCTGTGAAAGCTTCTTAGAGTAGGCAATTGTTTGCATGGTCTTGCAAATTGTGTCGTTATTGAGTAGCATCAGTTTATAGAAAGAAAACCATGTTTTTGATATCTATGTGCAATACCCTGAAAACATTTCCCCTAGTTCTTTTCTTTATTTTCAAATTGTTCTGTTTCGGTTTCTCTCTTGTGCTGATTTTCTCGTGTTAGAGCTTCACCAAAGGCTTTCTCGCTCTCTCTCTCATGCTTCTCTCTGCCGTTCTCATGTACATAGTTTGCTGAAGTACATAAGCTGTGGAATGTAGTGGAAAAATGTGTGAGCTCTTAATTTATTCAATATACATGTAGCTATGCTTCCCTTTTTGTGTCAATAAGTCATTCGTCTTTTTGTGTTACTTTATTTCAGATAATTGTTACACACCTCTGTATATCTTTCGGACTATTCAGTCTTGTTTTAAATTTTGTGAACCCCTGTAGTTGATTTATTTACTTGTGCAATGTGAAAGACTCTAAAGGAGAGGTGAACGAAAACGAAAAAGGGTACATTTCAGGCGTACTAATTAAAACCTTCTGGAATGTGATGACTTTTGCTTTAGCAATTCAATAGCGATTTAAATAAGATGTGTTTTATTGTTCTTTTAAAAGTGGTTGCTGACCTTTTATTTCTGTCTGAGGTTTCTTTTGTTTCGTTGCTTTTATTTTTAATCGTGTCTGTGGGTTGATCACGGTAGCTAGGTCAATGTTGCAGATTGTCTTTGAAGCCTTTTCTCTCACAGGCACTTTCCTGTCTGTTACCCTCACTGTTTCATGCCAAATGTCTTGTTCAGCTTTATTTTCTCCCGTTGTTTCCTTTTTAGTTGTAAAGGAATGAACTTGATATATAGGATGCATCCATGGTCTGTCTTCAAAGTCAAAACAGAGTAAATAAACTAAGAATTACCTCTTAAATTAAATGCAAAGATTTCTCTGGCTGAATATTGAATATTTGCGCATACAGTATTAAAATACATAAATGTTTCATATGTATGATAGTGCTGTATTATATACATCTGGTATTGGACTTTAGTTTCTGTATGGTGAAGCTTCATGTGCACAGAGGTATTTCTTTTCTGGATACACTAGCGTTATCTCGTAAGCATTTTACTATGTGCCAAATGTACTGTCATCTAAAGGATGTGAATGTTTTGTTTAACCTATTAAACCCCAAGATGTATGAAAAATGATGTGTTTTGGTGATATGTTGCAAGAATTTTATGTGCACACACACACACACCCATACCAAGGAAACAGCACATCAAATTGCAAAAGTCAAATAGAGTCTAAAGGTTTGGCTGTACTTGTAAGTCTAAATTTTTTTTTTTTTTTATTAAAATAAAAAAAAAAACATTCTCAGAAATACTGTGCAAGTTGCAACATTAAAAAAAACAAAACTGACTTGTAAGGACATTTTGTGTTTTTGGATTATTTGAATGACTCACAAAATAATCTGAATAATATATTGCCTTAAATATGCTAATACCAACAGGTTTCTCTGAAGGTTTGGGATCAGCAAACATCCTCCCCTCACCGAAAACTATTGCATCAATGAGATGTTCTTGCTAACATGGTGAAACCAACATGCATGTGTGTGCATTATTGCAAATGAGCTTGATGTAAGATGTAGGCTACTTCAACAGTCATTCTAACCATTACAATTATGATTTCCATCAACTCCATGGTTTCTGAAGTCATAACAGAGGATCGATTACATGTTTGTTTGTATGGTACACTGGTAGAAGCCTCTTATTAAATGGGAATTGGTCCAAGATGGAGTTGAACTAAAGTTAAATCTGTTCCAATTAAGCCCTACTCCTGGAAAAGACGCTTTACTGTTATTTTTCCACGGTCGGCGGTCATTTTTGTTTGTTTGTCCACGTTCAGAGATTAAAATTCAGCCCTGAATCGTTTTGAATCCTTCTTGGACACTTCACGTGATGTTTATTTTATATGAGACACTGAAACTGAACTTTTTCACAGGCCAAAGGCGCACAGAACTCTAGAGCACTCATGTGTGAAGAGGAAGAGCCAGGCGAGAGGTGAAGAGCACCAATCAGTGCACAGAGCTGATACACGCGCAGAGCAGCGGTGGCGCTCGCGAGCTCTTTAGCAGAGTCCGGTCAGTGAGAGTCACTCTGGAGAGGTAGTGCGATCCTCGGCAGTGTTCTGAGACTGCACTAACTGCTCCGGTCATTACTGGAAATGTCATGAGAATGGACATTACGGAGGAGAAATAACTAAATAAAGGCATTTGTGAGAAAATACAGGTTTAAACTTTTTTTTTCCCGGAAAAGTTAATTGAATTCATTATAGGCTACGCAAGACAAGGTTGTCTTCAGCATAGGCGCATCATGACAGCCGAGAGAGAGAAAAAAAGGTAAGGCGCAGGAAACTTTTCATTACTGCGTGGATTATCAATTACGTATTTTCTTGAGTTGTTTACCTTAATTTGAGATTCTCGAATGACACGGGCACCAGAGCGGAGTAAACTGCTGTTTTAACCTGAGCCACATTATCGCATTAAAGGTTTCCTAAACTTACTGGTTTTGTATTTGAACTCATACGGTTTACATAATAACTTTTCCCCCCATAATCTCACCCCGCAATTTTAATTTATTTAAGACTTTGATATTGGAGAGGTGTGCGCGGACCCTATTTTTAGCTCGCTCTTGTTAATGGGCTCAAATGACTTGAAACTTTAGGCTATTAAAAGTCAAGTTCAATTGCTATAAGAAATAAATAACACATTTACTGCATCTCATTATGAAACGAATGGATTAAAATAATTATTCTGCTCAGTATGCATTCATGATATACATACTAAGGCAAAACAAAAAGCAGCAAATCTTTATTCAAAGAGTTGGACCCTCAGAGACCGTCAGCTGCTTAGTGGAGTCTGCTAATAAATAACTACCTGTTGAATTCAAATATCACTGTAAAATGTTTTACCTAAAAGTTTGTACATAAACATTTTGTTTTCATCAACTTAACATTACAGTCATGTTTATTTGTTTCATGAGATTTTAGAGCTCGATTTTCTTATTCAGTAAGTACATTCAAAGTGAACATGTGTGCAGTGAAGTAATATTTTTCTGTTGCAGTAAAAAAATAATAATTAACTTAATAATTAATATTTTTTCTTGAAAACATTGCATTATTTTGAAATTTTACAATTTCTATCATTATGTAAATAACATGTAAAAGATTGATCTTTTACATGATTTACCTTTTACATGCCACGCTGCCATGTTACTCTTACTTTTTAGAGATTTTATGCCAAGTCACTTGACTAGTATTCCCCTTCAGATATTCTAGCCAGAAATTGTGCCAAGTCAGTCATTGTCTTTACCCTAGCAACTCAAATGTCTTTATCAGTTATCATAATATATTTGTTTTTGGTGAAAATTTTGTCATGGTGATCTGCATGGATGACATTCATAAGTCAGATTTTGCCAGATACTGACAACATTTTGATTTAGTAGTAAAATAAGCCAACACTGGCTTTCTGGTGCTTAAGGCATGTTGAAGAGGGGCGAAATGTTCCTCATTGTGCTTCTTGCTGGCTAGTTAACGGGGACGTAATGTTCCAATTGAAACTGAGGTTATCAGATCAGGGTTCACCTCTTTTTTTCATGTGTGAACAGGCCATTATGTTTCCCTACCCTGGTTACTTCCATCACTTTATTCGATTCTTATCTCTCAGCTGGTTTGTTTAACTTGCTCTAAGTGTTTCATTAACACGGTGATGTCTTTTGTAATTAGAGCCAGTCGGTAATGTAATCATTTAACTGTGCTGTTTTAATGACATCTATCAAAGCTTGGTGCAGAGAAGGAATGTGATATATGCAGTACAACTCTGGGTTTAGTTATCATATTCTGTTTAACACCGAATCTTTCACTAGATTATTACTTGGGAAACTAAAGGTTGGCCATTTCTTTGAGGTTAGGGAAAATAGGATTATCTGTAGTGAATGGGCGCTCTGTACAGTCTGGCTCTTGGCTCTCGGTGAACTCTGGCCTAATCTGGTTGAGAGGGGAGATGCAGAGAGAGATAGAGGGAGGAATGGGTTCACATCGGCCTGCTAATCACATGATCTCTTCCCTTTGACAGCTTTTGCTTTGGTTGTGCGTGATGACACCTGAGGCGGTAGGTGATAGGTACAGCAGTCTCGCCATTGTGTTTGCTATAGGTCTTTATATACGCTTTAGGAATCGTGACAGCTCTGTTTCACGCAAATCTCCCTTGAGATCTCTTGCTGAAATACAGACTATCCTCCTGTTGAGAGCCTGACTGACACTTTTAGCGTGAAGAACACTACAAGTGGGAGTGGCTACATAGCTGTCAGTCTTGTCATTTTTTTTCCAGTAATGCCACGGAAGATGAAAAGGTCACAAAAGAGAGGACAAAGAGGCGAAAACGGCCAGCAGGCCTCCGTCTTCAGGCTACCTTGACCTGTAGCGCATTTCTAATTCAGAAGTTGTTTAGCCAGCTATGTCGAAAGCATTTGTAGTGTAGCTGGGGGTTGAGGTCAGCAGCTGGACTGTGTGGGAACATAACTCAGTAGCATAGTAGAGGGCAGAGGACACAACTCCCCTTCATTTGAAGGATTGAATCCAGCCAGAATGTGGTCAAAGGGTTTGTAAAAACTACATCTCTGAAGAGAGATAAACCTTACGTTCAGCTCACAACATCTAAGGGGTGTTTGGGCAGTGTAGATCTGGATTGTGTTACTGAAAAAATAGGCTAGGAGCTCATGCATTGGGTGATGGTTACTGATTCCAGCTGGCTGTGAGAGAAGAGTTTGCTTTATGGTTCATAACAGAACCACTGGAATGATTAAATGTGTATTTTTTGTTATTATAAATAAAGTCTAACAAGTTATGTACAATATTCATAATGCTGATGGCCTTATTAAGCATTTTAACCCTGATTATGCAACGGGTAGATTACACTGATATTCCAGTAGGTGGCGACAAGTGACTGACCTTTGTCACTGAATCATTCACTCAAGTGATTCGTTCACAAGTAGCTTATAACAACTGTCCTTATGAGTGAGTCGTTGAATTGTTTGCTTAACTGGTTTGTTTAAAATACCAATCTGTTTAGAGTGATACTCCAAAAATGGAGTGTTTTGTTCAAAGATGTGCCGCATTTGATTCTGTTTTGACTTGAAAGGACTATTTTTGTTTACGTTACAAAAATTGTTTAAAAAATGTCTCTGGAATTTAAGTTACTCAGTATTAACGTATTGTTTATTGAACCTGCTCTTGCTTGTGTGATATTGCTTAATTATTTGTTTCTACATTTGTTTATTTTGTTGTTTGTTGGGTTCATGGTTTTCCATGCATGTCTTACTTTCAGAATGAAGGAACAATGTGCAGTGTTTAAATGCAGCGAAATGTTTCATTATGCAAATTTTGCAGTCAGCAGAATTTTTTTTAATGCATTAGTTTGTGGATATAAAAATTTGACTGTTATTTCTCATGTTAAAGGAAAATTAAAGTGCCCTACTTTGAAAATGTCCTTGACATATGATTGACACTTTGCATGTATTTAAGAATTGGATCATTTCCAAGAAATGATAAGACATTAGAGCATTTGTAAAAGGGCAGATGCCTTTAGGGATCTGAGATTGTAACTCCAGGTTACATAAAATCATTTCATTAGCATCTGTGTTTTATTGCATAGTATATTAAATAATCTATAATGATAAATAGATTGTATAATTGATTGCATAAGCACTTAAACTCTGGAAGGACATTATTCTGTTGTCATGGAAGACAATCACTCTTTTTTCCCACAAATGAATGTACTGAACACGTGAACTAGATGAGTCTGCATTATCTTTTCACATTTATTGAACCATTTTGTCTGAATTTTTAGAGCTGCACTTCATCTCTTCTCATTAAAACCCCAATGTGGTTTTGTTTATGGTTAGAGACAGAAAGCATTAACAGTTTGAATGGAAGTTGCCGTTCCTCATTTAGTCCCGAGGAGATGCGGACAGTAAATTTATGCATAAGTCCCATGAGTTTGACTACTGAGTAAAAACGATCAGCCATTTCCTGTGAGAAGAATCCATAGTTACTATTACAATGACAAATTTTTTGTGAAAATGTGGGTAGTGGGAGGGTAGAAAGGGGGCATGTCGTGGTTGCCAAATATGCAGCTGTATAATAGAGGCGCCGGTTATGGCATTCCTGCTCCCCCGCACCACACAGTGCACATTTTCCAAAACTCCCAGAGCCAGACTGACGTGAGCCGGGGAATAGGGGACCCACACTGGGATGCTGCTACTGGAATTACACCACTAGACCCTGGTCTCAGCATCGACCTCCCACAGACACTGAAACTTAGTGCTGCATGCAGGCCACGTGTGTTGGTATCTGTGTTAGTGTCTTATAATATGTGACTCATTGGAAAGCACTTGTGGTGTTTTGTCGACAAACAGCGCAGTGTGGCTTGGTTTGTTGTGAGGGTGGCATAGTGAACTGTGGCACACCACAAACAGAGGCCATAGAGAGTTCACTTCTCTCTGCCACACACTCTTTCACACACTGGCAAGCCACAAACCTCAGAAATCTTCTGCCTGGCAAGATAAAAGTTCTCTCTGGATAGATAAATGACCACATATTTTTGATGTGCTTTCTTGAGAATTTCACTGTCTTATATTTTCTTTTTTGGGTGAACTATTCCTTTAAGCTGTACAGTTATTGATAAAATGCTATATGGACTAATTTTTAAAATTTGTTTGTGCATATAAAATTTTGTCTGTTATTTCTCATGCTAAAGGAAAATTAAAGTGCCCTACTTTGACAATGTCCTTGACATATGATTGACACATTTCATGTGTTTAAGAATTGGATCATTTACAAGAAATGATAAGACATTAGAGCATTTGTAAAAGGGCAGATGCTGTTAGAGATCTGAGATTGTAACTCCAGGTTACATAAAATCATTTCATTAGCATCTGTGTTTCATTGCATGGTATATTAAATACTCTATATCTCTATTTCTTTTTTAGGTGAACTATTCCTTTAAGCTGTACAGTTATCGCTTATCAGTTATCAGTTATACAGTTATAATGCTATATGGACTAATTTTTTTAATTATATGCTGCATTACATTTTGTCAACACTTGTATGTATATTACTGTCCCTGGATTGTCAGATTATACATGAACTAACATGCTCAAGATAGACATCTGCATGAGCCCGGCCCTGTGACCTGACCTGAGGTCAAATTGACTGATTGATTTAATTTACCAGTCTCAAATTTAAGACCGAACTGTTTTTGATCCTGCTGTGACTCATTTTTTTTTCTTCGCAAGTGAGTAAACCTAGATTAAAACCTTGATGCACAGATTCTCACAGGTGTGGTTTTGCAATGCTTTTGCTTTGACTCAGCGAAGTTTGTGCTTGTGCACAAAAAGTATGCTTATCATAAAACAAAATATTTAGAAAATATTTTATTTTAATTACAAATGGACCCCAAATTTTACATTTTTTTTGTTTGGTCTCAAAGTAATTTTAGTAAAAAAAAAAATAAAAAAAATGCATTAAGGCACTATCACTCGTACCTTTCCACTGCGTAATTTTGTGGGTCATTTCATTTCAGTCGGAATCTGTGCAATCAGTAGTTACACATGACGGCGGAAAAATATTCACATTGGGTTTCACAAGTTTGGTGAAATTTGACTCACGAATTTGCCACATTGACCAATAGAAAGCTGCTTGGATTGCCTTTGTGTGCAGTGCCTTGTTTTTAATTAATAGATAATTGACTTTCTTTCCTGCAATATCTGACTGTGCCAGCCAAAAGACAACAAGTTATCTTAAACCGAAGTTAAAGTTTATTGTTTTATTGTCCTTTCTACATTAAAATGTATTAAGTACAAAAATGTACAAGTACTGTGTGTGAGTATATACAAAACATTGGCTGCACACAGTATCTAAGTTGAAGCTCAGCTTATAGATTGTGTTGTTTTCATCAACCTCTTCTGTTTTCTAGGCATCCTTCAGAAAGGCGCAAGGAAAAGTCCCGTGATGCAGCACGCTGCAGACGCAGTAAAGAGACAGAAGTTTTCTATGAGCTGGCCCATCAGCTGCCGTTACCCCACAGCGTCAGCTCCCACCTGGACAAAGCCTCCATCATGAGACTAGCTATCAGCTTCCTGCGCACACGCAAACTCTTGAACTCAGGTATGAAGCTAAAAAAAATGTATGTTCTATAATTAGGAGTCAAACTCCATTGTATCTGTTGGTGAGTCACACCATCGCATCTCATAGAGCTGGTGAAAAATTTTAAACTTTTTGAGTACAGTAATTAGGCTTGTTAAATTTCTATCTGACTGTATTTTCTGCCATTTTAAACTTAATCACAAGATTGCCCTCAAGCTTGAGGCAGCTCATGTTGGTCATAAATTGCCATTTTGAATGGATTGTGTTTTTTTGTTTTTTTTGGTGAAAACCATGATACATTTTTCATGATTCTTTGATGAATAAAAAGCTCGAAAGAACAGTATTTATTTGAATTTTTGTAACATTTGAAATGCCTGTACTGTCACTTTTGACCAATTTATTGCTAAATAAAAGTATTAGTTTCTTTCAAAATAAAAATCATACTGACCTCAAACTTTTAATCGGTATCAAAAAGATGGTTTATAAATAAAATGATGTTGTTTCATACTAAAGATGCAAAATTGGTTCAGGTTAGTCTGTAGTATAATTAGCTTTATCTAAACTCAGTAGAGGTCTGTGGTGTGTCCTCATATATACAGCTACGTAAACATGTTTATGTATCAGTGATGTTGGGCTGGGTAGGTCCATGAGATGTCCTGTACTCCTCAATATACAATAAGAAATGCAGGAAGACAGACAAAGAACATTGCACATTGTTTCCAGACTCCATTCCTGACGCACATACATGTGTACAGTATGTGTGCATGTCTCTGAAAGAGAGAGAGAGAGCATCAGACAATGAAAAGGGAAGAGATGGAATCTGCTGATGAAAATGTGTGTGGGTGATGTGGAAGTGGGTGGGGGAAGATGGATGGATGTGGAGAAACAGGGAAAGAGGAAGATGATGAGGTGTGGGGAAATTAGGGGCTGCTAGTGGTATTGTTTTCTGTGAATTATGATTTCTTCTCACACTCTTTTCTTAGCCACAACACTCTCTTCGATGGCGCCATGCAGGCCTTCCTGTGATATTCGGTGTGTTGTATGTGTTTCTGTGTCATGCTTTGACCTTTGAAAGGCCCTGAGATTACAAAACCAGAAAACTGACATGTCATTCGGTGAAGTGTGTGGGAACTATAACTGAATAGTCATAGAATCATAATATTACTGACAGGTGTTAACAAGGTTATGATTCTCTTCTGAACCAAATGTTTGTTCTGGCTGACATTTTGAACTTTCCTCAGGGGAGACATTGTTTAAACATTCGGGCATCATATTGTATCCTGAATTTCCAGCAAATGTCCTTCTGAAGATATGAATCTTTGAACCCTCATTATCAAATTGCCTAAAACAGATGAACCGAAGAGGTCTCAGGTCAAAACGAAAAATCACAACTGAAATCTCTTTAACAACTCCTAGACTTGTACTCTCTTGCTTTTGGAGTCTCATTGTCAACAGAAAATTCTGTAAAGAGTGAAAGTCAGAGTGTTTTTATTATAATGTTATAATAAAAATGTATGTATTATGTTTTTATTATAATTTTAATATATTTTAAAATGTAGTTTGTGCAATGGCAAAGCTTAATATGCTAATTTAGCACTTAATAAATATGTATATTTTTAAGAAACAAAAGAAAATCCTGCACACTACCAATACTTGCAAAAATATCAAAAACAGTAATTTATTGACAACTTTTCAGTCTCAACGTTGTCCATAAATTATTGTTTCGGTCCCAACATTGTCAATAAATTATTGTTTTTGATACTTTTGCAAGTATTGGTAGTGTACAGGATTTTCTTTTGTTTCTTAGTTTTTTTACTTTTTTGGTCTTTTTTCCCACACCTATCTATTATCTGCAGGTGTGCGGTAATTGATTGTTAATTTATTATTTTCAATGTTGAAAACAGTTATGCTGCTTAATATTTTGTGTAAACCATGATACTTTTTTTTCAAATAGAAATATTTTGTATTATAACTGTTTTTACTGTCACTTTTGATAAATTAAATGCATCTTTATTCTATAGAACTATTAATTTATTTAAAAAAACCACACAGACCTTGACCTTTTGAACAGTAGTGGATGTCAATTTTTATTTTTCCTAAGAACTTTTAGAGAAACCTCTGAGCCAAAGTTGATAGTTGAAACATAACTTCCTGAAACATGAAAGAGCTGTCGCTGAGCAGGCTGTCAGAGAACCTTGTTAATGACCAGAAAAAGCCTAAATGATTCTAATAGAGATGGACAGAGAATGGCAGAAAATTGCGATTTCCTGTATTTGGCTGAGAGCCAGAGGAATAAGACATCACAGTAAAGTATTAATAGCACCGGGACGAATGCCGTGGGCTTTGAGGTGGGAGCGCAGACATGGACCACCTGCTGGCACCCAAACGCACAATGCTGACACACAGTTCTGATGTCTGAGCGGGGTTAAAGCCTCAGGGCTCGGGCCCTTATTGCCTGATCTGAATGAGTAGGGGAGGAGGCCCTTATCTGCAGGGAAGCAGACATGAACCTCACACCATGGAGCCTCGCTTTAATTATTTTCTCAAGTTGTTGATGCTTTTCATGGCATTGTGTACCTCAAACATCCTCTCTTTGCTGAACAATCTCAATAGCTTGTTTTTATTCCATGTTGGTATGTGAATTTCATTTGATAAATGAGTCTGTTTAAATGCATCTGAGATGTTTACTTCAAGCTAAATGGTACAGGATATGAGTCTATGTCCCTTGAGTTTGTTTTGATGGTTTGCCAGTGTAAAATGACAAAAATGTCACTGCACTATACTAAGTTGTCTTGTCTCTTGCCCCAGGCCGCACAGTCCAGCAAACCCAGTCACAGGATGACAGCCAGATGGACAGTCTATATCTGAAGTCTCTGGAAGGCTTTGTTGCTGTGGTAACATCAGATGGGGACATGATATTCCTTTCAGAAAATGTCAGTAAATTTATGGGCCTTACGCAGGTGAGCCTCACCTCATTTCCTTTATTCTTGAGAATAATTACAGGGAGAAAACATAAAAGCCTTCTGTTACTTCATTTATAGTGGCTAAGAATTCAACTTTACTTCCCTTACAAACTGTTATCAGGTAGAACTGACAGGCCACAGCATCTTTGACTTCACGCACCCCTGCGATCATGAAGAAATCCGAGAGAATCTCAGTGTCAAATCAGGTGAGCGTAAGCTCAGAACAGTATTACCCAGAAGTACATTGATACAGTTTTTTTACTTGGATATTTTGAATACACTGTTGCCTTTAAAATCCAAATGGAAAAATCTTCCAGTCCTCTTTATCTCTGGATGTAATTTGCTATGGAGATGTCCTTATCTGAAAGCACTTATCACAGTCAGTATGTTACATTTTGTACATTCTTGTAGTGGTTCCTGTGAGGACAAGTCCCCCTTTTTTTTAAGTCCCTTCTGTAGAGACTTTTAGAGGCTTTTTTCCCCTATTTTGTTAAGGCTGAACAAGTTGGAGAAATTTTTATATATATATATATATATATATATATATATATATATATATATATATATATGAAAATTGTGATTGCAATTTAAAATATGATTTTTTATTTAATTAAATTAATTAAAAATATATATTTTTAAATATTTTAAAGAGCTCCAGGTTTGGTGTGATTGTTTTAGGGCTGCACAATTAAAATAAAAAAACAAAGAAAAATTATATTTCAATATATTTAAATCGATTATATCATCAATATAGCTAAATAATTATAATAACAATAAATTATTGTTGTTATTAAAAATATAAGATTACATATATTACAAAAATAATAATATATTACTTTTGTAATAATGCTATTAATAATTTTCACTGTTAAAAAATAATAATAATCATACTTTTATTTTATAGAACTGTAAACCCTCAACATGCTTATGAACTTGATTTACTCAGTTTTATAATTTTTTTTATTAATCTTTTTGTTGAATTTAATTCATTACAGTTTTAATTAAAAAAAGAAATAACAAGACAATAAGATTTATAGCTTTAAAAAGCATACAGGACTGTAGCATTGATTGTATTCATTGGAGGCAATTGTAGAAATTCAGCAGACTTTATTTGAATAGTTTAATTTTTTCACACCAAACTTGGTGTGAACTTAGCCTTTACTCTGGCCTAGTTTCAGTAAGTTACTATTTCTGTTGCTATCATGTAAGCACCGTGTGCTTGCACACTGACACATACTCAGAATGAGAGTTAGGGGGCCTTTCCCCACAGCGAATGTTTCTCCTCCTCTTGTTTTATCTGTCTCTCACTGTCTGTATCTTTCATGAGCTGGTCACCTGACCCTTTTAGAGCTTTTGAGCGAGTGACGTAACTTTCTTGCCATTTCATTGGTCAGTTGGAGATAATCCCTATGCAATAGCACAGAGAACTCAATATACTGTAGTTAAGGTTTCAACAGACTGATTCATTTGAACTTTGCACCTGTAGCGTCCACGGCCCACTTACAGACCAAAGTCCTCAGAATGTGCATGAAAAAAGCTTTATTGCATGCACAATGGTCAATTATAGTAAATGCATGATTTTTAAGCACAAGTTGTTTGATTGACAGGAGCTTTGAATGGCAGAAGAGGGAGAGACATGAGCACGGGCAGAGATTTCTTTATGAGGATGAAATGTACGGTCACCAATAGAGGTCGCAATGTCAACCTCAAATCAGCCAGCTGGAAGGTAAGAACACATAAGCATATCATACATCTTCATGCAGCGCATATGTGCATGTGATAAGTAAAATATGGTGTTGCCGCTCTGTCTGTCAGGTGCTGCACTGCACGGGGCAACTCCAAGTGTGCAGCAGCCGCCCCCCTCAAGTTCTGTGTGGGTTTTCGGAGCCACCCCTCACATGCGTCACTATGCTGTGTGCGCCGATTCCACATCCCTCAAATGTCGACACACCTCTCGACAGCAAGACGTTCATGAGCAGACACAGTATGGACATGAAGTTTATCTACTGTGATGAGAGGCAAGAAATGGTTCACTAATTGAAATATATGTGCATATTGCATATGTGTTTGTGTGTGTGCATGAAAGTGGCCCAAGCTTTTATTTAGACATAAAAGCTACAAAAAGAATCTATGAATTTCATTTAATTATTAGATATAGAATGTTTATACAAAATATCAAACCCGAAGGCATTCGCAAGCAAATGAGACATAAACCAACTTTTTATTTACTTCTAAGCTTGATATGTATATTTATTTATTTTATAATTTAGAAACTAATAAACTTCTCTTTGTGCTTATGCTGTAAAATAAAAGCCACTTAGTTTAGTATTTTGTTATATAATAGAAATATATTATAAACTTTAGACCCCGTGAAATTGCTTGATGATCACATTTAGTTTTTTGTTTGTTTGTTTTCCTGTGTTGATGTACTTCCTATTAAATCTGGAAGTTTATTTATTATTTATTATCTAAAAGCTTTGTAAAGCTCATTTTACTTTAATCTACAGCCATGAATCATTATTTGCCATAGTTGCCAGTCAGCTGCAGGTGGTTTGAGGGGGAGGGACATTCTCACTCTAGACTAGAGAGAATTTGATTGGACAAGAATCTGTGCCGTTCACGATGAGTCATCAATATTTATAGTCTGTTTTTCTGCAAGATTTTATGTGTACAGTATATCTGCTAAAACTCTATTTTATTTGTTTATATTTCATTTGAGGTCGCTGTATCTTTTGTAAACAAACAGTGTTTACCATTGTTTTATTTTGTGCATATGTAAGCGTAGGTAAGCAGCATTTGTGAGTTAATATGTGCATTTCAAAAGTCACTATTGGGAACTCTTATCATACTCCTGTTGTGCTACTGCCTGTATTGTTATCAGTGTGTGTGGTAAAGGAGAGTGATTATGAGCTTTATTGATTAGCTTCATTTCTTGAAAGCATCTAAAGGGCACAATTGTCTTATATAACAAGCCAGGGGAGTTGGTACTGTAAGTAACCCCCGTAGTACCTGTGGCCCCTGGGATCTGCCGTGTGTACTCTAGTTCAAAAGCAGGTTACTGTGGCTACACTACAGTGGATGTGTTGTAAGGAGGGTTAACAGATGAAGTCAGATATTTGCGTGCTTCCATTTAATAGGACTCATTATTGACCGCACGGAGTTCATTAAAAGCCTATACTGGAACAGGAAATGAGAGGCTATTCCAGGGTAAAACTGAAGATTCAAATAGAAGAAAAATAACAATTGCATGAGTTTGTATGGAATTCAACAGCACAAAAAATGATTTGGTGAAGATATTGAGCATTGCAACAAATTCCGCTGTGATTAATAGACAAGCATCTGTCTTCAATCTTGCACTCGCTAAAGTGCTTCAAAAAAAAAAAAAAAAAAGACATGGCCTTTGTCTTTTGAAGGCAGTGTGTTGATACATGAGAGCTGTTCTGTCTTTTAATCCAGCAAGTGGGAAAACCGACATTATAGATAATGATCAGACAGAACAAGTACAAATGTCTTGCTTGAGAGATTTATAGCTCCAATAAACAAGGGTCCCACTTGTAATCATTTGTTCTCACTAAGCATTGGCTCCCAGCAGCACAAGTTGGATTGTTTTCACCAGATGTATTCGACAGTCATGAATCTTGGTTAATGATGTGGTTTAATTCAATCACACTTTGTTTTGACTTCCATTATTCTTATTCTTGTCCTATCTTTGTGTTTCAGAGTAAGCAGCCTGATCGGGTATAGGCCAGAGGAACTTCTTGGCCGTTCGGTGTATGAGTTCTGCCATGCTTTGGATTCTGAAAGCATGACAAAGAGCCACCAAAATCGTGAGTACCTGTTTACATCCACCACACGCAAATCCAGGAGGTTACGAAAACACAATTTGGGTTTCATGTAGACTTGAAAAGACTAAACAGATTTGAATTGGAAATGCCTGTCTGAACAAAGTCTTAGTGTAGACACATGTTCAGTTTGCTTCGTTCTCCGTACCTCCATTTCATGTGCTGGTGCAAACTCACGAGAAACATGCAGGAGCTCATTGTGTGAATATGTCAAGGTCTCAGCTGTTTTGGCTAATTTACCTATCTTTAAATCAATCTCGACTCCGTCCTGAAATGACTCGCGGTCTGGAATAGATCCATGCCTCTCATCTCTGTCCATGGGTAAACTGCTTGAGTTCAAAACCTTGTAGACCTGGGGCGTTCCCATTGGCTTGATGACTGAGGGAAACAGATGTCCCGCCGGGCTCCAGGAATTGTTGAGGGATATTTATAAACTCAATGGTTGTTGCATTGCATTATTTATTTACTTAACAGATGCTGTAGACTCTAGATTTAATGTTTTCGGCTAATTTGCTTTTAAAATTGGCTTCCCAAGAACTGAAACCTACTGTATACAGTAGATCTTACCTTTAAAACAGTTTGAAAAAAATCAATTTTTTTCTCTTTTATGCATGGAAGCCCATTTCTGCCACATAAGAAAAAAATAATGCTTTGGTAAATCATAATATGACATAATTATGACAAATGTCAAAAACAAATTTCTGTAAAAGTTTTGTTTCGCTTGTTTCTTAATTAAGTTTGCCATGCTGAATATGAATCATAGTATTTTTTTTTTTTTTGTGTATCAGAAAAAATGTTGACAACTTATACAAGCTAATCTGTTATTACTCATGCATAAAAATTACATGGTACATGCATAATACTGAGCTAACGGCAGTTCAGCATAAACAGTTACCAAAAGTGAGTTGTCCAAAACTTCAGAAGTGTATGCTGGATGATTTTTGTCTTTTATGACTAGTCCCACAATGTTCTAGAATGTTCCAGAAAGCACTAGAATAATACAAAATATTACAGAATGTTATAGAAATTTTGAGAATGTTCCTATCCTTGCAAAAGCAAGATATCTTTAAAAACATGCAAAATTAGTACAAAAACTTATATGTAGCCTACTAAACCAGCATTTCATAATTAATGATTATTGACCTAAATATTTACCAAATATTAATGCTACATGAAAGTAAATAGTACAATAATAATCACCACAAAATTACAGAGAACTATAAAAAACTTAAGTGATTTTTTGTTATATTATTATGAGATAAAATGTAATCATTCGGAATTATGAGACAATTGACAGTTATGAAATTCTAAGCCATAATTATGAGAAAGAAAGTTTGAATAGTGACAAACAGCAATAATTTTGGGGAAAAAAATTTTTTTGACATTGTAAGTCAGAATTTTCAGATAAAAAGACACTATGTCATAAAGGTCAAAATTACTCAGAATTATGACATAAACGTCAAAATAATACAAAAATGTACTTTTATGTAATGAGTTTGATTAGTGTGACAATTTTGACTTTTTATTCTCAATTATGACACGATGCCATCATTTTAACTTATTAATTCTCATAATTCTGTCTTTATGTGTTAATTTTTTCTTAATTATGATATTTAATGTCATTAATTTCAGCTTTTCATCTCATAATTCTTATGTGACAGAAATGAGCTTTCGTGGTTATACAGTAGAATGTGTTTCATTGATTACTTATTGATTTATTTACATGAATTATATTTCCAATGCATCTCAGGCATAAGCAATGCATAACTTTTTTAGTGTAAAGTTGCACTGAGAGTAGTTCCCTCAAATACAATAATAGACATTTTCCAGTTTCATCCTAAACCACAATATCAACCTACTGTATACAAAGGCTCCTGTCCAATCTTGTTTTGAATGTGATTTTGTTTGTACATTCAGAGGAAAGTGATTTGATTGCTGTTGCCACATGTGGCATAGAGGCTGAGTAGATGGCCTGAATCCCATTATGTGTCCTTTGACTTCATCTGTAACAACCCAAAAGCTCTCAGATTTGCTTGTTCAGGATGGCCCACCTGATTAGCTTGTGCATTAGCGGCTAACAAGCCTTTGAAGTGTGCAGCACCTCTGATCTGGTTCCTCTGATGTCTTTAATCCAGATCAGTGCTCTGGTCTTCTTTACTGGCCTCTTCCAGTGATAAGTACCTGGAGTATTACATAATAGTAAGATCTTTTGATTTGAAAAATGACTAAACTTACATGATATGCAGTAATGGACTTTATTCAAAGACAGTATTAAGTTTAAGATTTACACATTTTAAAGCAATTGCGTTCATATCGCCATTTACATGTTACAGAGCATATCCCAAGTAATGTCATACAAGAAAAGTTAAAGTTGGCATGATCAAATCATTCATTTGCCATTTGTCACAAAATGCTGTAAAACACAGATATTTTTACTAGTGTTTTATTTACATTTTTATTTATTTAAATGTATTATTGAGTAAAATTGTCTGAAGTGTACAAATGTTTTATAATGTTTAATGTAAAATGAAATAATAATTACATTTATAAATGTAAGAAGTCATTATTTGATAAAGAAATACACCAAAACATTAGTATTGTGAAATATTATTACAGTTTATACAATATATTTTCATATACAATAATTATTATTAATAACTGTTTTTTAGATACCTGATCAATGGTCTTTTCAACATGATAAGCTATAAAGAAAAAAGAAAGAAAATTTGTTAAATGCTTTACATTTATTTACTTTTATACATTTGGCATAAATGTTTGTGCATCTGTTTTATTTTTTGTTACATTTAACAATCTATTTTCTTCTTCAGTTTGCAATAAGGGTCAAGTGGTGAGTGGCCAGTACAGAATGCTAGCCAAGCACGGGGGCTACGTTTGGATGGAGACCCAAGCGACCGTCATCTACAACAATCGCAACTCCCAACCACAGTGCATCATCTGCCTCAACTACGTCCTGAGGTATTGTGTTAAATGACACACTCACAGATCCCTGTCACAGTTAATGCTTTTATGATATTCTTCTCATTCTGTCATTATATTTCAGTTCTGTTGAGGAGCAGTCCGTCATCTTCTCCCTGGATCAGACGGAGTCTCTGTTCAAGCCCTACCACATGTGTAACATGGGAGAACTGTTCAGCCAGGGTGGAGCTTCCTCCTTTTCTGAAGCTGAGGACATTCTTTTCACTAAGCTCAAGGAGGAGCCTGAGGAGTTAGCTCAGTTAGCTCCAATGCCAGGAGACGCCATCATTGCCCTGGACTTTGGTCAGAGCGCCATCCGGCACTACTTCAACCATTCCCCCCACAATAGCTTCACCCTCTTCACATCCTCAACCCCCGATTACAAATCTACTCCCATTCTGCATGCATGAACTCTTGCTCCTTCCCTTGGCTCTCCTTACTCTACCTCACAATCACAACCAATCACACACGTACACTGCCCAGGTCATAAGCTGCGATGTTGCAGCAGACGTTGTACTGTAGCTCAGTGGCACTGTAGCTTGGCTTTGCAGCAGGGTACGCAATATGTGACAACGTAAAAGAAAGCTGAATCCATCTGCTCCACAGTACATGGGCGTCTTATGGCTTAGCGTTGGCTTTAGCATAAACAGTTTTGTATTGTATAAAAGTTTTTGTTTAAATTTTTTTTAAAATAATAAAGGTAAATTTTATATTTCAACATCACCTGTGCTTTTGAAGGTTTACCAATGGCAGTCGGCAGTGTTTGTGTGTTTCTTCTCACAACAGGGCTATTATGGGTATACTAATTTCTCTTTTCATCAAAATGCATGTCTTCATACGTAAAACCACTGCATGGGATGGAAATCACCACCTTGTGATGCTTTCAACTCTTCTATAATTTCCTTTTGGTGATGGCTGAGGTTGTTTTTAACATCTTATTTATTTATTCTCATGTAACTCTCACTTGAGCCAGATAATAGTGAGCATTAAACATTTGTACATTGTGTTGTTTAAGGTGTGTCTATCCACTGTTAGATGATTGGCTCTTAATGTAGTAACTCTATGAGACTGCATCTCATTTCAGTTATTTTTATCCCACAAGTGTGTTGACTTGTTACTGTCATGTGCATTTGCAGATAGGCCAGATTTTGAAGAACCGACTTTCTTCTCCAAGTCCACCAAGCTTCCTGTGGTGGCACCGTCGTGGGTTGTGGAGACGCCACCTGATGGCAGTCCTGATAGAAAACTGCCCAACATGCCGTCTGTGAGCAAATGCACACCCTGTTCCACACCCTGCTTGAGCGGCTGCAGCAGCTGTTCTACAGTACGTCCAATATCCAACTAGTTATGTTATATGTCAAAAACAGTAATTTAGTTTTCATGGTCACTTATGGCCTCCCTGTTGAAAAACAAAACAGCATATGCTTGTTAGGTATGTTTCAAAGCATGGCAGCTGGTTTGACCTGTTTTAAGCTCATGAGCTGGTGGTCCTGAGCAGGAGATAGTTGCTTAGGACCAGCTTAAACCAGCTCATAACCAGCTTATAACCAGCTCAGGCCCAGTTTAAACCAGATGTCATGCTTCAAAACATACCTAACTAGCATATGCTGGGTTTTTTTCAACAAGGGCTTTCTCTGAATGTACCTTTAAGACTTATATATTTAAACAAATTCCATGTTTTTTGGGGGGGTTTCCTCCTGGTATGGCCTCTTTAAAAAAGTGATGCAATTAAGATTTATGTAACATTATGGTGTGTTGAAGTGGTTTAATGTGTTGTGGTGTATATGTCTGCAGCCCAGCAGTCCAGTAGATTACTATGGCAGTGGAGAGTGTGATCTAAAGGTGGAGCTGACTGAGAAGCTGTTCGCCTCTGAATCTGTGGCAACAAATCCTACAGACTCCAGGGTGAGTGTGGTACGACACTTACAAGTAATTTAGTCTGTAATAGATCAAATGACATTCCAATTCTAACACAATTTTCCTTTTTTTGTTTCATTTGTAGTCTTTGTCTTTTGATGAAAAGACTGATTTAGACACATTGGAATGATATCTGCAGAAAAATTTGCTTTGCCACCACAGGAATAAATTACTTTTTAAAAATATATTAAAATAGAAAAGAGTTATAAAGAGTCACAATATTGTTGTCAAGAATAGCAGCCTTAAGCATGGGAGACTTCTTTAAAGAAACATTAAAAATCATACCAAACCCAAACTTTTAAATGGTAGTGTATAATGATCATTTTCAGCTCTTTCATCCCAATTCTGGGCATACAGACTAAATTCTACATTTTTCTTCTTCTAAAAATATTGCTAGTATATTTTTAGTGTCTTTCAATATTTGTTTCTCATCAACTGCATGTTTTCAGTAATTATTTGGTTATTTAACTGTGTGCAGTTGGACCTGAGCGATCTGGACCTGGAGACTCTTGCTCCATACATCCCAATGGATGGTGAGGACTTCCAGCTGCACCCCATCTGCCTGGAGGAGCCGGTGTCTGACACAGGTCCAGGCCTGAGCACAGCCCTCCAGCACAGCTTCAGCAGTGTAGCTGACCTCTTCCAGCCCCTGGGTCCATTCCCTCCTGACAACAAGAGTAGCACTAACACATGTCCAGACACGGTTCAAGTGCAGCCTTACCAAACCGCACCAAACGTCCCACTTTCCTCTAAGGAGGGTAGACAGATTCTTCAGTGGTCCCCTGACCCACCCTCACAGTATATTAGATGCATGGATGACCGAAGCGCAGCAGATCCAGGACAAGCATGCAACTTCACCACTGCATTACCACAGCAAACGTGAGAAGAGTTCATCATTACCTTTCTAGTGTGTTTTGTATTGCAATACATAAACTGGGCATCAGTGATTAACTAGATTAGGATTTACACAAAGAAATCGTCTTTTGCAAGAAAGTGAATTGTGTTACATTTTGTGTAGGTAAAATGCTGTAGTCACTTTTCATTATGACAATACCAGTAATGTTGTTTTCTGTCATCAGTGTTTGAGGACATCTTATAGTGTAAATACAGCTATAAATGACTGAAAATATGCAAAAAAAGTGTAGTCTATTACAAATTAGCATGCAAATAGATGAAAAAAGAACACCAATTGCAAATTAGTGTGCAAATATGTTGTAGCTGGAACAAGGATGCAGCTAAACAGAGAATTTCACACTTTTTGATGTCAAGGACAACCAAATATAAAAGCAGCTATATATTTTTTATGCATAAATCTCACTTACATTGTGAGGAAATTTTTTTTTCTATTTTCATAGCACTAAAGCCAAAAGAGTTTAATATATTATCTGGAAAATGTGTACATTATGCTAAATTATATATATATATATATATATATATATATATATATATATATATATATAAACGTAGCAGAATGTTTTAAGGAATATCAATGCATCGCTGTCCTTTACATAAACTACATTTCTAAAAGTTTGGAGTTGGCAAGATATTTTAATGTTTTTAAAAGTTTCTTATTTTCACCAAGGCTGCATTTATTTGATCAAAAATACTGTAAAAACAGAATTATTGTGAAATATTTTACAATGTAAAGTTACTATTTTAACTTACTGTAAAATATATTTCTTCCTGTGATGGCAATACTGAATTTTCAGCTGTCATTTTTTCAGGACATTATAAATATCTGTCACTTTTGATCAATTTAATGCATTTAATGCTGAATAAAACTATTTATTTCATTCAAAAGGAAAAGAAAATGTTCTTTTGAATGGTAATGTACTATAACAACGGTCACGTTCATTCATCGATTTCATTTTTCTTTGTGTTTTCAGATTTTTTGAGAGCTTTGCCCCTGTACAGAAACGCATGAGTGTGGGTCAGATAGCTCTCGTCAACAACTTTAAACGGAAGAGGCTGTCAGAGTTCAGTTCATCATGCTCTTTCACTGATATTCCAAAGGTAATCTTTCAGATCTCATCTGTAGATTAATGGAAATGCGTAAAGTTCACATAGTGAGACCAAAGACAGAATATTAATATTAATATTAATGTGTTCAGCAGGTGGTAGCTCCTCACAAGTCTGCAGATGGAATGCAAAAAAGGATGAAGACGATGAACGTCGACAGCTGTGCCTTCTCTGTCAGAAAGTCTCTCAGCACAAGTGTGCTAACAGGTACATCAACTCGCTCTTAAACATCTTGTTTTCTAGTTTTTCTATACTGAAATTTACACACTCCTTTGTTCCTTTTTGACAGATAAATTTACATGTATGCAAAGTGGATTGGTGGCTCCTCACGGCTGCAGTCAGTCTCTCAAAGGAAGCTCAGAGGATCTCAAACAGCATTTCCCAGAGTCATTCAGACAATACCACATGATGCCTCCACACAAACACACAGGTCAGTCTCCAGCCTTTCTAATATGCTGATTTGGTGCTCAAGAAACATTTCTTACAATTTTCAGTGTTGAAAACATTGTGCCGCTTAATATTTTTGTGGAAACTGATGCATTTCAAGATTCTCTGATGAATAAAAAGTTCAAATTATTGAAGTCTTTTCTGTCAATTTTGGTCCATGTCCTTGTCAAATAAAGGTTAATTTCTTTTAAAAAGAAATCTTACTGACCGTACACTTTTGAATGGTAGTGCATATTCCTCTTTTATTTTTGACAGGCATGATAAGTCAACTGTTTGGCCCATCGTTTGACTCGTACTGTCTGCCAGAGCTGACACGATATGACTGTGAGGTAAATGTACCTCTACAGGGAAACCTGCATCTGCTTCAGGGCAGAGACCTCCTGAGAGCTTTAGACCAGACCACATAGACCCAGAGCTTCTTCAGTGATCCATTCACCCATCTTTACCTATTATGCTGTTGTCTTTTACGCATGTATCATCAGCCTTTATTTGGACGTATTTGTACATTTTCCTTTAAGACCTGTGTAATATTTTAGTATGTATTTGAAAAATCTGATTGTTACTTGTTTAAAATGTGTTCAGATGTACCATATTCTGTGCTATCTCAAACTCTAATATTGTCCTGTGCCTTCAGATGCTAAATGCTCTTAACATTTATAATCAGATTTACCAGATGTTTCACTGTTGCAAAGTTATATCTCAACTAACTAGAATATATACAATATACAATAATATATATGTAGTTTAATGGTAGTTTTATTTGTAAGTTATTCATTCAGCTTGGAATACAACTACTGTATTTGCATAAATCAATGACGGATAAGTGTTTTGCCAATCTATTGCCTTAAATATTTGCTTCTGTGTAGCTCAGAAACATGTCTGTTTTCCCATTTAGAACTTCCTCTATTCCTTTCACAATTATGACAAATGCTGTATTAAATGTATAGTTTCTGTCATCTAAAGCACTTTATTTTAAAACATGCAAATGGAAGACCAAACTGAAAAGCCCTAGTGTAGTGGTATGTCTTGGCCATCTTCTCAGGCCCATCTAACACTAACCATTCTCTAAAATAACTCCCATCTTCTTTCTTTGAAAACTGAACTCTAAATTTGCATTTTATTTTCTCATACAAACATATCTATTGTGTCTACATTAGATGAGGTCTCTGTAGATCTCTGTAACACGTAAAAAATGTTTGTATTTGGTGTTCAGAAGTGCCTTGGTACTCGTACAGTACACAGAGATGAATCTGTAGCTTTCTATTTTACAGTACATATCTATATATATATATATATATATATATATATATATATATATATGGTAGTTTAAGGTTTTTAGATTTTGTATTAAATTTTGTGATGTGTGACCTTCTTGTGATACTCTGGGGTTTCTGTGTGTTTCTTAACAAAATATATTTAGCTAATTTAATCGTATATCTTTGAGAGAGTCTATGATTGTTTATTCTCAGGATAGTAGCTTAAAGTAACAAGCATTTGTATTTCAGTCTTTCTTTGTAGCATTAAAATATATGAAAGATTGTATTATGTCTAAAAGAAATTAAAACGTAAATGGTGCTACTTACAAATCATTCTCATCTTGTTCTTCCCATTACCCTTCACTTAACTTAATGCAAGTTTTTTGTTTTTGTGTTTGTTTTTTTATTTTGCTTTATTGTTGCAATAATAGGCTGAATAATGGACCAGTGAGCCTTATATAAGTAGAATTAGAATTAAATTAGTGATTATTAAATTGTACCAATTTGGTGCAGGATGATCCTCTGTAATGCAATTCACACCAGAAAATTTACATTGCACCTTATGTACAGTCATGGCCAAAAATATCAGCACCTTTGGTAAATATGATCAAAGAAGGCTGTGAAAATTAATCTGCATTGTTAATCCTTTTGATCATTTATTTAAAAAATTCACAAAAATCTAACCTTTTATTGGATTATAAGAATTTAAAATGGGGGGAAATATCATTATGAAATAAATGTTTTTCTCTAATACACATTGGTCACAATTAACGGCACCCTTTTATTCAATACTTTTTGAAACCTCCATTTGCCAGTTTAACCGCTCTAAATTTTCTCCTATAATGCCTGATGAGGAGAACACCTGACAAGAGATCAGAGACCATTCCTTCATCCAGAATCACTCCAGACCCTTTAGACTCCCAGCTCCATGTTGGTGCTTCTTCTCTTCAGTTCACTCCACTCATTTTCTGCAGGGTTCAGGTCAGAGGACTGGAATGGCCAGCAGAAGCTTGGTTTTGTGCTCAGTGACCCATTTTTGTGTTGTTTTTGAGGTTTGTGTTTGGATTACTGTACGGTTGAAAGATCCAAACATGGCCCATTATAAGATTTCTAACAGAGTCAGTCACTTATTGATTTTTTATCTGTTGGTATTTGATAGAATCTATGATGCCATGTGTCTAAACAAGATGTCCAGGACCTCCAACAGAAATATAGGCCCACAACATCAAAAATACAGCAGTATATTTCATTGTACACATGGGGTACTTTTTATCCTGTGTTCACCAAACCCATCTTGAGTGTTTGCTGCTAAAAAGCTCATTCTTTAGTTTCATCTGACCATAGAAGCCAGTCCCATTTGAAGTTCCAGTCGTGTCTGATAACTGAATATGCTGGAGTTTGTTTTTGTATGAGCGAGGAGAATTTTTATCGAAACCCTCCCAAACAACATGTGGTGATGTAGGTACTGTTTGACAATTTATTTTAAGGTTTTCTGACCCCGAGACTCAACTATTTTCTGCAATTCTCCAGCTGTGGTCGTCAGAGAGTCTTTAGCCACTCAAACTCTCCTACTCGTCGTGCATTAGGACGATATAGACACACGTCCTCTTCCAGGCAGTGTCGTAACATTTTATGTTGATTGGAAATTCTTAATTATTGCCCTGATGGTGGAAATGGGAATTTTCACTGCTCTAGCTCTTTTCTTAAAGCCACTTCACTAATTTGTGAAGCTCAATTATCTTTTGCTGCACATCAGAAATATATTCTTTGGTTTTTCTCATTGTGATGGATGATTAAGGGAATTTGGGCTTTGTTTCCCCTCCTATTTATATTTATGTGAAACAGGAACCCATGGCTGGATAATTTCATGTTCATAATCACCCTGGAGTGCTCAAAAGTGTGAATATGAATGGGAATATACTTTTACCAATAAGAATTTCTAGGGGTGCCAATAATTGTGTCCAACGTGTATTTGAGAAAAACATTTATTTCATAATGATATTTCCCCCCATTTTAAATTCTTATTATCCAATGAAAGGTTAGATTTTTGTGAATTTTTTAAATAAAAGATCAAAAAGATTAACAATGCAGAATAATTTTCACAGCCTTCTTTGATCATATTTACCAAGGGTGCCGATATTTTTGGCCATGACTGTATATGATTAATTACTCTGGCTTATGGGAGTTCAAGAATGTTAAGTAAGCCAAAAGGATCAGCAGGAGATGCAGAAAATGAACTTGTTTTTAATGACATAACAATTAAGCTACAGGAACATTCCGATCCTGGTCTCTGTATCCCACAAGACCATGATACTGTTGGACGCAAACAAATGTGTAGTGCCAAAACATACAAATGACCATAAAAGGAATAAATATTGAAACACTGAACAAGCAAACACTTCCTATCAAACGCTTCTGGGAGATGAGGGAACCTCAGAGCATTGATAAAACTAAAATATACAGACTACATGAACATGTTTTTTGGCAGTTTGAACAGGTTTTCATACATGGATCAAGGTTGGAATTCAATTAATCCGAGATAATCCGAGTAAAAGATGCAAGTAAGATGTTATGAATGTCATGGAAGTCCTTTTGTTTCGATGCCGATTACCTCAGAAAGGTAACCATCCTCATGCTGCCTCAGAAAATTCAGGAAAAATGGATTTGGATGTGTGGAACTGGACGCATAATGATTTTTCATACAGATCTTTTATAGCTATGCAACACCCACATAAGATAAGAGAGTTATTCTCTTCAGAAATCAAAGAATTGCAATCACTTGTAGCAATGAAACAAAAAAGAGTGAATTTTATGACTATTGACAATTGTTTTTTGTTATTTTATACTTCCAGCTATGCTTGAATCACAAAAGAAGGCATTGTGTTCAGTTTTATTTGAGAAAAACTATGGAAAGAATGGAAATATTATCATCATTTTAGATCAAGATACAGTCTGATTGCAAGTAAATTGGCACACATTCATAAAGGAAGTGTCTACAATGTGATGAGGTAAAATGTGAGTTATTTTGTTTAATATTGCCCATACAATGTCAGCAATATGTATCCAGTAATTGTTCCAGTGTGACAATAGATGTTTCATAATCTAAATCATGTCACTGATGCAATCGGCTGCTAGATTGGGGTCAAACGTAAATGTTATGTAACTAACTCAATGCGATTCCTAGAAACCTTGCTAGCTATTAATCGAAATAATCTGGGTAAACCAGGCAATTCCTTTAAATTTATATAAACTCCTTGCCATATATAAACTCTTAAAGACCATCATTTTCTCTGCAATTAAATTAAATCGCTTTAAAGCTTGAGCCATCACCATGAATATACAGTTTAAGGGTAATCATTATTTTTCTACTCCTTTTTATGTTTATAATATTTTAACATTTGTTTTACATTATTATGGATTTCTTCTCTTGCAACAACATTTGGATTTAGCTTATAGCTGAATTGATTTTTTACATACCAGCCTATTGTTTACATATACGTCTCCAGATGTAACAATGAATAAATATATATTTTTCATATGTGCAGCTTCATGCACACTTTCTACAGTATATTTAAACAGTAAATGTTTTAAATCAATTATTGAACAAGGCATATAGTTATTTTTTAACACGTGCTCATTTGTTAAAAGTGCTGCCTGCTCACATGAAACTTGTATCTAAGTGCATATAACTTTAACAAAAATAACAGAAGTGAGACTGATAAACCACTATTTGTCAATCATGCTTATTTTTGCTATGCAAATAAGTTGCTTTTTCTCACGAAGGATGTGGATTGAAGCCAAGCAGCCTTATTCCCTTCGGGATCACAGACATTTTCAAGAGCCTCCCATAATGCACAGGGTCTCAGTGGCAGATCTTAATTTTCCATGGAGAAAGGAAACACAAATAAGGAAGAGTCAATAGATCATTAGAGTCTAGTGATGCTGCAATCAAGAACTGTAGTCACTCAGAATTATATACTGCAAAATAAAAGTACAGTATCTACCAATGAAGTTTAATTTATAGTAAGATCAGAATTAAGGATTAATTCATTGTGCACAACTGAACACAATAACCATTGTGACAGTATTAAATATTATCATTATCATGGTTATTAGCTTCTCAAGTCAAGTTATCCTAATGTTTAACATTACTACACAATAATGAAATCGGCAGTGTTTGTTTATTTAACATTGCATAAGAGTGCTTACTTTATGTCTTCCTGCATGTTGTCAGCGTTCTGTTTGTTGAGAGGACATACTTGAGTTATGATTTATTATTATTAGTATCATCATAGCTTTCCGTTATGTAAAGACGGAGTGACACAATGACCTTTTGTACAGTAGACAATTTCCATAGAGGAAGAACCTAAATAAATCTGCTTACCAGGGTACAGAGTGCACTATTCTGTGAGCTTGTATATTAAAACAATTTGTTTGGTGGATGGAGAAAAAAAAATAAAATCTAATTTGAGGGCTTTTAAAAGCTTAAAGGAATAGTTTACCCACTAATGAAAATTAGCTGAAAATATACTCACCCTAAGGCCATCCAAAATGTAGATGTGTTTGTTTCTTCATTGAAATAGATTTGGAGAAATTAAGCATCGCCTATAAATGAATCTTCTGCAGTGAATGGGTGCCGTCATGCATGCTTGATCTGTGCATATTTCTCTCCTGATTCAGATGAGACAACTTTATTAGTGAATAAGCAATAGGACTCACATTTGGAGTTAAATTACTCAATAATAGATTTGTTTAGTATAAACATACAGGTTTAGAGTACTTGCGGAGTACTGTGATGTTTTTATCAGCTGTTTGACCTCTCATTCCGATGGCACCCATTCACTGCAGAGGATCCATTGGTGAGCAAGTGATGCTACATTTCTCCAAACCTGTTCAGATAATAAAAAAACAAACTACATCTTGGATGGCCTGAGGCTGAATACTTTTTAGCAATTTTTTTTTTTTTTAAATAGGGGTTAAATAATCAGAGCACCAGTTATACTGTCACTGTCACTGGCACATTTCACCCGACTTGTGCCCTTTCACAGCCGCCTGACCTGGAGGAGACCCCTGTGCAGCTGCTACCTGAATACCAAAGAAGTGTAAGATTTCAGCTGAGATTTATAAAAGAGGAACAGGATTTAACTACACTGCAAACATTGCATTTGACATTATCTGATACTGCGACAGTCACTGATTCCAGACCAGTGACTCTGAGGTACTGTCGCTGTGTCCGCTAGGCAGATGCAATGAGCTTTACGCAAAAACTCAAACCACAATAACCACCATTTCCGGCAGCGAGGCACACGACTGGAGCTTTCTCGTGGGAACTTGTTCGACACATCACCTCTTGACTTTTTCATATTCACAGTCTAGATGTGGGTGCAAGTGCTATATAATGAAACCTCTGCTATCGGCTCTGAATACAGTAGTTATACCAACCAGGATATTTATATGTATATAAAAAAATAAGAATTTTATCACAATCATTATAAGTATTTATAGACCTATAATATGATGTGTGCTAGATGAAAAGGTGGGCTAAAATAATAAAGGGAATGCGGGGGGTGAAATGTGAGAGAAACTAAATGAAGGAAAAGTGTATATGAAAGTAGCATCTCATCTGAACACAATTTAGCTGAGTTGGGTTTTTTTCCCCCCCGCTGTTGTCAACGATTCCATTTTTGACATTTGCCTTCCCTCTAGTGGCACACACAGCAAAACGCCATTTAATTAATGTGTTTAATAGTCTAATGTTGCCAAACATATTTCCTCGACCAGTGCAGGAAAACTTTAATCATGTCGTTTTTAACAAATGTTCAGATATGTACAAACCCGATTCCAAAAAAGTTGGGACACTGTACAAATTGTGAATAAAAACAGAATGCAATGATGTGGAAGTTTCAAATTTCAATATTTTATTCAGAATACAACATAGATGACATATCAAATGTTTAAACTGAGAAAATGTATAATTTTAAGGGAAAAATAAGTTGATTTTAAATTTCATGGCATCAACACATCTCAAAAAAGTTGGGACAAGGCCATGTTTACCACTGTGTGGCATCCCCTCTTCTTTTTATAACAGTCTACAAACGTCTGGGGACTGAGGAGACAAGTTGCTCAAGTTTAGGAATAGGAATGTTGTCCCATTCTTGTCTAATACAGGCTTCTAGTTGCTCAACTGTCTTAGGTCTTCTTTGTCGCATCTTCCTCTTTATGATGCGCCAAATGTTTTCTATGGGTGAAAGATCTGGACTGCAGGCTGGCCATTTCAGTACCTGGATCCTTCTTCTACGCAGCCATGATGTTGTAATTGATGCAGTATGTGGTCTGGCATTGTCATGTTGGAAAATGCAAGGTCTTCCCTGAAAGAGACAACGTCTGGATGGGAGCATATGTTGTTCTAGAACTTGGATATACCTTTCAGCATTGATGGTGCCTTTCCAGATGTGTAAGCTGCCCATGCCACACGCACTCATGCAACCCCATACTATCAGAGATGCAGGCTTCTGAACTGAGCGCTGATAACAACTTGGATTGTCCTTGTCCTCTTTAGTCCAGATGACATGGCGTCCCAGTTTTCCAAAAAGAACTTCAAATTTTGATTCGTCTGACCACAGAACAGTTTTCCACTTTGCCACAGTCCATTTTAAATGAGCCTTAGCCCAGAGAAAACACCTGCGCTTCTGGATCATGTTTAGATACGGCTTCTTTTTTGACCTATAGAGTTTTAGCCGGCAACGGCGAATGGCACGGTGGATTGTGTTCACCGACAATGTTTTCTGGAAGTATTCCTGAGCCCATGTTGTGATTTCCAATACAGTAGCATTCCTGTATGTGATGCAGTGCCGTCTAAGGGCCCGAAGATCACGGGCATCCAGTATGGTTTTCCGGCCTTGACCCTTACGCACAGAGATTGTTCCAGATTCTCTGAATCTTTGAATGATATTATGCACTGTAGATGATGATAACTTCAAACTCTTTGCAATTTTTCTCTGAGAAACTCCTTTCTGATATTGCTCCACTATTTTTCGCCGCAGCATTGGGGGAATTGGTGATCCTCTTCCCATCTTGACTTCTGAGAGACACTGCCACTCTGAGAGGCTCTTTTTATACCCAATCATGTTGCCAATTGAGTTGCAAATTGGTCCTCCAGCTGTTCTTTATATGTACATTTAACTTTTCCGGCCTCTTATTGCTACCTGTCCCAACTTTTTTCTCATGAAATCCAAAATGAGCCAATATTTGGCATGACATTTCAAAATGTCTCACTTTCAACATTTGATATGTTATCTATATTCTATTGTGAATAAAATATAAGTTTATGAGATTTGTAAATTATTGCATTCCTTTTTTATTCACAATTTGTACAGTGTCCCAACTTTTTTGGAATTGATTGATTGATTGATTGATTGATTGATTGATACAAGATCAAAAAGTACTACACAGTCACATTAATAACAACATTGGTTGTAAGACAAAAAATTACACAAATTTAGGTGCTTTTAAAATATTAGCCTACATGTTTTCTGTTTGTACCAAAAGGGGAAGGGTTTTTTTTTCTCAAAGATGGTTGTGTTTTTACGTTCCAAAATGTCATATTTGTAAACACTTTCTATCATACACCACAGTTTTTGTTAATATGAGTTTTTAATATGTTTAATTTTAAGTAAATAAAATGGCAAATCAAATGCACAGTTGTTTATTTTTCCAAGCTACAAAATTCACCAATATGAAATGAAAACTTCCAAAACGCGTTTAACTGGATAAATCCTACATAGCCTTCTGTAGGACACATCTTTAATTTTGTTTATTGATATAAAATTTGTATTTCATTTTTCATGTTTTGTCCCAATAGATATTACTAAATAAATAAGACCAAAATACAGAAATAACATTTCCTGCATCAAGAACAACAAGAACTGTGCTATTAGTATACTTCTTTTAAACTAAAAAAAATAGGAAAGTATACTTTTAGTCTACTTTTCATGTACTTCTCAGAAATGGGCTTTATGTACTTCTCAGAAATATACATTTGCATATACATATACATATACATACGTTTAAATGACATTTAAGTATACTTGACTTATACTTACAAAAAGTCTAAATATATTTGAGCTATACTTGTGCTCCTAGAATCTGTGTTTTCATTGTTATATGGTAGGGGGCGCTAGTACACATCTTCTTTACAGAATTTAAAAAAAAAAACACAAGTGAAGAAGAAACCAAAACAGATGCTTCCACATGTAGGCCTTGTCCCAAATGGAACACTTCCCCTGCTTTCCATTTGGAAGTGCTCATCCCTATGCCCTAATCCCTTCAAAGGGTTTACCCTCCGGAGTGAGAGTTTAGAAGGGTTGAAGGGTGTAGGGGACCAAACAACTGTTTCCTGAAGTGCCCTTCTGCATCATCATCCCGTGCCCACACGGAGGCGCCGTCATCATGGAAAGCATCTGTGCAAAGGATCGTGGGGGCCCGAAGTGTCCAGTTGTACCCTTCGAAATCCTTCATTCCGAAGGGCCCTTTGAAGTGGCTAGTTTTGAGCATATCCCGTTTGGAACACACCGTTTATGTGCACTTGTGGTCTTACGGACTTACAATGGCCGGCGCGTGCGTGTGTCCGTTAAGTCCACGAGACCGTAGAGTGTCCCATTCCTCATTTTAGCGTTCAGAAGGGTGCTCGCGAGCACCCCCTTTGCAGCCATTTTGTGCCCTCGATCCGCACTTCTGCCGAGCCCGCACTGGGGCAAGCTTCACAGCAGACTTCTACCCGACAGTCAATGCAGCATTATGTCACAAAAGTGCATACTCAGAGGAAGACTGCGAGGGTTTAGGGTGCCATTTGGGACAGGGCCGTATAACATTATGGAATAAAATGTCACCAATGAAGAGGAAATAATGACCGTCAAGCTTTGGGGTGTTGATTGACTCCATCTACGTTTTGATTATCATTCTGAATCCAATTCATATTCTTATTTCAGCTTTTTGTTCAAAATGTTATTTCTTTATTTTTTATTTATGAAACTTACCCACATTCAAGTGTTTAAAAAAAGAATGCATGAAGCTAAAATAAAATGTTTTTGTTTACAAGCAGATACTCTATTCTTTCTTTTGATGTATTTTGTATGTTCAGATATTCATATAACAAAATATATACAAGTTAATACCTAAATAGGGACATAGTAGTATACTTAATACTTAGTAGTATACTTTCAGTATAAAACTACTAAGCTAGTAGACTATACTTCAAAGTGTACTAAAAATGCTACTACAAGTATTTAATTAGTAAACTGTCAGTATGCCTATAAGTTCACGTTTAGTATAGTTGCAGTCCAAGCTAAAAACTTTGATGGAAACTAGTTGTGTACTCAAAGTTTACTACTATTATACTTAAAGTATACTTAAAAGTATATACTTTTATATAGAAAGTGGGCCAATTTAGTCCCAATGAGTATTGAAATAGTACACTTACAAGTATACTACTAGTACACTGATATTTGTATACTTACTACATAAAGTATACTTAAAAATATATTTGAACTTTACTTAAGTATACTTAATAAAATAAACTTTAAGTATACTACTTTTTGGTAAGGGTAACCATAATGACAGTATAATATTATTAGTTCAGATGGCATTCCAACAAGTACTCAGTTTGTCCAAGAGATGTCGCTATTGGAAAACTTTGCAATCACAAGGCAATGACTCTGCAAACAGTCCAAGTATATCTATTGGATGACAGGATCCGCCCAAGACAACCTCCCTGTGTTGTGGCGCACACAAATCTCATGCCTTCTAGGACAGGTCTTCTGAAACAGCATCATTAATTTATATTAAACTGAGAATTGTCAGTGATAGTCTACTGATTAATTTTTTTTTTCAGCTCTCCTCATGACCTTCATGACATTCATTCAACAGAGACCATTGTGATTCACAACTCTGAATAATATTTAGTCACATATTCTTACATTCCAGCATATTCATAGAGGAGCAGATAGAAATGTGTGGCACACAGTAAATAACTGATGGAGACTCCAAATGCTGAATAACTTGGGGGTGGGTTTGGGGTGTCATGGGGCGTTGTTGGGGTGGGGGGATGGGTTGCACATTTTTTTTCAATGTAAAGTGGAAGCCATTCTTGGAACAACAACCTTAATTTACAACCTCTCCCTGCCCCTAATGCTTCCTCCTCCCAATTTATCCAATCAGGCAGTGGGTGTTGTCTGTGTGTGAGCCAATAATGGCAAAGCACTTGCCCTTTGAAACAGGACCATGATAAATTGTATGTCAGTCTTGTGTGAAGAGGAACCATGTGAGGGGGGTGAGACCAGCATAACACAAATCATTTCCTTGATCTCCCGCTTCAGTTGGTTCTTCTTCTATCATCACCATGCTGATTAAATCGTATATATTATTCTTAAATAGTAGCCTAATACTTTTGCCTATACATTAATTTGCATTGTAATATTATAATTAGGGGTGTAACAGTACACATATTCGTACCGAACCGGTTCAGTACGCATGTGTAACAAACAAATACCGTTTTTTTTTCTTTCAGGAAATTGAAATAATAAATGGCATTTTGTACGGTGGCAGAGAGAGCTTAACGCGCTGCAACTTCAGAAAACACATGCAAATAGAAAAGGCACCATCAAATCAAGAAAACATCTTCATCAGTTTGACAGTAGGTGCTGCAAATGCTCACAACGCAAACAAATAAAGAAACGCGCTGCAAATGCTCACAACACAACTAAATAAAGAATTTTATTTGCAGTGCAGTTTGCAGTTTCTTTATTTGGTTGTGTTGTGAGCATTTGCAGCGCGTGTGTTGTCAAATTGATGAAGTTGTTTTCTTAATTTGCAGGTGTTTTTTCTATTTGCAGCGCATCGAGCTCTCTCGGCCACCATAGGTTTTGACAGTCTTTGATGTGGCATGACAGATTGCTGTATAAACACCTTGGAGAGCCTTCTGGAAACGTGGAAACGGAAACGTGCTGGTATAAACCCAACACAAGCACTTGTGCAGAGCAGAGCGCAAGTGAACGCGATCATTCCTTCCGCTGTACTACAAGGTTTAACGCGAATCAACATGACAGAACAACTCATGCCTCATCATGTAATTGCTCAATCAGTGTTTCAACCGCGGAAAGACATCAACAAAACAGCGTGGAAATAAAATGTCGTAACATTTCATTTACCTCAGCAAGTCATCAGTGTCCACAGCTCGTTAGTTCACTAGAGAAATGAAGTCTAGAGAGGAGCATTTCGCGAAATATTACACTATATACACACATTTTACTAAACCTGTTAGTCTTAATCAGGGTTCTAAATTAACTTTTTTGATCACCAGCCAATGTGGCTGGTAACTTTCTAAAGTTACCAGCCAATCAGAATTTCCACTAGCCAAATTTTTTCCGGTGAAAATAAGAGAAATTATGAGTGCCACTGAATGAATTTGATCATTTTATTAGCATTGTTGGCATGAAAAACACATTTAAAGTACAATGCATACAACAAGGCTCTCTTGATGACTTCGGGCACTCTCATGGTCCTTTATGGCCTCAACTTTAAAATTAGTAGTGCGGCAATCTTGACAAAACATGACGACATTTTCGTGATCAAACACAAGCCATTCACGACCCGTCAGCCATTTGGCATTAAATTTTCTTTTCTTCGTTTCTCTGTCAGTATCCTCATCCCCTGCCTCGTTCCTCTTCTCGCCACCAGAAATCTGTCCCAACCACCGCCGCATTTAGTTTAATCTTAACTTTTTACTAGCTAACTCTCCTCTTTCTGTCTATGCTCCATTCGTTCTTCTTCCTTGTGTTTATTGGTGGACGTTCCGTTCGTTTCCATGGTTTCTCGCGCTGGTTTCACTGCAAACTGCGCGCAGCCAATGGGCGTATGAAACGTCATCGCGTAGCATTACGGCACAGTGTTCATGGGAAATGTAGGAAGTGCTACCAGGGGGATAAACGACCGAGAGAACAGAGCCTTATGTATCATGCATGGAATGTCTCATGTATCACCAGCCAAACTGGCTAGTAAGTTTTTATTAACACCCGCCAAAATGAATTTTAACCCGCATTTGGCGGGTTGGCGGGTGTTAATTTAGAACCCTGGTCTTAATTATTTAATGTGTTTAAATTAATCTGTTATGAAACATGCTACTACAGCCAGTGTGTAATTGAATATATTTTAACAAATTGCCTAGAAATTGTATTATTTATAAGTTAATTTAAAAACTGCATTATGTGCAATTTACATGTTTGCATACTTTTTTTAAAAAAGTATAACTTTTCATTAAAGATGAGTGTTGATTATTTATTTAAAAATAAATAGTAATTAAATTTAAGTTTGGGTTAAGTTGTTAGGTCTTATTGTAACCGTATAATATAAATAGCATAAGCTGTGGTAGATTTTTATCACTAAGAAAATTTAAACTATAACTGAATGTATTTAGTTCAGTAAGCCACTGTTTATTTACAAAAAAAGTTTAGTTTTTCCCCCTGCTGTACCGAAATCATACCGAACTGTGATGTTAAAACCGAGGTAAGTACAGAACCATCATATTTGTGTATGTTACACCCCTAATTATAATGTATTAAAAATCGAATAAAATTAAATAATTAAAGGTTAAAAATAAGGGACACACACACACACACACACACACACACACACATATATATATATATATATATATATATATATATATATAAGTGCTGTCAATCGCGTTAATCACAGTCATGGACTGTGATTAATCATGATTAATCGAACATTTAAAATACTAGGATTTACCTGTAAATGTGTTGAAAAAGAAATGCATGACAAACTAGTTTAAGGAAACAGAACCTTTCACACTTCTGCCAGGTATGAGACATAATTGGACCTGTTCTGCGGGTGCATTAGAGCTAACATGCTACATAAAACAATTTAATAGTAGTCTACACTTTTGCTCAGAACTCACTTCAAACAACCATCGAGTGTTTGTAATACTTCCTTTTGCGATCACATGTGGAATTTGGTCATTTACTGTTGTTAAAATATGCTATTTATAGCCTTTTATGTCGCTGCACAAATTAGCATTTCAGATGCACACATTCTTCTCAAGAAAATCACATACAGACCATATCTATCGTAATCGTGTGTTTATTATCTAATATAATGTATAGTGGCTGTTGTCATGTTTATTTCTGCTGCTCTGCTGAAACTCACGTTGTTTGTGATGTTACAACCGCCTCTCTGTTCTTAAGTCGCCAGGGATACATTCCAAGTATAATACACATTAGTAAATGGATCTTTTTTTTTTTTAAATGATTTGTCTATATACACTTTGGGCTGCCGCGGTACATTAAAAAAGTAGCTTTTTTTCCCGCGACTGTATTTTCAAAATAAACCACTTGTGCCGCTGCCCTGGCAACACTGGTTCGCTGTACCCTCATCACACAATGATAGATATCCTTCTGCACTGCGATGACGGGAAGTTGGGGTCAAACCCTATCAAACGATTAATCTGCGTTAAAAAAAAATATTAAAGCGTTAAAATTTTTTGATTAATCGCATGTGTTAACGCGTTAATGTTAATACCTAATATATATATATATATATATATATATATATATATATATATATATATATATATCAGTGGCGGCTCTGGTCTTTCAAAGAGGGGAAGCTCATTTTCGGCCTACATCATAAAAATTGTCCATTTATTTATACGTAAATTCTGCCCTACGTTTCTTTTCAAGAAAATGCTCTGTGACCCTGTCGTAGGCTACCAACTAGCACAGTTGCCAAGTCCGCGTATTATACGCGACTTTGGGCTTCTTTTTTTGTAAAGTCGCGGGGAAAAATCCTGGTCGCGGGTTGCGGTTTTTGGGCTTATTTTAAAAAATATGGTCGCTTGTTAGGGAAATCTGATAAGCAACTTCGTTTTTTTTTATTTATGTTCGCCTGTATTCTCCAATGCATTGATTGACACTCTGTCTGCTCGCAGTTAATAGCCAACAATAATATAAGTGCTGTAGCGTAATAATATAAGTGCAATAATATAAGTGCTGTAGCGTAATTTGCCATATGTTCCGTCCCTCATTGGAGAAAAATCACATTCAAAAAGAAGGCGCGTGACGCTGTGATGTAGACTTAGAGGAGTGGGATGACTTTCTTTTAGCCTAATTTTTACAATGTTTTGTAATGTATTAATTATCACGGGCTGTAATAAAAAACAAGTAGTCATATCCTAATACTGAGTAAATACATTTGGTTCGAATAGCCTGGTATAGCAAGATGTCTTAAAATGTATTTCTTTTTTTCTTTTTTTTACATTTAAACCACATTATTAGATTACCTTTTGACTTCACGAATACACATAAAAGCTTAATGATTTTTTATCTTTTTTATAATATTTTAAATATTATTATATAATATTTTCTTTTTTAATATAATATATATTATAATTGAATATATAACTGAATATAATATTTTATATTTTTCTATAATATTTATTATTCTATTTATTCTATTCTATTATATCTATTTATGTGGCATTTTGTTTTTTTATGTCATTTATTTGATAGTTATGTATACATTATTTTATTTTAAATGGAAGAAAAACCTGTTTTTGACCTCAAAATACAGCACTTTCCCTCTGTACAGTGTACATGGCTGTGGGGACGAGCAGTTTTGTGGTGCTTGGAATTCTTTATAATTAATTAAAAACAAATATTGCCACATTGATGCCTCAAGAAGGTGTAATTGTTCAAATAACACATTGTTTCATTTTAAAATATATTTAAAAAAATTGTAACCAAGTGTTTTTCAAGTGTAATATTTCTGTAAAGGCTAGGGACAGAAAAATGGACATTTCCATAGAATGACCCTTATATATATTTTATGCTATAAATATGTGGGCAGCTATGTTACAGCTCCCCTTTGAAGCTCTTGTGCTTTTCTCCTTTTCCATCGCTCCAATCCTATTCTGCTCACAGGTGATGGAGACGAGTTTTGATCCCACTTTTGTTGCAGTTTGCTAATTTTTTTTAAAATAGCTTCTGTTTTTGCTTTTCAGATAAAAGAGTGGTTTCAGTTTAATATGTTGCAGGCTCATTTATTGGTAATAAATAATTGATAATAAATAATATTGATGATAATAAATCATCAAAAAATTTTGGACTTGTTTTGGGCTTGTTTTTGAAGCTGCGGTTGCTTATTTGTCTCGCGAGAGTTGGCAACTGTGCCAACTAGGCGTCTTTTCGAGTGACGCTAGCCTAGTATGGATGAATGAATGAACAAACAATTAAAAAAAAAAAAAAGATATTAAACTCGACGGAGGAAATGTGGGAATTAGGTTAAATGATGTTTCATTAACAAAGTTCGGGAGGAGCACTTCAGATACTTAGCCTAATTAGACACAAGTGGTATGCCATCAAGCTAATCAACACATGGGTATAAATACAGCTGACATACCTCCTTTAATTTGACAGCTAATCAGCATCCTGTCTGCACCTTTTGCCATTACTTTACAGACCCGACTTCTTTCGGATCCTCCGGCCAATCTGCCGGCCTCAGGATCGGTCTTTCTCCCCCAGACACGGCCGCCGAGCGCCAGGCTTCGTCGCGGCCGCTGCTCTCAGCTCAACCAGCCACACGCTCTCTTCCACCGGCGTCTCTTCCATGCTCTTATCATTCGGATGCACGGATTTCATCCGCGTCAACAATTCCTCCGATCGGGAAATGGATCTTATTTAAACATAAGCCAAACGCTGATTAATTCCGACGCACCGTCTTCTCGGAGGGTAAAGTTAAACAAGCGGATTCGCACGATCTTTTCGTCACCCCGCAAACCAGCCAATAGATCGAGAAAAGCCCGAACTCGCCTCGCTCGACAACACCATTGTCCTGCCCAACACCCGCGAGCCGTCAGGTCGCAGCAGAAGGCCTTCAACGAGCCTGGGCCACGCCCCAGTTCTCACCGCAGCAAGCCTCACTCGCTTCCCGCTTCGGCTCAGCCTTCACCGCGGCTCTCCCGGCCGCAGCGCCGTATGCAGCCGTGCCTCTAGCTTCTGTTTCCAGATACTAGCGCGAGGCGCAACCACCAGTATTGCCAAATCATTCTCAGGTAAAATTGCTCAAGGCAGGTAATTTGTTGATAAGTTGTTAAAGGACGTCGCGACATCATTGGATGTTTATGTAACCATGACACAGTGCCTAGAATACACACAGGAATTACTTAAACTTTCTGTAGTTTTCACCAGCATTTCTTACCAGTATTTAATTTACATATAGTATTCCTTAAATGGATAGATAAAATGGACAAGATGAATTTTGTTTTGTGGATAACTTTTGATCACAATAATAGGAGAAAACAAATTATTATAGCATGCATTTGTTGCTGAAGTGGCTAGGCTAGTGTGAGAATGGCTAATCCAGCAATAAATGGCTAAATCGGCAACACTGTAACATTTGGTGGGACACGCTGGAATGTCCAGGTAGCCTACAGCAGCAGGAGCAAGCACGAGGCTGCCTCCGCTTGCAACACAGGCCCACACATCTTTTTCTCCCGCTACGAATAACTTTTTTTCCTTTACAGTGGCCTCCAGCTCCTGTAGCAGACACTACTGAGGTTACTTCTGTTAGCAGGGCAGGATACGATAGCTCTTCAGGACTCCCTTTCTGTGGCCTACAGCAGCAGGAGCTAGCCACAAGGCTGCCTCCACTCACAACACAGACCCACACATCTCTTTCTTATACTCCTTTTTCTCTTACGATTCTATCAGTTTACCACCTCAAGCCCCAGAGGCCGTTGTTCAGTGTGAGGCTGCCTCCACTAGAATTGCAGCACCTGCTCCTCTCTCTCACAGCTCTCTACTTCATTTAACGTCACAATATCCTCTCTTACAGCAACATCACTGCTCGTCCCACCAAATGCTGTTGCCTCGGTGCCACCGCTAGTGGCTTACAACATCCGAGTGCCAATCCTAGCAGGCGCAGACCTAGACCTCTCATCCAAGGCATCACCAATGAATAATTGGGTAACGGATGCATTGCAGGCCACATAGGCCATAATAATCATTTTGAATTAAGTATCAAAAGTAAAACATGGTTCTGTTGAAACGGCATATAATGGATTATACAATATCATGTAAATACTCATTACATCAAAGCCTAATGCCGAGTTAACACTGCACGATTTTCAAACTCGTGGGATCGCTGTTGTTTTCACACTGCGTGACTATCTGGGGTAGCATTCAGCCGCTGCTGTGTTCACATTGCATGATGGATCGGCGACAGGGGCTTTCACATTGCACGATTTCACAATAGGAAGAATCGCCGACAACTGTCTGATCCGCAAACTACGTTTCACAACAAAACGCACGCAAGAAGTGATAAGGAAATAACGCGAGAACCTGCGTCAGACCGTTGTTCTCGAGCGAGACTGGAAGTATTAAAAAATATAGCCAGCAAATTGTCTGTGCGCTGATTTCCAGCTACAAAAAGAAAGACAGATTATGCAGGAGGGAGATGCAGGGATTGTGTTCTGCAAAGAGTGGTAAATAATAATTTGCAGTAACTGTTATGCTGATGTTGCGGCTGGTCAAGCGTTTGTGCTCGTTTCTGTATGATATAATTGTACATATTACAATACTGATATGGTCTAACTCCTCACCGAACTTCCCTCTGCCCTGTATCTTTGTCTCTCATTGGCTGAAGGTCATCGTGATGTAGTTTTCAGTCAGAAATCATTGCACACAGCGTGATTGTGAATTGCCGACAGCTCCAGATATTTAGCATGCCAAATATTTCACAGGCGTCGGCGATTTCCCTCCGATCGCGTCTGTGATAATTCACACTGCGCAATTGTCACTTGCGTGAACGAGCTCCGATTTGCCTCCGATGTCGGGCATTTGTCGGCGAGTGAAAAATCGGGCTAAAATCGTGCAGTGTGAACTCTGCATAAGAGGGCTCCAATGGCCTGACAATCATCTATATCAGTGCTTCTCGGGCCTGTCTTGTGGGCCCCGGCCGCCGTGCAGTTTGTATGTCTTTCTCATGGGCCACACCCATTTCAGGTCTTGCAGACTCTACTAATGAGCTGATGAGTTGGATCGGGTGTGTTGAATGGGGGAGGCATGCGGGATGTGCTGTGGCTGGTGGTCCCTGGGATGGGTTTATGAACCACTGGTCTATATGCCACCGTGCGATCTAATCCTCGTTCGGCTAAACATCCAATTCAAATGTCCACTTAATCTTTAACATTTGGCCATTTCTTTACGTCAGAAACTATCGTAATTATTACTATCATAACTTCGTAAATTATCGAATATGGACGTCAAAAGTTGCCGTTTTTTCCATTCATTACATTCAGCCGTTTCACTGAATTAATCTGTTTAGCTTCCCCTATAGGCGGCGCAATTAAACGAGGGTTCATGATCAGATCTTTCGTCGACCGCTGTCTCATCATTAGCCCATTGGAGTGGCTGCTAGGAAATTCTGGGGTAAGAAACCTTCTAACCGATTTGTCAGCTCCACATAACTACCCGTTTCGAGCATAAAACACCCCGATGAATTCTCTCTCAATAGTAGGACAATGATCATGCAATCCATATGACAAATCATGGGTCTTGGCACCTGGCTGACAAAGTGGACATCACCTCAGCTTCCAAGCCATGCCTCTCCATCCAGATTCATGGCACTTATTTAGGGTACGCTAGCACAGGGAATCCCATTTCATTGTACGCTTAACCTTTGGACGCAAGCAGCACCAAGATTTTCGGACGTATTATCAGGCACCGCTATTGGATTCTTACAATCACGCAAGCAATCCTCATAGCATCTACCCTATTAGATGACTATTATTCTGAGTATTGAACTCCCGGTCAGACGCTGTAAGAGCGCTCCCGGTGGAGCAATACCTTTCTCTGTCGACTAACGGTGAGGCTCACCCATCTGACACTGCGGGTAGTGAACCCGCGTTAGATGCGTGAGAGCTTCCCAGTTGAGCAAACCTTGCGTTTCCGTCTGACTACAGGTGAAACTCGCACGTCCGATGCCATAGTATTGATCTCCCGTCGGACGCCATATTCACTCTAGTCTTCTGGGTTTCTGAGATGCTTAGGGCTCACCATCTCCGCTAAATTCGATCCGGACATCAACCCCACCATCTCAGACCTAAATTCCATTTTGATCAAACAAGACCGACCAAGTTAAGAAAGGTAATTTCATTTACAAACTCTTTTCTCCATCCAACCTTACCAGGCCGTTCTCTAGCATCTCCGCCTTAGAATTCTCAGGTCTAATCCCCCCCTCGAACCTCTATTCAAAAATAAATAAATTAATTAAATAAAAAAAATAATAATAAATAAAATTGGTACGAGCCTTCCAGACATTTTTAAAAAAAACATACCTTTTCAAGTCCACGCTTGGCGAGGCTCACCTATCTGACACCGTGAATCTTCACATCTTGTCGAACACTGGCAGAGCCCTGCGTCCGGAGAGTCTTACCCAACCAGGCTGCGAGCTTCCATCTCCAGTCAGATGACGGCGAGTGCCTCCCGGCCACCTAACTTTACCTTTCTGTCTTTACCCGTCCAACACAGTGAGTCTTGATCTCCTGTCGGACGTCGGCAAGAGCCTCCCAGCCAGACAATCTTACCTTTTCCGTCCGCTCGCGCCACAATATCAAACCCCCGTCGAACGCTACATACTCGGTCGGTCAAGCAATCTTAGTTTTCAGTCTGTCACCGGCGAGGCTTAACCATCCGACTCGCGAGTATTGATCTCCCGTCGGACGCCGGTGAGCGCATTCCCGGCCAGACAACCTTAGCTTTTCAAGTCCCACGCTGGCGCCGCTTACTCGTCCGAAACAGTGGGCATTGTGCCCCAGTCGGGCGTCGGCAAGAGCCTCCCAGCCAGACGACTTACTGTTTCATCCTACGGTCGGGCGAGACTGACCCGTTTGACTCTGTGAGTATTGGCCTCCCGTAGAGCGTCGGTGCCAGTCTTGGCCATCCACCTATTTTTTTCCATCCGACGGGCGACCGAGGCCTAGCCGCCATGGGTCTCGTCCGCCAGCCGAACACCGTCCACCTGTCTCTTCTATCCTCACACCTTTTCCCCCCGCCTGGCGAGGCTTACCCGTTCGATCTCCTGAGTCTCAATCTCCCATCGGATGCTGCGAGAGCCCTCCCAGTCTCCGGGTTTTCTCTTCTCCCTACCCGCCGGCGAGGCTATCCGTCTGACATCGTAGTCTTGATCTCGTGTCAGACGTTGACTCTGGTCTCCCGGTGGGCTCATGTAGGTGCTCTCTTGTTTAAGTTGGAGGCAACGGTTCGAATTCGTGGCACAAAGACTGTTACTGATGTGTCAGCATACTGGGTTTTGCCCAGTAACTTGAGCAAGATTCACCCAGAAGTGGGATATAGGATCAACTACACCTCCTCAGTTGCACAAAGGAAGACATTAGACCAGCAAATGAATACGCAGTCCACAGCACCAGCCATAAGGAGTCGGGTACAGAAACGGAAAACTCCTCCAGGTAATCTTGAAGATTTATCACTGCTACTTGATACGTTACTGCACCATAGCAAGGCCGTTGGTTTGTCAGGGATGGAGAAGTACTATGCACAATACACACAACACACAGCTGCTGCACCATCCTCTGCTTTACCTCCATGCCTGGCAAAATCCCTGTATGATGAAAGCATAGATGCCAGTGACCTGTCTATTGTCCTGCTGGCCTGTGAGAAACACGTGATTGCTGTAAGTGTGACTGACGAGCAAGCAGCAGCTGTAGAAGAGTACACCAGGCAACAACATCTGTCGTCTGCATGGTATGATTACAGAAGCGGAAGAATTACAGCGTCAAAAATGCATGCCGTATATACCACCTCTCTGGAGAGGCCATCCCACACAGTTTTGAAGCAGGTGTGTTACCCACACACACAGCACACAGTATCAACTGTCCAAACCAGATGGGGTATCGGTCATGAGGGGGATGCTAGAAAGGCCTACACTGAATCCAGAGCTGCATCTCACACAAACTTCAAAATCGAACTGTGTGGCTTCATAATTAACAGCAGGTTCCCTGAAATCGGAGCGTCACCGGATGGCCTGACTATGTGTGAATGCTGTGGGAAGGGCTGCCTGGAGGTGAAATGTCCTTTCAAGTATCGGTCCTGCAGCATCCAGCAGGCATTGGACATGAAGGACAAAGACTTTTGTCTCCAATTGTCCTCAAACAACCTTCAGCTGAAAAGAGACCACCGCTTCTACACACAGATCCAAACACAGATTTTTGTCACCCAATCAAATCACTGTGATCTTGTTGTTTGGACTGAAAACGATTTCACTGTGGTGCGTGTCTTTCCAGACCAGGAGTTCTGGGAACCTCGTCTACAGAAAGCACAAGTATTCTTCAAGAAAGTGTGCCTCCCGGAACTTGTGGCAAAATACTACTCAAAGGACATGCAGCCTCATGTTCCAAGTGAAAGAGAGCAGTAGTACAGAAGTGGCTGTTTAAGAAATAATTGCACTTAGGCCTACTCAGTTAAGAGTTTTTTTGTTTTACTTGACTCAAAGAGTATTAGCCTGTTACTTGAAATTCAGTGTTCCAAAGTAGTTCAACACAAGAAACTAAACATTGCAGGAGATTTTTTTTTTTTTTTTAAGTGTTTTACTTGACGGAGTATTAGCCTGTTACTTGAAATTTGTTCATATTATAATTATATATAAAGAGAGAGTATTAGCCTGTTACTTGAAATTCAGTGTTTCAAAGTAGTTCAACGCAAGAAGCACAAGAAACTAAACATTGCACTTTGCAAGAGATTTTTTATTAAAAAAAAGTTTTTAATGATCAAAGTGTCATCCATTTTCATTTGAAGCATTTAATGTACAAATAGCATACCATGTTCATTCTAAGGAAGGAAACACACACACCAAATACAAACATGTTCAATCTCAGGAAGGTACCACAAACACTTCACGCACACCAAACTGATTTTTTTACCATTCAACATGCACACTTTTCTGTTTCATCTGGCCTTACAACAACACTTGGACACATGTTAACTAGAATACAGCAAACATTAACTATCTTATCAAGAAGGGTAAATTCTTCATCCTTACAGGGAAGCAACAAACTAATTGGTATTGTGTTATGTATTAGTGTGTACTTATTGCGCAAGCTACCTATTACCCTTTCTACATGTATCCTAAGGTGTGCTATAGCACGTGTGTCTTCCACATCCTTAGCATCAAGTTGACATCTGCTTTTAGTGAACGCAGGAATTTTAACTTCCGCGCACATCATTCCCACACTGTCTTTAATATCAAAGCCTCGGTCCGCTAAAACTAAATCGCCAGGCAACAGTTTGTTAAGAAGCCCACAATTCTCGGTTATGTGCTTGTCAGATGCTCGTCCCCCATCCCTTTGAAATAAATGAAATTTGGCCTTGGGGTGTAATTCCTATCAAGTATTTCATTGTGTGTGTACCTTTGTAGTGGGAAAAGGATTGTGCGCGCGCCATTAAATTGGACGGCCTCTCTGTACATATTTCAAAACAGTCAACAATAATCGCAACACGCTTTCCAAAAGCTTCCAAAAATTGATGTGGCATTGTGGCTTGTAAACAGTGTCTCTCAGGCCAGTACAACAATGGACTAAGGCGTGCATACAGCACATCTATGGTGTCGGCAAAGGTAGCAGAAAGAGTTCTACGTGACACATTAAAAATGTGTGAAAGATGCTGAATTGGAAGATCAAGCCTTAGACGAATGAGTGTCAGTAAAACCATCTGAAATTGTGAGAGCTTCTTTGCAGCTGGCAGGAAGGGCTTAACAGTAGTAAACAATGACAACAAAATGGCAAAACATGGAAGTCCTGTATAATATCGTACCCTCTCTGTATTATCTTTCAAAAACTCTTCATCCATCTTCATCTTGTTTAACTCAGACCGAAGCTCCCTATTTTCCTGCAAAAGACGGGTTAGTTCTGCACTGCTTTGCTCACAGAACTGGCATTCTGCTCTCAGTCTCTTAGCAGCTGGTTTGTCTGTTTCTGTCTGTTCTCTATATTCTTCCTCTTCCGCAGCTTCTGCCTCTGCTTGTTCCCCATGCTCCTCTTCTTCTTCTGCAGCCCCTGCCTCTGCTTGATCCCCATATCCCTCTTCTTCTGCATCTTCTTGCAATCCATCTCTCTCTTCTTCGTTCATGTTGTTTTGTTCATTTTGGCCTCCTCCCTCAGATTCTCTCAAATTATGTCTAAGTTGTCTACGGACATGCCGGTCTGACACTGTGGCTGTGACTTCAGCGTGACCCAGGTGCAGGGTTGGAGCCCAGTCTGGATGAGACTCGTCCATCTCATATGCTGGTTTACCTTTGGGGAGACAAAAGTACTCATGTGGCAAACAATACTCACATGTGGAAAACATACTTGCAAGTGTTAAGATAATTTCTCGTGCTTCAGTCACAGTGGTCAAAAATAGCTCTCTAGTTTTACTTTAACTAGCCTAACTTATGCTGCTATCGGAATTAGTGCCAAGTTACAAAATGCAGAGGAACCTATGACTACACCTCTTGGGAACAGAACAAAATGAGAACACGATCATTTGCTAAGTGAAGTTTATACACGTACCTGAATGAAAATGCCTGGAACACACTTTCAATGATCTTGGGATGTCTGCGAAGTGTATGTCCATGCGTCTTATGGCGGATATCCAGGCCATCCGTCTCCGCTTGGTTACATCGGACACATGACTCCCTTCATTCTGTTTCCAGGCCGGAAAACAATAAAAAGAAACTCCGTTGTCTATTTTTTCGCCCCGTCGATCGTGTGCACGGACATTACATCCAACAACACAACAGGTTCTTCCCATAATCTTTCCTCTAAAACTCCCTCGGCGCGTCGCAACAAGTGGCCTCACAAAATGGCGATTTTTCCCATCAGCCACCGCGGCGCTAGAGCAGTGACGTCACGCCCCCATCCCCTATAAATCCTGTAAGGGGTAGGTTAGGTGTAGGGCAATAGAATATACGGTCTGTACAGTAGAAAAAGCATTACGCCTATGGAGAGTTCTCACAAGGATAGCAAACCAGACATGTATGTGTGTGTTTTTAGAAAATAAGCATCTGTTGTCCACATCAGCACCACTGTCCCGCCAGCTTTTGAAACTCATAACAGTTTAACATGTGGTTCTTACCTTATCTTTACAACTCTTCACCATTCTCTATAGCTGTGAATGAGAGCACTGAATATTGCCTAATGTCTCTTTCTCTCTCTGAACATCAATGTTATCTTCCCTTATCCTGTTTGACTCTAAGTAGAGACTTCAACTGTTATCATTGTGGCAGTCGTTATAACATAAAACCTGATACACTGACCCTTCGGTCAATCTATTGGTGGGTTGTAAACAAAATGAACCTTACAAATTAGCATCATGAGATCATTAAAATGCTATAAACTATCAAGATTTCTATACTATAATGTAGAGTAAAATCTATACAAAAATATTGGCTGATTTTAAGCCAGCATAGAACAAAGTACATTCAGACATCCATTAGCAAAGCTGAGAAACAGTTGCATAACAACTGTAAAGGGGAGACAAAAAGATGTACAACTATCTTTGCAAGTTTCTGGTATTGATTTCTCACACACAGGCTGCACACAAACACTAGCTATGACGTGAGGTATGTGCTTCTGTTGGATGACATGTTTTCTGCAAATAATCTTTCTAAAGCTTGTAGTTAATATTTGCTTGTTTTCTTAACCAAACTTGGGGCCAATTTGTACCAGGTTCCATGGGGATCAATCCTAATCTTATCTTCTGTGCAGAGTCCACTGGGGTAATGTGAGCTCAGTGTAAAGGTTAGGCTGCTGTGTATTCAACATCAGCAAAACCCATGTTGTCCAGGTACTGTATGGCTAAAGATGCTATATATGCATAGTGGTATACTTTGTTTAACAAGAGATACATCTTCTTGAGCAGTGATAAAGCAGTTTGATAGAAAAAAAAAAACCTACAGCAGCTTTGGTTTGTCTGGGTTCCCAGTCAAATCTGGTTTTGCAGCTTCAACTAAGGGTAAATGTGGAGGAGGGGCCTAGAATTAAAGCAAACCAGGACAGGAAATAAAGACCTTCCTGCATTTATTAGAGTGTGTCATAAAACATCTGATAAACTTTTAATAAACTTTATTGCCCATATTCGTCTTCATCTGTTTGATTTGGAATATCACAGCAGGAACTCATTATTTTAGCAATGACCTTATGGTTGGTGGACAGGTGACAGACTCCAGGGAGAAACTGGGAGGACTATAATGCTGTGTTATACTGTGTAAACAGAGCAAAACAAAAAATTAGAACAAATAACAAAATAATGTATGACAGAATTTGTGTGCTAGCTTATAATTGATGAGTATGTATAATAAGGATTTTTGTAAGTGATTTTAGTAATAGTAGTAGTAGTAGTGATATCCAGTAAAATAATTATATTTCCCTTGTGGACATACATTATATAGCGCCATTGCACAATAGGTGTCCCGAGTTGGAATCCTGGCTCGAGGACCTTTCCCAATCCCGCTGTCCTATGATAATAAAGGTAAAAATGGCAAAAAACAAAAACACTTAAGTCATAATTATGAGATAAAAATTATGACTTACGAAGTCAAAATTATGACTTTAAAAGTGAATGACTTAAAAAGTCATAATTAGGAGATAAAAAGAAATGTGAAATTATGACTTAATCTCAATTATAGATCAGTGACATGACACACACACCCTCAAAAACACACACACTACAGCAGTCTTACACACTGATGAGATAAATTCAAAACGATACTACAAAAACTGGTAATAAGTGTTGCTTGTGGTACTCCCCAAGTGTTTTATTCCTTAATTTAAAGTACTGTAGAGTACAATACAATACAGCAAACAACAACAAAAAGACTTTGGTCCGGGACAGGGATCAACATCTACAACATGGTTCTTCAACATCACAGGCTATATTGGCCCTGACCAGGCAGAGGGGGTCTTGCCCTTGCCCTTCCCATTCCTCTTTCTCTTCCATGTTGACATCCTCCTTCTCCTCCTCATCTTCCTCTTTCTCCTTCTCCTCTTCCTCTTTGTACTCCCTCTCCACCTCCTACTCTTCCTCTTTCTTCATTTCTTTCTCTACTCCCTACTCCTTCTCCTCCTCCTCTGTGGTGTCCTTGACCTCTTCCTTCAGGTCTCTATGGATCCATTGTTTCAAACCTGAATACAGTTTTTCTCAGTCGCTTTGCAAATATTACAGTAAGGATGATTCGAGAAATGCACCAAAGAAGTATGTGCATTTCTCAAAACAATTCGTACAAACAGCACCACACAATGGATTTCCTGCAAAAGCCTGTAACTTACTCAAAATCTTTAGTTCATCTCTCAGAAATAAGTATTTGTCAATGAACATATCAGTGCCATCAAAATGAAAAGTCCTTGTGTCATTGTTCACAAACAGGATAGTCAAAATGCTTAAGTAATGTTTTCAATATAACAGTGCACTCTGTTTGTCTTACCTGCTGTAAACTATTAATGTACTGAAATGCAGAAGGCTGCACTTCGTATGCCATATATCCATTTCAAAAGTACAAATTTACACATTACTGTATGTGAGATATTGATTGAAAAAGAATGGATATGATTCACAGTTACACTTTTACTAGTGGTCTGACCAAAAAATAAATAAAAAACATTACAATGTCATTGTGAAATAGAAAATAAAAAGAAATATGGGCACAAAGGTGAAAATAAAAATTAGAAAGTCCATTGTCAGAATTTGTAACTCTTGTGTTGTCCTCTGTCTATATGCTTTCCAATTGAAGGTTCATGAAATGTACCTTTGAGCTATTTCAGAGAATTGGTTTGTCATTGGTTGATCTATGTTCTCTTCACTATTGAAAGTCAAGATTCACTTGAACAAGTCATGGCAAATTTATAAAAAGTCTAATAGAAATGTGTAGAAAATATGCTTGACAGTTTATGACAACTATATCAACCATTTTGCATTTACTGTCATGACTTATATGATGAACTAATGACTTGAGATTTTGAGAGGTAAGACTATTGCACAGAGAACTGTATAATACATTTTGAGCAACATGACAATAGCAACTGTTGATGTAGGAAACTACAGACAAATGTACATAATCAGTTGCATAAACGTACCTAAGCAACCACAACTTGTTCAAAAGAATGAGAAACTTATGATGAAACTTTGAGATGTGCACAAGTGACTAGATGATGTGGAGGTTGAACAAGTAGTTCTGAGAATTTCATTTCTGATCTGAGAAATGCACCAAAGCGACTGAGAAAAACTGTAAGCTGACTTTGGCCCTTTTATCTATCCATCGAAGTTTCTGATTGGTGTGTGATAAATTGTGACACCTAGTGTTTCCACTTGAGTAATTGTGTACTAATTGAGCTCAAACTTTGAAGACTTGAGTGAACAATATTGAATGCTATGCTTTCTATATGACCACATGGTGTAAGCATTGAGAAATGTAGGGATTTGTGTGTAGAGTTTTGCAGTAACAGTTCACCAAATCTGTCTCAGGTGTCAAAGCAGAGGAATAGTGTTTATAGTTTAGGGAAATGGGTGTGCTTTTTAAAAAATGGCATTATGGTTTTGAAATTTTAGTTCAAATGCCTGGTTATAGTGTTTTAGCAATCGAGAAAAACTGCAATAAAGAAAGAAAAAAGAAAAAACATCTGCTTGCCTGTACATAGTGCAGTGTATATATATACAGGGCCATCCCTGGCTGACGTGGGGCCCGCTGCGAGGTAGGGAGCAGGGCCCCCCTCGGTCAGTTCACGATCACGTTTTGGGGGGAGGGGGTCCCCCTCGGTCCGTTCGCCGCGTGGCCCCCTCACAGCACGGGGCCCGGTGCGACCGCACCAGTTGCACCGCCCAAAGGACGGCCCTGTATATTTAGCAGTTATTTAGTGCTGTCAGTCGATAAAAATTTTAATCGCGTTAATCACAGTCACGGGCTGTGATTAATCATGATTAATCGCAAATTTAAAATACTAGGATTTACCTGTAAATGTGTTGAAAAAGAAATGCATGACAAACTAGTTTAAGGAAACAGAACCTTTCACACTTCCGCCAGGTATGAGACATAATCCTTATTATTCTTTTATCATTATTCTTTTGTTTTTATTCAGCCATTATCAGCCTTTATACTGGCAATAAAACGTTTACCAAGCCACTTCGCTTCAATCCCAGTATACATTTACCCAACTATTATCAAAAGTATTTCTAAATAAATACAAAAAAAAAACATTTTCTTGCGACCTTATTAAGTATTATGACAAAATGCATTATGAAGAAGAATTGGACCTGTTCTGCAGCTGCATTAGAGCTAACATTAGCATCATGCTACATAAGACAATTTATGAGATTAATAGTACACTTTTACTCAGAACTCACTTCAAACCACCATCGAGTGTTAATAACTTCCTTTTGCGATCACATGTGGAATTTGGTCGTTTACTGTTGTTAAAATATGCTATTTATAGCCTTTTATATCGCTGCACAAATTAGCATTTCAGATGTACACATTCATTCTCAAGAAAATCACATACAGACCATATCCTATCGTAATCATGTGTTTATTATCTTATATAATCTATAGTGGCTGTTGTCATCTTTATTTGCTGTGTAAAAGCCTTCACATGTATGCTCTGCTGAAACTCACGTTGTTTGTGATGTTACAACTAGAGCTGGGAATCGATTCCCAGGCGTTGGGAATCGAGAGTCGATTCCAAGGTTGGAATCGATCCCATCAATCGAATCGACTCCTCATTCATTGCTTTTTTTCAGTTCAACAAAGCTCATCTATGGGTGCCTCTCAAATGGAAGGCTGCATCCTACGAAGGCTGCACACATTTAAATTCACTAAAATAAACTGAAAGAACACGAGTCGGTACTGCATCATCATAATTTGAGGATGCAGCCTTCCGTTTGAGAAGCACCATTCGCCTCCCTCATGCTCGATAAAAGCCGTAATTACGAGAGTTGTGAGATAAAAGATTATTTTTTATATATAAAAGATCTATTTCATTTTTATATTTACCCTTCGCCTCATGCTCGCTAAAAGTGATTAGAAGTCTGATTCGTTTCCACGAAAAGTTTCTTTCGGATAGTTTTAATGAACCAGTTAAAAAAATTAATAAATATATATATATATATATATATATATATATATATATATATATATATATTCATGGGTTATTTTACGGTGGAATTGGCTTATATTGCCCACAATTTTGAGCGCTGCACGACAGAATAGATCATGACGCGATTGAGGATCTTATTTCCATCTAAAATTCTATTTTTATTTCTATCAGCCAATGATAATTCTAAAAGAAAACGTCACGAGCATAGATCAGTGGCCGAGAGCGCATAATTGATATTTAAACCACGAGCTCTTATCAGTGTTATTGTTAATGTTCTGGTTATTGTTTCAATGTACAGTTTGTTAATTTTATCCAAAGCATACAGTCAAAGTAAACTTCATCATTCAGCTGAACTGTGCACATTTATTTTAGACACTTCATGTCTTGTTCAATTCATGTGATAAATGCATGTCTCTGCTGAGCAGTAAGCTAATTTCACAGGCAAAGCAGACAAAATTACAATTTAAAAATCAATAGCTATAGAAATGTATTGTCATTTTTTACAAATAAAGCTTCATATTATGAGAAGGATACTTTCTACGACCTTTATATCCTGCAGTGTGTATTGAATTTGGTCCTCCAAACTGTTTTAAGCCAAGTTAATTCGTTTTATACTACGGGGCCATTGAATGCCTGAATCTGATTGACTGACGAACGTTCTAACCCAGACAGCAACAGTGTTGGCCCAGATCCGGCCCATATCTGGCCCGCATGAAATCCAATTCATGGATTTCAATTATTCAATTATTTGCAATTATTTTCAGGGAAACGCACGGCGAACGTAGTTCCAGGCAGCTCTTGACCGCATTACATGACCATATCACTTCGCCAAATGATTTCTGTTATTTCAAAGGTCTTACAACGGCAAAATAACCAAAACCCACAACGACACTGGCCAAATAAATAAATATAGTAAACAAAGGGATAAAAATGACAGATCATGTCCATGTTTTTGCCACAAAATTACGCTTTATTGTGTACGGAAAGCACATACTCTCACATACGCTCTCTCTCCCTCACAGACCGCACATACATAACAGTTACAGTTTGCACACACACTAGCATACATCGCGCTAATGTTGTTAGCGCTACTCTCACGATTTAATCAGTAGTTTAACAACTTAAAAACTATATGACTTCTCACAAGTGAGGTAACAACAACGGCGCTGTTCGTGAAGAAAATTAACTTAAAGTTTCACTATAACTCGAGACATTGCTGCCGAACACTATTGAGAGACGCACAGACTCACAGAGGTAACGTTAATCTCTCTCTCTCTCTCTCATAACTTAGTTATTTACTGTATTTGTCTGTTATCAGCGGCTCAAGCCTCCGTTACTAGGTTTAAAATGACGTTTAGGAATTAGCAACGGAGGCGTTGGAGATGCGGAAGAAATAATCCTACTCACAATAGCAATTTAAGTAGAAAAACCGGACGAATGCCTTGAATTATATCATCTGATTGATGTCTTGAGGTGTGGCAACCGTAGTATAAGCGGAATAATTGACTTCGGTCCGTTGAATTATTAGAAAAATGCACACCCGAGGTGTAACGTTCTAATAATTCAACGCCAGTCGTCAATTATTCCTTACTCCCATTATCATTAGACCACTATCCTGTGACCAATGTGTTTATAAAGTCATTAAGTCAATTTCGACTGGTAAAGTCATAATTTCGACTTTTAAATTCATAACTTTGACTTTTTTTATCTCGTAATTATGACTTAAGTCATATTTATGACTTAAGTCATAATTTTGACTGTCATTTCTAATTTTAAATTCATAACTTCGACTTTTTTATCTCATAGTCATGACTTAAGTAAGTCATAATTTAGACTTTATTTCATAATTTTGATTTTTTTTTTAAGTCATAATTTAGACTTTTAAATTCATAACTTCGACTTTTTATATCATAATTATGACTTAAGTATGTCATAATTTCGACTTTTTAATTCATGACTTCCATAGATTCGCTTCAAATCGGGTGATTTTAGGTCAGTGTTTTAGCTGTGACTCTCTTCCGGTAGGGAATAGTAAGATGGCGGCTCGAACACAGAACAATGAGCGATCCAGTCATATAGATTAGTGTTTGTTATCTTCTGTCTTCCGGTTGTGTATTTCCAACCAGATCTCACGAATTTATGAATGAACCGCTCGTTTTAAGATTTTACTGGTCTACTGACATTTGTTAAGACATTACAATGCTCACGATAACGAAATTTCATTAACTCTACTCAGTGGCGGCTGGTCAATAGGGGGCGCTGGGGCGCCGCCCCCATCAAGTTAGCCTGTATAAAAACGGAAGAAGCCGACTTCAACATGTTTAAAAAATAAGTTAAATGTATATTGCAAATTAATCACGAAATTGCATTGTTTAGTCGTACTATTCCACTGGTAATCAAGCGTGTGACTTGAGGCTGAGCTCTAATTGGTTTGTTTCAGATTGTCCTCGGGGCGCAAAGACCCTCCCACTTTTGATATTAGCGAATCAATATTGTTTTTTATTCTTCTTCCGAGATGAAAGTAAATTCGATTTTAACTTTACAAAAAATCCTTTCACAAGGCATTCAAATGAAGAAAAAAATAAAATACAAATACAGATCATGGAGATTGGACGAGCAGGATGCGATGTAAGTCATGCCTTTTACTGATTGTTGTTTCTGATTGTTATTTCAAAGTCCTGTCACCTAAGCGTTGGCAATGACGCAGAAGGTAATTAGAACAATGCAGTTTAACTTGAGCCGATCATCGAGATCCAAGCACAATTGGCTTGTGTAGATCATGTAGTTATACAATGGTTGTCTCTTTTCAAGTAAATTATGAGTTTTTATGTAAGGGTTATTATGTAAATATATAAATAATATAGTGTCCCATATTCAGTCTGACATAAATGTCTGACAAGTTGAATTATATATTGTAATATAATATAATATAATATAATAATATTTTGGCAATAACATTAAAATTAAGATAAAACACATAATGGTCTATAAGTCTCTAGGAGATTACAGTTTTTGCATACTTATTACACTGGACTTTATTAAACCTTATGGAAATATAGTAAATTTATATGCAATTTGTTTTTATAAAAAGTCAGTTTTATTTAACTATTTTCAGTCTTTATCTGATTTGCTATTCTGCGGTTCTCTCGTGTGGACAATTATCTCTGAATTACGTTAATATAAATGGATAATATTTTTCTGAATGATTACAAATGTTTAATGATTAATTACATTTAATATACATACATTAAACTCAAAAATCTTATTTTACACTTTAACAGTTGAATTTTCATCTTACATTTTTAAGCAGTAACGATTCATTATTATGTCACTTGTTAAATGGTTATTTAACAATTGCATTCAGTCATATGCTACACTACACCCCGTCTACACTACATAAATCCACTGTACCAGCTAAAAGACAGCGATGCCATATAAATATACGAAGTTCAAAGAAGACAATATACTAAAGAAGGTGACTGGCTTGTTTCGTTGGAGAGTAAGGTCAATATCGTACGTAGCTGAAAGAATACGAGATTCAAAAGCAGCGGGCGCGTTTCCTCCTCCCTCATGACCTTGCGTCTGCTCGCGCGACTCCTCCAAACACGCCGCTGCCTTTTAAAGCGCGAGACGGGCATGAGCGCTGTCACTTTGACACTGAACGAGGCAGGCTCGGGAGCTTCCGTAGTCTCGTTCATTTACCCCCCTTTTCGTTTCCCCTTTTCACCTCGTCGATAACCCATCATCCTTTAATTTCTTCTATCTCCATTGTACCGTAACTTTCAAAGCCTCTTGTCGCCATGTACCGGTATTTCGGGGAGCTGCTGACTCGCGGAGCGGGTAACGCTCTGGCCTCGGGATGCGTCGAGTCCGCTCTGCCGGCTTCCTCATCTCTGCTGAGGGTGCGTCACTACAGCGATGCCGCTGACAAGGAAGATGACCCGAACTTCTTCAGGATGGTGGAGGGCTTCTTCGATCGCGGCGCTGCTATTGTGGAAAACAAGTTGGTGGAGGACCTGAAGACCCGGGAGACGCCGGAGCAGAAGAGACACCGTGTGCGGGGGATCCTTAGGATCATCAAGCCCTGCAACCACGTCCTGAGCGTGTCCTTCCCCATAAAGAGAGACAACGGAGAATGGGAGGTTATCGAGGGTTACCGGGCACAACACAGCCAGCACAGAACTCCCTGCAAAGGAGGTAAGCGATATTGTTTTTGTATACCGTGCAGTAAGAAGGTATATTATATCAGTTTACGTGTTTTGCACAAGATGTTTCACAGCAGTTTCGCATTGTAAGTACATTCATGCTGACAGCTGTTGACACAATGACTTGCAAATCAATGTGTGCTCTTTTATTCATTTTATAATGTTTTTGTACGGCTTTAAACGTGGTATTTGTATAGATTTGACTAGTGCTGCCCTGTCAATAATACATCACCTTGAGGCACCTTGTCCCTGCACAGGTGTATCACCTGGGGAGAGAAGCCAGACACTGAAAATTCTGTTTTACATTGATTTTTTCTGAATTGTATGGTTTCATTCCAATTCATTTCTATTGTAAAATATACAATCTCTAATCAAATTAATTCGTAACATTTTGCTATTACAACTTAAGTTTTTAATGTGGCTTTAGTCATATGAAATAACAATTAGTTATTAGCAATTAGAGCATAATCCAAAACAACAAAAAATGATTATAAAATAATTCAATTTTTTATTAAATAAAGCATTCCACAACAATAGCTGAATAACAGCACAACACCACCCTTGCTTGTGTTATTTCTTAAACTTTTGCAATATATTGTTATACATTTTACTACACAATAATTATTGATTATTCAATTTCACGTCAGGTTAAGCTGAGATATTATTTTTGATGGAAAACGGAATGAAAACCCTTTTGTTTCTGTGTGTATTTGTACTTTTTTTTTTTTTTATTAAACGTCCTATTTCAAAAGAAATGGAATGGCAGAAATTGTTCAGCCCTATTAAGACTGGGTTTCAGGTTTTTTGTGTGCCTTGGTTTTTGGATATCTGTGGTTTTTGTTTGACCTCAGAATATGCTTCCTGCTTGACATGTTTATTAGTCATTAATGTGAACATCCCAGATTCAGCTGTTTATACTAACTTGCAACTGATACTACCCTTATGCCATACAAGGGCAACAAGTTGTTTCAAGTCAACTGTGTGTTTTCAATACACAGAGGATTGCTCATGTCATTCAGTTGCAGAATGTTCATTCATGTTATGTTAATAAACATTTGCCTGGGTGCTAGCTTATAAGGAAGGGGTTGATACACAGTCTATAATGTATCAAAACCATGAGATGTGATGTGTTTACTTTCTGTGATTTAACAACATGCATATACTCCAATGAAAGTGGTTTACGCCCATACCGAGGCACATCCTCTTGTTGTAAATCATGGGAGGCCCACAGAATCACATTCGTTCTTAACAGCAGATGTTAAGAAGCAGTGGTCATCAAGAGATTGAGGCCATGCAGGGTGGGAGGGGGAGATGTCATCATGGCACTGCATTGTGGGTAGTTTGTGGGGTGTAGTATCGTGAGAGAGAGTTGTAAGGGTGGATATGGGGGTGCGGCTCAGGCGCTCTGGTTTGTCATCTGTGTGACAGGACCAGTGTGTATTTTGTATGGTCCATCCAAAAATGAAAATTCTGTCATTTACATACCTTTGTGTAGTTCCAAACCTGTGTGACATTAATTCCTCTGCAGAACATAGGCTAAAGATATTTTGTATAATGTTGTTTAGAAATGTTTCAGTTCCCATTAGTCTTTTTTTTTTTTTTTTTCTGTCTGTGAAGCCAATGGAAACCGAAAATGTTTTCTTGCAAATATTATCAGACAGTCATGGAGGTTTGGAACAACATGAAGGTGAGTAAATGATGGCAGAATTTTCATTTTTGGGTGGACTGTCCCTTTAAAGGATATTAATGTGATTGCAGCTATGCAACAATATGAAATTATGAGAGAGTAGTAGGTCTGTTTGACAAGAAAATCTTATGTGTTTGAAAAGTTGTCATTCTCTCTTTTGTCTTGTTTATCTGTGTCTTGCAGTGAGTCAGTAATTTTAAAGGCCACATCTTTTCCACGAGAAAGATACTGATCGCTTTTTTACTTAAAGTGCTTATAGTTCACCCCATCTATTTTCTAAATGTAAGTTTTTGATGTTATTGTGAAAAATTCATGCTTACCCCCCCTCCAAGGTCATGATCATCTGTCTCCATATTTAAATGCAACTCCCACATTTCAAAATCCAATCAACCAGTGTTGCATAAAACCAAGGCCCTGCCATCTTTTTCCATAGTGCATTACATTGGGATGTGCACCGCAATATGGAAAATAAAATATCTACTTCCATTTCATTATGACTTTATCACACCATCAATGTGAATCTGATAAGACCAGTGCTAATAAGCATCTCAGTACAACAACCTTTTATTTTAAGACATTATTTTCTCATCACAAACCAATACCAGTTAGCAAATTTATTAAGTGAATATACTTTTTGAATGTCATGCATAAAATACCTCTTCCAATATTGGCTTTTGGTGCAAAGCGCTCCATTATCTGGCACAAAATGGAGCACCTTGGGTAAATCATGATGAATCAGAAGACCAGCCAATCAGAAACGCTCGCTGCTTGTAAATCATTTTGCATGTTCAGGTGGCGTGTAGTTAAAATTTGCAAATGTCAGAAGTTTGCAAAACGGCAGACATCAAATGCAGCCCCTTTAATCATTCATGCAACGCAGAACCCTTGTTCTCCATGGCTCAAAGACCATAACTGACAAAAGTGCTGTGATTGACATTATCTATGTGTAATAGACAAGATTAGGTACACATTACAAAGTACAAGAGCAATTCAGTTAGCTAATGCTCTGCATTTCATCATCTGTTAGCCAAAGTCGTGCATGTGAATGTCAGAATCACTGGATCAGCAGAAATGTTTGGCTGCGTATCTTGTATATGTGCAAGAGTAATGGAAAAAAAAAAAGATGGCATGAGTCAGACTTGTGCAGGAAGTGCACATCCTGGTTATGATCAAGCACATTTGGCTAGGTGGAGTCGAAGGAGATGCTGGATAGGTTTCCTCCTGTGTGTGTTTTTTTCTTCGTCCTTTGGATACTGTAGGTGATGCTGAGTCATTACTCCACTCAAGAGCCCCCACCATCTCCCTCACATCGTTTTCCCCTCCCCTGTGTGTGTGTAAAATGAAGACCATTTCCGCTATAGCGGAAAAAGCACATCTGTTCAGCTTGTGAGCTTTTAAACGCAGACAAAAAGACACCCAGAGGGGCTGATTTTCTTATGGCCTTTTCAGCAATAAAAAGACATCATGTTCAGTGGTTTAGTTATGTTGGCAGCTTTCTCACTTGTATTATGAACATTAGAGCACATAATTTCACTCATTTGGGCCAGACATCATCGTTTGCATTTACAGAAGCATTGTGAATTAATGCACTTATTAAATAAAACTGATTATTCCCAGTCTAATTTTCTACTGCTTATGCAGGATGGCGGTCTGTTATTTATGTTTATTGTAAAAGGGATTGATGCGTCTGCCAGGCCGTGTGTCAGAGACAGACACGGTCAATCGAGTTTCATGATGCAGCCTGGCAGAGGAGCTGACTGGACACAGAGTCATTGCAGCCTCCGGCCCAAAACACACATACTCACAAATACACAGGACTCCCCCTGCACACATGACATTCAGATAACCTTTGCCTTCACCAGGTTGTACAGAACATTGTGTGCTTTCCTTTTGAAATATTTTTTCCCCATTTTATTTTCTGCATTATTAAATGTGTCCTTTTGATTGCAGAGGTTAATATTAATTAAAATCTACATGCAAACTTGATTCATTCATTGCTAAGCAATTACTACCGTAATTATAAATTAAATATTCATTGTTGCACAATAGGGCGCATTTAAAAAGTTTGTCATTTAAAAAAAATAAAATCATTGTGTGCTCAAGGTGTGTGTAGCATATACAGTATGCTTTATGCAGTCTGTGTGCCTTTGAGGTCACGTCCATGCTGTGGCTTGCTTTAGGAAGCCAATATTAAGCACCAGCTTCTCTAAAAGGGAGTGATGGTTGCACCTGTCTTAATGGAGCGTGACCAAAGCACACAAGTTGAGCTGCAATTTTAGCTGCATAGCTGGAAAAGGTGACCTGTGTCCTTTGAACATGAGCGGGCACAAAAAAAGTCTTAAAATGGTCTTGGTTTATTACTAAACTGCATATTTATTTATTTTTAAATTGAACTAGTGTTCAGTATTACAATATAGCTGTTTGTTTCCTTGTCTTCATTTAGTATTTATTAAGTCTGAAATAATCTTGTATTCTGTTCTGTTTATCCTAATTCAATTTAGCATGAAGACACAGCTAAAAAAAAAAACCTGACCAAAAGTTTATACAGCTTCAGAGTGTCTGTTTGTTTAAGCCCATTGTTTGTGTTCTTTGTGTTTTACATCATCCTTTGAGTTTGAGGTTTTGGTAACCAGTTGACTCCTTGTAATGGCTTTAATTAAACCCGGTTTCATGGGCCTTTTTGCTTTTCTTTTTTCAGGTATCCGATACAGCATGGATGTGTCTGTGGATGAAGTTAAAGCTTTGGCCTCCTTGATGACATACAAGTGTGCTGTTGTCGGTAAGCTTTGTGGGGGTTTTTTTCACCCAACATCAAGTTCGGCTGAATTCTTCTGGATTGTGCATTAGATCTCTCTTACACTCAAATACATTGTTTTTAATAAGTCACTAGATTAGATTCGATTCAGAAAATCCGTCATCCTTATAGATTACACCTAATTTATCTTCTTCTAGATGTGCCATTTGGTGGAGCTAAAGCTGGAGTGAAAATCAACCCCAGGAATTACTCTGTAAGTACCCAACATGTATGTCTAGACTGTGAGCACACAGACTCCTGAAATAACTCATGTCTGTGGGCTTTGTTTGCCTTTTTCATGTGCTCAATGAAGCTTAATGCAGTCAGTCCTCCTTTCCCTTTAAAATGGGCATTGGGCCCTTTTGCACCGCAGGAACCTTTTCATAGTACCCGAACTAATTGTGGAACTACCCACTTTTTGGCGTGTTCGCACCGCGGGAACTAGGAACTGTTTTAGTTCCCGGAACTCCGTTTGGAGGGACTAATTAGCTCCTACTTCAGAGTAGGGTCTAAAACAGTTCCATAGGAACTATCGTGACGTAAGTGTACGCTGATTGGCTAAACGCGTACGAAAACGCCCTCACCCGCCATGATTTAAAACGCTGTGTAAACATCGCATCAACTTATATTTCGCAAGAATGGAGAACCGCGATAGATGGACGGACGCTGAAGTGCAGGCACTTTTGAAAATTTTGAACTCCTTTCCGATCTTTCAATCGCTTGATGTATAAGTTTACGTCGACATTCCATGTCCATTATTGTGAACCCCGCAAGACACAACAACAACACCGCTCCGATCACAGCGTCCTCCATCCTCCTGTTGTTAACGTTGTTCTTCTTTGTTTTCGTTGTTGAACGCCGCGCACAAATGACGTCGCTGTCGGTCGGCTTACGTCACTTCTTAGTATCCACTGTCGGTGCGAATGCAACCCTTTAAATGGTACTGGGAAATAGTTCGTGCAAAATCGTCCCAGTACTTTAGTACTGTACTTTTAGTTCTGGAACTAAAGCGGTGCGAAAGGGGCTAATGATCCCTGATTGGATGAAGTCCTGAATAAAGAGTCCACAATATAAAGGTGTTTCAATGAGCAGCAGTAGATCTTCCTCGTTGCTCAGTTTAATATGTGTAGAGTCTGTGGTCCTTTCTGAACCTTATTGCTCCAGGGAGTGAACATGCTTGCTTGCTTTCTTTCTTTCTTTCTTTCTTCCTTGCTTCCCTCCTTTCTTTCTTTCTTGCTTTCTTGCTTTCTTGCTTTCTTAAACATTTAGACCTTTATATTGTTCTTCATCAACTGCATTTAAAGTTCCACTATACATCTGACAACATTTTAAAGGACTTTCTTTTTCCTTTAAACTAGGGATGCACCGATAGGATTTTTTTGGGGCCGATTCCGATACCAATATTGGTCAATTGCATAAAGCAGGGCTTAAAAACTTTTTCGATTGGTTCACTTCGAGCAGAACTGGTATTTAAAAGTTTCTGTTCCTGTTCCTCTATATTATTGCCGTTCCAAAACCAGTTTGAGTAGAAAAAATACCAGTTAATAATGTTATTTATTTATTTTTTACCTTTTCTTTGCCAATAATAATAATAAAATAATGACGATAATAATAATAAAGTACAGTATTTTCTTTACTCAGAAAGAAAAAAAACCCCCACAAGACTCTTGATGTTTGCAGCATGGATAAAAAAATGCTACTCCTATTAGCATTTTGAGAGGAAAAAACAGCCTAAATTAGTAGTCTGTACATCACATTTTATTATTTCATTTGGAAATAATGTAGGCTAAAATACCAGTAAATAACGCTAAATATTTACAAACAACACAATTATATGAGGCACTGTATACTTCACGGCGGAAAACATACGAGACACTTGCATACACATATGAAACAGTCACACATATACTAAGTGCTCAAGCAAATATATATGTAATGCGCACACACACACACACACACACACACATAAACTCTCCGCGCAGATACAGTCATGACCAAAAATATCAGCACCCTTGGTAAATATAATCAAAGAAGGCTGTGAAAATTAATCTGCATTGTTAATCCTTTTGATCTTTTATTAAAAAAATTCACAAAAATCTAACCTTTCATTGGATTATAAGAATTTAAAATGGGGGGAAATATCATTATGAAATAAATATTTTTCTCTACTACACATTGGCCACAATTAACGGCACCCTTTTATTCAATACTTTTTGAAACCTCAATTTGCCAGTTTAACAGCTCTAAATTTTCTCCTATAATGCCTGATGAGGAGAACACCTGACAAGAGGTCAGAGACCATTCCTTCATCCAGAAGATGATTCACAGCTCCATGTTGGTGCTTCTTCTCTTCAGTTCACTCCACTCATTTTCTATAGGGTTCAGGTCAGAGGACTGGAATGGCCAGCACAAGCTTGGTTTTGTGCTCAGTGACCCTTTTTTGTGTTGTTTTTGAGGTTTGTGTTTGGATTACTGAACGGTTGGAAGATCCAAACATGCCCCATTATAAGATTTCTAACAGAGTCAGTCACTTATTGATTTTTTTATCTGTTGGTATCTGATAGAATCCATGATGCCATGTGTCTAAACAAGATGTCCAGGACCTCCAGCAGAAATATAGGCCCACAACATCAAAAATACAGCAGTATATTTCATTGTACACATGGGGTACTTATTTATCCTGTGTTCACCAAACCCATCTTGAGTGTTTGCTGCTAAAAAGCTCATTCTTTAGTTTCATCTGACCATAGAAGCCAGTCTCATTTGAAGTTCCAGTCGTGTCTGATAACTGAATATGCTGGAGTTTGTTTTTGGATGAGCGAGGAGAATTTTTCTTGAAACCCTCCCAAACAACATGTGGTGATGTAGGTGCTGTTTGACAATTATTTTTTTTTTTTAAGGTTTTCTGACCCTGAGACTCAACTATTTTCTGCAATTCTCCAGCTGTGGTCCTTGGAGAGTCTCAAACTCTCCTTCTCACCGTGCATTAGGACGATATAGACACACGTCCTCTTCCAGGCAGTTTCGTAACATTTTATGTTGATTGGAAATTGTTAATTATTGCCCTGATGGTGGAAATGGGAATTTTCACTGCTCTAGCTCTTTTCGTAAAGCCACTTCTTGAATATGTGAAGCTCAATTATCTTTTGCTGCACATCAGAAATAAATTCTTTGGTTTTTCTCATTGTGATGGATGATTAAGCGAATTTGGGCTTTGTTTTCCCTCCTATTTATATTTCTGTGAAACAGGAAGCTATGGCTGGATAATTTCATGTTCATAATCACCCTGGAGTGCTCAAAATTGTGAAATATGAATGGGAAGATACTTAAGAGATATTTTACTCATAAGAATTTCTAGGGGTGCCAATAATTGTGTCCAACGTGTATTTGAGAAAAACATTTATTTCATAATGATATTTCCCCCCATTTTAAATTCTTATTATCCAGTTAATAATTTTTTGTGAATATTTTAAATAAAAGATCAAAAGGATTAACAATGCAGATACTATTTATCTACTATCATATTTACTATCAGATACTATCATATTTACCAAGGGTGCCGATATTTTTGGCCATGACTGTACTTATGAGACACGCACAAACACTCACAAACTCTCCGCGCACATAGGCCTATATATGAGACGCGAACAAACACAAACTCTCCACGTACATACATAGCCTGTATGAGACGCAAACAAACACACACACTCTCCGTGCGCATACACGGAAGTCAACAGACATGCAACTGATCATCTCCACGCAGTTAATTAATAAACCATCGGTATCGACCCTTTTTATGCTATTTCCGATATGCCGATGGCTTTAAAATGATCAAAAATCGGCCGATAAATATCGGCGGCCGATACACCGGTGCATCGCTACTTTAAATTGTTTCTCTGAGGAATGACTTTAGGGAAATGGAAATGCTTAAAGAGCAGTCTTTTAAAACCAGACATACATGGAGCTTCTGTTTTTTTTTTTACTTTTATGGTTGTCATAAGCTATAAGGGGCAAAAAATATATAATTTAAGAATGTTTTTATTTACATTTTAGACTTTTTTTAATTTTTTTTTTGTGCTGTTCAGGATAATGAGTTGGAGAAAATCACAAGAAGATTCACCATTGAGCTGGCCAAAAAGGGATTCATTGGTGAGTTTATTGATTTGATTTGTGCTTTTTGACCACACTGTTTTAAATACCACACATGACTCCTGCATCAAGACCTCCATGAAAATATAACACAATATACAGTACTGTCCAAAATTTTGGGGGTTTAAGTAAATTAAACTTTTATTTAGTAGAGACACATGACTGTGTCAGTTAGTGACAGTTATGACATTACATATTAAATTAAATATATTTCAAAAATGTTCATCTTAACTTTATATTCCTCAAAGAATCCTGAAAAAATATATCACTGTTTCCACAAAAATATTAGGCTGCACAACTATTTCAACATCGATAAAAACAAATGTTTTTTTGAGCACCAAATCAGCATATTTGAATAATTTCTGAAGGATCATGCTTTCTCATGTGTTTCATGCATCTTATGCATCTTTACTGCATTTTTAATCAGATAAATGCAGCCTTCATGAGCATAAGAGACTTTTTTAAAAACAAGATACTTTTTGTACTATCACTTCATTGCAACAGTTCTGGAGAGATCAGGAAATCCTCAGGCAATTATTAACTTTGCTTACATGCTCTTTTAACCCGGAAGAGCTTCAGGACCTCTGTGCTGTCAAAAATCAGTCCCGCTGTGTGCTTCCCTGCCCCCTTTGGAGCTGTTTTTGGAAATGTATTCAGGGTGCAAGGCTGTCTGCATAGCTGTTTATCTGGATGCCTTCCCTGTTTTCCTGGCCAAAGCAGCTGGCAGTGGTATGGGGGGAAGGGCAGTGTGCTCTCACAGCGTCAGAGCGGGCACTGAAACTCCAGCTCTCCATTTAAACAACACAAGCTGCCTACTCGAGTCATTTGTTGCATTGCCTCTTAAAAGGCTTTTTGCCCTGAGATGTGCAATCAAACATTTATATTAAAGTACAATTAGCATAGTTCATGATAAACGATGTGAAACCTGAGTAAACCCTGTGCCTTGTCACTTGACCACCGTCTGCTTTCATTAGACAATTAGAGCTGACAAGTTGTAAAAATATCTCTGTCTTCTCTCCCTTCCCTGTTCTTTCCATTCAGGACCTGGCATCGACGTTCCCGCCCCTGACATGAGCACTGGTGAGAGGGAAATGTCCTGGATCGCTGACACCTATGCTAACACTATTGCCCACACTGTAAGCAGCCATCTACTTTATTAAATTATTAACCATGCCCATAAAACTCCCATTGATGTTTTTCCTTTTTATCACTTGTAGATTAACATGCCTAGCCTCTTTTAACCAAACTGAAAGGTTAAAAAGCATATACCATAAAGTATATTTGAGCAATAAGTGTTAAAAAAACAATACAGATTAGAGTCTTCAGTAAGAAGTACATTTTTAATCATTATCTTTATCAGCAACCTTACACCCTTTGTTTGTCTATCTCTGATAGTATTATGCTATCTATATGACAGACTGAGAAATGTTTACCTTTGTGCCCTATTAAATGGATAGGTCATGGCTTTATTTGCACAGACAATAGCAACCAGATTGCTGTCTTATTATACACATATTTTAGGGAGTTTTTCCTTTTTGTGAAATGATTTTGGATGACAGCCTCAACTAGCACAGAAATAGAACAAAACTGGGTCATTTATGTATGAAGATTCTTAAAGGTGAAAGAGGCTGCCTGAAATTACAAACATTGCCAAATCATACAGATTTTCTTTTAGTGTATTTGCTGTGGTGCTTGTGATCAGGGTTATTCCTCCTAGAGGGCTCTTATTATAGTTACATCATCCTCTAATACAGTACTAGCATTATCACCATGGCAACAAAAGGATGGTCATGTTTTGTTCTTTTTTATATTTTTAAGTAGGAGGGTAATGACTGTGTTAAACAATATCCAGCTTTACTGATCCTGAAAGGATCCTTTGGATGATAGATTTTTGCCAAGTCAGGCTGTGGAGAAGGCAAGAGTCCAGTCACATCCAAGCACAATGTCACCCTGGAAACAATTTGACCTCAGAGTGCAACATTTTATGTAACATTACCTTTTCTGTAGCTGGAATACGTATTTTCCAAAAACTTGTCACAGCTAGAAAAATTAACTCTAGAGGAGCATTTTGCTAAATAAATGCACCATATAACATATTCATTATAATTTTTTACTGTGCTTCAATATTAAGGTTTAAATAAATGAGTGTAATTTAATTGTTTGTATACAAATCAGTTAATTTTAACCTTTATTATTATTATTATTATTATTATTATTGTTTAGGGCTGCAACGATTAGTCGACATTATCGACAACGTGGACAATAAAAAATTGTCGACAAACATTTTTGTTGTCGAGTAATCGTTTGATCTCATATGACCTAATGTAAGAGCCTGCAATACTGCGGTTTGACCAGTGTGGCGCTGTAGCGCAAGACTGTAATTCAGTACATTTTCAGTAACGTAACGTTACTCCAGTAAAGTCCGGTCACATCATGTTTATTTATATAGTACTTTATGCAATAGATAGCCTTAATTCAAGCAGCTTTACGGTATTAAACATGAAAAACCAGAGTCAGTGTCGCTTTCAGTTAGAATTACAACTTGATTTTCTGAAATAAAGCAGCTCTCCAGTGTGGAGCTAGCTAATGATAAAATGTTTTTATTAGTGGGAAAAAAAATAATTTCATTAAAGTGATAGTTTGGTTTCCAGAGATCAAAGCTTGATTTAGCTCAGGACTGTTTTGGTTATCATAACCCTATAAGGTATTTTAAGATATTATGTTGTGAATAAAATAGTTTATCCAAAGCGTCTTATCACTTACCTTTATTTTGTTTCTTATCTATATGACTTACAAAAGGAGATGTTAGGCAGAATGTGCAAGATGTGTCATTCAGTTACTTTTTCACATAGCTAATTAAATGGTGAGAGAGTGTCTCTGTCTGTCATCTCATTTTGTGTGCCAAATACATCTATTTGTATAATGAATTGGTAACACTTTACAATAAGGTATAATTTGTTAACATTAATGTATTAATTAACATCAATGAACAATGCATTTATTACATTTAACTATTAATCTTTGTTAATGTTGGTTAACAAAAATACAGTTGTTCATGTTAGTTCAAAGTGCATTTACCAATGTTAAAAAACACAACTTGTGATTTTAATGATGCATTAGTAAATGCTGAAGTTAACATTAACTAAGATTAACAAATGCTGTAGAAGTATTGTTCATTCTTAGTTCATGTTTACTAATGTTAACTAATGAACCTTATTTATTGGTAAAGTGTTACCAATTAATTGTATAATAATTGTAATTACATAGTATGCTTTTCTAAAGCTGAAGTGACCTTTATTTATGTTAGAATATGTGTAACTTAATATTTTAACTAGTTGCAAAAGCTGAATAATCAATCAAAGCCTACTGATTAATCAGTGAAATAATCGACGATTAGTCGGTTAATCGTTCTAATAATCGTTAGATTAATTGATTATCAAAATAATCGTTTGTTGCAGCCCTATTATTGTTATTGTTATTATTATAATGTAGCACTAACCGAATCGCGTATATTTTACAGTATTAGTTGAGATTTTTTCCTTGAGAAAATTTGCCATGCACTGTACCTTATATACACACATATATATATATATACATATATATATATATATATATATATATATATATATATATATATATATATATATATATATATATATATATATATATATATATATATATATATATATATATATATATATATATATACATACACACACACACACACACACACACAAAATAATCGATATTGAAATCAGAATTTAATCGAATCGCAAGCTTGTGAAGCAGAATCGAATCGTGAAATCTGTCAAAACCCAGCCTTAATGGCTGATAACAAATACATGGAATATATTGCATTTCTATACAATTTTGTCCAAATACATTTAAAATAAAACTCTAAAAACTAAACGTTTTCTAAATGCTACCAGTAATTTGTACAGTATTTGAGTTAAAAAAAAAATATTTTTAATGGTTTTAGTTTTAGTTAGCTATAACGTTGATCTAAATGTAAAAATAGGGGGAAAAGCATGAAAAATCCAGTATTGACTGTCACTGACTAATTAAAAACGTTGCTTGGCCAAAAGCTGATGTGTTTCAGACACAAGGGAAACTCTGTCACTGTTCTACAAGGGAACAGTAAATGATTGATGGTATCAGTGAACTGGAATACAGTTTATAAAGTATTATTCACTAATGCTGCAGTCTCAGCAGATTTGCATGTGCACAGCGGCAGTCGAGGGAAACGTTGCATAAGCTTAGACTTATCAGACATGCAAGTCAACTAAATGTCCAGCAGTAGTGAGATAATTTGATTTCTCTTCTCAGCCCAGCAAATGTTTGAGTATGATGCTATACTGTATGTGTACGTTTCTTAATATGGCTGTACGCTTGTTTGGAGGTTAACAAGGTTGCTGCAATGCATATAGTATGTTATTGAGATGTCCGTCCCCTGCAGTAACCTCTACCTTGGCCACTGGTTGTTGTGCGTCATCTGTGAGTGGAGCACAAGTCTCCTGTCTCGATGACGTTTCCTCACTCAGTGACATAAATAGGGCTATAGTAGCTGCCCTTGGGCAAGCTTGCAAGCTGCGCTTGGAGTGTGACCCCTCTCATGTCCCCTTACAAAAGCACAGGACCCCTTCACACCAATCCAAGAGCTCTGGTTGTTAATGTATCACATGTTGTCCTCCTCATCCTACCCTCTGAACAGCCCCGACTTGTGCTTGTGTTTTTGGATAAGAAACAGACAACCAGTGCTGGCTGAAGTGTTGAGTTGAGAACTAGGCACTGGTTTTTATTCAGAACGTTTCATTTAAAAAAAAAAAAAATTCTGGAACTGAAAGTTTTCCATGGCATTTAGTTTCATTAATCGTTCCGCATTAATGTGGAGTTAAAGATACACATTCATAACATTGTTTTTTTTTTTTTTTAAGTATCATTATTAACAATAAGCTATTATTGTTTTGTTTTTTTATAGTTTTAGTACATCATTAATTTTTATTTTCAGTCAATGTTTATTTAAAGCTGCAGTCCGTAACTTTTTTTTGGTTAAAAATGATCTTAAATCAATATTTGAGCAAGTACATAACCAGCCAGTGTTCAAAACTGTAACCTTACTTTAGCCCGATTCACAACGGTTGGCTTATTATAATGTTTTCTAATTTGAGTGGTATGGGTAGGTTTTCGCAGGAAATTTGAGCATGGCACTGCGTCATTACGTCACGAAATTGAAATCTACACGCTAAAACACACTATACTCATAGTCACGCAATGCTGATGTTGTTAACATTAATAATTTGAGAATAAAGTATAACAATAATAATACTTTGCATGGTTTGATGTGATATGAGCTAACTGATCTTTTAGACTTAATCACCATTGGTAGCGCGATTTATGGAAATGCTTTTTTCCTCAGTTGGTCAGAACAAACACGGCAGACTTGTTACTTACTTTTTCAGATGGCAACATACAGTGAAAATTCTTATTTGGGTCATATATTCCAAGACATAGGCTAGAATCTCTGATTGCGAAGTACAGTAAACATCCACACCGATGCGGTGACTGACTGCCACACATTCACCTCAAAACATTAGATCCATCCGTGCTGGAGCCGTGCCGACTCACAACCCATGCAAGCGAGATAATTCCGCAAGCAGCTTGCAATTCCAGGTTTTCAAACATAGATGGCAACAAAGAGGCAAAACTTACGGACTGCAGCTTTAATATCAAGTAACAAAAATGTTCTTTTTTTTTAAGTTTTAGTTTTACAGTAGTTAACTATATTAATCCTGTTGCATTTTTGTTTATGTGTGTGTTGCTGCGCTTGAAAGAATAGTACATTAATTGGCCCATTTTTCTGTCTTGTTTGTGTGTGTCTCTCTTTCTCTCTGCAGGATATCAATGCCCACGCCTGTGTGACGGGTAAACCCATTAGCCAGGGTGGTATCCATGGCAGAATCTCAGCCACTGGTCGTGGAGTCTTCCATGGCATTGAGAATTTCATCAATGAAGCCTCTTACATGAGCAAACTGGGCCTGACCCCTGGATTTGCTGATAAAACCTTTATTATTCAGGTATAAACGACAGTTTGAACAGTTGGACTGACAGTTTCAACTTCACTTTAACTATAGTTTTCTTACTGTATTTGAATGATCGGCCCTTAGTTTTTCAATACAATAAAGCTTCACTGGTAGAATGAAGTAACTCAAATAGAGATGTTTAGCAGAATGATCATGCTGCTCGTTTTTTTATTCTTATTGTGACCAGGAATTTTGGAGCTAAAAGAAAAAAGCTATAATATTGTCTTAGTAAATCATATTGACTAATTTATCATTTTTGAAGCATGACTGCCACTGATCAAAATATGGTTTCATTTTATGGAAAGAAGCATTGTCAATATTATACAAAACTTATACTATTCTTGTGGCACATTAAGTCACACCGGTTTGTAACCAAATGAGGGTGAGTGAGCAATTACAGACTTTTAATTTTGGGCTGAAATAACCAAGTGACAGCATGATATGCTGACTAAATATTATTTCGCTGACAAAAAAGGAAGAGTTAATCATATGTCAGCATCTAGTACATCTCAGTTCCTTGAAATCACATGCTGTTTGAATATCACCGCAAATAACGGCTCTGCTTCACAGCTGTGAAATCTGTTGACTTAACCATGAACCAGCAGATCTATTCTCTAGGATTAAGATTTAGTTGTTTTGTTATAGGTTTAGGGTTCTAATGAATTTCAGTCTTAATCACAGTGTGCTCAAAACTCTTAAAATCAATCAGTGTAGCCCAGACTGCAGGGGGAAGGGATTCTCATCGACCGTTGCTCTGGGATTACTGCCTCAGAAATGACATTTTCTTCCTAAAGATTTACTGCCATGTGTAGCGAAGAGACAAGAGAAGATGTTGTCACGTTTTATGGATTTAGAGCAGCGCAGAGAAGAGATGGCGTAGTCATTAGTATCAAACAAAGCCTCCGGAGAGGAGTGCATTACATAATTCTGTTGAACTGAGTTGGTTTGACTGCTTCCCATTTGTCCTTTTGTAATGTGAGCAGCCATTTGCATTTCCCCTATCTTGCCAGAAATACCTTTGATGAGGTAAATAGGCTTCCCAGTATACGCTATTTCCAGTATTTCTGTTTTAAATATGAAAAAGATGCTTGTTTTCAACCATTGATAGCTAGTCTATGCTAAATCAAACCACACGGGGGCGCCATTGCCACAAAAAACAAAACAGGGATTCTGTTTACCACAACTTATTCTAGTTTCTTATCCTATCATGCAGGGTTTTGGTAATGTAGGTCTGCATTCCATGCGTTACCTCCACCGTTATGGTGCCAAGTGTGTGGGAATTGCTGAAATCGATGGCAGCATCTGGAACCCCAACGGCATGGACCCCAAAGAGCTGGAGGACTACAAACTGGTCAGTTAAGAGTCCATTTACAATCGTTTTTCTGATTCCCTGGTGAGAATTTACCCTTCTTTCTGTACCAAAACTGTTTTTTGAATATATTTGTGCTTTCTCTTTAGCAACATGGTACCATTGTGGGCTTCCCCAACTCTCAGCCATATGAGGGGAACATTCTGGAAGCTGATTGTGATATCCTCATTCCTGCAGCTGGAGAGAAACAGCTGACCAGGAAGAACGCTCACAATATCAAAGCTAAGGTCTGACACCAACAGCATCGTCCAGATGTGCATGTTTTGCTTAAATGCTCTTCACCAGTGTTGAACATATCTTTTTTTATTGCTTCAGATTATTGCTGAAGGCGCTAATGGTCCCACCACACCAGATGCTGACAAGATCTTCATAGAGAGGAACATCATGGTCATTCCAGTAAGAGAACAACATTCTCTCAAACTCTGTCGTGCTTCAGGAAAGGAGAAATGAGGAATAATGGAATTATTAGGAATAATGATTCATATCTTGATGTGCAGGACATGTACCTGAACGCTGGAGGTGTCACAGTCTCCTACTTTGAGTGGCTGAAGAACCTGAACCACGTCAGCTACGGTCGTCTGACCTTCAAGTATGAGAGGGACTCCAACTACCACCTGCTGAGTATGTGTTTAAACTTCCTCCAACCGCTCTATCAGCCTCAGTCACTCAAAGAGTAGCAGCATGAAATCAATGGACTTGCATCATTACATTATTCAAACCTATTGTCTGCCAGCAGGCTTCTTTATCTCTTCAGAATGTTCTCTGTAACACCCTTATGTGTTCTCGTTTTTCTTGATTCCCTTTCCTTTCATCACTCCCTTCTTTTTAGCACTGATTCTTAGCATTCCGGCAGGCCTGATGCAAAGCTGTGACCAGCAGAGTGTGACACTGTTTCCTATAGCAGAGTTTGAATCACCTCTGCTCTTGTGTGCTATATGTGCTGGGTCACATGGCACAGATTCTCTTTATCTTTGTCTCCTTGGTTATACCAATTTAATTAACATCCAAGTGTCAAAGCCTGCTGGCCCTTCAAGAAATTATCTTTTAATGTAATTTGCAGTAATTAGATGGGATGGAAGCCAGAGTAATAAAGCTGCTTTTGAAGAGATGTGTCAATTTGACAGAATTAAAGTTGACTGATAACATTACAGTGATGATACCGATTTGTGGTCCCTTTTAACACAAATCAGTGCAGAACAAAATTTAACTTTAAGATTATAAACATCTAAAACATTTTTCAAAAATGTGCTTTGTAAATGAGAGTGACAATTTGCACCCTTTAATTGTGCTCAGAAACAGCATGTGCATTTTATCAAACATCACTTTTACAACCTTTGCTGAAACAGAGGGAATTTGAATAATTGATCGACCTGTTTTTTTGTTTTTTTCTTCTTTTGTCTAGTGTCTGTGCAAGAGAGTCTTGAAAGGAAGTTTGGAAAGCAGGGTGGCCCCATCCCCATTGTTCCCACTGCTGATTTCCAGGCCCGCGTAGCTGTAAGTCTCCATAATATTTTACCTTTATTGCCATGTGTGTTTATGTGTGTCTTTTATTTATGTATATTTATTTATTTTATTTTATTTATTCTTACATTCTATTAATGGTTTATTTATTGCTTTTTATTATTATTTTATATATGAATTATATAATTAATTAATTTTATTTTTTAATTTTTGTAACACAAAGTTTAGTGAATTGTAGTCTGAGGAGCAAAGTAATCCCCACATCTATAAATACATTTTAGTTTTCTTTTTATTTATTATACAATTTATATATATATATATATATATATATATATATATATATATATATATATATATATATATGTATTATTAATGTATTTTTATTTGGGGGCATAACCATTTCAAATCTATTTGGTGATTTGAGCAAAATAAATAAAGTATTTATTTTTTACAAACTACATCTATAAATGCTTTAGTTTTCAACCATCATGTTAAGCTTAAAGGGATAGTTCACCCAAAAATTAAAATTGTCGTCATTTACTCACCCTCATATCGTTCCAAACTTGTATGAGTTTCTTTCTTCTGTTGAAAATAAATGAAGACATTTTGAAGAATGCTGGTAATCAAAATGGACTTCAATGGTATTTATTTCCCTACTGTGGAAGTGAATGGGGACCAACAACTGTTTCTGTCTTCAAAATACTTCAAAATATCTTCTTTTGTGTTCAACATGACAAAGAAACTTATACACGTTTGGAACGACCAGAGGGTGAGGAAATGATGGAAAAAAAAAATTAAAATTGAGGGTGAATTATTCCTTTAAGTAATCACTACGGTAACTGATGTTGATATACTAGATATTGACAGAATGACAGAATGATCCTCTCAGTCAGTCCTAAAGACTGAATTTCAAAACAAATAAAAAATGTTGTGCTCTGTGAACAAAGCTTTGGAGTTCTCTCCAAGATCAGCAGTTTTTAACCCTCATGGCATGTTTATGCATTGTTGTGATGTGATGTGTTTGTCATGCAGGGTGCCTCAGAGAAGGACATTGTGCACTCTGGTCTTGCCTACACCATGGAGAGGTCGGCCAGGGTAAGTTCGTGTAATATCATTGAAAAGATTTGCATACTAAAGCTGACAACCACATAGCATTGTCACACCATCTGTAAAACAACACCAGGTAGAGCAGGAACCGCCCTTGACTCCACCTCAGCTGCTTTATAACCGCATTGTGTTGTCATAAATCTGTTGGAAGATCATTTTAACTCGTTCACAACGTTCAGCCCTCGCTTCAGGCAGTGTCAATGAGTCTAGTGTGGTATGAGCTTTGTGCAAAGAATACCACCTCGCCCATTGCACAGATGTCGTTATTGTGTATTGATGCTTTTACTGTTTATCCTCCATGCTTTGTAAAAGAGTTTTAATGTAGTCAAACCTGTATTCATATATTAATATTTTCCCTTTGCAGCAAATTATGCGCACAGCAAACAAGTACAACCTTGGCTTGGATTTGAGGACGGCAGCTTACGTCAACGCCATCGAGAAGGTCTTCAAGGTGTACAATGAGGCTGGCCTGACCTTTACATAAATGACCCAAACAAAAAGAAGAAAAAAACGTCCATCAACCTCTTGATTCCCCTTCACAACCTTTTTAACATATCAGAGTTTACATCGGCCTAACCCCTACTTCCTCTATTAAAACAGCCTCATGCTGTCATATCCCAGAAACTCCGTCCTCATAAGTTTGAGAACTATAAAGCGGTTTAATCTGTTCTGAGGCTGCAGTTTTCACTGCTTTGCTGTATGCGACGTGTTCTCAAAACAAACTGGCGCCAATAATCAGGTTTCTCAAGTGTGTCTTGTTGTAACTTGTTTATTTCGTCCCTGATTTTTGTATTGATCCATGGTAAATGTAGGTGGTCCTCTTCAAATGCAGCTGTAGCACACTGTTTTAAATGTCTGTTGATTTGTCATGTTGGCCCTGGCTTCCTCTTGCCATTAAATTTTAGTTCAACTTGGTGCATTTATGTCCTGGTAGGTTTTATTTGCTTTATTCTTATTGTTCATTTTTGCAAACCATTTAAACATGGTTATTGCTACAGTAATGAAGAGCGTTAAAGATGCCTTACACCTGTGAGCAGGAGTTTTATACTCAGCGGAATTATTTTCTGTCAATAGTTCATGTAGTGCATCACACAAAGGGAAACCCAGCCATGATTTGCCTCATCTCAATGTTTTGACCTAGAGATGTAATCAAGTTCTAGCTGACAATGTGCAGTACATTTAGGTACAGATGTTTTTTGTATCCGAGGCAGTTCACAACCCATAACTTTTAGAGATCTGCTAGTTGTTAAACCTAGAGGACCTGGGGCACTCGCACTTAAATGAGAGCTGGAAGTTGCTCGCCAAGCTTATCTGCACCTGTTTTGGGAATTTGTATTGCCTTTTTGTTGAGAATAAAACAAATGATCATAATTTATTTTCTGTTGTATTTTTTTTTTCTCCTCTCAGTGTCACCAAAATATCACATGCATCACACTCGGTTAAATTATCCCTGTTATGTAAATAATTTTCCCATTCCATTATCATTATTTCGATTGGCAATAAATTAAAATATTGGTAATTTAACAATCGAGTGAAAATAAGGTTGAATTTTAAGTAATGGAACTACTTTGACTGCACTGTAAAAAAAAAAAACTCAACTTGTCGTTTTAAGTTCATACAACAAATATTTGAGAATCTCCCACAAAAATAAGTTGAGCAAACTCAAAAATCTGCTGAAGCTGGTTGCCTTAAAATTTTAAGTTGGCACAACCTTTTTTTTTTTTTTTACAGTGTGGTGTTTTTGCCTTGTCCTTTATGATTTGCATTAACTTATAACATAGAAAGCAAAAACTGATAGAAAAATAGTATAGGTATTTCTTTGTTGTTGTTGTTTTTTTCATATTCTCATATCAAAACTTTCAGAAGAAAATGTTTTAAATTAAAAATAAATCACTTTAGTTAATGTACAATTTTTACTGCAACCTAACTAGTTTTATTGAAAATGAAAACAATTTAATTTCCACAAATTTGTGGCTCAAAGAAAAAAAAAAACGCAGTATCCTGTTTGTAAACCGAGTCTCAGTTTGTGTTTAAACTCATGATCTCTGACATGACTTGAATGCGCTATGTAGTCCATAAGGTTTTTATTATAATTTTTTGAAAATATTAGCCAATATCAGTTCCTAAAGGAAAACCACAAGGAAGTGACATCATTTTGGTAGCATAACAACAGCACAAACACCAGTAAGTATTAGTAAGGAATTTTATTAATTCTGTGTTGTTTTGTTACAAGCTGGTTCGTCTTACCTTAAAACACGACATCATGTTTGTCAATATTACAGAAATCATTTCAAACATTACCAAAAAAAAAAAAAAACAGCAACTTGCCTTAAGCCAACTCCTCTCTATCATAACTATCTCTCATTAAACAACAGTTCTTTAGTTCTTTATTTCCATCATGTTAAGCATCAATTTTATTGGTTTTGTTTTATAATTATAACCGAAATAGCACTGAAATGCATTCTGAAATGATACTTTTTTTTCATTTACAAATCATGCAGCCTCTGGAGAAACTGCCATAGAAGGGTTTAAATCGGCAAGATTGTGGGGTCCAGTTAGAATCCAGTGATGATACAGAAAGTTCATGTTCAAAGTACACAGGTTCACTTGAACAGGCTCTTCCCAATGTCCACAGCCTGATCAGCGGCACCTTTTCCTGCAGCGTCTGTGGCAGCTTTGCCGATTGCACCGCTCAACATATCGCCAACGCCTACAGACAGAATGTTTTGATCAGAATTTCAAACTGGATGAATATGATAGTGGAAGAATTAAGTATCTTTCCAAAGTCTCCTATCAAAGGAAACTAAAATATTACCTCCACCCTCTTTCTGGCCTTTTGCAGCCCCTGCCTTTTTCTTGTCTCCTCCGATCATTGAGCCGACTTTCTCTTTGGCCACATCAGCTGATGTAACATTCACAAAAGTTAATGATCTTGTCTATATGTTTTACAAAAATGACTAACACTTGCAATTAATTTAATTGGTTACACCATTAGTTTTTAGGTGTCAATTTCAAATGCCATACTGTGCATAGATGCACTGAACAAACAAATTGAACTTACCAGCCTGATCGATAATCTTGTCCACCTGTCCATCCGCTGCTCCCTTGATGAAGTTCATGTTTTCGTGTCTGATGTCAGTCAGGAACTGTGTGTGCATCAGAAGTGTGCGTACTTATAGGCTGTGGTGTTTAGCATTTTTACACAACCCCCAAAGCACTGGATGAGGAACACCCACTCTAACTCATCCACCCTTCATGCCATTATATATCTCTGTCATTTCATGTCTATATTTCTTTTCTCATGCATGGAAGGTAGTATTCAGAGCTGAAAAAAGTTATAAATTCATTAAATTGCTAAAACAAGACATTGAACTTCAAGAAGAACCCCCTCAGAAGTAGTGTTTGTACTGTAAACAGGGCATGGCATCACACACATACTGGAAATACAAGCTTTCACTGTTGTTGAATTGTTGTTTGGGTGAATACAGGGTTGCGTGACTCATGAAGGAAGCAGCCGAAGAATTTATGTGGCAAAATGAGTCGAAGCTGTAGGCAGTTTTACACTGGTTTGGTTTTTGAGATACAGTCTCTGAAATGATCTGTTTGATCATTTTCCTAATGGTTTTATGTCATTTTGATGCTAAAGAATGTGTTTGTTTGGTGGGTTTGTTTTAAAATTAGTTGCAAAGGAACAGAAACCTCCATTGTGAAGTGGGGTCCAATAATCTGTGACCTCGTGGAAAATCCAGGAGACAAATCGAAATGACATATCGCCACATGTGCCTGAAGTCAGATTGTTGTTCTCCAGGTACTTCACTGGTTCTCCGAGGCACTTGATATAAATGGTACATTTCCCAAAACTGTCCTAAAACTCCAGTCCGTCAATTAAAGGGGTCATCAGATGCCCATTTTCCACAATTCTTTAGGGTTTTAATGAAAAGTCTATAACATACTTTGGTTCAAATTTCTCAATGGTTGTGTAAAAAACACCTTTTTCCCCCTGTCAAAATCAGCTCTGTTTTCAGCCAGATGGTTTTTAGTCCATGTTGCTTTAAATGCTAATGAGCTCTGCTGACCCCGCCCCGCTCTTCCATGTAGTGACGAGCAGACTGTAAGCCTCAATGCTTGACGGAGGGCGTGTCTGAAGCTTGGGGCTGACGTGACCGTCATAGTGACAACAGCCAATTACATACTATTCTGGTGTTGCACAAACGGGATTGGCTAGTGTCTGTGCTAGGGTATTTGCATAAGGTGATCTGATTGGCTGACGCCTGCATTGGTGCTTGAAAATTTGAAAAGTTTTCAACTTCTGCCGCAAGCAACGCCAGTGAAGTGATGCGACGGACCCACAATTCAGTTTGGCAACGCTTGACTTCACTCCATTCAAAGTAAACGAGAGGCGTTGACGCCGATGCCCCGTGTGAATGGGGAGTCAACTTCAGCCACGAAACTGGCTAACACATTATTAAGAAAGGCGATTTGCAAAGATTCATAAAAAACCCTTCTGTAGATGAAGCTGGATCACGAATGATTCACGCGAACAAAGACGCATTTAGGCAGATTGGGGATCGGCGCATTCCCTTCAAAAGGAAAGTAACATTAATCCTCTGCGTCTTAATGACTGTTATATTCATTATTACATCCAACAACAGAACACCTCAATCGCTTAATCGGAGACATCTTGTCTTCCCCTGCGCCACTTTTTCTTGTTCGAGTACTGCAGGTTTTTGGAAATGTAAGCTGTTCTTGCAGCATGCTGTTCTAAATGAAAGAATTTGGATGATGACTGGTGATCTTTTACATGTTAATGACATTAATTAGGAGTCGTTTACAAGCAGAGAGCTGAAACCATTCATTTGCGCGCAAGTTCAAGATCATTGCGATTCATAGATTTCATATCTGAAAGATACGCGTACGTGCGTTTTCAGTATGTATGTTCATTTTATGAATCACCTGTACGCATATTTGAGAGATGATCGTAAGATCAATTTTAGGGTGATTTCTGAGCAACATTTTATAAATGAGGCCCAATAAGTATTCTTGTAGCTTCATAAAATTACAGTTGAACCGCTTTTTATGTCACATGGACAATTTTAATGATGTCCTTACTATCTTTCTGGGCCTTGAACATGTCAGTTGTGTTGCTGTCTATGCAGGGTCAGAAAGTTCTCGGATTTAATCAAAAATATCATCATTTGTGTTCTGAAGATGAACGAAGGTCTTACAGGTTTGGAACGACATGAGGGTGATTAATTAATGACAGAATTTACATTTTTGGGTGAACTATCTCTTTAATGAAGTGTTAACGATGGATTTTTTTTTAAACGCACAAGGTTGCTTAACAAGATAAGATTGCTTATGCCGAGTTCACACTGCACGATTTTAGCCCGATTTTTCACTCGCCGACAGGTTTTGATAAATCGCCGACAAATGCCCGACATCGGAGGCAAATCGGAGCTCGTTCACGCGAGTGACAATCGCGCAGTGTGAATTACCAAAGACACGATCTGAGGGAATCGCCGACACATCGCCGACGCCCGCGAAATATTTGGCATGCTAAATATATGGAGCTGTCGGCGATTCACAATCACGCTGTGTGCAATGATTTCTGACCGAAAACTACATCACGATGACCTTCAGCCAATGAGAGACAAAGATACAGGGCAGAGGGAAGTTCGGTGAGGAGTTATAGACCATATCAGTATTTTAATATGTACAATTATATCATAAAGAAACAAGCACAAACGCTTGACCAGCCGCAACATCAGCATAACAGTTACTGCAAATTATTATTTACCACTCTTTGCAGAACACAATCCCTGTTCCCTGCATCTCCCTCCTGCATTATCTGTTTTTGTTTTTGTAGCTGGAAATCAGCGCACAGACCATTTGCGGGCTATATTATTTTAATACTTCCAGTCTCGCTCGAGAACAACGGGCTGACGCAGGTTCTCGCGTTATTTCCTTATCACTTCTCGCGTGTGTTTTGTTGTGAAACGTAGTTTGCGGATCAGACAGAGTTGTCGGCGATTCTTCCTATTGTGAAATCGTGCAATGTGAAAGCCCCTGTCGCCGATCCATCGTGCAGTGTGAACACAGCAGCGACTGAATGCTTCCCCAGATAGTCACGCAGTGTGAAAACAACAGCGATCCCACGAGTTTGAAAATCGTGCAGTGTGAACTCGGCATAATTGATAGACTGGAGTCGTGGATTACTTGTGGATTATTGTGATGTTTTTATCAGCTGTTGGGACACTCATTCTTATGGCACCCATTCATTGTAGTACACCATTCACATTGGTGAGGAAGTGATGTAATGCAAAATTTCTCCAAATTTGCTCCGATGAAGAAAAAACATCTTGGATGGCCTGAGGGTGAGTACATTTTCAACAATTTTTTTGGGTGAACTATTCCTTTAATTAATATATGGTCAAAAGACACATAACCAAGCATGTGTGAACATACCTGCCGCTCGTGTCATTTTATTTATTTTTGTTCCAATGGTCTCAGTAACCAGACTCAGTAATTTTCTCTGTGTACTGGGTGTGTGCTGATGGCTCCCTAGAGGGTAATGTGCTTAAGGAGTGGTGGATAATTACTGTGGCCTGTGAATGTGTTTTGGCTTGATGTTTGTTGAGCACTGCAGATCTTGATCCTGTAGTGCTAGATCATAAAAACATACTTTGCAATTCATTTGCACTTTGCAGTCATGTCTAAAGTTTATTAAAGGAAGCTTGTTTGGACTTTTCTAAACTAGGAGTAAATAAATAAAACGTCTTTTTAGCCCCCAAATAAAGACTTGCTCTATTATGGTCAAAAATATATAGCTGTAAATTACTGCCCCCTATAGATAGTTCCAGATACTACAGGCTATTTGTGCTCCATAATACAATTGTCAAACTACTTTGAAACTTCGTTTAATTTACCGTGTTACTTTCTTGTTTCTTCATAATTAATTGTGAAATTTAGTTTAGTGAAATTTTGTAGTGCATTTGCAAAGGACACCTTCAATCCTGCACGCAAATTAAAACTTGACACAGCGGTATAGATTTCAACAAAACTCTTTAATTCACTTATACAGTTTATAAAATCAGCTTGCCTGCTTTGATGCCAACATAAAAGGTATGTGGGACATTTGTTTGTGTGTGTTTGTGTGTGTGTGTTTCAGAGAGAGCAAAGAGAGAAAAGCTCAAAGGAAAAAAGACGCTTGAGAGGAGTGTGTTTTTGTGTTTTGATCAGCTTTGTGTGTATGTTTGTGTCTATATATGTGTGTAAGTGAATACAGGAGTGCTGATAAGGCAACATGCAGTCTTCAGTTTTTTTGTGGCTTCAAAGAAAGAACAAACTGCAATGTTTGATAGCTTTGTCCTAGTTACCTACAGCAGACACAAACCTGGGGTGGATCTGAACACACTGTTGAGTGACAGGACAGGGATGGGGTTTGGGTGGCCATGATGGCAAGGCTAAATGAAAATGAAGACAGTCAGATCTACACTTCTTAGCATTCCCTTGGTAAAACACAGTGCCTAGACTCAGCATAGCACAGTGCTACAGAACAGACCAATGACAAACTCTGCAATGGTGCTGTAGTATTGCTTTTACACTGCATGATCGCACACCGACTTCACATGCATCGCAACAAAACCAGGACGAAACAAGATGTGTCTGAAGATTTGATCGCTTCCTATAACAGCAAAAGACTCCTTGTCCCAACTGGAACCAAATCTCATGTGTATAAGCTAATGAAAAAATGCAAGTCTAGCACAGCTACATCAACACGGATAATCGTTTTTAGTTTTACAGTATCTATGTATACAGTATGTGTTCACATTTTGTGAATAAACATTTGTTCTTACTCTAACAAATCACACGATAAGTCTATTGGTCAAGCACACAGTAACTCTATTCTGCACACATACTGAACTAAAGGAATGTAATGTATCTCTTAATGTACATACAACTTGTCATTGCGTACATTGCAGCATTTTCAAGACTAAATAAACTGAAACATGGCTATGTTCTCACAAAGATCCTGACGCACTTTGCTTACATGCCCTGATGAAATGAGATGTATTGCTTTTCTTACATTACTGGTCATGCGGGTTTCTTTTTTTCCAGCCATGCTCCTAAAAGACCACCTCGACCTCTGATATCAGCCTCTGGGCTTCATTTTGTGTGTGTGTATGTATGAGTGTGTGTGTTTTAGATGAGGTGCGGATGGGAAGAGGAATGACAGTAACACTAGAGAACAGCATGACGACACCACAGATGGAGAGGAGGGGAAGCGTCACACATCTAACGGCTACAGGGCTCAGGGAAAGTCTTTTTCAACTCTGGTTTTCCGTACAGTCACAAAAAAATATCAGTAACATCTGGAGTCTGGAAGGGGTGAGGCTTTGGAGCAGAAACTCAGAGGTGGAGAGTCAGAGGGAAGAGAGGGGACCGTTTCAGGTTCAGGCCTCTGGACTAATAACCCTGATGAACAGAGAGAACACAGATTAAGTCATTTCATATATGGTTTAATCCTGGGATTCTTATCTACACAGATGCAGATGCAGATGCTTTGGACACTTTCCATGAAGAGAGTTCATTCTTTTCTTTTTTTTTTTTTAGTGTTTAGTGTTTTAGTCAGGATTGGAGGTCAAATAAAAAAAAAATTAAATTGGTATGCAAACATGTACATAACTTGTAATTATCTAGCAATAAACATTATTTGTTTTATATAATAATAATAATAATAAGAAGAAGAAGAAGAATAATAATAATATATAGTATAGAATGTTATAAATATTATAATTATGTATTTAAATAATAAATAATGAATATACTACTGTTGAAAATTTGGGATCAGTAGGATTTAATTTTTTTTTAATTAATACTTTTATTCAGTATTAATATATTAAATGTAAAAAAGTGACAGTATTAAGTAAAAGTAACAATATTACATTTTTGCAGTATTTTTGATCAAATAAATGCAGCCTTCGTGTGCATAAAATACCCCAAACTTTTGAACGCTAGTATGCATGGGTAGAAATTTTATGTGTAACAAGTTGAGAAAACTCAAAAATCTGCTGAAGCTGGTTGCCTTAAACTTTTTAAGTTTGCTCAACTTTTTATTTAATTATTTTTTTTAAGTTGAGAGAACTTAAACGGCAACCAGCTTCATCAGGGGTGTATTCCAGAAAGCATGGTTAACTTACCGTCAGATAAACCCTGAACTTTCGGTTGATTAACCCCAAACCTTGCTTACTCGAGGTATGTGGTTCCAAAAACGCGTCTGGGAGTAAGTTCATTCAACTCAGAGTATGTTCCTGGTTAAGACTCAAGACATTCTTAACAGAGCGACGAATCTACGAGTCACTATGGAAACGGACGCTAAGAATAAGCGCGCCATAATGCTTCTTTCTTCTTCTTCTGTTCAAAGGTCATGTAGGCCTAATGCTTAGTGCATATCGCCACCTAATTGATGGTTTTGCAATCATTTTTATTTTTTTTCCGTTTAATCTTTAATCGTTGAGAATAAGAATTATATTGTTTGTTTGATGCTAATTATATATTAAGTCGGTAACACTTTACAATAAGGTTCATTAGTTAACATTAGTTAACAACATTAGTTAACATGAACTAAGAATGAACAATACTTCTACAGCATTTCTTAATCTCAGTTAATGTTATTTTCAGCATTTACTAATGCATTATTAAAATCACAAGTTGTGTTTGTTAACATTAGTTAATGCACTGTGAACTAACATGAATAAACAATGAACAACTGTATTTTTATTAACTAACGTTAACAAAGATGAATAAATAGTGTAATAAATGTATTGATCATTGTTTGTTCATGTTAGTTAATACATTAACTAATGTTAACAAATGACACCTTATTGTAAAGTGTTACCATTAAGTCATATCAGATATGTATTTTTATTATAGAAATACATTATAGAAAATGCCGATCCATGTGTGAGATGATAATATAAAATGTAATAAATATATATATAGGCTAATATAATAAATTAAACATTACATTTTCATAATAGTGTTTTATAATTTATACAGATAACTGTTATATATGCCAATAAAATATAATAACCATATTAGAGCAATATATAGGCTAACCTTATTTATTACTTATTTTATTGCTTTATCATTAAAATAGCATACAACTATATATATATATATATATATATATATATATATATATATATATATGTGTATAGTAGGCTATATACATAACTGTATTGTAATAATATATAATATTGTACGCTATCTGTCACGCCCACTGAAGGCTCGTCAGTAGATCAGTAGATACATGCTCTGATAGAGCTGAAGTGAACTAACCCTGGAACATAACCTGCTCCTGAGCAGGTTATCTTCAGAGAGCAAGTTGCTATGGTTACTTACATACCCTGAAAGTAACCTCCGATTTTGGAACCGAAAGCTGAGGTTATCCGCTCACTTATCCTCAAACATACCCAGGTATGTCACATAACCTGCTTTCTGGAATACACCCCAGATTTTTGAGTTTTCTCAACTTGTTGTTTTAAGTTTATACAACAAAAAGTTGAAAAAACTCCAAAATCTCCTACAAAAATAAGTTGAGAAAACTCTGCTGAAGCTGGTTGACTTAAACTTTTAAGTTTGCTCAACTTTATTTATTTTATTTTTTTACAGTGTATGCTACATTGCCCCCCCCCCCCTTTTTTTTGTTAAAAATAAGTTTAGCAACATAAGTTTTTTTTATTATTACAGAATCATGAAATTTATGCTTCAGAAATTAAAAAATAAATAAATAATGGGAGACTAAAGTGCACTGTTTTCATGGAAAGTTTTTTTTTTCTCACCTCTCCACCGTCTCCTCCTTCCATGCCACCATGAGAGAAGTCACCCTGTGAAATACAGAAATCGTTAACATCCAAAAGACAGCTGCTTTCTGCTTTAGATCCATCTGGAATTCAGGAGTGAATCTTCATATGGAGCGCAATAACAGCTTTTGTTATGTTAAACAGCCACACTAAATAATATCCATTCAGACATGCAGGGATGCAGCACAGCCACAGGCCTCTCATACAATGTCTGTTCACTGCAGTGTGTTATGACTGCTGTCTCTGCAGAGATGCAGGGAGGGATGTAAATGATGGTCATGGTGAATGCAGCTGGCAGGCACATCTTCTTCTGTCTCTGTCTCTGCAGTGTAGCTGTGCTGAGCTCTTCTGCTGAGTCACTGTCAAGACCAGACACTCTGTCCTCCTCAAAGGACTTTCTGCCTCACAACAGTCTTAAACTAATCTCTCTCTTCTTTACATCCCCAACCAAATATTTCCTTATAGCACTCAAAATCTGTTTGCAGCCTAATTTACTTTCATAATCTAACGTATTTCAAAATTAAACAGGCTATTCAACAAAATGTTGCAATCTAATATTTGCCAAAAAGGAAAGTTGTTTCAAGTAATAAGTGCTTACATTTTCATGAGCGATTTGGAAGACAAACAGCTTATGCACTTGAAGTAGTGTGCACCCATGAATCAAAAACAAGGAACTTTTACATAAATAGGGTATTTTTATATTTTTGTTGATTTTAAAGCATAATTGCTTTCTGAATATATGTATTCACTGTTAAAATGAGTTACCATTAGCCATTTAACTGAAAACTGATCTGTGATTTCCAGAAAGGGCAACAATGTCTCCTATACAGCAGTTTAGGGGCCTATGCATATTAATACATGCTTTGGATGAATTTGGATAGCTAAACTTTGGTTCTAGATAAGCCATAAGCCATTTTTCCTACATGCACAATGTCAAATCATTCAGAAAGGTTAGTATTTTAGATTTATTTATTTTTTAAGAATATTGTGCAGGGAAAACATGCATCCATTAGCAGAATGTAATAGCACACTGCCATTGAAAAGCTTTCTGATTATGTGAAAATGTAACTGTTTAGTGTCATTTACTTGATGAATCACAATGTTTTATTGTATCTGTCCTGTCCTGCCAGAATATATGCTCTGATAGAAGATGAGTTATTATCACGATATTATCCAGGTTGTTAGTTGATGCAATGGGAATGAGAGACAGGTAAATATGAGGACATATCTGTCATTTGCTTGTCATTCAAGTCACCCACATGTGTTAATAGAAAAGATTTACTTCTCTTGATGATAACATAATTGTGCTGTCAAGTGACTAAAGATCATTGCATTTTATTTAGTGCATCTGCTCCAGTATTGTTATTATTATAAAACTATTACTAGTTAATTAAAATTAAAGTAAAATATAAATAGACGAAAAGCTTGAACTTAAAAAAACAAAAGAAAATTTGAAAAGTATTGCCTTGGCTACTAACTAAAATGAAAAAAATGTAGGTTCAAGTATTAAAATTACTAAAAAATAAAATTAAATCTGAATAGAAATAAGTCACTTTGGAGCATCTGGAGCGTTTAAAAGCGTCTGCTAAATGACAATCTAACTTTTTTGTTTTTAAATGACAGAAACATAAAAATTACTAAAATTAAAACAATATCACTGATCTGCAGCCTTCCTGGTTATGTGAGAAAGCAGAGATTTTGTCCCAGCAAAATTACTAAACACTAACAATATTAGCTCATTAACTTGATGGGAACTGATGGCAATTCAGGTAATCAATAAGGAAATCAATGCAGCCATTCTTTCTCATTATGCACAATGAAGAGAATGACTCCGGGGGGGATTGAATAAAGGTAACTGAACTCTGCTGTTATATGGATGGTTGTGCACATTCTCCACATCAGTGTGGTGTGATACAGCAGTCAGTTAATTAAAGTTAAAGCTCAGTCTCATATGCAGCGTGGAGTATATATGCCATATTCACGGGCAATATACTAGCATTTCTCTTTACAAACCAAATCAACCATTCCCAACCCCATTTAATAAGCACCTCATATAAAGCCTCATCCTGTTAACAGCACAATTGTAAACAGGGAAAAACAAACAGAATATGTTAGACACAAAATACCAGTAGGCCTATTTATACAGTAACTACACAGTTTAGTGCTCATCTCAGATTAGACATAGATCCCTTAGGCTAGTCTCAAGTAGGCTAATTTAAAGGTGTTTTAAAATGAAATATGGTAATTAAGAAATGTGAATTTAATTTGATTTTGGAGAAAGGGCGACATCTAGTGTTGGTGGAGATCTCACCGGGTTGAGGCCGGTTGATGCAGCCACATTCTCCAGCCCCTCTACTGACTTCTGTCCGACTTCACTAGCGCTGCCTACCGCTGTTTCACCGACAATATTCGCCTGGTCGGTGGTCCTCTGGGCAACTGTGAGGGTCGATATTATAGAAAGTAAATATAAATGACTTCTCATTTCTCAGTTTCGATTCTCTAAAGATGCACGCTTATTTATTTCTCACCTGTGTTTACGCCTGACACCACTCCCTCCTTTGTCTTGTTACCTGAAATATGAGAAATAAACATGAAATATTCTTCAGCAATTGCGGATTGGTATAAAAACATGGACATATGGCTATTCTGGGTCAACGTGAAATATGTACATTTTACATTGATATGACCATAACAATAGACAGAACAGCATTTTTAAGAACGCTGGATAGTTTATTGTAGGTAGTCTATAGTTTATAGAGAAGATAGGTGTCACTCTACCATATTTTTAATGATAAGTGAAAACATAATACGAAATATGTGAAACAGAATAAACGGACAATGTACACACAACGGATTTTCAACAATATGCAACATATTTGAGACATTGAGACAAAAACAGTAATATTATGAAATATCATTAAAATATTATTACAGTTTAAAATATATATTTTTAATATATTTTAAAATGCAATTTATTCCTGTGGTGGCAAAGCTGAATTCAGCAATCATTACTCCAGTCTCTCACAATCCTTCAGAAATCATTCAAATATGCTGTTTTTGTGCTCAAGAAACATTTTTTGTTATTCTAAAAGTTGAAAATGACAATTTTCAGTAACATTTACTGAATAAACAGTCACATTTAGACTGTTTTTCTGTGTCTCAGTGACTAAAATGTCAGGAGTTAAGTCTTGATAGCAATCTAATCTTATAATTTAAACCTGTTTACTATACAGATCTATGCAAATAAAAAGAAATTCAGCACCACTTCAAAGCAGATAAGATATCAAATGCTTCATTAACAGGCAATGACACTATGCTTCAAAGAGTTTGTCTGTCAGTCTTAGCTACATCTATCCTCAATATCATTCTATCACACACATCCGAGCCTTGCTGTCATCAAGCATTTAAAAATTCATCACATAGATCGTGTAATATTTAGATGCAAACTGCTTCCCTATTACTCTATGTCTTTCATTTATGTGTGTACACTAGTCTGTCCATTTCTATTCTTAGATTTCTCTTCTTTCTCCATGTTTCTTAATGCGAAAGCTTAGTTTTGAGTATAGTTTCTGCATGGCTGAGCACATCTGCTCTCCTGTGTTCTTTCTGTAAGTGCCTTAAAGGAGATCTCTTTGTATCACAGCAAAGTCTATCTAACCGAGCTGTTTGTTAGATAAAGCGTTTGCACCATCACTTTCAGTTGAGGAGATCTCCACTGCGTCATACGGCGAAGATGACGACAATGCATCTTCAGAACATATAGTTCTGGATCAAAGGCCATTCACAGTATCAAATGCAGTAGCTTTGACACTCTCAAATGGAGAATAAGTAACCTGCCTTCGTAACAATCAACCTGAGTAATGACTTCCACGCTCTAGTGCACATAATGCCATATAAGCACTCTGAAGCCCCCTGACAATACATGCAACTAGAACGAGAGCAGATTTGCAGGCCTGTGACCTCAGCACAGGTGACCTTGGTGGAAAAGTGCTTATAAAGATTGCATCACACCCAAATGCATGCTGGGTTGATTGTTGATCTGATTGGATTAGGTGAGATTACCCCTGTCAGGTCATAGGTGATGAAAATGACATCAAGGAGAGAAAGTTTCAAGTGTTTTCTGGAACACTCTATGGTGTGTCAATCCGGGTTGAATACTACATAGTCATGCTTTCATGTTGAATTGTTTGTAGTTTGTATTTTCAGTCATGTTCTCTCTACGCCATCTGTTCATTTCTGTGCTGATGAGCATAAGCAGACGCTATGGGGCTGCGAGTCTATGACATAACACATGAGCACTGCACCTCATTTCCCCATCTCTCTCTCTTTCTATGGTGGCGTAGGGGGATGGTGAGGGTTAGTCATCACAGTTCACTCACAACCAGGCAAATCCTGCTGCATCGGCACACACGCATGGAAGATGGGGAGCGCAGAGAGGGAGGGAGTAAATGCTGCAGTGCTCAGCTGATCCGCTCTATATGCCCTCCCTAACTTTCTCTCTCATTCACATGCACATAAACAACACTTTATAGTGTGTGCAGGAAAAAATAGTGTGCAGACTGTTGGAATTATAATATTGTATTGGACAGGTACATAACAGGAAAATAACTTATTCACATGCACATGAATGCATGCAGGAAATAGGTGTCAAAAAGAGTAAAAAAGCAAATATTTGCCTAAAAGTAATGCACAATGCATTTTTATGCATTAATATTAAATTATTGTTACAAATTACTAGTTTTTACATTGTCAATAGTGTGAGCATGTTGGAAACGAGACAGTGCATCATAGTATATTGTGTGAAAAAAAACAACATTTATTTATTTAATTATGAAATTCATCTGAAATATTAGTGCACTCTGATCTTATTATTTTTATGAGCTTTTACTTTGTGCCGTTCAGGTCTGCACTCCCATAACTCTCTCTTTCACCACACCCCAGGTTTCATTCCCTGCACCATTTTTGCAGCATTTTTTTTTTTTTTTTTATCAGTCGTGTATCTCACATTCACAGCTGCTTCCATCTACACTCTCACAGCTCCTCAGCAGACTAGAGCACAACCTCACTGAGACCCTCCTCTCCTCCCCACACACACACACACACACACACGCTAATGGAATGCAGACTCATCCATCACATCTGCATTAGATCTATTGGGAATAATTGTAGAGACCTTTATAGAACACAGCTATTATTACCACTGTCAATGCAGCATTATTTTATTATTTTACCCTGTGTGGGACACACACACACACACACACAGAGAGAGAGAGAGAGAGAGACTAGTAGCAAACATCTGCACTTACCCACATACATGACCCCTTCTTTGGTCCTGAGAGCTGCCTCTTCAACTCCAGCTTTAGTTTTCTCAGCGGCGGCCACCACTCCTTCTTTGGCCATGGAGAATCCTTTCATTAGAACATCCATCCTGGACGTTGAGTTTGACGACGGTGCTCTGCAGACGGTCTGGGCCTGGCAGAATTTGCAAGAGCTGAGGGTGTCTGTCTATATGCTGAAAGTTTCAGATGACAGGAGAGAGGAATACAGAGAGATTTTGTTCCGGGACAGACGGATGCACGGACACTCTGGACGGAGAGCAGTGAAATGAGAGAGAGAGTGAGAGAGAGCGGGGAGCAGGCGCAAGAGAACAGGATGCAGAGAGACAGAACCTGCTGGATGCTGCAGTGCATTTAAGTCGCGCTGCGGCTACAGCCCCCACCCACACCCCCTCCACACACACACAGCAGACACGCACTGCCTCTCGCAGCAATGTCGAACAGACTGATTACATATTTATTACGCTCTAGCCAGCAGTGCATTAAGACCAGATGCTTCTTACAATTATTGCCATCCTCTTGCACCTTGGGGACATGCGTCCTGCCTTACAGCCTGGTTGTTTATTTCTTTATTTTTGGGAATTAATTTGAATAATTTATTTGTAAGAACATTCTTATCTGTCTGATGAAAATAAACACTTTACCATTACCACAGTAAGCGAAGAAAATTACCATAACAGTAAAAATATATTTGTGCAATATGTATATAATATTACATGTGTAATATGTATATCATTGTAATATATTTGTTATATATTACATTTTTTTAACATAACAGTAAAAATATGTGTGTAATATGTATATAATATTATATGTGTAATATGTGTGTTGGTTTTGATTGCTTCTAATGTCCTCATTTGTAAGTCGCTTTGGATAAAAGCGTCTGCTAAATGACTAAATGTAAATGTAAATGTATAATACAAATTTAATATGTGTGTGTGTATTTAATTTGCATCTAATAAAATATATTTGTATTTGTATTAATTTTATACACACACACACACACACACACACATACATACATACATACACATACACACACACACACACTATTAAATATATTATGTACATTAAAGGTATAGCATGTTAATACAATACAGCATACATTTACCTTTATTATGAGGCCATAATATTAATAATATAAATTGTAAATTAATATAATTTGCATTTTACATTTTATTGCATAAATTCATATAATGTATTAATATATATATATATATATATATATATATATATATATATATATATATATATATATATATATATATAATAGTAAAACATTAATATAATATGTATTTAAGTATACTGTATGTTAATACAATGTGATATATATTTGCATTTTAATATCTTATATAATATACATACATAAATACATTGTATACACACTTTTTTATTAAAACATTTTTATTTAAACATAATATTTTAATATAAAGTGTTAATACAAGGTGATATATGTTTGTATTTTAATATTTTATTATATGTACATACACATTAATTTTTTATATTTTTTTAATTAAGAGGATTTATTAAATTATATAGATATATAGCATGTTAACTGAATATAATAGACCTATATTTAGCTTTATTATGAGGATGTTCCTGTTGACTATATATAGAGTTAATATCAAGGTTTTGGGGTGTATTGTGTTGTATTTGCTGCAGAACTGCAAATCAGAATTAAAAACCAAAAACAAACAAAAACAGCTGAATCATTCCTTACTTTCCATGCTAAAAATATTTTGAATTGTCAGCTGAAAGTCACAACTCAGCAAAAATTATGTGGTGTGATACAATCTGATTGGGAGAGGATAACAAGTACCAACCCACCTGGTGGCTGTGGATTGGTTAAGGATCACAGGATGATGATTGACACAGGAAATAGAAGCTGTGAAGGACCGCTGAGGCCTGAGAGCAGTAATCTCTGATGGGATCAGACAGGGCCGCTCTCCCACTCCACTGTATGTCACATGGTCAGCTGTTTCCATGCGGGATTAAAGAGTTTACAGGCTATGAATGAATGACATACTCTGGCCCATGCATGGCATTATACAGCAGTTACCAGACTGATGTGGAATGGCATGCAACACACATGAATTCATGAATATAAATATGTCATCATTAATAAAATATTAATTCACTCAAAAATGCATCCCAATACAAGACTATGACTGATCGGAAAAGCACATAGTAAAGAAGGAGGTAAGCAAGGATTCAGATTACAAGTGGTGCTGCTATCTCACCAACTGGGAAATGATCCTCAGTACTTAACATAAACGTGCAGAGAACTGAAGCATACATCAGGCCGTAGACTGCTGTGTAGTCTATATCTAAACAGTTCTTCTGCCAGCATGACATACTTGTAACAGAGAGCTGAGAATAAGCTGATATTGCGCTGTCAGAAGAGCTCAAAGGATCAGAGATTCAACAGAGAAACACGGTGCAAAAATATCACTCAGAAATACATCCGAATGCATCTCACCTCCCTGCCAATGCTTTGCAGGTGAATACTCCAGATGTTCTCTGTTCCTCTACTGCAAACAAACACATGCCAGTCAGAACATGTTTTTATGGTAAACATACACTGTGTTTTTCTTCATGCTGGGATTTCCCATTGGGATTGATCTGACATCAGGCACTGATCACACTTACAACTAAAGCAAATGAAAGGACAGAGTTTGAAAAATATAGGTTGATATTGTGCTTAATTTGTGGTTAACTATCTGACTAAAACATATATGGGCATGAAATACTAAGTTATTGAATCCTAACCCTGTAAAGTTTTACATATAAAACATTCATCAGAAAAAATAATGTTTTTTGTTGTTGTGGAACAGTTTATTGAACATTTAGACAAAATTAAAAAATTCTTTGCAGGATTTCCTCGAAAGCCTGATTCTGCAATTTAACATGATTTTTCAAACCATTATGTATGGATAATCAAGTAAACTTAAGTCGCTTCAGTCTAGTAAGTGTTCATTGAAATGTTACTAACAATATAAAATTATTCTCACAAAATCATTAAAGATTTTACAGAAAAAGATGAGTACCACAAGCAAAAGGTGGACATTTTTCAGAATTATAATCAAAGGCCCTTTACTTGCAAAAAAAAAGCATAAATCAATAAGACGACAGAAGGCATGTATAGAAGACTGTCTAAATTTACAGCAAAATTTTGATCTTGTTAATAATTTAGAGGTCTTAGAAATTAATTCATCAGATAAGATACAACTTCCGCTAAAAAAATAACGTGCATAATGCGTTGTGGTACGCACGTCTAAGACCGAGACGGAAGAGAAGAAATTGTTGAATAAAGTCATTATTTTTGTTTTCTTTGCTCACAAAAAGTATTCTCACAGCTTCGTAAAAATTAAGGTTGAACCACTGATGTCACATGGACTATTTTAATGATATCCTTACTACGTTTTTGGGCCTTGAATGTGGTAGTTGTGTTGCTATCTATGCAGGGTCAGAAATCTCTAGGATTTCATCAAAAAATATCTTCATTTGTGTTCTGAAGATGAATGAAAGTCTTACAGGTTTGGAACGACACGAGGGCGAGTAATTATTAATTTTTGGGTGAACTACCCCTTTAATTCTTGAAATCTCCAAATCTTTTTAACAGAGTTCTGCCTTTGTAGATTCCATGTGAATCTACTCATTAGTAAAATTCAGTACAAAAACCCCAAAAACACTATGACAAATGACAGTAAATTGTTGAAGACAATTAGCTTCCAGCTAAATGTGTCATATGTCAAAGGCTTCAAAGTCTTTTAAGGTTAGTTTTACACTTATTTTAGAAACTTAAACGTCCTGCTCTAAAAACCCTTCTTATTTCAACATCCAAAAATCATTATTAGATAATAAGAGTAGATAATATCATCCCCCTACTCTTAAGTAAGCATATAGCCTCTTTTCTGGTCAAGGTTGAGTCAGATTTTACCAGATAGGAAGTTTGTGGTCAGAGTGCAGGAAGCCAATTTGTGAAGCACAGGCCGAGTGCTGGTTGCTGGGCTTGGAGTGGCCAGCCCAGGAGACCCCATGTTTGTTGTCACAGCTGAGCTGCGCACTGTTGAGGCAGTCAAGCGCAGACATGAAGCCAGAGACCCTGAGGACCACCACACCACAGAGAAAATGCCTTCTTAGTTTGACAGTAACTCATTCTCTCTGTGTAAACCCCCACCTCAAGCAGTCTAATTCTAGTGCGACCTCTTGGTAGGTGGGATGTTTTCACTCCAGGCTGAGAAAGAGCAGCTGATGTCTGAGTTTGGGAGGCATGGTTTACGGAACGGGGTCAGCGCTAAGAACAAGGGCTCTTGTGTGTTATAAAAACTCTAGTCATTTATCACTGCAGACAATCTCTGGACTGGAACCATAGCATATATATAGCTGCACTGACATCCATTTCATTTTTTTCCCCCTTTCTTCTGCAAACACAATTTTTGAGCCAGAGAATATGAAATGTACACTCTTAAAAATAAAGGTTCTTTATTGCCATCTGTGGATCCATGCAAATATATATAATATCCCTGGAATCTTTCCATTGCACAAAAGGTTTATTACATTGGAAAAATTTCTTAGATTATTAAATAATAAAAATAATGTTTCTTTTAAGAACTGTTCACAAACCCAAATGATTCTTTCATGGCATCGCTGCAAAAACCTTGATTTTGAAGAACACAAAGGCCTGTTTACGCCATGATAACTATAACAATAATATAATTTTTTTAAATTGTTATAAATTAAAAAAATGGCATGGAGTCCACATCACTATAACAATAACGGCACAGAGGAACACAACCTTGTTGGAATTGCAGTGATTTTTTTTTTCCAGCTGATGAACGATAAAAACATTGACAGCAATCAGAATCCATCCTGCTTTAAAGAGCTGGTGTATTTAAAGTGCCGGATGACATAATTGCAGTCGATAAACAGAACGCTATTGTGCATTGACATGAACACTACTATTACCTTTATAATTATTATTCTTTGTTCTAACATGCCTTAAGTAGTGCTTTACAGTGAAGTTCAATGCGTGAACATTTTAGTTGATTATTAGTTAATTTTAATATTGTGAACTAACAAAAACAATCTAGATTCATAGTAATTTATAAACATGCTATTGTTAATTCATGTTTGTTCGTAATACTAATACATTATGAGATGTTAAAATGTATTGGTTTATTTAGAATTGAGCATTAATGTAGATAAACAAATGCTTTTGTTCACTGTTAGTTCATTACACCTGAAGCAGTAACTGATTTTAATGAATTGAACCTTATTGTACAGTGTACCTTATTGTTTAGTATATAAACTAAAGACTAAATAAATAAAAGGAATTAACATTGACTGGTAGAGCATGGTGCTAGCAATGACAAGTTCAAGGATTCGAATACATAAAAGTATAAACATGAAATTCTAAACTGAGTATAAAATTAAAAACCCATTTTCTTGCAAACAAGCATCACGCATGAAACTGCAATGTGTGAGTTTGAGTGTGGAAGGAAGCTGTAACATTGGAAGTAGCGCAATACATGGATTTAAGGTTGTTAACTAGCAGCAGATTTCCTCCTATTGTTGGAGGGTGTTGATACTGTCCAGGGAGAGTGAGGGGGAGTGGGAACTGAGAGGGTGGGGAGAGAGGCATGCTGGTGAGGATACCGGTTGGCTTGGACAGAGAGAGAGAGAGAGAGAGAGAGAGGGGTGGGGAGTTTCCAGGATTGTTTAAGGCTAGTTTTAAAAACTGCCATCCGGAGGAAAACTTTCAGTACCTCTGGAAAGCAAGATGGCCCAAACTCTGCCTCTGCTGCTGTTGGCCATGCTGAACTCTCTGAGCTGCCACAGTGATGTGAGGGCCAGGGACCCTGACGTGGAGGAAGAGGAGGCTGTTGGGAATGGAGGAAGAACACAGCATATTTCTGGCACCTTTGGGACCGCTCACCTACCCTTGCCACATGAACATCACGGCATCCCGAAGCCTTCAGAGGGAAAACCTCAAAACTCAGCGTCAACCTCAAGAGAGACTGTACATCCCTCTGCACAGAGAGGGTGAGTCAAGCTGACATATTATTTCAAACCACATGTATTTATAACTATATATACAATTTTGTGTGACTCAGGTGAGAATATTTAATTTGACATGAGTGATAAAAAAGGTGTGAAGAATATATTTGTTGTATTTGTAAATTTGTTAATATAGTTGTCTTGTTTGACTTAGGTCACCTCTAATTTTCATAACCCTTGTTTTCTTCTTTTACACTACTTTTATTATTATTACTATTACATTGTAGAATAATACTAAAGTCAAAACTATGAAACAATCTTGAACTCAAATTAAAATAGAAATGATAGTGAACAAAAGCGGTTATAAATCAAAATGTAATAAATCACAATTTAATATTTTGATTTTTTTTTCCAAATCAAAGTAGCCAAGCGTCTACTTGAGATCACAAATGATCATTTTTTGTCCCAACCTATTCATGAAAAAAATAAAACCTAACTAACTAAATAAATTTAAAACATGTTATTAAAAGCATATAGTATAAAAATAATAGTAATTTTTAAAAATAAATTCTGAATTATCAAATGTATTTTTAATTAAGCTAATTCAAAATCTTTTTGTAATTCATATATAGATGGGGGTTTTTTTGTCTACAAAATTAATTTTAAGCAAGGTTAAACTTTTCAAATGTTTTTATTTATTTATTTATTTGGCTAAACAAATCAACACTAGATCACACCATTAGATACAACAGTACAACCCATTGAACAGACTGTACATGTATCACACACAGTCTTGTTTTGATTAGTTTCTATATTAAATATGCCGTTAACCCTGGCTAAAGTCCATTGTTTTCTCCTTTTGTTCTGAAATGAATTTGCCTGGGAGGCTTGATTACAGTAATCTTACAATGAAAATACAAGTTAGAGCTTCAGTGATCTAATCTGAAACAATTGGTGGGAAAGTATTATATAGTGACTGAGTTACTGAGTTCCAACTCAGTGTGAAATCCAATATATACATGCAAATGTGTAGCTGTCCACTTCTATTCAACTCTCTCAAAAGTGTTAGCTGATATTTGAGTCTTGGTAACACCTCTCTTTGGGAGCTCTATGCTGATTTCTTGAGGATGCAATTCAATGAGAGAGGAATTAGAGCGGACTGAGCATGCTCAGTACAGCATAACAGTGAGGCAGAGGACAGGTACCCCTACAGCAGTTTTCAAGGGCATTTACCTTTTAGTCTGGACCAGAAGAAAAGAATATGAGCAACAGCTGTGTCCAGAAAAGACACAGGAGGAGTGCTAATCAAAAGTGTTTAGGTGCTTAAAGGAAAATAAAAGAGAGATAAAAAGAGGGGTAAAGATGAAAGAAGGTAGACTGATGAAGGATGTTCAGATGTGGGTACATGGAGACAGATTAATGATAAAGCCATAAAGCGGCAGACAGGACTAGCATTCAGCAAAACAATGACCGAATCAGTGTCTGAATAGGGGCTGATGTTTTACTGGACAAAGGGACTATATGGTTCAAGGTGGCAACAAGAGGAAGCAGGACAGCCCACCGCTATCTAATCTCTTTGTTTCTGCAGCGGATGCACAAAGGAAGGTCAGTAGAAAAAGCATGAGTAAGGGGTCGTTCATACAGGACATGTTCTTGTATTTGAAAACAGAAAAGAACAGAAACATGTTTTTACCTTGACGAGCCATCTTAAAACGCTGATCCTTTGACTCGGTATGCTGAAAAATACAGAAACGTCACAGAGTTTAAAAATGCATCATATGTCCCACAGAAACACAATAAAAACTTGGAATGTGATGCATATGCAGAAACCCATGCCATGAGAAGTCTCTAAGAAAAGCATCCAAGACATGTGTTTGCACGAAAACAAAGACAGAAAGAAAGAGAACTGACATGGAAAATCCTGTTTATGTATTTTAGCTCTTATATAATGTTCAAAATGAGAACAGCACACGGTTTATACATAATCGGCAATTATAGCGTTCATCACTGTTGGGAAATGAGGCCACTACAATGCTATTACACAACTTTTGAGCAATTGAGAAGAGCTGCCACCAAACATGCCACCAAACATTTAGTGTTTGACAACTTCTCTAACTGGGTCGTTTTTCACAAAATATACTTTGTGTACTTTACTGTATGTTTACGAAATACTACACCACAGAAAAGCACAGACTTGCCAAAATAAGACTGAGGATGTGTAGACATCGTAATCAATGTGGGCTCATCAGATTCTCGCTGATAAAACAGAAAGCTAAAAACAAACATAATGAAGTTGCCAGGGTACAACAGGAAGAAACAGGGGCTCGAGAGCATATATCTTCATCAGACTGTGATATCTTGTAATCTCTGCTCTCAACTTTCACTTTTCCCTTGTCGTTCTTTTTTATTCTATGTTTTATCTTCCCAAACCTTCTGTCTCCTGCCAGAAACTGGTGTGCATATGTAAATCGCCGTATGGTCACCACAGCCGAACTCTGCGCTACAGAGACTCAAACTGTGAAATCTGTGAACCCCTGTTCTGATGGAGCTCCTGACTGTCAAATCATCATGTGAGTCACATAAACCTCAGATCATAAGTTTCTACTATGATTTGCTTTCTGGATGTTGATGATGGTGATCATTAGGTATAGGCAGTCCTCACGACCTGTATACAAGCAGAAGCAAATAGCACTCTCTTCTACGCACTGGATGTGTTGCCCAGGATATGGAGGACACAACTGCTTGGAAAAAGGTAACATTGCATGCAAATACGATCAATTTCAATGTCATGTTTACATGAATGTATAAATACAACATGTTGGGAGTATACATGTTGCTCTTTGGCCCCTTTCAAAGGAAAACATCAGTTGAGTAGCCCATTCAGTTTTGGTTACTCATCTGTTGCTTCCTCTATCTTTTTTTTTTTTTTCAGACAAACCTCCAGAGGATGAGACGCATGCTTTAAAGTCTGAGATTAATGACAATGGCAGCTCAGGCAAGTCTGTTGTTTTGGGCAAGGCTGGCTTTACCTTTAACCTTTCATACCTTTCCTTTTTCTGCAAGGTTGCTTTTTTAAAACAACCTTTCTGACAAACAGAGGAAATATCCAGCAGGCCTTTGGCTCAGTGAGTGTCCTTCAACAGGAAAGGGAGAGTCAGCTGGCACTGGATAGCTGGAGAAACAGTGCCCTATGCCAGCACGCAAAAGCAACAATCATGTATAAGAATAACAACAACTTAAAGTCATGTTTTCCACATATTCAAAATATCTGGCAGGTGAATATTTCGAAGGCAGAGCATTTTCCCAGAAGCCATCCTTTGTGCCCTCATGTCTTTGTTTCCTGTGTAGAAGTCATAAAATAGGTCTGTGTGTCTCTTTAAATGGCATCCTATAATCCACTCATCACTCTTGCAGTTCAATGTAATCAATGTAATATTTTACTTAAACTTTGAAATTGATGTGTTTGTTTACAAGAGTCTCATGTGTGCCAAACATTTTAAGCCTCATATCATAAAAAAAAAGCATTCTTAGTAAAAATAATATCTGGTTTCATAATATATTGGGTCATTAAATATAACGTTCGTGAAGTATTTTAAGCACTGTAATATTCTAGATTAGATGCTGGAAAATCTTTAAGGTCTAAAATAACCCCTCTCAAATGGGCATATGCGTGGGCCCAATATTTACCCTCAAACTCAAAATGTTCTGGTTAACTTCCTTCCCACATTCTCCCTCCAAACAAAATGTGTTTGTTCTTCTTTAGGAGGTAAAATGGGGACTGACCAATCTGAAGAGGCAAAATGGGCTGACAAACCCATACAGGAAGCTCCTATTCATGGTTATTCACCAAACCAGAGTACTGTTGGTAAGCTGCAAAATCAGCATGTGGGAAGAACATTTAGACTGACACATTACAGTAGGCATGTGAGATTTCACCATTCAAAAGTGAACGGCTTGACTACTTAAACAATGTCTTCTGGAGGATATCCTCTCTTTCTTATAAACAAACTCCAACATGATGTAATCACCCACAGACGGAAGGAGACAGGGCAAAACGTCATCAGTGAACCACATGCGCAAGATGAGTCATAGAATAGATGATTGGAAAGAGGTTTATAGCTTCTCCTGAAGTCTAGCCTCATTCAAAGAAAATATTATCTATAACCACTGAGCTCATTGCATTTAAATGCAAATACAGCTTATTAAGGAACATCCATAAAAAATGCATTAGCTGTAGTAAGTCATATCAGTGACACAGTGAGATATGTTTGTTTAGGAGGCCTGAAAGGAAAGGGTAATTCCTGATGAAAACACCATAAAAGCTCATGCAAGGCCAGTCAGGCACAGTGATATCCTCTGGGACTAGGGTTCTGGCAGGGAGATTGTCTGCATGAGCTCAGTGATTTAAAGCTATTTCTGTAGCTGAGTGAGGAACCAATATGCTGATATATCCACTATTTTCTACGGTGGCCCAGTAGTTTGTAACAAAACGAAATCTCCACAACACAACGAAATCGCCACAACACAGCTTGTTTCCATTGTGTTGTGCTAATTTCGCTGTGTTGTGGCTTGTTTCCATTGTGTTGCGACTTGTTTTCATAGTGTTGCGCTTATTTCTGTTGCGAATTGTTTCCACTGTGTTGTGCTAATTTCGCTGTGTTGTGGCTTATTTCTGTTGTGTTGCGACTTGTTTCCATTGTGTTGTGCTAATTTCAATGTGTTGTGGCTTGTTTCCATTGTGTTGTAGAGATTTTGTTGTGTTGTGCACTACTGGGCCACCGTAGTTTTTACTTATTAACATCTGAAAAGTATAAAAATGGTAAGTCTTTACATTAAAGTGGCTTGTTATCAATATTCCAGGTGCCAGAGAAGGGATCCCTACCTCTCAGCCTTTGCCATTGCTTGATTCATCAATTCTGCTGTCGATGCATCAGATAATGTCAACTATGATGAGTCAGCTTCAACCAGTGCTGGAAAGCTTCAATCAAACACTGAAGCATCTGTCCAGTGAGGTGGACGCATTGTCTCAGGACATGCAGCAGTTGCGGATGGAACAGGAAGAACACAAGCCCATGACCAGAGGCAAAGATCATAGCGGACCTATCGAGAAAAGACTAGAGTACAGCCATCTCCAGATCAGTCAAATGAAAACTCAATTGGATGCACAGAAAGACCAGTTTGAGAGGGCCTTTCAGGTCCAGCAAGAACTGCTGAAACACAACCTAACAAAACTGAAGGAAGAAATGGATGATCAGATCAGTCAAAGTCAGGATACGCAGGTCATTCATTCACTAGGACTACTTGAAATGATTACTCAAAAAACGAACACATACAAAAAGGGCATAAATTAATATATATGTTGTGTTATACCAACAGGTGAATCTCCAGTCTCTAACTGGATTGGTTGAGGAGGTGAGACTTGGCCAGAAGAAGCTGGAAGGGGCACTGCAGAGAGAACGTGCTGAGTTTGTCAATCCGAGTGGAAGCCAGCCAACACAGGAGTCAGGAGTGTGGGAGGCCATCACTCGACTAGACGAGAAGGCACAAAGTAACTCTGCAAAGCTCAGCAGCTTGTCTGAGACTTCGAATGACTCTGATGGAGCAGTCCGGGCTCTGCACAGAGACCTACTACACCTGGAACAGAGCCTAGAGGAGGTCAAACAACGAACTGAGGTCCACTTTGCAGAGACTGGTCTGGAGGTGGAGGCTACTCGTGTCAGGGTGCTCAACAGCATTGGCGAGCTTACAGCTAACCTAAGTGCACACGAGGGTCAGTTGAGAGAAATTGAGTTTGACCTGGTCAACATCTATCAACAACTACAAAAAAATGATTCAGTAGTTGCAGAGCAGGCCTGTAGCTGTAAGTTGATTGGAAGTTCACTAGCTAGGTTGGAGCTGGAGATGGCTAATGTGACAAAGTTAGCCAAACAAAACCAAATTGCACTTGAGGAGACACATCTAGAAAGGAATCATTTCACCGAAATGGAGGATCTTCATCAGGGCCTGCTGGACATAAAGGAATCATTGGCCTTTGAGCAGGGCAGAAGCAGGAGTCTTCAAGACAGCATGTCCCAGCTACAGGCTTCACTACTGGACAGCCAGCAGGAGATTCGAGGCCTGAGACAGCAGGACAAGGACAAGTCGAATGAAATTCAAGGCCTATCAGCCACCTTCTCATCTCTCCTGAACGATGCCATACGCCACTCTGAAGTCCTGGAAGTGCTACTCGGAGAGGAGGTCCTGGAATTCACACATTGGTCACATAACCAAAAGAAAGAGCTCAGTATCCCAGATCTTTTACAGAGAATGGATGTGATGCAGCAAAAGATTGAGACACATGATAGGATTCTGGCCTCCGTTCGGAGAACGCATCCTGACGGAGATGAGATGAATAGCGATGACCCAGTGGCATACTTAGAGGGGACCGGTACAAATAGCCAGGTGAGGGACCCTGAAAGTTACCAGTCCCCTTTACCAGACCCTTTGCCTGGAGAAGAGGACGTGGATTATTCAGTCAGTGACTTCTGGAGTCTGGGAAAAGAGGTGGAGCAATTAGCAGGTAGAATAACCATGCTGGAAGAACGCTGTGGAAACTGCACTACGCCCCCTAGTGGTTCTGTAGTAGAACTGCAGGCAGACATAGCATCCTTACGTCAGAACCTGGAGGGTCATTTGGGAATGTTTCAAAAACTGTTCAGTAATACAGAAGAACTGATCAGCTCGACTAGAAGCCTGAATCTGGATGAAGTTTGGAGACTGGTGAGAAAAAAAGAAGGAAAGAGAAGAAGGGGGAGTCTAAAGCAAGAAGACCAGATCAAAAAAGAAGAAAAGTCTTCCAGTGGGCGAAGCAAAAGATACAGTGAGAGAGGTAAGAGATCTTACTACAGTCATTTCATTTGCCATTAATTTTTAAACATGAATGAAGTTATTTGATACTGAGTGACCTGCATAGTGTACATACAACAACACTGCCTTTCAGTGGACAACACTAAAACTACATCATGACAAAGCATTTTTTTTTTGTCTAACTGAAAATTACACTTTTTACCTAAAAATCATCAAAATAATTTTCTCTTTTCAGAACATGCTTGGTTACCACATTCCCCCGTGGTGTTCATCACAACCCTGGACTACAGAAGAAGATCAAATGGGGAGCTCACATCGAAAAACGTGGCTGTGAACTATGGTGGTACTTTTAATCCTACATCAGGGGTGTTCAAGGCCCCTGAGACTGGATTCTATCTCTTTTTAGTGACCTTAGACTTTGAGAGAGGCCTTTCATTGGCTGTATTAAAGCACAGTGGAGTTCCAGTGGCCTCCCTCAGACAGGAACAAGGGGAGAAAAGGGGACCAGTGAGCCGAGCCTCCCTGCTGGAGCTTCGGCAAGGGGAGACAGTTACATTAGAATTGATGCATGGATCATTACGAAAATCGCAGCTTGGGGACAACACACTGTCTGGACTATTGCTCTTCATTACAGAGCACAAGGACATGCTGTGAAGAGAACTGGGTGAGTGACAAAGGCATGGGAGAATACGTCCGAGTCTGACGCACTGTGCGTCACTGCCAGACATGCTGTATTTTGTATGCATGCAGCCTCTTCTTGAAGGTGCAAAAAATACTTGTTGAAATATTATGTTTTGTAACAGATTCTGGAATAATACTGAGAAACATGGTAAGTTAAAGAAATAAGGGGGAGCCAGTTATTTAACAGAATTATTTAGATACCACCAGCCCTTCTGTCGATCTTTAAAATGTGGAGGATCTAATAATAAAGCAATATGAAAAAACAAAAGGTACCAATAGAGAAAAATGGACATCCAGCAATTCATGCATTCAGTTTGATCACATTAAACGCAAATGCCAATCAAGAAGAAAAAAAAACAATGATTGTTTACTAAAATAAGGTAATTTACTTAAAAATTGATACATTGGACTAATTCTGTGTACAGAACAGCTTTTCTTGGTAAACATAAGGCACCTCTCTTAAAACCAGATGTTGTGCACAATTAAACCAAAGTTCATATTATCCAGGCCATTTTATGTTTCCTTACATATTAAACAATTAAGACAAAAACATTGTGTAGTCATTTCTCTAGACATATGAGCTTAAATTAGTTCAAATATGATTTTACAAGGTAACTGGCATGGTTGCAATGGACAGAATAGGCTTGAGGACAACTGCAGCCCAAACATTTAGAAAAGACACACAAGCAATCGGAGATCTGAATCTTCAATGCAAAGCAAAGGGTTTTGTACCTGTATGATTTATATTTCTCAGACTGCTATAATATCTTATTAAATGCACGCTGATAATATAACCTGATCTTTAAGGCAGGAATGACCAATATTTTACAGTTTTGAAATTAAACCTGTATTTTTCACAAGTGCTAATAATGCATTGTTGTGTGATTTAAGTTTGAGATTACGCTCTTGCAAAAAAAAATAAAAAATGCATTCACAATCTTATTTCTAAAAAAAAAAAAGTTATGAAACTCTTTTCATGTATATGAAAGTTGAACTAAAGTTGCCTGTCCTGACTTTTCAGTAAATTACATACAAAGGGTCTGTGTACATACACATTATAGAAATGACAAATAATGATAATTCACACCCACACTTTCATAGGAAGTCATTAAATGTAGAATTTCATCTTAAAGTCATAAATTTAGTATTTGAAAGGTTGAGCTGCACTGTAAAAACATTGAGAATGTCAGTTGCAAGAACAGTGTTAATAGTCCTGCAAGTAAAAATATCTTACCACAGTAATTTATACTATATGACATGACATGAATAAATAGCACATGCATTTGCATTATTCTAATCACATTAGACATTTATGAGTCATATGATTTCCAAGCGTCACAACATTAGATTCAAGGCAAAACTGTTTAAATGAGGCATTGAAAACAGCAATCCAACCTGACACTGATGAATCAGATGTGATATAGTGAGGTTGACTCGAAGGCTATTGGTTAAAATACAACAATGTTTATGAGGCATTTGGGAGCAGTGGGCATACATCTGCTCCGACACACCTCCAATAAGTCAGATCAGATCTGCCATTCTGAGAGATCAGTCACCATATCTTCTAGATGGATAGATCTTATATGGCGGCGGTGTTGGCAATATTTGACCAGCGGTACTTCAATTCTTCAGGCCAGAGCTGGAGTAATGATCACATTACTCCTGTCATTACACCTGAACTTTCTATTCCTAACAGTGAATACATTCCCAGTCTTCAGAAAATGGGAAGGTTTCAACTAGAAAACCTTATTGCTAACACTCTTTTTTGAACAGATTCTCAGAAAAGAAAGCAGTTGAAGGCATAATTTTTCAAAAAGGTTATCGATTAAAATATCAATATGTAATAACGGGACTTTTTTTTTTATACATATATATCATAATATGGGTCATCTGAATTAAATAGGGTGTTCACTTTTGATGTTTCAGTGGCCACAGCTGCACATGATCCAAATGCAAAGTTGCCATTTTGTAACGCTAGCCACACTGGAGCATATCCCAAGCATATTGATGGGCGTTTAGTTCGAATATCATGCCAAATATGTCCACCTCTCCATTCAGTCAATAACAGAGGGGTCAGTCGTCAAGCCTTCTCCCAAACGGCTCCATCACTGCTGGCACCATGCCACTCCTCCATACAGACGTATCGTATTACACAGCTTTCACAGAAAGCACCATATGCTCTTCGAATCTCTCCCAATATATAAAAGAGCGCCTGAAGAAGGAAAAACGGTGGCGATGGGGATGATGAACAGTTGTCCTTAGTTCCTCGTGGATGTATTATGGCACATACTGTCCAGCAGAGGGTGCTACATGACACTAAGAGCATTACTGCAACAGGGCGAGGAAACACAGCCAGACAAGGCGGCAAATGTTCTGCTCAGCAGCACTCCCACAGGTCTGTTTAGGAACTGAGGCAATAATTCATAAAAGTGAGCATAAATATCTCCATGATTTCTCTCAGACTGGCATTGGAGGGAAAACTGATCATATTTTGATATCCTGTGATTCAACCATTTTGGCGAGTGTTTTCTTGACTCGAAGAGCTGTGAGGCGAGAGGCTGGGTTGTGTGCCCAGCACTCAGACATGAGCTTTAGCATGGCCCGTAAGCACTGTGTGGAGACAAAAAACAATTGTTTTAGGGTTGTATTTTACACAACTATAAAACAGTCAGTTACAAAGCAGTGATGTTTAAAAAAAACCACGAAATCAAGTGTTTTGTGGCTTTTAGTACATATCTGTTAGAAATTAGATCAACTTCACGGCAAATGTATTCATACATGTTGACAAAACTGTTTTTATAAGCATAGAAGATTGACTTTTAACTTGAACATTGTAGATTACTTACTATTCAAAGAATCCTGAATTAAGAAATGTTTCATGAGCACCAAAATTTGCATATTTGAATGATTTCTGAAGGATCATGCAACACTGTGTTTCTGTCTTTTGAGTTTTTAAAAAAAAATTTAACTGAGCGCTGTTGAACTAAACTGCAATGCTAGATCTTACCTCGTCGCTGTTCCAGCGATTAGACACCACTGGTCGCATGCCTTTAACACACACCACTTCCTTCATGTCCTCGTAGGACGGTTCTGAAGGTACCATATCCCAGTATGGCAACTGATACTCCTCAACAATACCTGCACATAAAAGAAAATGCCATTATTAAAAACAAACCCATCACATATTTAGAAAGGAGAGACATAAACATGCTTTAAAATGTGTACACATTTTAACCTCACAAACACTGACATAACACATAAACTAACCTCCTGTCACGCATCGGCGGGCCATCTCCCAAACAACGAGCCCATAGCTGTAAATATCAGCCATTATGTACGCTTGGAATTGGTTCTTATTTAGGGTCTCATCCAGGACCTCTGGTGCCATGTACCGCCGTGTGCCCATCCTTGTACTCAGAGGAACGTCCACCTCATTGGTATCACTACAATAAAAGCAAATGCAAATGATTGCATACTAGCTGTAAATAAAGTATGCTTCAATGTTTTTTTATATTGCCGGTGTATTTGCATGCATGTCTGAGTGTGTGTTGCAAGAGTGTCTTCACCTGTTGTATTTCACAGCCAGGCCCAGATCAGCGATGCAACAGGTGCCATTCTTCTTTATGAGGATGTTTTTGCTCTTCAGGTCTCTGTGAGCGATGGCAGGTTTGCCCTGCGTGCCGTAGATCTCTGTGTGGAGGTGGCACAGGCCGCAGGCTGCAGAATAGGCCAGCCTCAATAGAGCCTGTGTGTCCAGGGTGGTGTATTTCAGATAGTCATAGAGAGAACCATTCTCGTGGTAGTCTGTGATGAGGAAAAGCTGAGTGAACGCTCCCGTGCCCTTAATATCTGCAGCTATAAAGCCTGGAGCAAGATAGGAAAAATGAGTGTTAAATGTAATTAAAATATTAAATCTGTAAATATAAAACCAGCTAAATGTCCCTTAATATGATCATATTTTGAGCAAAATTCAAATGTAATATTTTAAATGCATATATACAATACTCAGTGTATTTGGCCTTTTTTTTGTGATGGAACCTACCAAGTATATTTTCGTGCCTCATGAGCACCGTTTGGTAAATCTCAGTCTCTCTGAACCAGCTAGCCTCTTCACGGGTAAAGAACACTTTCACTGCAACCTTTTCTCCTCTCCAGCGACCAAGCCACACTTCTCCATATCGCCCCTTCCCAATTTGACGTACCATCTGAATTTGTTTAGCAATGGTACGCTGGACCTGTGAATCGACATTGGACAATTAGACAACTGGACAATAAAGTATCATAACTCAAAATATTTCACTGTTCCGAACCAACAAAAGTTGCAAAACCATTTATCAAGGGTTCCCACACCTTCTGACCAATGAATTTATGAGGTTTTCAGTTTCATGACATTTTCAGCAATTTGTGATTACTGGATAATGATTTTCAAAACAAAACAAAACAAAAACACAAAAATCTAAACAAAACAAAAAAACACTCCTGGCCAATAAAATATTTTAGATCTGTGCACAACTACAAACATTAATACTTACTAAAGAAATTGTCATTACCTTTGCCTGACTGTTTTTTTTTATTTTTATAACTGGAAACCACAATTCTCTGATATTTACTGGTTTTCAATGACCTTTAAAACCATGTTCTTATTACGAAAAACATGTTCAGAAACGGTGCCTCACCAGCAGGGGGAGCCCTGAACCGGAGCCAGTGCTGGACTGACTAATGAGATCTTTGAGAGACTCTCCTGCAGGGATGAAGGCCACGTCCTGCTCCAGATCTCTCTGATACCGTCTCTGTCCTGTCTGCAGCTTATACCTGATCAAACAGCAACACAAAGCATATAATCACCTTCAATATGACGTTACATCACAGAAGCCTTCCACAAAGGGATCAGTTACTTATTACTAAGAGCTACAGTATATATCCATGCATTAAGGTCAAGCATAAAAGGTGCTAAATTTACTTGACTATCTTAAACAGGTGTGCCTCTGCCACTGTTATCAGTGTGCTGGTCAATAATTAACAGACTGAGGTGCATCTTTCTTTCATTTCTGCTGGATAAACATGTCATTATGAAATAAAAGTCTCACCTGTAGTAACACACCACAGTTATGGCCACCAAAGTGAAACAACACACCGTCACAGAGATCAGAAAGGCCAGCAAGTGGGCGTTCCATAACGGAGGCTCTGGATTACAATGAGATCACAGCGTTTTAAAAACTGATAATAATAAGAAATGTTTCTTGAGCACCACATCAGCATATTAGACACTGAAGACTGAAGTAATGGCTGCTGAAAATTCAGTTTAGCCATTACAGGAATAAACTACATTTTAAAATATTACAAAAAAAAAAAAAAACAAACAAACAAAAAAACTTATTTTAAATTGTGTAATGTATTATTGATTAAATAAAAGCAGCATTGCTAAGCAAAATAGACTTCTTTCAAAAATCTTACAGACTCCAAACTTTTGAACAAAAGTGTATATATACACACAAATACATATACAGTATTTATTATATTTAGATTGTTCTTAAGTGACGTGCAACTTACTTCCTGGAATAGCAGGTGGAAGTGTGGGCTGAAGGTCTCTATTACAGAAATCAGTGGAACAGCACTCAATGGTCCGTCTGGTCTGAGCATTAGGAGAGTCCTAGACAACAATAACCACATTCAGTCAATGATAATGCCTCAGCACTTAAAACATTTATTCTTCACTCTCCTGACCATGTATTACCTTGCACTGGAAGTGGGAGCCCTCATACTTCATGCAGCCGGAGGTGAGGATAGCCTCGCCATGCTCATCCTCCTCTATGATAGCAAAACACTGGCCGTTCGTCCTGCATAAACACAAAAAGACCATTTAATCACAGTGTGTGCATTTAGGTGAGGAAAGTGTAAAGTGGCTGTTGTGAACAGCAGGAAAAGCACATGGTGTACTCACTCGCAGGTGTTGTTCGTGGCATCCTCGGGGCAGTGGCCTGAACAGTAGCAGCTAAGGAAGCGGGCAGCATCCTCTGGGGCCACGGTGGACCCATCCCCTGACTGGGGTCTCTTTGGATCTGATCCAGGCTTGACCCCAGTGCCGTGAAGCATGTAGTCTGGGTTCTGCCCACCTAGAAGAATTGAAATATGGGAAAACAGATTTTAGACCATCTAAAAATATAGATGTTGCTGACAGAATCATCATTGCGCAAACATTGAGTCATATCAACCGTTTTATTGAAGCAGTGAAACTGAAAATCAAAACCAAATCAAAAATTAATATGCATATGCATAAAATACAGTCTTAGTACTTGGAATATACCTTATGAACCTTACGGACTTTTTTATTTTGAAGCTGGAAAGCTCTAGTCTTGATTCACAGAAATGAGCTAAAGTCATACAGGTTTGAGACAACATTAGAGAGAGAAAGAGAAAAAAGAAAGAAAGAAAGAAAGAAAGAAAAACATACACATTATATAGGCTATCTATAAACAGATTTTTTTTTTTTTACTTTATAAGCCATAGAAATTTTTATTTTAATATATATCAAACCAATAAAATTCACGGCCACTTGGAAACAAAACCCCTCTTATTGCCTTCATTCTGTGCTAAATTCTACTGCAAGGAATCTAAGGATCTTAGATAAATAGGTGGGAGTGAGGAAAACAGATCACCATAGACTGAGTAAAAGAGGGCGATAAGGATTGAAAACTGGGACAAAGAGAGAGAGAGACATGCAGATTTCTCTGTGGTGTAACTTGATCCGTCTGAGTGCGTGAGCATTTGTCGCAGACAGACAGGGTGCATATTGCTCCAGGCACAAAGACTCATGTGTTTAGTATTGCTGTGGGTGCTTCCTCTTAAAGCCCTGCTGCTCGTCCTGCAGGTCTAGGCAGGCCTAAACCCAGTCAAAATAAGCCCACACTAAAACAGGCATGCTGCTGTTTAGTAAAACACCACATTCCACACCTAGGATCTCATTACTAGGGCCGTGCTTCAGACCCATCCCACGTCTTAAGACTCCTTCAATCCTCTCTATGAATATTAACATAAATATCAGATGGAGACAAGAGAGTCCCTCTGAATCACAGTGCCTCATTTCCCACATTAGATGGGCAAATCCAAACAAATATATATGTCAAACTCCATCCAGTAGGCAGATCTTACCTGCTATCAGCAGAGTTACACAACAGCAACACCTCCAGCCATATCAGCTGGGGTGGAGACTACTAAACTGATATACAGTCCGATAAAACAAAAGCGTGGAGCCAGGATGCTTTAAAGCCTAAGAGCTGATATCAGCCTGGGGAATGAAGAGGACGTGGCACAATAATATCGGAGGAAGAGAATAAACAAACCGCTTGTTAAACATCTACAGGAGAATCACACAACAGGAGAATTCAGTGAGAATCTCAAAAATATATTGTTTCTAATTAGATATTGCTCCATATTTACATTCATATTCAGTTCAATGAATGAAGAAGCAGGTCATGTAAATAAGCCGAAACATCTAAAATGGCATTTAAGTGTGAGTATGGTGCTTCTATGGCATAATGGACAGAAGCAAAGTGTCCTACAGAGCAGTGAATGTAATAATACATGTAAAAATATGAAAATATGGACTATAGAAAGGTTCAATGACCAGATTACGTAACAACGAAAAATTTAAAAGTTAAAAATAAAGAAATATATATTTATCTGTAGGTTACAGTACAAATACAATTTAGCATTATTCAGACTGTTATCCTTTAAAATAATATATTTTTATTTCCCAATCAATTTCAGATTTTTAAAATTTATTTTAATAATGGCAATTCATAAATTTTTACAAAAACAAAATTGGAATAAAATTTGTATAAATATAGAGAATACAGAGAATAAAATTATATATATATATATATATATATATATATATATATATATATTTAGGGGTGGCACGGTACACAGATGTCACGGTTCGGTACGTACCTCGGTACAACAGGGGAAAAAAAAAAATCTATACTATGCTCAGTTTCTTTTCATTTATTTTGAACAGACAGTAGTGCAAATTACAATTTTTTCCATCTAGATGTGAAAATTCTAAATATTATTACATATAAATCTGTTTTGTTTTCATTGTGAGTGTACACAAATAAAAGCAGATCTTTATTCACTGATTATTAATAAGACAATAAGTGTTTAAAGTTGATTCTGCTGGTATAATGAAACAGTTGAAGTGATCGCGCCGGAGCGCGCGCACACACACACACACACACACACACACACACAAAACACATCAGTTCCAGTATTGCTAATTAATTTCAACAATGCTTAGTGGTGTGCCGTGGGATTTTTTACATATCAAAACTGTGCCGCGGCAGAAAAAAGGTTGGGAAACACTGCTGTAGATGATGAGATTTGCAAAGCCTTTGCAATTTGACGTTGAATTTTTTTTTTTTTTTAAGTATTCCACAATCTTTTTACGCACTCTTTCACAGATTGGAGAGCCTCTGCCCATCTTTAATTCTGAGAGACTCTGCCTCTCTAAGACATCCCTTTTATAGCTAATCATGTTACAGATCTGATGTCAATTAACTTAATTACTTGCTAGATGTTCTCCCAGCTGAAACTTTTCAAAATTTCTTGCTTTTTCAACACTTTGTTGCCCCCGTGCCAACTTTTTTGAGACCTGTAGCAGGCATCAAATTTGAAATGAGCTCATTTAGTGGATAAAAGTGTAAAATTTCTCAGTTTAAACATTTGTCATGTTCTCTATGTTCTATTGTGAATAAAATATTGACTCATGTGATTTGAAAGTCTTTTAGTTTTCATTTTATTACATATATACACATATACATATATATCCTTATTTGTCCTAAAAACCTTTATTTTCTTTTAGCACTATGTAATTTCCTGCATTTTGATTGTGGGCTGAAATATGACCTGAGCACGTTTTATGAGATTCACCCAGGGACTTGAAATGATCTGGAGTGGAAAAACATGATGCACGGCCAGGAATAAAAGTGTGCTTGATAATGCAGCGGCTATAATCAGTTTTATTGAGAGGGATCCTGGAGCAGATGTGTCAAACATGATAAGATGTTACTCAACACCACGTCAATTTGTGGAAAATCGCTTACAAAAGAACGTGTCATGAAACATTCTGTTGAATGGCCTGAAGGTGAAATAGTGAGAAGTGGGATTAAGAGGGAAAGTGAAAGACCAGATTAGGAACACAAGAGACAGGATTATAGTGTATAAATGTGAGGTTGAAGACCAGGTCGAGTGGCACGAGCTCTGGAGACTGATCAAACACTCTCAAGCCCTCCTCTCTTTTCATGTAATGCTTTGTCTCTCGGTGTATGAGTCAGTCCATTCATATGCTATGCTCCTGCGATAGCCAGCGATACAAATCTTGTGTTTATGTGTCACGGTTTGGTTTTTGCACTTGAGAAATGTTCATTTGAAGCCACGAAGGCGTCCCACGGCCCCCTCCATTAGGGCAAAATGCAAAATACAAGGCGAAAGCATTTGATGTAACATCTTTGATCACTTCACAGTTTAGTCCAGGCGCCGTTGCTGTCACACAGGGCCCAGTGTGATAATGGAGGTGGAAACCGGTAACATAAACATGGTGGAATAGAGACAGGAAAAAGAAAGAAAGAAAAACAGTATCGCTCTGAAAGCCCTGCTCTCAGCGAGAGGCCAGTAAATTGAAGGAATGCGAACGGTGCAGTCAGAAACACGGCTTGCTTTTAAGAGCGACTGTAAAAGGCAGGCTAATCTGTTATGATGTGTTGAGCCCTACACGTCCTAACAGCTACAATGCGCAGATAAGCGCCAGCTAAATTCCCGCAACCACAACAGCGGCACACAAACAACCACAGGGCTCAGGAATGTTATCTGAGCTGAAACACATAAAACAGGTTTCAAGCCAGAAGGGTTACTAAATCAGAGCAGATCTCTGAAGTACCTCTGAGGCACTGAGTGATTCATTGACATTACGAAGCCACTGAATACATTTGCTCTCCTTCCCCCTCTCTGCGTTTTTCCTTGGCTCGGAGAGATGGATCTACAGAGCATCGCCGTGCTCCTACATGTGTGCTTGATTCTGGCTCGCCGTCACCGTGGAGTCTGAGGTCTGGCAGTACTCAGGCAGTAATGAGTCCTGCTGACCGCATTCTCCCAGCCTGTAGGCAGCTCGGCTCAGACTCCAGCGCCAGCCCCTTAAAGAGACACTTCGGCTCCATTTTCCATACAGTCGACCCGAACATATACACAGTGCTCTACAGTTACACGTCCAATCAAAGAAACAGGTAAAGCCAATCAGCAATCTCACTGTGTAGATGGTAAAGCTTGTAGTTCTTCACAAGCTATGTTTCCACACAAAGTTGCAAATTTAACTTGGAATATTGCGTAAAACATTTGCGAGTAAAGCACCGTTTCCATTCAATGAGTCAAAGAGAACAAAATTATAAATTCCTGATAAACTGGCACTAAATATCACTAAGAAAAGTAGGAGAAGCCACTGAATAATTATCATATATAATAAATTACTTGTGCCTCAGAGCGGAGGTGGATGCCTGCTGTCTGGAAACGTGTTCATGTAAGACATTTCTGGGAGGCAATTATACAGAAATACTTTGACGACAGACTGTGCAACGAGATAGGTCTGCTGGTTAGTCAAGTTATGCGCAAAGTCACATGACTTTTTTTGATGAGCATGGAGGAATTTATTTGGTAAATGTGTTTCTAGCTCCCTTTTTTCCATTGCAAAAACTTTTGTGAATTGATTTCTTCTCGAAAATTGGCATTTCCGTTGATCGTTTCTGATGCGATACTTCAAAACGCGCATAAAACGGTGATGGAAAACACTACAGTGGCCCTAAAGCGTATCTGGACACTTAAGTCACACTTTAAAATGTCTGAATGTCATTGAATTAAACATCAAAATAATAAAACCAAGTGGCATCTGCAAAGAAAATGAAGCTTTAATAGAGAAAAAAAAATTACAATTCTGTCATTATTTACTCCCTCTCCTGTCATTACAAACCTGAATGACTTTCTTCTGAGGAATAGCTTCTTTCGTGGTCTCAAAGTCATTTTTCATGGATGTTTGAAGTCAATTTCCTTCAAGTTCAAACATGTGTCCTCATAGAATAACCACCGTTGTAGTTTATCATACTAACTATAAACATGTTCCACAAAACTCTTTTCTTCTTCAATTTCAACAACACGTCTATATTTTGAAATCTAACCAACGTTTGTGAACGTTTTGACTGACGTTGTGTGCTTGTGCTATATTTCTATAAATCCATGTTTTGATATATTGCTATATCTTGCAGTAACATTTTTTAAATGTGGTATAAGTGTCCATACACTTTTTAAGGTCACTATTTCATGCCATAGTGTTGCTTGAACACTGTCAGTGTAAGACGAGGCAGTAGCTGAAGCTTTAGCTGTGATCTCCAGGGTAAACATCTGTGGTTTGACCCTATTAAAGAGAGGGTAGAGTAGGCAGCTCAGACGTTATTGAAGCTGTAATGGGAGGCTGGTCAAGAGGTAAGCAAAGGATATGAGTGCTTCACAGTCTTCACACCTTCACGAACAGGCTATGCTAGCTGCTTCTGGTTTCTGTAACAAAAGTGACAGCAAGACCGCAAAGAAGCTGTTCTGCATGTAAATTTCGTAATAACAAACTGAAAAGTAGTACGCTTTGTGGATCTCCATGTGTTCTCTGTGTTGTAGCTATTATTTCTCAGTGCTGCAGTAAGACTTAACTGGAAATGATGCAATGAGCCAGCCAAGTCTCTACGAGGGCGTTTGGATCGCAAGCCTATAATCAAGACGCTGGTCCTCATGACAGTCTCTTAGTGTCTGCAGCAGAAACGTAGGAGAGGGTAAATAAAAACACAAAAATCCTCCAAGATGTCCTTGTGCCAAAATACATCACTGGGTATCCATTAGATACATCAAAATAACATGTGAATCATGTATCCTTGAGGGACGACACGTAGGAGGTTTGCCCTTCTGTGAGAGGCTGAAATAGAGACGTTTAATTATTTAATTCTTCACCAGTTATTCATTAAAATCTGTACACGTTTACAAAAAAAAAAAAAACTAAACAATGTGGAAAGGTCAGGATGTAGGTTGTGGACTGGCAGGAACGACTTAAGCTTTAAGTGGCAGTTAACCTGACCCTGCCATTATTATTTATTTACTTTCATCTCTTTAATAACGATCATTATAATTATCACACGGGCTTCCATTTCAGGGCAAAATCCCCCGACACGTAATAATCCAGCACTATTTGAAGACCGGCTTGTTAAAAATGGAATGAGGGGGAAGGAAAAAAGGGAACATATGGAAAACAACGGCCTGCCTGACACAGACCAATAAAGTTGGCTGCCTTTATGAAAGTAAAGCTCTAATGGGCTCGGAGACACCTCTAGAGCCAAGTACCTAACAGCAAGCTGTAAAAGTGAGAGTTCAGACCGCCTTTAACAGGCTCCTGCGCCGCACCGCTGAACACATGCTCGCTAGAGTGAACGCATGTTAGAGTACAGAAGCTCAACGGAGTCCACTATTCAAATGCTTTGGAACCTGTGGTCTACAAAAACAAGGAAAAAAAGAGTCACGCACACCAACACAGGCTTTCATTGTCAGACAGTAATGATTATTTCCGGAGAGCAGCATGCATTTGGCATATTTAGTCCGGTACCTGTCAGCCAGCACAATACAGGAAATGGTTAAAGTGTCAGGGAAACTCACAGCACCGACAATAGACTCAACAAGTTTCCTGTAGTAGGGCCCGGGCGGGCGGCCCAGCGTGGTAGAGCGGTGCAGCATGGGAAATGAGGGCAGAGGGACAGAATCACTGAAGCAACAAGCGATTTCTTTAAAACATTGTTTCAAGACCAATAATAATACATTCATAGGGAAGTAATGATATAAAAACAGTGTGAATATCAATAAATAGATCATTTTACCATGTTATGTAGGGCCCTATGAAATCGGTTTTATTGTAAATGTATTTGTTATTATTATTTTATTTTATTTTTTCAGAAATACTGTGTAAATAAATTCTGGTAAATCATTTTTCTATTGAACACTCCTTAAAAAAGAATGTTTTAATAATAATCTTATTAGTAGTAGTACTATCATTACGTGAAGTAATATATTTCTTCAAGTTAACCCGAACCTTTATGTGCACTTCAGTATGTGCGTAGTAAACTAAACCGTGCATCTGTGCCATTTATTTACACTTTTATGATATGAACCCTGCACACCATTTGTGATATGAATCCTGCACGCAAAACATGCAGGATTCATTTAATTTTTTTGCTGCTTAATATTCACAGACACTGGTCCATATATCATTTCCATCTAAGTGTACTGTATGGGATCAGAATCCCGCCAAATGTATTGCAGTCACGGATAAAAACATAACAAGTGTGAAAACAGAATTTAAAAACGCAAATAAAATTATATTGCACAAAATTTAAAAATGAAAGCAAAGTTTTCAGAATAGCGAAGAATGGTCACGGATAAAAAAAATAATGTAAATTGTAAATTTAATAACGCATTTAAAAATAATAATAAGCATAAATCAAAACTTTAAACATTTAAAATTATATTGCACAAAACTGAAATAATATTTAAAAATTATTCGAAATCGTGTTTTCCTTGGTTAGATTTCTCTGTTTTCTCAGACATTTTATGCTCATATTTTTATTTTTTGTATGCTTATGCTGTTTTTCCCTTCACTCGTTTCCGCATTCTGTGCTGGCTTTTCCAAATGTTGCAGTTAGTGTTTCATGTAAATCAGGGCAGGTTTAAGCGTCATCATTGGTCCACTAGTTCTTGATTGACAGCTCCTTCTCTAGCCAATCAGTCGAAGAGGGGCGGTGACGTCACTCCAATGTGCCTCATTAGCTGCCGATGCTCAGCGTTCACTTGTACAGGTGAAAATGAATTACTGTCAGCTGGAGTAACATCTTTCCATACAGGACACCATTATACGTGTCTGTCTGTCACTGCTGTACACCTGCCTGGCGATCCGTTAACGTTAAATGAGCTGTCCTAGCGACCTGTCGCTATTATAATCACTTATCTTTATTCACCTACGGTCACATCGCGAAAGGGAGCAGCCACTATATTCACAGGTCTCTCAAAGTCAGTTATATGTGCCTAGCTTGTCTATACCTGAATGATGATAAGTCTTGTTATGGTAGGGTGACCAGATGTCCCGTTTTTCCTGGGAGAGTCCCGTACGTATTTCAGCTCTACTTTTAGTGTCCTGACTTATTTTGAAAAAATCATGTTTTGTCCCGAATTTAAAAATGTCTTTACGACTGGGTGATCAGAGCAAGTAGTAGTAGTGTTCCGTCATACGAGAACAGCCTAATCAAAGGTAACAAAGCTCATAAAATATAACTACTATCCAATCAAAATTTGTTATCGATTAACTTGCAGGTAGTGAAGGCGGGATAGGCGGAATCATGCTGAAAGACACACACCAGAAGCGCTCTTTCGGCCGCGCGATCCCAGTTCTCTCAGTTCTCCTTGCACCTGAATTGTCAAATACACACACAGCTGTCAAAATGTCTATCGTGTGGAGTATCTCACGTAAATACAGTGTCTGTTATGGCTTAGGTAAACGTAAAAAGGTGGGTGAAAACCGGGTATGTGTCAGTAGCCTATATTACATCCATACATTCAGTTATAAAGGGACAAACGTCTGTGTCATTAATGTTAATTAAACAAGGAGGTGACGTGACCCTTCGGCGGCAATGCACGCATAGTCCTTTGCTCTGCTCACTTTGTCAGAAATTGTATATATCCTGTCAGTAAATTTTGAACCACTCTTTATTTAGCTCACTATGAGTACCCCAGCAGTCAAGGACAGCCGGAAAAGAGAGCGTGAACAATCGCCAATAAAGAAAAAATTCAAAGATTCCACCATCTCCAAAGAGGATCTCGACGCTGCTATAGCTAACGGTATCAAGCTAGCGCTAAAAGAGCAACAAAGTACTCTTGATTCGGTAGTGGCTTCGACTGTAAGAGAAGCGATAGACTCTGTACTGACCCCAGCACTCCGTGATCTACATTTGGATATACAAACGACCAACAATTCTGTAAAAGAGCTAAAAGCAGAAGTTGAAAAGCTAGCCATCGCGGCAAAACAGACACGTGACCGGGTCGATTCCATTCAAGCAGCTGCACGTGAGGATAGGAGGACAGACACAAACTTAAGAAATCAGTTGGAGCAACTCCCCGAAAAAAATGACAGGCATTGAAGATAGGAGCAGGAGAAATAACGTATGACTGGTGGGGTTGCCAGAGAGGGCGGAAGGCTCCGATGCAGCTGGCTTCCTCAGAGCTAATCTTTCCAAGTGGATCCCTTCCCTGAAAGGCCGTGACATCGAGATTGACCGCGCCCATCGCGTGTATGGCGGAAGGAAATACTCCGATTGGCCGCGTACTCTCATCTTCCGTGTACTAAGATGGCATGACAGATCGGCGATCCTGAGGGGTGCTCGGCAAGCATATCCGGTGAAATATATGCAGGACAATGTCACGCTACTATTTTTTCCCAACTTTAGTCCAGCCACAACTACCAAGAGAAAGAGCTTTAATCCAGTCTTGAAGAAGATGACAGCACTTGGTTTCCTCACCTACCCGGCGGTAATTAAACTACAGCACAAAGGTAAACAGATGATGTTCGACTCTCCTCAAAAGGCGGAGGATTTTGTTACTTCACTGTCACTGAAGACATATTCTGCTATCTCACCCTGATACTACAGCTAACCCATCTTCTAAGTTATTGAATAAATTTATCACTTAACTTAATGTAATCGATCTTTGGAGAATCCAGAATACTACATCTAAGGACTTCACTTTTTTTTTCTAAAACATCTGGTCGGCCATTTATTTCTTTAATATATAGTAAACTTAATGATCACACTGCAAAGTCTCTTTCTATTAAATCTATCTGGAATCATGAATTAACAGATTTTGATTTATCAGTCGACTGGGAGATGGTGTGGTCTAATCTAATCTTAACTTCTAAAAACTGTCAATCAAGAACTAGTGGACCAATGATGACGCTTAAACCTGCCCTGATTTACATGAAACTCAAACCGCAACATTTGGAAAAGCAAGCGCAGAATGTGGAAACAAGAACAAAGGGAAAAACAGCATAAGCATACAAAAAATAAAAAATAAAAATTCTCTCAAAAAAGAGAAATATAACCAAGGAAAACATGATTTTGTGTGCAAGTTGGATCATTTTGCATTAATATTTGAGTTTTGTGCAATATGATTTTAAATGCGTTTTTAAATTTTTGATTTACGCTTATTATTTTTCGATCCGTGACCATTGTTTGCTATTCTGAAAACTTTTGCTTTCATTTTTAAATTTTGTGCAATATATTTTTACTTGCGTTTTTTTAATTTTGTTGTTTGATGATGTTTTTATCCGTGACTGCAATACATTTGGCGGGATTCTGATCCCATAGTACCGACCTACTTTTGATTTATATATTTGACATTCCGTGTTATACTGTAAATTCCACTTTTATGACTGCATTCCACGATTCCGTCCACGTTTTCCGTATTGCGGAAATCATAGGGCTCTAATTATGGCCGACAATCGGTAAATGGGCAAAAATACAATTAAATTAAATTACACCTAAAATTGCTTTAGTTATTTTTTAGAAATTACAAAATGTTTAATAAACAGCCTGAAAATAAGGGATATTCACTTTGAGATTTGAAGGTTTATTACATTAATGTATTAGATGCTAATAAAAAAAACAACATAATAATAATAAAAAAATAAACAGAAATAGTTTTAAATGCTACAAATTAAATTTAAATATCACAACCTTTTAACATACAGTATAAAAAGTATATTCATTTTGAGATTTACTGAAGCTTTAATAAGTTCATGCTAAAATATCATGAATAGGAAAACTGAACCAAACTAAAGATGTAAAACAAATCAAGTAGTGATCTCAAACCTAGAAAGTAAAAATGCCTCAATTTGATTGTTATATTTCAGCCTGCTTGGGTTTCCACACAGTCGAGTAACTAGATCCTCTTACTGCCAGTTTTCCTCTCTTATGAGGCTCAACCTATATAAGTGCTCAACCTCACCTTCTCCTCTGAAGGCAGAAAATTCCATAAAGTTCATTTATTAGCTCCAGGACTGAAAGCCTGTGTTAAATGTGTTGAATGACATGACATTTCTCAGAGGAACATGCTGCCATATGCAGTCAGGAGACATTATTCTGTGTCAGACGTTGACCTGCCTTCAGATCAGCTTCCATAAAGAAGAAAAAGAAAAAAGAAAACGCTCAACAGCATTCATCTGCAGTTCAGCTCTCACCCGGTCTTGTTCTCACTGGCACTCCAGTCTCCCTCATCATTTAACAGGAACCTTTGCAATGACCGAGGGTAGTTACCCTTTGTTTTAAAGGCTCTGGTTGACTTTACGAGTGAGAAGAAATAGCTGCCAGCACCCATTTCTTCTTTTGTTCCTTTACAGGGAGGGAAACAGCAGAAGGAAGAATATATTTAAAGAGGCTAAACTAGGCTAACAAGCAGACAGTGTGCACTCCAAACAATTGTAAAGTTAAAATTTTGTCAATGCAGTGAACAAAAACTGTTCTACCAAACAACAGAGGAAACTAAAGTTTCTAAAATGCATTTGCACCCCAGAGATATTCATTTGCCTTGGTCATTTCCTTTTGTATACAAAATTATGAGCTTAACTCTAAAAGGAGGTAATGGGGTTGTGAGCTTTGACATACTAATTTAAACTTCTTAATCTCTTTCGATCTGTTTTTTTTCCCTTCTAACAGACTCCATAGAGTCTCTAGTTCTTGAAGGGAGGAAAACTCTCTCTCCCATGGCTTTTCTGTTGCCAAGAATAGACAGCGTTTATGACTCCAAGATATCATTGCTTAAAATAGAGAGGCACTTAGAAAAATAAACTTCTAAGAACTAAACAGAAACAGATAGTAAGACCTCATGACATCAGTGGGCAGCTCTCAAACGTAAACAATGAATCTACTGTTTTTAAGCAACAAGGGTGGACCACGGCAAAACTGCTGAGTGATGTTTTGCAGCCTGGAAAACTTGTTGACTGTATAACAAAATATTATGTAACAAAGTACACTTTGACTCATAGCTAGGCTCACATGAAATCTGTTCCCAAAAATCTCCACAGGACATGACACGGTTCTCAACTGAACTGCACCCATAAGTGACGAAGTTCTATGCATTCCCGATACGTTTGTTTATTGAATATTTTAGCTATTTTAATATTTCTGGTTACGCTTTCAGCTATCGATAAGCATCAGATGCTGTTACACGGTGTGTATTCGTCAACAAAATGACATTCCGCAAAACTCTGATTAACCTGGCTGGAAGTGATTTTTATTTTTGAAAGAAATTAATACTATATTTTAGAAAGGATACATTAAATCGATCAAATGTTACAGTAAAGACGTTTAAAATGTCAGAACATATTTCTATTTCAAATAAAACTATTTTTCATCAAAGAATCATAAATATTAAGCAGCATTAATAAGAATGCTCCGTGAGCGCCAAATTTGAAGCATCTTGTGACACTGAAGACTGAAGAAAATTCTGTTTTATTCAGATTTACTCAGATTCAGATTTATTCACAATAATAAATTACTTCTTAAAAATTTAAATATAGAACAGTTATTTTATTTGACATTATTACTTCTACTGTATTTTGATCAAATTAATGCAGCCTTGGTGAGCATAGGAGGCTTTTTTCAAAACCTCTTAAACATCTTACTGTCCACAGATTTTTTTTGAACGGTATTGTGCCTTTAACTAATTAAATCATTTATCAACAATTTATCATATCTAAATGCATCTGACATATTTCTTCCCCATCAACTAATGTGAGAAATAGTCGAATAGCAAGTTTTCTGTGCTTTGTAAATGTTAACACCTTCACACTAACCCTGCCTTCATTAAAATACTAGTGTAAAACCACTAACAGCAAAAAAACAGCATTTACCTGAAATACACACATCTACCATCTTGCCCACTGACACACTCTTCCCCCATCCCTCTCCTTAACATATGAACACACAATTTCAAATCAATCACCCAAACCATTGTTTCTGTACATAGCCAAATGTGACCCAAACGGCCTCTTCACACCTCAGTCCTAAGACATGTATTCCCCAAAGACAATCACTGCTGAGCGAATGCATGAATACCTAAAGATGACGTGAATGCCACACAACAGTCTCTAATGCAGACAGTTACATTCTGATGTAGTGAGTCATTTGAGAGAGAGAAAAAAAAGTGTGTAGTTCCTCATGTTTGCATTTACCTGAAATGGAGGCAAAGTCTCCATTACTGCAGACCCATATGAGAGAAGATCAGAAGGCCATCAAATCAATAAAATTAAATAATGTAATTCAGATGAATATCCTGGCAGATAGTGTTTGTTTGCTAATGCATTGCAAATGTGAAGAGACAGATTCTGAGCTTTCTGGGCCTGATGAGAATAAAAAGCGAGGCCATTACTGTGCTATGTTTTTAAAGGCCACCATCCATTAAAGCAAGCTTCTGCAAACACTGGGTATCATCCAAATACGGCGAAATCAATTCTCCTGCTGCCTCAGTCTGCTTTGTATTATAAATTGCTGCTGCATTTCTATTGTGCATCCAGATGAAACAAAACAGATGACCCTTCCAGTCATCTGCAGTTTTCGCCTTCTTTCCTCACTCAAATGAAACCAAACAAAAAACACATTTTTGTTTGCTATAGGGGCTTGTGATTCAAAACAGACAAATTGTGGCTACTTCCAAGCGTCCACTTGGTCCGCTGAGAAGGAAGCAATGGTCAAGTGTAGACACTTTACTATAATGAAACTAACTTACCCTCAGCTGACGGCGAGAGAAGGAAGGCAGCTCCCAACACGCCAAAGACGATGACCATGGATGTGCTTTTTATCATGTTGGCTGAGATCCGAATCTATATAGCTGTCTTGGTTGTGCCGTACTCTTTTGAGACAAACAAAGTGGCCAATGAGCTGTGAAGCGGAGTAGATCGAGGAAGAGTATGTGAGCGTGATGAAGACTTCAAGGCCTCTTTACAGCCTCCTCTTGTTTGAGACCCTGTAATGAAGAGAGAGGAACACTTTTAATGTTTCAGAACCATCATCGTGACATGTTTCCTTGCTGAGTGCCAGAAAGCAAGCTTGACAGAGAAAACTGGAGTGGTATTCAAATTCCTTTGCACTTCCATCTTAGTGCCGTGACTTGACCCCTGACCCTGTATCAGAGCAGAGCTGTGGGCTCTCGAGAATAGAAGGCTGGTTAAAGGGATATTCTACCCAAAAATGTAGATTCTGGAATGTTTACTCAATCTCATGTTGTTCTCAACCTTTTTTTTCCTTCATACAATGGATTTCAATGGTCACCAAAACCATATGATTACCAATATATATATTTTTTCCTGTTCTGCAGAAGAATGAACGTCACACAAGTTTGTAAGGACTTGACGGCAGAGTTTTATTTTTGGGGATGAACTATCCCTTTAAGCAGTGTCCCCTTCAAAATGGCTGGTGTTGGGTTCTGTCCAGCGTTAATAACATAATGTGTCTGCTCTCTCGTAGTTCCTGCTTGTCTCGATGCAATTAGTGGCTCCCAGAGGCTCTGCGGGACTGGGGGCCTGAATTAACAGGCACAGAGAGGGGGCCGGTGTCTGTCACTTTTCATTTGGCCGAGGGGGACAAAGAGCCCCGACCTGCGCCCTACTTTTCACACTTCCCTGACTCCTGGGTAATGGGGAAACAAAAGGCGGGGCTCCTCTGGCTCACAGGGACCCCTTAAGACAAACTGGGTCCCTCTTCACACAGGACCACAGGGCAAGGAGAGATATGACCTACAACAGGTTTCAACAACTCATCCCATACCTGGAAAAGAAAATAAACTAATGTGCAACTTTCACAGGCAGTGCAATTAACTTTTATTATTATTAAGATTATGATTACTACAATTAAAGTTATTACATATTAAATATTACACCACTGCTAAATATTAACAAAGATTTACACTCAGTTTTTCTAAGCTTGATTAAATGTATATTACATGTATAATAAGTGTATAAAGCATCCATACAGTCAGATGGGAGGGATCTTGGATTAAAGCCTGTAAATAACCAGAATGAACAATTCACTGTTGGTTTTGCTGTTGGTGTGAATATGCCTTAGGAAAGATAAAGATGGAAGACTGGTAAAAGCATGCCGTGACTAGTCAGTGTGGAAAGCTTCATGACCTAAGGACAGGAAGTGTGCTGACAGAGAAAGAACAATCTTATCATGAGGTCCCTGACACTAAGGCTGCTCGATTATGACAAAAATTATAATCACGATTATTTTGGTCAATATTGTAAACACGATTATTTAGGACGATTATTAGTGGGCCATATGACCAAAACTTTATATGAAAGATTTATTTAAAGATAGTGATATATATCAAATATATTTTCTGTAAATAAGGTTGCTATCTACATTTTAGAGACCAGAGAAATGTCACAATTCTCAATACCACAGCAGAATACCAGAGTAACAATCTTAGTTAATTATTGAAAATAATTAAACTGCCAGTAATAAAAAAGCAAAGGAATACAATGCCAGTACTAAAAAAAAAAAGCAAAAGAATACAACAGAATAAAAAGATAGAGATGAAACAAACTGTGCTTTGCTTTTTTTAATGCAAGTCTAAAGCAGTTATTCAGTCTCCTAGAAAAACTGAATAACCTGTAAAATAAAAACAGCATAGTCTTCACTGTAAGAATTAAACTTCCTTTGTTTCTTATTAAAGCTTCAAACGTCCTTCAGTCAAGAGCAGTGTGTGATTTTTGTCTTCGTCTCTTGTTGTTTGATTAATATTAAGCACACAGTCGAAGCAGGAATATAGTCCGCTGTCACTTTAAGAGCCGCACGGATCCAATTTACTGTTACACAAGTATTTTCAATCTCAACTCTTTACGTTCATTTATTACATAACTGACGAGGGTTTACGTGAATAATCACTAAGCGCCGCATTTTGACCATTTAGGCGCTAAAAGATGACTCTGAGCGCATACACAGTAATCTTCCCGAGGAAGCGCAAGTTCACTTTCACACTTTTAAAAACAAAATAAATCTAATCAACTTAAATAAATCAAGCACCGTACATCCCATTTTGCAAACGTCTCGTTACATGATTTTACTGATTTGCACGTGAAATTGGGCTTTTGTGGAGGAACGAAAGAGCACCGCTGGAAAGGGGACGGGATGGGCACAATAATCGTTATATCTCGATTACTGTATTTTCATAATCGTTGGAGGCCAAAATTGAAACTGAATTTCGATTAATTGCACAGCCCTACCTGACACTTACACTTACATCTGTGAACAAGATCATCCCACCACAGTCACAACACACAAAAAATATTAAATAAAGTTAAAACAAACCAAAAAAAGCATTTCATATTCAAAAGAAATGATCTAAAAATCACATGAAGACATGGATTGGAAAATCAATTTGCTCTTGTTAAGATTTGCTACAGATGTGAATGTGCATTGGCACACAGCTTAATATCAATAACATAACAGTTCGAAAACTGGCACAAAGCAAATCTCTGCAGCAGATGGACCACCATCAAATCAGAAGGCAAAGATGCCATAGAGCTGTGCTAAATGGCATAATTTATAGTCTCACTGAGCATTCTTTCAGAGGAAAGCTCCTCATTAATTTCCTTTGAATGGATGAAAGACCAGAGACGGGGGTAAAGGTAAAGCAACTGTAGCCACCATATAGAATGACCACACCTTATAGCAAATCACTGAGGCATGACATGTGGTTTCTGGGAAGGCATTCCCACAGTCTTCAATCTTATGATGCTTGAAAGGGGAAGTCACTCTGGAGACAGAAATCTGAGAAAGAACAGAGCCAGCTGTGTCACTCGTTTCCCCAAAGATAATGCTGCTTTGACAGCGCCTTTGAATATCTTTGTTTTTTCAGCCATAGAAGAAAAGGAAAACCGCAAGACGCCAAACATCCCGTTTCAGATAGGTTTTGGAAAGGCAGGTGAGATGAACAGCTAAAGGGATCACCCGAGATATCCTGTTAAGTCTGTGGCCTTGATCGAATCGCATACAAAACCAGAGCTTTATATGAAAACAAAACCACAGACCAACACCAAAAAACACCTACTCAGAATTAGGGATGCACCAATATTAAAATTAACACAATAATTGTTTTATGTATTTTTAAAATATTATAATCCTATAAATAAATTAAAAATAAAACACTAAAAACTAAAATCAATAGTTTTAAATACTTTAAAGCTGCAGTCCGTAACTTTTGGCGCTCTAGCGGTTAATAAACAGAACTGCGTGCGTGTTGCGGAAGAACATTGCAGCCGGAGCCTTTTCTCTCTGTTAATGTCTATGACGAATCACGTAGTTACCGGGCTACTCCGCAGTGGTATCTACTCGAACACAAAAAATTTACAGACTGCAGCTTTAAGTGAATTTAGTCATCACAACATTATGTGAAAATATATGAAATTAATATTCATTTTGAGATTTGCTAAAAAAAAAAAAAAAAAAAAAATCACCTTTAGCTGTGTTACTAAATTATTAATTAATTTTATAGATTCATTTAACTGGTTTATTATCTTAGAATACCTAAATCTATTTATATTTTTAAAGACTCATTTATTTACTTTATTTTTTATCTAACTTTATTAAGATTAACTTAATTTGCTAACTTATGCTATATTTTAAGGACTTAATTAACTTTATTAACATTATTTAAATTAATTTAACTGTTATTAACTATAGATTTCCATTGCCACCTGTATTTTTACAGTGGTTATCTGCACAAGGTAAAAAATGTATTTACTTATGTATTTTTAAGCTAACTTTATTAACATGATTAAACTCAATTTAACTTTAACTATTAAATGAGTGTTAGATGATGCCATAAGTAATTGAACTGGAAAAAATAGATGAAATGAGCATGCACAATTCACTTATTCAGATAAAAACAACAACAACAAAAAAACTATAATATCTGCAGATAACCAATATGGTATTTGTAATCAGAATCTCTTAAAAGAACTTCCAAAAGAACGTCACCAAATCTGTGCTAACAATGACGAAGGTACTGAAATGTGTCTGTCATTTCTATATAGTCTACAGAAAAACAAGTCCCGCTCACCACAAAGCACACAAACAAACACAAACATGCTTTTCACCAGTGCCGACCATGCTCTCTAACTCGTAGATTGAGTGAATGTGGTATGTGGATATGTGTGCTGGCATGCGTTTCGCTGGCCCCTCCTGGGGGCCCCTCCTTGCAGGCAGCCCAGCGCCTCGCCTGCCTCTCAAGTCACGCCGGCCAGCAGGGAGAGCAGACTTCCTGGCTCCACTCTCATTGTTTGCTTGGCTGCTTCTGAGGCTCATCCAAGGCTGGATTACCATAAGAATACTGAAACGTTCCTGCAGAGCACTCCCCTTCCAAACCTCCTGCTGCACTTCTTCTCTCCTGTCCTCCTCCCCCCTCTCTGTCCTCCTCTATCTATCATTCCCTGCTGGCCGCAGCTCTTCCAACATCTCAGTCACGCTCTGCTACCAGCACAGCCCGCCGTCGCTTTCTCTCTCACATCTACAGCCCATCTTTGGTTTGTATCTGCGGCTTATCGGATGTCTGAACAACCCTCAAGAGACACACAACACTCTAATGGAAATATAAAAGGGGGTTATTGGGAAATAAGATGTGAATTTAGTAAGACTGATGGTATCTGATTTGATACCAGGAGGGTAAAAACAAATCTTTCTGTGGGAACATCTACAAAAGAGAAATCGAGTGGAAAGTGCAGAAAGTTGAAAGGAAGGAAATGAGGGCGGAGATTTGTGGCAACAGTCGAGACAGTCGTGGGTTCAAGAACAGACTGATGATGGTGTTGCATAGTCATCCTGCTCTACCAATCACCCACGTGGAAGCCAGTAGTAATGTACCTTGGGTTCTTCTGTGCTCTATTTACCTGCATTTAGTATTGAGAGTCTGGATGAAATAAAACTTATCTAAATTCATGTCAATGGGTGACATGCACTATCAGTCAAAAGTTTGCACACACCTACTAAATTTCTATTGTTAGCATTTTTCACATTTTATAGTAACAGCAAAACCATCAAAACCCCCACAGAATTACTTAAAATTCTGTTAGTTAACTTTGTAACCTTACCATATAGAGTGAAAAACTAAAACGCACATATTTTTGGAAGAAGAATCTATAAAGTAATTTTTGATGAGAAATTCCTGTGTAACATCATATCATCATATATTTTGTATAAATAGTTTTGTTTCTTCTTATTTTGGTTATCAGTAGTAAACTGTCTATACACGAGTACTGGCCATGTTTTATGGACAAACTCTAATTCATCAAATGGCTTTCAATTGCACCATCTGTATTATTATAATGATTATCGGTACAATTTAAAAGGCAAAATGGAGATTTTGGTAGTTCAAAGAGATCGGTTTACTAACATTATATTGATAATTAAATATACGATTGTAAATTATATATTATATAGACATTCCATAACACCCAAAAAGGTCTTTAAGATCACAAGAAACGTCTGACTGGTAGCATATGCAAAGAAATAAATAGCCCATGTTGAAACAGAAAAAACAAGATCATCCTGTGTTTTCTTCAAAGTGATATGATGATATTAGCAAAATTTTCCTGCACACAAAAGCAGCAGAAAACATTTGTTTTGGTACTTTTTAAGAGTTCACTCTTAATTGAATATAACTATGATTGTTTAACCTTGTTTAACCTGATCACACTGTGTTGTTTATCCAAATGGGCAGCAGGATTGGATTTTGCACAATACTATGTTATATTTAATTACTATATTGATTACAGTTTTTAGATTTTGCTTACTTTTAAGTTTCTATTAGTTGAGATTTTACAGTTTTCATCTTAGTTGTTCAATACAATAACCCTGCTGCTACTTACTGAAATTCTTTTTCAGTACACAAATGCAACTGCATCACAAACCACTTTTTCTCTTTATAGGGAAAAAGACAGCCAGTCCAATTCCCATTGATCCAAATGTCTAGAGGAGCTGCAGACTACAAGCTGCGCTAAGTCTGACCGAGTCCCTCTATCTAGTCTTCAACACCCAAGAGGACCCTGCTAATGCTAGCGGCCCATTACAACACAATCTAGTTTCACAAACATAAGATTGCCTCACACAGAAGACACACACTTTTCTAAAAGTAAGTAAATATGTCTGAGAGATGTTGTGTTAATGGTGGCTTAGATTTACTGCTGTAAACACTGCTCGGACTTACAAGCCTTGAGCAGATCCTGGGAAACTTGTGCAGAGGCTGCTATGGGTTCACAAGACGGCTAGATTCATTCTAGCCTGTAATTACAACATTGAGCTGAAAATAAGGCTTTGTTTAAGCAGATGCACACGCTCCAGCACATTCCACGACCAAATGTAGCCTCGCTCTCCAGAGAGGGCTTCACGTCACTGAGACATATGGTTGGGAGGTTCAGTTCTGGACAACACAACAGAAGGTCCATGCTCAGTTCAACAATCACAGATCAGCTCTGCTGGAAATAGGACATTATATATGCATATCCAAACAGAAAAGAGTTTTTTTTTTTTTTAACTTAATTTTTTATCTAATAAATGCAGCCTTGGTATGCATTAGAGAGAGAGAGCGAGAGAGAGACCTTTCAACATCTCTTTAATTACAATCCATTAACACAAAATACATACACAAGGCTCCAGACTGCGACCAAATGGTAGCATTTTGCAACCATTTTTTCTACCATTTCTGTTGCATATGAGAAACATCAAATGGCAAACGAAACAAAAGCATGACGAAACCGCACTACTCGTTTGAGCTGTGCAGCCACAGCGCAGACCGTTTACCAGCTCGGACCAATAATTGAGCGCAGCACAAGCAAACTGGTCCGAGCTCGGAACTCGGGAACCGATGCTGATCTCTCGACACTGTTACTGCACAGCGCTGCGACATCCAGTGAGAAGCGTTTGAAATCGCCGCAGAATAAATAAAGATTGCTGCGAGATCCGGTGAGATGCATTCAAATTCTGCATAGAATTCTGTTATAAACAGGTCAAACAGCACTGATGTAGAAAACAAAGTAGTAATGATAACTAACTATACCATGGTGTTGTGGCAGAAAGAGTCGAATGTTATTACATTATTCATTTCAGGGTTTGTACAGCCTTTTGAGAGAGAGATTCAAGCACCTTTCAGTGACTTTCAAGTATTTCACACAACTATTTCCAGCACTTTAAAGCTCTAAAAATGATCCAATTGAATTGTTTTTAATGGGATGACCAAAATAAACGTTGTGGTAAACAAACACTTATTTAACATTTAAAAAGACATCAAATTACCACTATAACCAGTAGATGGCAGCAGAGAGGCACTTATTGGCTTATTAATAATTCATTACAACTTTTTTTGCTTTATATTTTCATATTATAAAATCACTATTATAAAACACCAAATCATCAAGAAATCAAATTTTGTCAAAGTTTTGCACTTTTCATGCGTATGAAGTAAGAAAAGTCACAAAGTGCGTTAAAAAAAAACGTTTGTTCAACTGGGAAGTTACTGGAAAGTAAAGAGCGTTCTTTTAAAAATCACTGAAGCTGTCGGTCAGTTCAATATAATAGGCTACTGTAAAAGAATAATGGTACAGTTAATGAGAGTAGAATATAATTTTTCCATATAATAAAATATATATTTTACTCATTACTGTTTTTAAATAAAAGTAAATTTTGTACGCTTCCCAACTCAAGCTCAGTGCTTTACTGTCAATTGTGCATTACCAAGAAATAAACATGTAATAGTAACTGCACGTTAATGCAAAACAATAGTATTTTTATGATTAAATTATCTTTGTTTCTAATAACCCTACATATCACCCCACCAGTGCTACCAAATCTGCTTCTTGCACCACCATCTGTAGAACTTACTAGCGCTTGTGCCACTGCTCACAAATGTTAGTCTGGAGCCCTGATACACCATTAAACACAATACAACACAATACTTTTACAACAATATATCACAACCTCCCTCTTCATTGGGTTGACACAAAATATTTCCAACAAAAAAAAGAAAGATTCAGTATCATTCACCAATTCATAATACTTATACTCCATAACCAGCCTACTTTTTTACCAGATCAACTATTTTTGTACACTTTTCTTTTGGTATTGCAATATTTGTATTTTATTTTTAAAAGCCAAAATGGCTGACATAACATAGAGCTGTTATTAAATAAACACCAAATTGACAATGTTCCCTCAAAAAATCTACCATCTATTTTATTCTAGTCAGTGTATTCATGAATAATTAAGGACAACCTATGAAATCGCATTATTGTAAGATATCTTAACATTTCTGTAGTGACAACAGACTAAACTACGAAATACTTGAGGGTAGAAGAAACTGAAACAGCCACAAGCTTTTGGACATCTCTTCAGGATGTTTTCTATTTTTTTTTTTCCTGTCTACAACTTTTGATTTAGAAAGTAGAGTTCTCTACCCAGGGATAGTCAATCGAGTTCCCTAATCTACACATCCTAGAGTGTGAAATCCTGTATATCAGATCACAGACCACAGTGCAGACCTCTGCAAGCTAATTTCTTTTTGGATGCGGAGAACAAAATCCATATTACTAAGTGGCTAGTCCCTCTGTGTATAGAAACACATGTCATCTAGCTGGCAACTGAATGTGACATTGCCCCCTTCCCCAAAAACACTAAGTGCAAATTGTTTTGAGCTGAAGGACGTTGCCCTGATGAGCAAAGCATGAAAGTGCACTTCATGCAGGGCTCTCCGATGACTCCCAATTCTCTAGGCAGGACGCTTAATGGCTGCGGCAGGAGGTTCCTCAGTAACAAACAGATCATTTTCACACTCTGCAGAGCTTGTGCTGCCAGAGTGTCTGTTCCTTCATGAGTTTACAAATCAAGATGTCTGCCACAAGGTGTTTAAATGGATGCCATTTTTTTTTTCTTTCTTATCCACATGATTGGAGAGACATACCGTGACACCGCTGGAGATCTGTTTTCTTATCACTGTGGGGTGATGGTTGTTTTTCAAGCGTCAAGGTTTCAGTTGCTGTCTCTCAAAAGGCATTGGGGCATGACAGAAATGAAAGAGGTGTTGTATTTTCCACTACCTGCTCACAAATTCTATGGCTGTGGGATGATAAAGAGGTTTTATCATCTGTGGCCAGCTTTAGATCTTCTTGCCCTGTAGAGGGGGTTTGGTATAAATGGAAACACCAGCCCAAGGGTTCTTGGACGGATCAGGGCAAGGACATGTAAACAAGTCCAGATTACGAGAATTAAAAGGGCATATTTTTAAGAAAGCCCCATGCCTCTAAATGGATCATTGACCCAAAATGAAATTTCTGTCATCATTTACTCACCTCAAGTGAGTATTATAGTCAATATCGTCATTCCAAACATGATTCAACTGTTTTTGGTCATACAATAAAAGTCAAGGGGATCCAAAACAACACTAATTTCATTGACTTTCATTGACCACTCTTGTTTAGCCTGTATATGCTCCCACTAAGTCAAATAATGAGAAAGAACCAAATTGCCTATCACAACTATGCTGATGATACCCAGATTTACCTAGCCTTATCTCCAAATGACTACAGCCCCATTGACTCCCTCTGCCAACGCATTGATGAAATAAACTGTTGGATGTGCCAGAACTTTCTTCAGTTAAACAAGGAGAAAACTGAAGTCATTGCATTTGGAAACAAAGATCAAGTTCTCAAGGTGAATGCATACCTTGACTCATAGTCATGTCAAAGCAGTAACTAAATCAGCATACTATCATCTCAAAAACATTGCAAGAATTAGATGTTTTGTTTCCAGTCAAGACTTGGAGAAACTTGTTCATGCCTTTATCACCAGCAGGATGGATTATTGTAATGGTCTCCTCACCGGCCTTCCAAAGAAGACCATTAGACAGCTGCAGCTCATCCAGAACGCTGCTGCCAGGATTCTGACTAGAACCAGAAAATTTAAGCATATCACACCAGTCCTCAGGTCCTTACTCTGGCTTCCAGTTACATTTAAGATTGATTTTAAAGTACTTTTACTCGTTTATAAATCTCTCAATGGCCTAGGACCTAAATACATTAGAGATATGCTCACTGAATATAAACCTAACAGACCACTCAGATAATTAGGATCAAGTCAGTTAGAAATACCAAGGGTTTACACAAAACAAGGGGAGTCCGCTTTTAGCTATTATGCCGCCCGCAGTTGGAACCAGCTTCCAGAAGAGATCAGATATGCTAAAACATTAGCCACATTTAAATCCAGACTCAAAACTCATCTGTTTAGCTGTGCATTTGTTGAATGAGCACTGTGCTACGTCCGAACTGATTGCACTATTTATAATCATTTTCTATTCTTAAATGTTTTAAATTCTTTTAAAATCAATTTTTAAATCACTTTGTTTTTATTGTTGTGATTATTATTAATTTTAATTCCTTGTTATTATTATTATTTTTAATGACTATTTTACTTCCTTTTATGTAAAGCACTTTGAATTACCACTGTGTATGAAATGTGCTATATAAATAAACTTGCCTTGCCTTGACTTTCAAATGTAAGGAATCTTCAGAATATTCTTTTGTGCCCAGAGAAGACAGACAGTCATAAATGTTTGGAGCAACATGAGGATGAGTAAATGATGACAGAATTTCCATTTTTGGATGAACTGTGCCATTAGGTCAATCAAACTCTCTTAATTTTCCATACATAGGCCAATCATTTGAACTGCTAAATATCTGCTATTTTACAACTTGACACTGACTTTTTACCTAATTACAGCACCAGGAAGAACAGTAAAAGCCTTTGTTCTTCAGTCAAAGAGTGACATCTGGACACTTTGAACCCTTATCCAATAATCAGTGCGTTTACATGCACTTTAAAACTTCAATTTTAGTCAGAACAAAACAATAATTTGACTTTTTAAAATGTAAACCATTTAGCCCAACTGAATTCATGCCAGTTCAACATCCAACAACTAGCAGTGCAGCTCAGCTTTGTCTAGCTACAGTTGCACTACAGGCGCTCCGACCCAAAAAAAAAGATATCTAGATACATATAAACAAGTCAAAACAGACGAAAAGACCACATAAAACAGGTGGTCAAAGTAATACAAACAAAAACCCGAGTTAGTTGACAATGTCACTTTCTGTTATGCTTCATGTGCATGTTTGAAAGTTGTCCTGCTTCTGCTTTTTGCAAATATACGCCAGTACATATGAAATATTCCATGCCCCATCTCAGTGTAACTTAGTTATATGTGTGTGGTCTGTGTGTTAGTGTAAGTCAGTACAAGAACGGATTTGTCTGAGCAATTGTATGGGAATCTCAGGCAGCCCGAGTGCAGTTTATGAATGCGAAATTGTACGGCAACAGGGTAGTGTGTTTGCCTAGAAACCACAGTAACGAAGAGGCTGGAGGAACGTGCTGGAAAACTTTAGAGCTGCCCACAGGCGAAGGCCCTGTTTAAAGTCTGGCAGATCACACGGACTCGTTCAGCTCCACATCCTTTGCAAACATGTGGCTGCAATTGAGTGGAACAGCCCCTCCCTCCAGCCAGCCATCTCACCAGCCCCATGTAAACATCCCAGGTCCATAGGACTCAATACATCACGCATTGACCCATGCCTCTGAGCGACATCTAAACTCGCACTACAGTCTAATCAAAAGTAAAGCCCATAAGTACCTGAGAAAATCCCAACGGTGATCCCCCTCGATGTGGCGGTATGGAGTTCTGCATGTAAACACGGTTCTCATATGTCGTGGGTCATTAATGCGGAGTGGAACAGTGGAGGTGGGCTGCAGGGTATCTGGTCTCTGACAGACCAATCAAGCGCCAATAATTATGAGACAGGAAACCCGCTGATTGCGTAGGTCTGTCTCTGTCTCAGGCGCAGGGTTAAGGGTTAATCTCTGGGCTTCGGTAATCAAGGTTGCCGTATGCTCCTTCTCTCCCTACGAAAATACAGCCAAAGGTGGAGGAAGCAAAGAAAAATTGCAGCATTTATTAATGTAGTTGGCTATGGAGTCAGTCTTTGAAAAAGAGGTGACCCTCTGGTAACAGAGAATAGAGTGCTCCAAACATTTACCAGCAGTTTAATTTCACAAAAGCATCTGGGAAATACGATCCTGATTTAAAACAAAAACTACGGGGGAAAAGAAATAAATTGAGTCATAAAATCAAGAAGAGCCTGCAACAGGAAGAATCAGGTTCTTACCTCACAGGGTAGCAAGTGTGGCAGCACATGATGATGAAGGGGACTCATGGGTATCAGCATTAAGAGTCTTCTGTCTGGAGCTGATCACAGAGCAAAGCCACAAACTTCTGTGAAATACCTTTGTAGTACCTAAAAAGAAATGGGGAGCAGAGAATAGATAGTTATACCATCTGTTGAAAAACTAAAGAAAAATGTCATTAGGAAGCCACTACAGCATAAAGCACCCACAAACAACAATTATATCAAAGGAGCTTTACCAGAACTTCTGACTATAGAGATAAAATGCAAACTGCCATGCCTCTTCTGGATAAAGGAGGAAGGTTTGTTGTCTTGATCAGAGTCAAAATCACTAACAAACTCCCCATTACTAAGGTCAGATCCAATACTGATGGATGTCATTTAGTTAACTTTCCTTTAGTTAACTCATCTAAATTAAACATCAAAACGTCTGATCTCATAAAGTGAATTATCATTATCTGGTTGAATCACAAATTTAAAAGACAGCAGATCCCCTGTTCATTATTCTCATCACAAAAGTTGGATCAAGTTCAAGAAATACATCAGCGACTTCTGAGTGCATAGAGTCCAAAAGAATAATAGGACGTGACGTGTGGCCAAGTATGGTGTCCCATACTTGGAATTTGTGCTCTGCATTTAACCCATCCAAGTGCACACACACAGCAGTGAGAAGTGAACAAACACACACACACACACTGTGAATACACACCCGGAGCAGTGGGCAGCTAATGATGTGGCGTTGGGGGCTAATGCCCGGGGAGCAGTTGGGGGTTCGGTGCCTTGCTCAAGGGTCTCACCTCAGTCGTGGTATTGAGGGTGGAGAGAACGCTGGACATTCACTCCCTCCACCTACAATCCCTGCCAGACCTGAGACTCGAACCCGTAACCTTCGCAACTAAAATTGGGCCACAACTGCTCCCCAATTGAATAGTCTTTTATGATTTGTCATGCATTGCTTTAGGACACTTTCAGTGTGTCACAATTGAACAGCTGCCAATCACAGCTTGGCAAAAGAAAGTTTTTACATCTTCAGAATTATTTGAATATTGAAGTTAAAGTAATGATAAAACTGAAGTAGTGACAGATCTTTTCTTTTGTATTATGAAAAACATCCAAGTGTAATGGATTGTCAAAGAAAAAATGTAGGGCAAGGACTTGTTTCTATGCATCAGTTGTGGATTGGATTGAGATGTGGGTGTTGCAGTCAAAAATAAATGCAAGCTTGCAGGCTTTTGTGGAGTGGCAGGGTTTAAGCAGAGAGATAGATAGTGTGTTAATGATGACAAAGTTTTGAAAGTTACCTTTAAACTTCTAATAAAGTGGAAACTGCCTGGCTGCTCACTAAAAACCACTCATTGCAGCCTAAGATTACTTTCTTGTTTACACTTCCATGTTTAGACTTCTGTTTGAAAGCTGAAAGTACATATTTTCCACCAAGGTTAGATACAGTATCATATGCTATAATATGGGAGCTTCAAACTCAATGACACCAAAAAAACTCAGAAGCTTGAATGGAAATTAGAAACTAATTAAGAGGAGTCAAGAAATTGTTGTCAAGAAAGTTCATGGCAAAACTGACTAATTTGCACACATTCACAAGTAACACTTGAATAGTTTACACAGGAAATCCATAATGCTGTTCTCCTGGTATTAAACTGAACTGAGACTACTTGTGGATTAGAGCCCAATGCAAAGCAGTAACGCTCCTCAGACAGAGTGTCACCAAGCCTGAGACATTTAGATCCACACAGGTGCCAGGAGGAGTTGACCCCGACTGCCCTCGCTGAGAAAGAGGATTACAACTTATTTCCAAAGGAATGTTGACTTCTTCCCAAATCAGTAGATTTAGGGGTGATCTTTTCAATAGCCCTCATCAAAAACGACCATTTAGCTATAGGAAAGAACTTAGCCGTTTTTAATTAAAGCGGCTTTTGCACATCTCCACTTCAAAACTCTTGTCCGGAAGCATGTCCAATGATTTGTGACATTATTTTTTGTGGGAGTGCTGAGAGAGAAACTATGTGCTGAAAGATGTGGGACAGCTGTAGGAAGTGGAAATCAAACATATGAATATGCCATCACTGCTGTTAATTCCAGAGGGTTTAGTAAAACCAACAGGAAAGCATGAGGGTGTATATAAAGCAATTGGGGCTCAAAGGGGAGACTAATGTGATCAAAGCGAACGATCAGCCATAGCTAATTGAAATTAAAGCCCATGAAATGAGAAGGTTAGCGTGGTTCACTGAGGCGCTGAGGATGGGAACACAGATGCCTTGAGGGAGGGCTCGACTGTGCCTGCAAAGAGCTACAAAGCACCCACTCATTCTTTTTACACTGTGGTTATGATATTTCTTAATGTTTGTGATATTTTACAAGCTTGGAGAGAGCATTCAGTCACGAATCAGCTCCGTGGGAAGGCAACAGCTGAATTTTTCTGTCAGGTTTTTTTTGAGATGACAGCAAACTTGTTTACCGTCAAAGCCACAGGCTTCATGCATGATTTAAAACCAACAATCAATGAGAATAAAGCTACAAAATGTTGTTTAAAGTGGTCAGATATTCATACCATATTCAGTTTTTTTTTTCTTTTTAATCGGTCAAAAACAACCAGATGTCTTCTTTTGTGCTGAAACACTAAAGTAAAACAGTTCATTAAGAGGTGTGACTGTCAAAGTATAAGGAGAAAGGCAATAATTAACCCTGGGCTTACAATAGCTGAGTGATGATGACCACCATGTAACACATCTGTTCATATTCACCATTTAGGAACTCTTACTCATTTCCTCTACAAAGCAGAGACCTATTATGGAGGAAGTCATTCAATTACAACCAGCCATTCTCCATTCATTTAGGTTACGGCCCAGAAACAGAAAACACACAATATGGCTATAGCTCATGGTGCTGTATTCGGTGAGCCTTATCTCCTCCAATCTGCTTTTCAAACTTAGTCATATACAAACAACATTGTATAACAAAGAAGCTGAATGAAAAACATAAAAATACGAGTTTTATTTCCAATTTGCAGGTTTAGTTCGGCTATTAGTTTTTCAGCTATTCTCACTTTCTCTATGAATATGATTAATATTTTATTACAATTTTTTTTACTCTACTTTTTTTTGCAACGTGTCAGAAAAACATGTATTATGTATGTGTGTGCGTACATATATATAGTAACATAAACGTAATGTTTAATTTATGTGCATATAAATATATATTATAATTTAGAATGTTTACATAATTAAAAATATAAAAAATAATTATATATATATATATATATATATATATATATATATATGAATGAACAATATTTCATTTTTAAGTTAAAACGGAACAAATTGCTTAATAATTAAAAATATAAAAAATAATTATATATATATATATATATATATATATATATATATATATATATATATATATATATATATATATATATATATATATATGAATGAACAATATTTCATTTTTAAGTTAAAGCGAACAAATTACTTATTTATTTGCGTTGAATGGTACGCCTCGAGAGCAGTCTTTGCTCGGTAGTCGGAACACCTACACACGCACGTTTTAAGGCGGCGCCAGAATCTTGAGCAGCACGAAGATAATATGATGATATCTGCGTTGTAACTGATGCTTGTCTGGCAAGTTACGTGTGATTTTAAACTACATAAAACTGGCCTTAAATGAAAACATTAACTGTAACCATGTGAAATTAAAGACAACAACTGCATAGTTCTACAATCCAAACAACACAATCAACACATATTCAACAGTCCAAACTAAGATGTTACTTAATCAGCATTCAGCATTTGTTTTCGTTTTTAAACTTGGTGTAAAGAAAAAAGGTCTTTAACAGTGACACTAAATAAAACCAAAGTAGGCTATATAAATAAATTATTCCAAAACATTAATTCAAATAATGTTTAGTGCAACGAGTAATCACATGCACAATGTTTAGTGCAACGAGATGCTACAGCAGGTGCTTTTTAAATCAAATTAGGTCAATGTAATTTTAAGGTAAAATAAAAATAATCATCCTGTACAGAACTGACGTTTACTTCTGGCTTTTCAAAAGTGCATGCAAGTTCTTCTTTGCAAAAAGAAGCATTTCAGCTTTGTCACAAGTTAGTCTGTTTCGGTTCTTATCCAACACGTGAGAAGCTGAGCTGAGCTACCGTTCACTGTCTATGCTTGTACAGAGAAAAATTGGCTGAAAAAAAGACAAAACACCAGTTGCCGATCACGCATTATAAGCAAAAACCGGCAGGTTCTGATTCATGGCCGGTCAACCAGTGCATCCCTAAACGTTAGGCCTATGTTTAATCACAACCCTTTGCTGCGGTAAAAGTGTGCAATATTAAACGACACTGCGGTGCACGGGACAGCTTAGCATGGAAAAAGTAAATGAGCTAGGGCTGTGCGATATTTATCGTGTACTAATGCTGAACTATTGTTTTAATGGTGTGCGAGCTGACATTTTGTAACTTTGCAAGTGCACTGGACTTCTGCAAGTTTTTCAGTGCAATCAGGCAATTAGAATACAGTTATAATATAATTCAAGATATGGAGGCAAAAATGCCCTGTAAGAGTTTTTATTTTTAATATTTATGTCATGATGGTTAAGTAACATTAACTATAACAAGAGTGTTGCTTTCCCGAATGCCAGCACGATTGCAAATGAACTGATTTTATACAACAGCTCAACAAACAAGATGCTAGTATTAAGCGTGTTACATTTGAGTCACAATGCTGTCTGTTTAACTCTGTCTCGGCAATGAAAAGTTTTTAAAGTGCCTCTATATTATGGGTTATGAAAGGTTCATATTTTGGTTTTGGGAGTCCCCAGCAACAGGTTGACATGCACACAAGGTCAAAAAACACTTTCATTTTCTTATGATATGCATTTATTTTTATCTTATTTGCTCAATGATTTATTTTTCCTTTGCGTGACACTAATCTGTGGCGATTGGTCCGATTGGAAACGGCAAACCTAGTGGCAAAGAATGAATTTACATTTTCATTCAGACCAACACGTTTCGGTACTTTAAAGTTTCATGGTTCAAGGTACTTTGATACAAGGTACTCACATACACACTGTGTATGCTTCTGAAATAAAAGTTTAGAAAGATGTGATGCATTGTTTTTGTTAATATGACTCATATACTCTTTTAAGGGTATAATCAACTATTTTCCATTGTCTAGTCTTTAATAAGCAAACAAAAATCACAATAAATTGTAATATCGAATCGCAATAGTGACTGCTAAGATGTGTGTTTTTTTTTTATTGTGACAGTCTGTATATTAAATGTATCATTCAACTTTTTCCCATGGTCTATGGTTAAAAAACAAAAATCGCAACACATAATATCGAATCACAATACTTGTAGAATCGAAATTCTTAAATAAAATCGCAATACATATCGTATTGGCACCCAAGTATGGTGATAGTATCGAATCGGGAGGTAGATGTATTGCCCCATCCCATCTCAACATGAAACTGCTTGGGATTCGTTTTAAAAAAGACAATAACTTTATACACGGTGCACTTTCAGATTTAAAACTTTGCAGGATGTTTTCATTCACTTAGAGCGCTGTTACACACTGCATGAAAGGTAATTTTCAAAAATCCATAATAGGTGCACTTTAAACCAACCATCTCAAAAACACACTCAGCAAAATATGGTAATTATTAATATAAAAAAAAATTACATTTTGTCAATATTGCACACCCCTAAAATAACATAGCATCATCTTTGAAAAAAGCTTTCCTAGATTTTTTGTAAATTATATTGTATGTAGGGTACCTATTAAGCTCACGTATCCATTAAGCACACTTCCATTTTTGAGATCAAATTATAAAAAGAAAAAAATTATTTATTATCCTACTTGATGTCTTAAATTGATATGTTTGTTACTATATACCTCCTATAATCAGATCATTGCACTCTGAGATATGAGTCTCCATATGTTCACACTGTCTGGCGGCCATTTTGAAAGCTGTTTAAAAACTTTCACCAAAAGAGGAGCCCCTTAAATGTGCGTTTTTTTATATGTTTGAGCCTTTATTTTGGGTAAGTTTCACTACTTATTGTAAAATTAAAAGATTAATGTTCAGACTTTTGCATTTTATAACCTGGAACTTGGATGTGGGAAATAATTACATTAGATCCAAAAGATAGTTTTAGCAACATAGACTAGCTGTATAAGATTGTGTGCTACGTTAACATATTACTTCACAGGCATTACTGGCTTGTACTTTTACATCCATAATTTTATAAATTGACAGTTTATTGCTGGTCTGTCGTTTTCAGTGCTGTAAAGATTTCATATTATTTTAAGGTGAACCAAAAGAGTGCACTACTATGAAAATCACAGCTTCAGTGTGACATCAATAAGAAAAAGAATAATTTCATAGATATTGTTAATAATAGTTGTTCATATTAAAATATTTATGAACTTAATACATGACCTAGACTATTTATTTAGCAAAAATCCTGTCATTTTAATAAATATTACATGAAATTTATTAAACATTGTTGCTGCTCCAATTAAGCTCAGTGTGCTCTCTTTAAGCTCTTTCACATTGAACGTCTATGTAAATACTTCATAAACAGACTTTAAATATTAACTGATGGTTGTCACTTTAAGTTAAGTTAATCGATTTTCTATGGATTCTGTCGACTCAAATCTGCAGACTGGCTCTGATCTTTGGCAACTAGCATCAACTTCTCCAGACTGTAAATCTGTGGAAAATCAGGGCAAAAATCGTGTAGTGTATTCCAGCCTTAAGAGACTATAGATAAGTTGACATCCATTTAAAAAGAGGTTTCATAATGAGGCTAGTTTCTGTGTTCATCCCCATGAATTAAATGTTTAATTAAAAGCCTAGATGTTGCAATGTGCTTAGATGACACTTCATTATGAATATATAACTGATCAAATTGAATGCCTTGTTGCTTGATTTTAGTGTTCTGTTTTTTTTTTTTTTTTTGTGATTGACTTTGTACCTTCAAAAATATATATTTTTACTGTTATTCTTTACAACTTTTACAAAATTTTCCTTACAATAAACAAGAATTTTTAATAAAACATGATGTGAGCTTAATGGGAACAGGGAGGTGCAAAAATGTACCGATTAAGCACAGCCAGACTTTTTGAATTTAATGATGTATATCTTAATTGAAATGCTTTTGTCATTTAAAATAAAATTAAATATTTTTGTGTGAGAGATTAATATTTTATTTTAACATAACTTTTTGTACTGAAACCAATATCTTGTGCACTAAAAATGTCTCAATGTAGATTTTGGTGAGCTAAATAGGTACGTTTACCCTATGGTTAATATTATTTGTAATTGTGAGCAAACTAGGGTTTAACAAAAGGTAATTCGGCCCGCACAAGGGGACATTTTCTTCGATCTGGCCCTCAACCTAAAATGAGTTTGACACCCCTGTATTACAGCATAGCATATGGTTCCTCAGCTATTCCAAAACACTCACCCCCTGACCCTTACCCACAGGGGCATCCTCATTTTCAAGCCCCGAGGTTCTATATGCATTTCACCTTTATACATGTAGAAATGAAACCTGTTTTCTTTGACTGTGTTGGCTGGACTTGCTAGAGGGCTCAGTACTAATGAATGCTTTTTATTAAGGGTTTTGTTCAGGTTCAGCAGTACTATGAGCACAAGCAAAGTTCAGACAGAGAGAGTCAGACTCTGGAAATGCCCCTCTTTATAGTCGTGTGGTTCTGTGCAGATGCCAAACACATCTCAGACCTGACATAATACGCTGCAAAAATGCAGACGGCATGGTTTGGAAAGATATTTCCATAATAAAATGTCAAATATAACTACCCATGCAAAGCAGAGGGAAAATATCCAATACTTAATCAAAACACTACGTGAAGAAGAGCATGTAATGCTTTTTAAATAAACCTTACAATTATGGGAAGATCTATAAAAGCACCAACATGGGGTCATAGTGGTAGGCACTAGCAAAAAGTCACAACCTGACTGGTATAAACAGTGTATAGTGGAGCTAAAGATTGGGAGGTCTCGGCACAGCAAATAATGGACGCGTGTATACTTTGCACGCTCAGCTAACCACAACCAACTCTGCTCTATTGTCCTGTGTGGTCACAACTGCACCCTTCAACAAAACGCTCCTGAAAGACATGGCATTTCCTATACAGAGACAGATAAAGGGAGTCACATGCAAAAAGGTATTACATAAAGCTCTACATCGACATGAGGGTGTAAGGGCTTAACAAGGGCCAATTTAGTTGCGGTTTCCAAATACAACAAGTGTTTTCAGTGCATTATTCTCTAAAAGGCATACGCCAAATTATGACAAGCTCAACCTGCATGCATAAAGATGTGCTTCACTTCTCAGTAGTAAACAAGATTTTTTTGGTTATTTCAACCTGAAGCAACTTTTGTCCTATTTCTAAGCTTCTCAAAAGAATCATTCTTCACTTGCCAACAGCATACAGGCCATTTACAGGCTTGGCATTCATTAAGGTTTGAAGATAACATTTAGTGAGAAAAGATTCACCAAGCGGTGCGCTCCACCTTTCCATGCAAAAAAGGGAAATAAACAGGCTGACTGTTACTGCAGAAAACGATAAAATCTCCCAAGACTCAATTTCAGCTGCCATTCAAGACCATGAAACTAGCCTTTCTCTGTTTTTTTTTTACTACTACGTCTTATTACAGCCAAGGTGAATTACACAACTGAACAGACCACTATGAAGCATGAAACTCTTAAAGGGTTAGTTCAGGGTTAGTTTCAAAAATGAAAATTCTGTCATTAATTACTCGCCCTCATGATGAGTTTCAAAACCTTTATTAATTCCTTTTCTTCTATATATCATCATTATTTTTTCACTGAAGGAGTCATAAACGTTTGGAATGACATGAGGATGAGTAAATGATGACAAAATTTTATTTTATTTCTGGGGTGTGAACGATTCCTTTAAGCAAATGAGAGCATGTAAAACTAAAAGTGGCTTTGCTTAAAAGTCTAAGTGATATTGCTTTCTTGTCTGATTCTGCTTAGAGTGCACAGGGACCGAAACCTGACTCTTTTTCTCTCTCTCTCTCTCCCGCTTTTAATTCTCCCTCCCTTTCATTCTCTTTTTCTCTCCTCCCCCCTTCCAAGGAGAGGCTCTTCTAGGGCCAGACGAAGGCCCACAGGCTGAAAAATAAAGAACGAGTCATGCATGGAGGAAGCGGGCCACCATTTCTCCTTAAATACAGCCATAATGATATATAAATAAAGAAAGCCTGGCTCTTAGGGAGAAAATTAGATTTGGTTCTCTCTTCCCCTCCCACTCCTGGCCTTCTATTTTAGTTGCAAGCAGAGCACAGACCTTTTTCTGGCCCGTGGCTGCAGGAGCAATTCAGATTGCTGAAGGTTTCATGAGCTGTGTGAGGTGGGAGGGGTGCTGCTGGGGTCATCAGTGTTGTTGAGCCCACATCTTGCACTAACAAAAATGGCAGCAGACTACAAAACATGATGCAAATGACAACAAACTGGTGCCAACGATTCATGAGAAAGAACGGGCACAGGACAAATCTATCTGACACAGACTGTGAATGTGAATTCCTGTGTCAAGAGCAGGGCTGACCTTATAAACATGCTTCAGGGCAAGTCCTGATTATACATCTGTATTTAAACAAACAATCTATGCATGGAATAATCACATGCACAATGTATGCAATTACACAGGTAAAAAAAAAGTTATCTTACTAACACACTGGAGAAGAAAAAAATATTTACTAATATATATATATATATATTAGTAAATATTTTTTTTCTTCTCCAGTTTTATTTTATTTTTGCTCATTATATATATATATATATATATATATATATATATATATATATATATATATATATATATATATATATATATATATATATATATATATATATATATATATATGAGCAAAATCCAAAAAAATACATTATGTTTTTGTTTGAATCCAGAACAATGGGATATGAAAAACAATTTTCAAGATATTCAAAAATGTACAAAAAAGATAGGCTATATATTAAAATAAATATATACATTTCTGAAAAGTAAAATTTTCTTGTAAAAAAAAAACACATTTTGCATGATTTTTTCTTTTGCAGTGCACTGTTTTCACAAAACGTAAAATAAAGGTAAAAACAAGAGTCAACCTATAAACTGAACTCTTTCTATAAATTAAATTGATAAATTCTAATAAACATATCTTTATCCAGACAACGCTGAGTTGAAATTGCTATTGTTTCAAAGGTGTCACGCAATGGTTTTCACGCAATGTTACATGAGACTACATGTGGTTGTTAGAGCAATGCGTGCAACAAGAATCTCCACAGCCCATTGCAGGCATGCATAAAAAGACCCCATTTAGAAAATGGTCTGCCTTCAATTAACATTATTCACACTTGCCAACATGCTATCTCAAATCTGTTCACAAGGCTATCTCCACAATCAAGGAGTTTCAGGATATTAAGTAGCTGGAAGTACCCTGTGTTTACTTGAACAACTATTCGTATTCACGACGACATTGAGAGAGGGAAAATAAACTGTAGGCATTAGGTCTATTTGTGTTTCCGAACACTGCCACTAAAAAAAGAGAGGGCTTCTCATAAGAGCCAAGAACAAGTACAGGCCTCTCTAAGGTTCCCTGTTTTTCATTTGGAGCTTTCTGCTCTTTTTCTCCCTCCACAAATCTGAAAGACCAATACCACAGTAAATTAAGATAAATGGATAGAACTGCCTCGCTCCTCGTAGGAGATTTATCTCTGTCTCAGTGTTTAATTGCCCCTGGGACTAATCATGGGGCTGTTCATTCTCTGGGTGTTGTGGAGGGTCAGGACCAAAAAAAGATATATACTTTATTCTAAATGTCCCCTCTAAACAACTCAGAAGAACCTGTAAGAGTTTGCAAAAAAACAAAAAAAAAAAAAACAGACATAGGCTAAATGTCATAGATCAATTTACTGAACTGTGGTAACAATCCAAGCAGACTTACAAAATGGTTTATTTAAAAATACTCAACAAGTAAGGCAAATATGTAACAAATAAGTCATCCTGATCAGTTATCAGCTTTGAATACCAATATTCAAAGTTTTCAGTTCAGTCAGTTATATATATATATATATTTTTTTAAATAAATGGTCTATTGATAAATGGCATAATTACAACAGCATTCAAAGGTAAAGTAACTGATTAAAAGTAGAGCCCCAAACATAGATCAAAATTATTAAATGTTTGCAGAAATAAATAGCATAAATGGCACTAGTAATATTATTTCCTGGCATTGTCAATAGAACAATTATAATGAATATCTTTTTATAAATTGTAAAAATATATATTTTTTTTTATTATTGCTGTGATCATTTAGTTATGATTGTGTCAACAAGCAGAATTAAACCCATAGTACTGGAGGGGGGAAAATGGGTTATTGGACACTTTAACATAAAAAATCTTTATGTATCTGTCAGTCTCTAATGTAAAATATCGCATAAATGTATTTATTTATTTTTAAGTTTGTAGTAGTATTACATGCAAAAGAGATCATACAAAAACTCAATCTGAATGTGAACAACTCAACTGTCAGTCAAAGAAAACAGTGAGTAATCTGCAAATTACAATACATATGTAGCAAAATTAATGCAAAGACAACATCTCTATAATCAAGGACAAACTGTTTTAATTCAACTACTGACAAATTAAGGCCAATCAAAGCTATACAACACAAGCAGGTAGTCAACGTGATTTTTCACGATGCATGTTGGGACTTGACAACAAAACCCAAACACAGATGTTATCAAAGCGACCCCACACAAAAATATAATAAACAATATTGGGTATCGTAGACAAAATGGAGTAATTTACTTCAATGAGAACACGTCTGTTGTATAAAAAGATAATATAATGTGGAAAAGGGGCTGAAATAAGAAAATAGCAGACAAGCATGAAGAGAAGCATGTACAAACACTGTAGATAAGAAATACCTTTGTTAGCTATTGCATTAATTGTACTAAAGCGTAAATTTTTGCAAAACGAAACCATGACAAGAGAAACAAACTTTCCCCCTCCACTACCGGAAAGAAAATCATCACGCAAATATCCGGAATTCCCACTTACCTATTTGATGAAGCCGCTCAAACAACTCAAAATCCTTCCAAATTAGGATTTATGACTCGTGACGAAGGTCTACTTCAAAGCGTGAATTATAGAGACTTTCCGTCGTGAGGTTTTAGGTGATTTTCTCCTGCTTTCGAGGACGTTTTTCTCCGGTTTCTCTCGTTCTTTTCTTTCTAGTTGTGCCTCTGTGTGAGGGAACATTCCTCTCGTGAGCGTAACGCGATGAGCCCTGATTCAGTCCTCCAATCACAGTCGGGCGCTGCTGCTGTCCTCCAATCACAGCAGCGCGGCCGAGCGCGAGCGTTCTACTCGCAGACCCGCGCGGTGAAAAACAAGCAGGAGAGACGCGCTCTAGAGAGGGAGAGGATGGATGAATGGAAGGGTGTCGTCCAAAACTCAGAGCCACGGGTGCCATCTGCTGTCAATATGAGGAAGAATATAGTAGTAGTTTGACTTTTACATTAATAATGAAGACTGCCCTACAAGCGATTAATAAATATATAAATACACATAAAATAGGTGTCCGTTTTTATATAGGCTATTATTAAACGTACACATAAATAGATGAGCGACATAAAAAGTGAAAGACTTATCACTGTGAATTTTAATACCATCTACAGGTTAGTGTTGGTTTTGCAGAAACTGGCTGGGTGAATAGAATAGGAATATTGCCAGAATCTACATGTGGTATGAATTTATAGAAACTATGACATTTTAAACAATACACTTTCGTACTCAATAGTTTGGGGTCGGTAAAGTTTTTAAATCTTTTTTACGGTTTTAAAAAACACTGAAAAATGATACTAATTTTAAGGTAAGTGGTTGCAAACAATTTATTTTAGCTACATAAAAATAAAAATGTTGAACGTTAGTCAACTAAATAAGTTTATTTAAATGTAGCTAAAATAAATTGATTGCAGCCACTTACCTTAAAAATTTAGAAATTCAATTCAATTTTAATATACTTTAAAATGAAATTTATTTTTGTGACAATAACCCGACTTTTCAGCAGCAATTACTCCAGTCTTCAGTGTCACGTGGTCCTCTGGAAATCTGTCTATTATGCTAATTTGGTGCTTGGTTATTTATCATCAAAGCTGAAATTTTAAAAGCCTCTATTTGATATTAAAGAACTCTAATATATAACACTCAAAATAGTTGATCCAACAGAGAAATTAAGAAATGAAATGCAGTAATATCAGAGGTCTTTGTTTCTTGTGTGACTGATCACTGGTGAGCTGAAATAGGCCTAATGACCTTAATGGCGCTTTTTGTATTTCTTGGAGCTCAACAGCCACTGTCCCCATTCACTTTTATTGTATGGAAAACAGCAGCCAGAACATTCTATTAAACATCTTTTTTCCTGTTCAATAGAAGAAAGTAAGTCATAGTGGTTTGGAACAAAAGAGGAAATAACAAGTCACACTGACACTTTTATTTATTTGGTTAAAAGTAATAATGTTTTATTCACATTAACAATAGTAGATTTTGTTTGTATTTCAATATTTGTTGTGGTGTATTGCAGTGGATGTGGTACATATATTTTATAATTTCTCTCAGGGTTAGTTCTTTACATCAGTAAATCATTCAGGCAATTCATTATTCAGAAATAATTTAGGATAAACAGAGCAGCCAAAAGAGAAGAAAAAGAGAAACATAAAATGAAAAAGAAGATGACAAACTGAGCACTATGCACTATGTTTCAGTGGCTGAAAGTTACATGAAACAAAAAGACATATGAACATCAAACACAGGAGCTTTGTGTTCACTTACAGGCTAGTTTAGAACTCTAACTCGCATTCCAGTCACTACACTACTCCTCTCTGCCTTTTGCACCCTCACTTTACATCGCCTTCAGGTTTCCTTGTTGACTGTTGCCTCAACTTCTCTCCAGTAACACTGGTTTGCATTTACTCCTGGATGTTAAGGATCTGTGCAGACAGGCCGTGGTGCCAGTTTTTCAGTTTGGCAAATCGTGGGCCTTTTACCTCTGATTCAAACTTCTCCCTGTAGAAAATATAAAGAAATAAATTACTAAATTATTTGACTTAATCAACAGGCCTTTTTGTGCTTGAACCTTATACGTTTAAGGCCTGGTCTTGTCAAAAAGTGTACTTAATTGTACTGAATGTGCACTTTAGTGTACTACAACTACTTAAAAATATATTACATTTACTATACTTGAATGTAATATATTTTAAATGAAATAAAAGGCCTTTTAAGGGCAGGCTATTTAAAGAGAGTACATTTTCATGACTATGTTTAACCCACTTAAGTACACTCTTAAGTACACTTTGTAATAAAATCAAATTAAGAGTTTTAGATTGAAAGCGTTATGCTTTAGTAATCTTTTGTTGTGCTTTAGAGAAGTTCACTTATTGATGTGTTGACTAACATACTAAAGCACATGTAAAGTACTTAAATATAATTTTTTACTTCAATATTACATTTAAAGTTAATATATTTTAAATGTACTAAATTGCAACTCCATCATTACAAATATATTTAAATAAATACAAGTATCAATGGACAATAAATGAAAGAATATTTGAGTTTGTTATAAATGCTTGTTAGTACATTCAAAAATAATTATGAAATTACATGTAAAGATGTTTTACTTTAGTGGGTCAAAAACACTCTTAAGTTAATCTAACTGCATTTAATATAAATTTAAACTATAATGCATTTTTATTTTAATGTAAATATCATGCAGTTAAGTGTCCAAAAACATTACATTCAGTTTGTACTTTTCTTTTAAAGTATATCATTTCCTCATTAGTTCTAAAAGTATGCTAAAGAGTACTTTTTCACAAGAGTGAAGACAGCAAAAACTGAGACAACTTGGATTACCTTGATTTTCTAAGAGCCTCCTCGTCTGGATCTTGCACTGTGATAAATAAAAGTCAATTGTTACAGGCCTAGTCTCAAAAATAAAGTACAAACCAATGTTTATCACGCAATCACTGTCATCTTATGCCAGCCTTTCTAAAACATGTCAGTCTTTTCAATTCAAACCAATTTCCATTTCACACAGTGATGTGATAAAGAAAGGCTGCACTCACAATACTCCGTTCCTGTGATATGAGCAAGGATGCGGAAGGACTTGGACTGCAGGTTGGCGGCACGACGGGCCCACTCTGACATCTCCATCTCCTTATTGTCAGGTTTGATCACAGCCTGATAGACTGGAGAAGCACTGTCCACAAGAGGGTCTTTAATGGGAAGTGAGCTACTCCCCAACAGAGAGAAAGGGGAAAAAGATGATCAGCTGGTCATCTGAGTTCTCTGAATTTGGGAACATCAAGTTAAATTTACAAAAATCATAATGAAAGGACAATATTTGCTGGAGTTATCTCTGAATTAATTCACATATTTGTGAAGATGTGCATCATTTTACTATAGTTCCATTGTAGTGAGAGATCTGTGGTGAAAGAATTAGGATTTGATAAAACTGGAGAATGTAAAGTAAAATGTTAGAGGTTATGTCATTCTCCCCTGGCAGATATACTCAGAACATTCATATTTTTCTTTATAGAACTCCATTTACTTACATATTTCCAACAGTATAACATGGTAATTGAAAAATTACCAAAAAATCCACTTCAGTGTTTATGCAATCAGCCTTTAACAGAGAATATAACATGAGAGGTGAGTCAATGTGTCTGTGATGGATCTAAATAGACTGTGGTTACTTACGCCAAGGGAGATCCAGGGGAGTCATCACCACTGTCAATCACATGATGAACCAGGATGGGAGGGAGCAAGTCAGAGCCGTGTCATATGGAAGGATGTGAAATGTAGTGGGGGTGAGGCAAGGATGAGTGATGAGGAATGGGTGATTGGTTGTGGATGGAGTGACATAATTGCAAGCAGAAGAGGGAGGAAAAGCACAAATGAGGTTGATACTACAAATGACCTTGTGGAGGCTAGATGACTGATACACTGTAAAAAGTGACAAGTTGACTTAACTTAAAAAACTGAGGAAACCCGTTGCCTTAAAATGATTAAGTAAATAATAATTAAAAAAAAAAATTTTGACAATTCACTTAACATATTTTTTTAAATTATCATTTACTTAAAAATTTTAAGGCAACAGGTTTCCTCAATTTTTTTTAAGTTAAGTCAACTTATCACTTTTTACAGTGTAATGAGATCTTACTGTTATAACCACTGCAAACTAAATAGAATTGCATTGTAATCAAAAACATTAAACTGCAAATAAAAGATGCAAAATTAGCGAAAATACCTTTCTTTTCCTAACATCTCATAATAAATTGCAAGAAAATGCTTTCTTATTTTTAAGTGCTGCAGGATTGACTTATTTTTATAGGCCTAAACCCAGAACTGAATTAGCATTTTAGTTTTCCAGGTTCCATCATCCATAACTAATTTTTTATTTTTTATTTTTAATAAAGCCTGGTTAACACAAGCTCAGTATATTTTCACATTTTATTCTATGTCGTAAAATAAACCAGTAATACCCTCTGTTGATTTTTCCAAGCTTTTACTGGTCTTTCTGTTCAGCTTTAGCTGTTCACTTCTAGTAACTGTATTTAGGTTAAAAATTCATAACATTTGTTTTAATTTGTGAGAATTATCTTGATGAACAAAATGTGTAAGAATCATAAACTTCTTATTTTCTGCAATAATCCAATCACCAATGGGAAAATCCTGTTGTATTTTTGTTTTGGAACTAGGTTGATGCTAACTTATCTACATACATTGGTTCATTTAAATGAATAGTTCATTCAAAAAATTCAATTCTCTCATCTTCTGTTATTCTCTCATAACATTCAGATCGAGTGGGACGATAAACTGTGGCAACCAGATCGTTGAGTTAGTGAGGTGAAAGAATCGGATCAATCTAATTCATGAATATGTCTCTCAGGGCTGTGTTTCTCAAAAGCAAAGTTTAAGCAGAATGTAGAAACCACTGGCACCAGTGATCACTACAATAAGCTCACAATGCTTTTGGGAAATGCATCCCAGACCACTTTGTTTGTACTGGTTCAATCGATTCACTACAATAATGAAACTCAAAATAACTATTTGTCACTGAATTGAACATTGCTATTCGTGCAAAACTAACGCATGACTTCATAAGATGTGGTGTGTGAGTTACTGAACCACTTTTTAATCATAGGCTGCTACTTTTTCCTGATTTCCAAGTTCTCTTCATTTTCATTTTGTTGAAAAGAGGTTTATGGCATATGGAGGCTTGTTTCTGCCACAAAAATAAATAAATAAAAATTTGCGACTGACAAGTCTCTCTGTTTTTCCTTTAGAATTGTGAGATATGAACTCACAATTATGACAAAAAAAGTCTGAACTGCAAGATGCACACTTAGAATTACAGTATGAGTAAAAAAAAAAAAAAAAGAAAACAAATAATAACAGAATTTCCATTTTGAGGGAACTATTCCTTTAAAAACATCACTGCATTGAATATTGAAATATAATACTGTTTCTAATGCAATGACATTCATGTAGTGAGGCTTAAATGTCCATTTTGGGGCCACTGCTACACTTACCTCAGCTCTCATCTAAGCATCAGTGTAGTAAAAAGTAAAGTGCTGGACAGGAATGGAAGACCTACCTCATCTCGTTTCCTCTGGCTTGGGCCTGACCAGCTATGGCATCCATAATGGCATCCTGAGAGTACATACTAATAGGAGTGTTGTACTGGGCATGGATGATAGTAGCCTTCCCACCAGGACCCTTGACCTCAATAGGCTTGTGAGTAGACAAAGCTGAGTCCTTCAGTGCGATGGGGTTGAAGCTGGGAACATACTCTTGGCTGTCAAGAGTTCAGGTGTGGGAGTGTCAGGGGAGCGATAGTGTAGAGGCAGGTGGGTGATGGTGAGGAGCCAGAAATATCAGTGAAAATAGAGAGATAGATATGATTTGACAGTGAGAACAGTTTGATTTAGACTTGACTTACCTAATGCATCTGTATCATTAAACAGTAATGAGTTTCGCATTACTAGTTTAGATGTTTCTGAAGTTAAATGGTTTGCACCAGCCATCAGTTTTACATTCTAATAAAATCCCATGTCTGAAAACACAACTTATAACAAATGCATCTGGGCTTCCCAATTGTAAAAATGCACATGGCATGCAATAGTTCCCATTATAATACTCCAAAAAAAAAAAAAAAAGAAAACATGCAAAGACGCATTGAACAATAAAACTATAACCAAAACCCAACAACAGATGTATCTAGTTTAAACACTTCACTCAAAAGCATTTAACATTTCATCATGTCCAAAATGCCAAATTGTTCAAAATATATTTTGAACATTCGGGAATTGAAAATGTAAGCATGCAAACGACAACCACAGTACTGCATGTGGCCATGCTTCAGAGCACACAGATTCACACGCAACTCTGGAGATTTTATATTCAAAACTGTTACTGACTTGGCAGCTGTGTTGGCAATGACCTGAGACGACATAGAGGAATATAGACAGAAAAAAAGATAAACAAAAGAGGCAGTGTTAGCCTTGATTTGGCAGTGTGCTGAATGATAATGAATCCATGTCCATGTAAATTAGCAGGAAAAAACAACAATAAGGAATGCAAATGCTTCACTTTGTCTAAAGAACTTGAACCTGAAATATGAACATATTTTAACTGTTACAGGACAGTTCACCCTGTTATTTTCACTTTAATTTCATTTAACCTATACAACTTTCATTCTTTTGTAGAACAGTGAAAATTGTTTTTCAGCATTCTACAAATGATCTTCTTTTGTGTTCTTCAAACAAAAGAAAATAGTAGAGCTTTGAAATGACCTATGGGTGAGTCAATGGTCAGAGTCATTAAATAACAGTTTAAATATATACAGGAATTCTTGTAATCTGTTGTGCCATGATGTAGATGATGGTTATTACTGGTCACATTTCTCATAAGAATGACATTCTGGTTTGTTCCTAGAACAGATTGATTGACTGGAACAGTTTGGCTGCAGCGGGACACACAGAGAACACTGGAGCTACATGACACTCATACTTTCATTGAACCAAATAACCAGTCCAGTTGTGTTATTGTTAACTTGAAAAAAAAAAATTTATTCATTGAAATATAGCAGAAATAACACAGAATATAAATTTTTAATTAATAATATAGAAATATTGCCTTGGCAGTCCAACGGAAATGAGTTCAAGAACTAAGAACTAAAATTACTAAAACTAAAAGCTAAGTAAAAAAAAAAAATGAAAATGACAAAAGCACATAACAAATTAAATAAACCTTACATTACAACTGAAAATAGATAGCATATAAAAAATAAAAGCAATAAATAAAATATTAATAAATACTACAACAGTATATAAATAATCCTAAAATGCCATTTAACCAGTCACAGCTCAAAGCCATATATTGGTAGTTGCCTGACAACAAGAATCAAAGTTTAGAGAGTACATCAGACTCATACAAGATGAACAGTCAATGGATGCACGTGCCCTGCTCAGCTGTGCACGTGATGTTGCCTAGCGGGAATTCTGTTCCTGTGAGCTGCAAATAGAGGATGGAATACGTGACGGCATAATTGCGGTAGGACTTCATTTGGGATATACTGTTACAGGAGCTGTGACATTCTGAGCAGGTTAAAAGAGTCAACGAGCGCACATTTGCACCCATGTTCAATTACGGCTCAACTTGGCCCCTGTGGGAATATCCTCACATGTTTTTGGACAGAGAAGATACACTGTTGTGATAATGATTTAGGAAGATCTCTTATGAAGCTAATAAATGATGCCAATTTACATTAAAAAGGTGAAAGCACCATCGTTAACATGTTGGCATTATTTATAAGCCAACTTATAAAAGTTTGGCAATCCTCATCTAATCGCAGGAGATGTAGCTCTAACACGACTAAAATAACCATACTATGTTGTCATTTGGAAGCAGCTTACATTCATAGATACAGATACGACTTGGCCAGGCCCTGCTCATGTTGCAGGATGGGAATCAGGTGAGCCTTACGGACCACTGGTCCCAGTTCTACCAAGCACATTCCCAGCTGATCCGTTGTATGTGAGAGCAGAATGTGCAGAGGTAATGACGGAATGTTCTGAGTGCTCTGCCACAGTTTTGTTAAATGAACTGCAGGAATACAGGTGAGGCTAGCCAATGCCCCCATGACCTGTTAGTGAACTAGCTTGTTAAAGCAGATTTGGTGGATGTGCTCATTAAAGGGTTACTTCACCCAAAAATGAAAATTTTGTCATTAATTACTTACCCCAATGTTGTTCCAAACCCGTAAAAGCTTTGTTCGTCTTCTGAACACAATTTAAGATATTTTGGATGAAAACCGGTAGGCATTTGACTGTACCATTGACTGCCAAACAATTAACACTGTCAAGCGCAGAAAAGTATAAAAAACATCGTCAGAATAGTCCATCTGCCATCAGTGGTTCAACCGTAACGCTATGAAGCTACGAGAATACTTTTTGTATGCAAAGAAAGTGGATACTCTCGCGTCCAGTGGATATTCTCCAAAATGGCGCTACGCTGACACAGAGGAGATGAATTGTTGAATTAAGTCGTTATTTTTTTTTTCTTTGCGTACAAAACGTATTCTCGTAGCTTCATAACGTTACGGTTGAACCACTGATGGCAAATGGACTATTCTGACGATGTTTTTTTATACTTTTCTGTGCCTTGACAGTGTTAATTGTTTGGCAGTCAATGGTACAGTCAAATGCCTACCGGTTTTCATCCAAAATATCTTAAATTGTGTTCCGAAGACGAACAAAGCTTTTACGGGTTTGGAACGACATGGGGGTAAGTGATTAATGACAAAATTTTCATTTTGGGGTGGAGTAACCCTTTAAGATACAAATTTGTGGGTTAGGCATACATTACCTACCCCAGCAGTGGCAGGCCATCTAGACTGTCTTGTTGCATGACCATTTCCCTTAAAGTTTCTGCTGAATACAGGCCTATGGGAGAATTATACTGTCCCCTCTGGTTTGGGGTGGTTTTTGGACCTTGCCCCAATGGCAAATAAGCAGGGACAGGGCTTTTAGCAGGAGAATGAATTACAGGTTGGAGATTCTCCTGAGGTTTCTCCTCAGTGTTTGGAATTAAAGATTTTTTGGAAGGTTTTTTGGCCAGGAGGATGCAATATTTTTTGACAGGTTTGTCTTCATCTTCTCCTTCCTCAGTGTCCGTGGTTTCCTTAGTGTAAAATAAACCATTAGATCAGATCAACAAATGAACCATTAGCCAAAATGGGAAGGCATAGAAGAAAAAGTGTGTTAGGAAAGAGGCAAATGAGGCTTGAAGAAGCACTCAAGATCAGAATTCATCTGGCAACAACAATGCAAATGAGTACTGGACCAGCAGGAAACTTATGAGGATTTCAAATGAAGTGCTTATTGTTGCTTGACCAACAAATGCCTGTAGAGGGAGTTAAGCGTCAGCTTTACAGAGAATGTTTGTTTTCACAATTCCTCCTGTCTTTATGATATGGGCTTGGAAACTCCCATGACTGATTAAGAGGATTATAAAGAAATGGTTGGCCTATTACCACAAATTATTATTTAGTTTTCTTCAACATTTTTGTCCCCTCCATACAGTCCAGTTATATTTTACACCACACTGATAAAATATCAAAAGACGACATAAACCACTCTATTTAGTGTACATACTTGGCACAGGGAACGGATGGACAGAACATGACTTTACCTTCTGGTGAGGGATAATTGGCATGGGTGAGTCCATTCTTGGAGTGGCTGTGGGTACAGGAGCGGGACGTCTTGACCTGGGACCAGTACAGAATTCAAAGCAACGGTCAATCATGCAAAAACATTAGGCTTTTGTTTGTGGTATGTCAACTTTTCTCTTTGTTAATTATTAATATGATTAATTATTGGTTATTGGTTGTCATTTTAATAATAGTGATTTAAATACATTTTATGAGTAAGTGCACTTTAAACTGACTGTATGACTAGCAGAACATGTGTACAAATATATAAATAAATGTATAATTCAAGTCCAGTAAAAACTATTATGTCTTATAACTGAATTAATCCCATTTCCACTTCCAATGGTTAAATAAAAATGCATGATATATGTCAATGTGTATATATCCTATATATATATATATATATATATTAGGGATGCACGATATTATCGGACCGATATCGGAATTGTCCGATAATGGCTTTAATGGTCTTGCAGATAAAAGGAATACATTAACTCACATGTGCTCAGGGTGTGCTAGCGATTAGATCATGTCAGCATTGTGGCTCATTCTTGAAGCAAAGTTTTGCCTTAATGATGATTAGATTCACTGTTTTGGATCGCTGCATTTAAACTGGAAATGCACTTACAGAATGATGTGTTCGGTGTATGATATAGTAAACAGTAATAGCACGTGCAGCTGCAGCAGCAGCAGCCTCCCCCGGGTCCTAATGACCGTTCGGTAAGGTGTTTAATTTCGTAGGGGGCGCTGTTGGCCTACTTCTAATAAAATAAAGGTAAAATACACAGATATCATTTGGACCTGGGGTTCCTGGAGGGCCACAGCCCTGTACAGTTTATATGCAACCCTCATTAAACACACCTGATCCAGCTAATCAAGTCATTAAGGCTTATATGAAAACTACATGGTATGTGAGTTGGAGCAGGGTTGGAACTAAACACTCCTGATTTAGACTGTTTCTGATTAAATAAAGCAGTAATTGATGTAGCTTACATGAATAATAATAAAAAAAAATCATAAACATGACACTTGTAAATTAAATAATTTTATATATATACTGATTTATTCATTAATGTGTAATATGTTATACTTTTTAAACAAATTATGAGCTTTAAAAGATTTTCAGAACTTTTACAACACTTTTGCTTTAGACCATTTACAAATGTTAAATCTAGGTTAAACAAGGTTACTCCTGCATCTTTCTGGGGGGAGAAAATGCTGCGATTGATATATAGTTTATTTATGGTTACTTTCAAAGCTTCAATGTACTGTCATTATAAAAGAACTTCATTATTGTTAAAATAATTCTAACAAGTAAGTTCTTGGGTCCCACGTTATATTAGGTGGCCTTAACTAATTAAATTAATAATTTGGTACAATGCACTTATTGTGTACATACATGTTTTTACATTGTACTTATATTTTTTAAAATACCTATATGTAAATACATTTGTAATTACACTGTTGACCCATCCCTTACACCTTAACGCCACCCTTAAACCTACCCATACCACCAAACCTGTCCCTAACCTTACCCGTATCCCACCTCAATAGCAGCAAAAGTGTTTTGCAATACAGTATGAAGACAATAAGTACATTGTACTTATTTTTTGATTTAAATACATTTTATGAGTAAGTGCACTTTAAACTGACTGTATGACTAGCAGAACATGTGTACAAATATATAAATAAATGTATAATTCAAGTCCAGTAAAAACTATTATGTCTTATAACTGAATTAATCCCATTTCCACTTCCAATGGTTAAATAAAAATGCATGATATATGTCAATGTGTATATATCCTATATATATATATATATATATATTAGGGATGCACGATATTATCGGACCGATATCGGAATTGTCCGATAATGGCTTTAATGGTCTTTATGGTCTTGCAGATAAAAGGAATACATTAACTCACATGTGCTCAGGGTGTGCTAGCGATTAGATCATGTCAGCATTGTGGCTCATTCTTGAAGCAAAGTTTTGCCTTAATGATGATTAGATTCACTGTTTTGGATCGCTGCATTTAAACTGGAAATGCACTTACAGAATGATGTGTTCGGTGTATGATATAGTAAACAGTAATAGCACGTGCAGCTGCAGCAGCGGCAGCCTCCCCCGGGTCCTAATGACCGTTCGGTAAGGTGTTTAATTTCGTAGGGGGCGCTGTTGGCCTACTTCTAATAAAATAAAGGTAAAATACACAGATATCATTTGGACCTGGGGTTCCTGGAGGGCCACAGCCCTGTACAGTTTATATGCAACCCTCATTAAACACACCTGATCCAGCTAATCAAGTCATTAAGGCTTATATGAAAACTACATGGTATGTGAGTTGGAGCAGGGTTGGAACTAAACTCTGCAGGGCTGCGGCTCTCCAGGAACTGAGTTTTACACCCCTGATTTAGACTGTTTCTGATTAAATAAAGCAGTAATTGATGTAGCTTACATGAATAATAATAAAAAAATCATAAACATGACACTTGTAAATTAATAATTTTATATATATACTGATTTATTCATTAATGTGTAATATGTTATACTTTTTAAACAAATTATGAGCTTTAAAAGATTTTCAGAACTTTTACAACACTTTTGCTTTAGACCATTTACAAATGTTAAATCTAGGTTAAACAAGGTTACTCCTGCATCTTTCTGGGGGGAGAAAATGCTGCGATTGATATATAGTTTATTTATGGTTACTTTCAAAGCTTCAATGTACTGTCATTATAAAAGAACTTCATTATTGTTAAAATAATTCTAACAAGTAAGTTCTTGGGTCCCACGTTATATTAGGTGGCCTTAACTAATTAAATTAATAATTTGGTACAATGCACTTATTGTGTACATACATGTTTTTACATTTTGTGCTTATATTTTTTAAAATACCTATATGTAAATACATTTGTAATTACACTGTTGACCCATCCCTTACACCTTAACGCCACCCTTAAACCTACCCATACCACCAAACCTGTCCCTAACCTTACCCGTATCCCACCTCAATAGCAGCAAAAGTGTTTTGCAATACAGTATGAAGACAATAAGTACATTGTACTTATTTTTTGATGTAAGTACATAGCAGTTAAGGCCACCTAATATAAAGTGTGACCAGTTCTTGTTAAAAACTAACCAAAATTAAAAATAATTTGCTTATAATTTCCACACAGGAGAGATTTGGTGTTATATATCGGTATTGGCATCGGCTATTGGCCAAAATAAGTTAAAAAATATCAACATATCGGATATCGGCAAAAATCCAATATCGTGCATACCTAGTATATATATATATATATATATATATATATATATATATATATATATATATATATATATATATATATATATATATATATATATATATATATATATTTTTTTTTTTTTTTTTATAAATTATATTTGTAATAATTGAAATAATAATTGAATTGGCACAATAATTGAAAAAATTTAATTGTACTGAAGTTCTTGAACAGGCCATAAATTCCTGATCAATGTTCCATGTTCAATATGATTTGAGAGTGATATAATTATTCTGATCCAATGCAAGCAAGAACATCAGACCATCTGTACAAAAGAGTTCACATGTCCAATGACACAAATTTGCTTAATTCATTAGTGGTATAGAAATACTTCACAATTTTAAATATTATTCTAAAACAAAAGTCTTTAATTTATTTAAAAAGAAAAAGAAAAATTCTATACATTCACTATAGTTCAAAAGTCTGGGGTCAGTAAGATTTAAACAGCAAGGATGCATTAATCTAATCAAAAGCTATAGTAAAGACAATTACATTGTTACATAAGATTTCTATTCCAAATAAATACTGTTCTTTTGAACTTTCTATTTAACTAAGAAAGTCATGATTACCACAATTGTTTTCAACATTGATAATAATAAGAAATGCTTCTTGAGCTCCAAATCAGCATATTAGAATGGTTTCTGAAGGACCATGTGACACTGAGTGGCTGCTGAAAATTGTAATGCAAAAGATGTAATAGTATTTCACAATATAACTGTCTTTATTGTAGACAGACAAACATATTTCAAAAACATAAAAAAATCTTTAGACCCCAAAATTGTTTGAATGACACATTTCTCATTAAGTCAGATACAAAGGCTATAATGAATCTCCAAAAACTCATGTATATCATTTGACCTTTTCCCTGTGGACAGGAACTGAAATCATGTCACGTTTCAATTTTCTAGAGTGGCCGATAAAATCTAAAACAACGAGAAGAAGCACTGAGTGAGTATCTTGTAAAACGCCAGCAGCGTTGCTGTATAAGCAGTAACACTGGGGGGCTCTTCACAAGCCACTAGGCGTGAGAAATTTCTCAGAATTAAGAAATTTACAGCTTAAAATACATGAGTACCCTGTCACTCCTCCTGAGATGCTTTTGATTGGAGAGGAGCATGGAAAGATGGTGCAAAATTACATCAGCCGGTCAATGATAAATCTGTTATATCTACCAAATCAAATTAAATGCAGCCAATATTTACCATATAATATACAATAATACTAATATCCACATGTATATGAGAACGTCTTCCACCTTCTTCCAATTAATAAAGGTGGTTGCTGTCAATAAATAAGGAGAATCAACTAAGCTTCTGAAAATCACTTACGACTGAAAGACAGAGACAGAGGAGGAGTAGCTTATAAAAGTGAACACTAGAAGCCAGCATTAAGAAATGTCACAGGGTAGCTGAGGTATCTTTGTGAGTAACATTTCCTCCTTTTGCTGTAGTGCAGGCAGCCACATGAAAGGACTTAATCTTCTTTCGGATAGAGGCGTTGGGGTGTCCGTACTAAATTAATAAAGTATATTAAAAAGGTATATAAATACCTTCTGAATCTAATTTCTCCTTCCCCCTAAACATCAATGCCTTTCATTGTGCATGCTGCCAACCTGAAGGACTACATGATACCCAGGTAATTTATCTCAGACACATTTTTGAATTAAATTCTTCTGTCGGTATATTTGTATTCTAACCGTCACTCGTGGTCTGTGACAGCTCAACTGTGATTGCTTATATCACTCATGGAGCTGTTTAATTGCAGATAACTTTGTTTGCTTGCCAGACTTGTCTGCTGCCAAAGGAAATGAGATGCATTGCTGATGCCCTCTAAGAAAACCCATTCACCAGTGAACACAATGGGAAATCGTCAGACGGAAAGACTAAATAGGAGTTTAGTTTGGAGAAATAAAGTAAGTAAAAAGTAATCAAAAACATAAAAAGCATCAAAAGGTTCTGGTGGTGTTAAGGTTTACCTCTGCATGGTGAGGTTGAGTTTGGTGGTGGCTGCCTTTATCTTGTTTTGGGCCTCCAGATGGGTCATGCCCTCAGTGCTGACCCCATCGATCGCTGTAATTATGTCACCCTGATTGAGGTTTCCACTTGCTGCCTTGCTGCTTGGTGTGATCTGTGGAAAGATAGCAGACATTCATTAAATAATTACAAATGACAGCACAGATTGAATTTTATACACACAAAAAATCCAATGGAAAATCATCATAGCTATAGAAACGGATACTGTATTGTTTGTTTGTTTATTGATAATTACCGGTACTATCGAATCATTAAACAATGAGAAGAAGCGTTCCTTGAGTGATTTTCCAGCAAGAGCTCTTGTAAAAACGACAGCATCATTGCTGTGTATTGCACAAGGGGGCAGAAGCACTGGAGGGCTTTTCACAAGTTCGTATAGGCATAAGCCATGCCAAACATAAACGATATTCTCTTTTTTAGTGAGATTTCTTTTAAAATATTGGCTCAGAGAATCCATTTGTCGCTTAGTTCTTTTGTATCTTCAGACATAGGCCTACATCTGAACAAATGTCTTCTATTATTCAATTAGAATGAAGTAATCAGAATGACCATAGGGCATAAGTGATGTGTGCTAAACATTTATAAAAATGTTTCTGAATGGGCATCAGATACGAATCAAAACATACATTCATTTGTGAAAAGAAAAGAAAAAATCTGTGTTTGTGAATGAATCAGTTGAGTGAATGATTCAACGACTCACTCATAATGTTTAATTCTTAAATTAACCAGTGTTTTGAATGAATTGGATGAATAAATTGTTCAAAACTCTACTCAGGATATTAGTTCCTGAATGAATCAGATGAATAAATGATTCAGTGACTCACCCATACAGTCATTTGTGGTCATATACAGGTGCAACAATGTAACATGTGAAAAATCCTCTAAACTAATATACAGACTGACAGTCTGTCAAGGGTGATATAGAAGAGTGATATAAAATTAGAAAAGTCAGCAGTGTTTATTATATATCAACACTATCGAAGTGCCAATCAGCCTTAAGAACTGGGACTAACAGTAATATACAAAAAAGAAAAACATTTAAAAAGCAATGCAGTGTAAAAAATTGATTTGAGCTCAGAAATCAAGAAATGGAGATTGAAATCCCATCTTTGCAACAAGTCAGTGGCTATACTTTCAGGCAGCTCATTAAAATGTTAAAAATAAAGGTTGTTGTTGACGCCCCCTGCCTCTCAATTTGACCCTGTATTTTGGGACCTTGCCACCAACCCTTCTGTCCCACCTGCTGCCATTACTCAACACACACATATATACATGCTTCTGAAAGAGCTCTCCTTCTTGTAATGTTCTCCTAGTAAATTCCCAACTGCCAATCAAATTATAACGTCTGAAGGTGCATTAAGAGCACCTTTACTTGAAAATAACTGGAATCCACAATGAGCAATGGTTTAGGAATTAGAAAAAGTATGGGACATAGTTTTGCTGTAAACACCAAATCAGCAAGGAAATTAGAAATATTACTATATATTTAAATACACTGGATAAGATACACTGGAAAAGATTCATACAGTCACTAGGCATCATTTTTACACTTGTATAGTGAATCACTGCTTGCACTTTCCTGACTTTACTGTTGAGACATAATTCTTCTTGGCTATTATGTAATTAAATCTCACTGCATGCATCACTAGTCAGGGTCCTACAAACTAGATTAGAAACATCATCATCACTCTCCTCCTGTTCACAATTTCACTTAAGCCAACAGACTGCTGCTTGACCGACGCTTCAATTGTGATGCTGCATACTGAATGACAGTGAAAGGCTAATTAAAAAATAAATAAATAAAACACACACATACTGATTTGAGCGAGAATCTGCATTTTTGAGAGCCATGAAAATATGTTTTGGAATTCACCAATTCATCACACTGGTTTTGGGCTGACATTATTCAGATATTAGACTTTTATTTATCTAATAGGCATATCACTTTTCCCAGAATATTATTTTATTTTATTTTTATTTTATTTCATTTTCTCAAACATGTTTTTGAATAGTACTTGAGTTTTAAATTGTAAAATATTAATTTTGGAAATTTGGGGTACTACTGAAACTGCTTTCATTGAATAAAATAATTCATGCAAGTGTCAAACAACTACAAAATCAGCTATACTGAATGAATAAAATATCAATTTTAGGTAAGACGTTTGAGGAAAAAGGTTTCAGTTTTACATTTGGTGTGTCCTAGGTGCTTGCATAACGGCTTTCTTTGCACAGTTTGTCCATCAAAGTTACTTTAGTAAGAGATGTGACCCTGGACCACAAAACGAGTCTGAAGTCGCTGGGGTATATTTATAGCAATAGCCAAAAATACATTGTATGGGTCAAAATTATACATTTTTATTTTATGTCAAAAATCATTAGGATATTAAGATCATGTTCCATGAGGATATTTTGTACATGTCTTACCGTAAATATATCAAAACTTTGGCGATTTTCTCAATATTTTGATTTTTTTGCACCCTCAGATTCCAGAATATTGTCCGATCCTAACAAACCATGCATCAATGGAAAGCTTATTTATTCAGCTTTCAGATGATGTATAAATCTCAATCTCAAGGATAGCCAGGTTTTGTGGTCCAGGGTCACAAATGCTTACACCCCTGGTCTACTGAATTGAGATGCACTCACAGCAAGAATCACAGCTTTCCTGTAGCTCAAATAGTTGAGCATGGCGCTAGCAACGCCAAGATCATGGGTTCGATTCCCAGGGAAAGCAAGAGCTGATAAAATGTAAAAACTGTAACTTGAATGCAATGTAAGTCGCTTTGGATAAAAGCATCTACTAAATGCATAAATGTAAATGTAAGAATCACTGTTCAAGCACAGGTCCATTTGATCCGCTATAATGTTTTAAGTATGAAAAACGAGTGAAGTTAAGAGAAAGCTATGACATGAGAAGACAAATCGTGTATCTCATCTTCTGCCACTTTGAACTAAATACACTTTTGTTTCATTTATAAATTAATGTAAAATAAATCCTATTCAAGTGTAGAATAAAACGTCAAGAGGGATAACAGGCACAAAATTAATAAAAAAATACAGCTGTTCATTTCATTTAAGTTGTTAAGCTGCCAATTTAACTTCAACAGATGCTAAATCCAATGACCGGCTAAGATCTATATGAAAACATTTGATACATTGTGACTGTTTATGTAAATCTAGCCAGATGGCAACTGTCTTAACTTGAAGAGCTCCATCCTCTCCCATTAGTTCCTAAAAATCTTAACATTTATGTCAAACACAGATATGGTGTCAAGTTATAGATGAAAGCATCTGTTTTATCTCAGATTGTTGAGAGATGGTAGAATCTGCCAGTAGAACCTTAGTGAGGAAACAGGGGCCTGGCGCTGTTGGCATTGTGATTTATGAGGCAGTCCTTGGTAAATGCCAGCTTTAATTGTGTTTTGCTACCTCCTGCACTGTTCTGACTAAAAGCAAAGATTGGGGTGATGATCTGGACTATCTGTGGAACCTTTGGGTATTTGCAAGGCTCTGAATGCCGCAGACAGTATATTCATTTGATTTTTTGTTGCTATGCTCCGGCACAGGTTATATGCATAACAGGGCCTGATGCTGTCCACCTTTGTGTTAGAAAGGCCTTGACCTCAGATTAATGCAGCCTGACCTCCTACACAGCACTGAACAGTCAGAGTTAACGACCTTGAATAGCTTAGAAAGCAGAAGAATTGAACAGAATTGTTATGAGGTCTATAAATTTGCAGTACACATGGAGACACAATGTGGACTTTAAAATACAACAGAATGAAGAAAAAAAGATTTGGGAACATCACTAAGCAGATTCATCTGTGGTTAAATTATTTCATATAATACATCACAAATGACTCCACAGACTGTCTTTGTCATGGACTTTATGAAGTGCTTTACAGAATCTAATATCGGCACTTTGCAGAGCTGGACTTGCATATCATGCGCAAGAATATATAATGACGGAAATTATCTCTGACAGGACATTTAGGGCCAGTGCTTTCTGCTATCGTCAACGCCGCTCCACAAAGCCGTTCGACGCTCACAGAGCCACTGACAAAATCTTCCAATTTTAAATGCATCATTATCAAGTTGACTGTGTGTACGGTCTTATTGGAATTTATTAAAGTTATTGCTGCGAGTGTGTTGCTGCAATTGCGATTCCTCATTTACACATTTACATAACATATTTAAATATTGTAATTTGTCGATTACAATTTCTGTTGGGTTATGTTATCTCTTATTTATTTCCTTTATTTTTTTCTACCTTTTTTGTACATCATAATTTACCTTAAAAAACATTAAAAACAAATAGACTAGAAACAATAGCCCCAGCCTCCCATATATTTTCAACTGTGGAAGTGTTTTAAAAGGAATTAACTAACAGCTGCAATATTTAAATTCACCATGACCTCATGTGTCTATTGTTTCTGTGCTCTTCACATTTATGGCACCCACATGTATTTCTGCAGGTCTGACCTTCAGTGCTAAGCTAAAATCAGTGACCATAAGTCAGGCATTGCACCTCTGGGCCAAAAGTGGTCGTCAATTGCTATCATTAGCTACCAAAGAGCTTTTTATTTAGGGTTGCAAAGGAGGCAAATAGCAAAATAGCTAAGAGACAGTGATGTAAGTAAATTATTTTTAATGCATTTTCTATTATTATTCTTTTTTTATTAAAAAGCAGCCTAAAATGTTTTATTAGGAAATAAGGCAGCTCCTTACCAACCCCCACACATATTAACAACCTCATATTGTTCTGTAACTCACTTAACGTGGTCTTCATATTAGTGTTGTCATTTTCCAATGTCTGTAACATTGAGGCCAGGACATCTTAATTAAAGTTGGATCATAGCTTGCATGAAAAACGAAATGCATATCTGTGATTTGATATTTCAAAAGGTTGCATCTCAGGTCTAAATCCATTTGTCAACATCTACTGTAAATGACTCTTCGGTCTAGCATGACCTGTTTGCTGGTAACTTTATTGACACTAATATCACATATCCTGGGGTGTTTTCCTCACGTACGAGCACAAAATATCAGAATGTAGTAATTTACTGAATCAAAGTATTAAATTAGATCATCCACTGCTTCTTTGTCCTCAATGAATGTGACAAATGTCACAACATCAAGTCGCTGTTTACAGACACTACAGAAAATCAGCAAGTATTATGAAAACAGTAAAAGCAATTACTAGGCTTCTTTATGGAAGACAGCAGCTCTTTCAGCCGTGGGATCAGGATTAAGATTTGGTACAGATTGTCTACGGTGCTTTAGGATAGAGGCTGATCTTTTATTACAGAGTGTGAAGATTTGATTGTAAAATCTATAAATCGTCACCTCTGGCTGTTACATATGTATCAATCATCTGAGACCTGATCTGAACACATACACTGTCCACATTTCAATCTACCTCCATATTCAGTGACAGCTGGGTCGGGAGAGACTATAAAATCCAGATGGATGCCTTGTTTGACACTGATTATGACATAAAAGCATGTGCCACCAGCAATGCTGATTAGAAAAGTAATGGAAATCCAAACAATGGAGATACGTTTTCCCGGTATGATGGTCCTGTCTGTAATTGCTTCCAGACAAACAGCCAATATGAGGAGACCTACCACAGCCTAGACAAACAGAGGCAATTACTCCCTCCTTATTGAAGTGAAAGACAATCAAATGTCAAGAAAGGTGACAGCTATGAAACAAACAAACTGGGCTGAACCACCTTTGACTGATTATAAAGCGGCAGCAATTTCTTGTTATAGCAGAGAGAAAATCACCTCACCCTCTGTTAGGAAAATATAATCTCTCTGAGCCTTTGGACACGGCTTCCTTGAATCCATCCGCTAACACAATAAGGATTTTGGACGCCATGGAATGAGCTCGCTTGGAGTATAGACAGAAGACTGTGTGTTATGTTACAAGGTGCATTGCATTAACAATTCAATACCCCAAGGTGTAAATGGTGCTCAATAGCACACCTTATTGATCTATTTGGCAAGGTAAGACAATGTGCCTTTGCTCCTCTTTTTTGAGGTAAACAACTGAATATACAACAATCACGTTTCAGGAGATGAGAAATGGGAAACTGCTTACCATCAAGAAATGAATTCTAAGAAAACCGAAAGCTAAAATAAGAATCAACATCCATGAGCAACAAGAATTTGAGCATCTTTCCACAAAGCATAACATCAACGTCTGCTTAGCGTAAATAACAGACTTTTACACTTAAAAGGATAGTTTACCCCAAAATAAAAATTCTTTTACTCACCCTCATGTCGTTCCAAATTTATATGACCTTTTTTCTTTCACAGAACACTAAAGCAGCATTTTTGGAAAACAGGTAAATGAAAGTCTATGGGGTCCAAAATAACACTGACATATTTTTCAAAATATCTTCTTTCGTGTTCCACAAAAGGAAGAAAATCATACAGGTTTGGAGCCCTTAAAATATTTTTTTTTTTCTTCAAGGGCTGTACATGAGAAAATTGAAAGTCTCCTTTTTCCATTTCATTTAATAGATTGAATCAGTGTCATGAATGAACAGCCAGCGTGTTAATTTTTTCACTTTGGGCAAATTAGCACTGTCGGTTAAACACAGTAAATGTGATTTAACTAGACAAGTAGCATACATCCAGGCTTCTCACCTTTCACAGATTCATTTTCTTAAAGCTTGCATCATCTATTGCTATTCATAGAGTTTTCCACTGTAAATGCAGCACAACAGCTAAGCCAAAGGGCCAAAGCTGGTTAGAGAATTTCTGCTTTGGCTTGGACGATAACCAATACAACAACATCTGCAATACGATGTTACATAACGCCAGCATACCGTGTGACTCAAAGCTTTCATCGATTTTCATTGTTAAGCGAGGTAAAAAAAAAAAAAAGTCAAAACATTTTCTGTAGCAAGGTTTTTCTTTTTCTTTCTTTCTTTCTTTAAAAAAAAAAAAAAAAAATCAAAGCAGGTATTTGTTTAAATAAAGCATGTTGGAATTGTTTGTTATTTCTACAAGGCAGAGGTGATGTCTCACCCGGGAGATGGTCAGGGGCATGTTGAAATCTTTGCCTCCCTGCAGCCTGAAGCCCCATGGTGCAGGTCCAGACAGGGTTACTGTGTAATTACTCATTTTGAAGAGAGTTTAAAGTGAAAAGCTTCTTCTCGGATCAGTAAAGTCCTCTTTTTCCTTTAATTTTCTTCTCCCTGTAGTCGGGATGACCAAACACCCGGATACGGGCAGGCACCAAGGAGCCTCTGAGACACAACAACAACAGACAGGAAACGCAATAGAGTGAAACAATATGTATTAACTTCTGCCATGCGTCACTATACAACCATCACACAGGACCTGAGTTCACATATCAACACAACTCAAAAACATACCACAGAACGATCAGACTTAAAAAAACAAACAAACAGTATAATCCTACCCCTGTTTACACTGACAAAAGTCAAAAAAAAGTTTTAAAAGCAGAAGGAGGAGAGTTCTTGCCTGCTCGGATGGCCTGGACAGACAGCCTAAGAATAGATCCCTTCGGCAGAAAGTGATAACACTCAAGCCCCGGGGGCCCTTATATGGTGTGTAAGGGGACACCCCTGGATACCAAGCCCCCATGATTCACATGGCGAATATAGCCTCTTCTTAGGGTAACACATTTTTCCACTCTGCTCCTATGGGCGTCCACTCATAGGGCACCATGGATATTGAGCTAGTGGGAAACGACTAATAAACAAGGAGCGATTAGTGCTAAGTCTGACGTAATGTCATTTTGCAGCTCTTTTAGGGTGTGAATCCAAATAGGTGGCTGTAAGATTTGATTGGGGTTGACTGATTATAACTGTCATCAAAGGCCTTGTCTTTCTGATTTCACAACGTGTGTAACAAGGAGTTTCATAATATTTGGTGTAAGCTATCCGTTAGCATTCCTGTTCTGTTCAGTAGCAATTGCTCGGCTGCCGCAGGGCTTCCTAGAATTTTGTGATTTAAGTTCTTCCATCTTGGACAGGGCACTCAGTTCTGCTGCAAGGTTTTTTTGAGCCAATCACGGAAGCTGTAAATGGCATGTGACAAATGACTGTAGAGCTATAGAAAAACGACAGTGCTGATTGGCTGATGGCGCCATGCAGTCTCTGATTATTCTGAGCTGTGGCGTCAAAGGCAGCAGATAGAGAACGCTTTGGACACTGATAAAATATCTTCAACAATGTAAAACAATTTACACGTTATCGTTCAAAAGGTTGGGGGTCAGTGCAATTTTTTATGTTTTTGAAAGAAGTTTCTTATGCTCACCAAAGCTGCATTTATTTGATCAAATATCCAGTAAAACGGTAATATTTTATTACAATTTATTACCATTAATCCAGTTTTTAGTGTCACATGATCCTTCAGAAATCATTCTGATATGCTGATTTGGTGTTCAAGTAACATATCTTATTATCGTCAATGTGCTGTCCAATATTTTAGTGGAAATTGTGATACTTTTTTTTTTTTTGACAAATAAACAGCATTTACATTAATACATAAGTATTCATTCGATGTTTTTTACAGCTGGATGTGTTTGCGTCATCTACAGTACCTAATTATAACGAGCAAAACCTTGACCTCATGATGTGAAGCTGATTCCTCAGTGGCATTGATCCATTGAAATAATTTACGAGCTTTGCATATTCATAATGGCTTTACATTTTACTAAAATACACTACGCTACGGGCCCTCTGTTGGATTCAGAGAGGAGAATAACCATATTCAAAATGATGAAGTACACTACAAACAATCAGTCCCCTCTAGATTTAGGAAAATGAAAGAAACACTCTTGTCCTGATTCCATGCTGTTGTCATCTAGTGGGTTGAAAGGCACACACATTTAGTGAAGACAACTTATACGATGTCAATACATGAATGGCACAGGATGACAGGACATCCACCTTTCGTTCTGTCCATTCATGTGAAGGATCACAGGTATAATTTAGCCAGGTCACTCTGATTGAATCCTGTCACTCTTATTCTTTAGGCTAGAGTGACAAGTATAGAAAGCATTCTTACACAATGACACACACAATAGCTATTATTACAAACAATGCAGCTCTAAGAAAAAAGTAAAGCTCATTCTCAGCCATAAATGAACTTTCCTCTCTGTATTCATCCACTGTGACATGGTAGATTTTTTTGAGCCCACTGTGTCATTACTCAAATTCACACTTATGAGTGTGACAACTCCGTTCCTTTTAACAAACAATCAACATATTACTGCAGATTTTAATTGATGCATTTTTCACTAAATCCTATAGAAGTAACAGAGGCATTTAAAGTGCTAAAGGTGAAAGGACAAAATTGTTGAGCATTTACGAGTGTCTAAAAGTGAGTGCTATTTTTAATGCTTTTTTTTTCTGGAAATTGGTCAAAAACAACCTTAAAAACCTAGCAAAGTTTGTTCTCAACATCTTTATCACAGGGCTTACTGTATTCAAAGATTATAATCATCTAATACCTGCACAGATGGTTCCTCTCCTGACCATTTGACCATACACTGGGTCACAGATACAACAATGCCACAGAAGTGTAACTGTCTATCAAGCTTTACTATATCAGTCCGTTTCATCAATCTGACAATTAGATTGCTAAGTAGCCAATGTACTGAATGCATTGTCAACTATGTGTCTTGTTCTTAAATGCACAACATTAAAAGAACACAAAATCATGTATTTTGAACTAGATTGCACATTTGACATATTTTCAAATTATAGATTTTACATGCAAGTATAACTCATAATACTTAGGATTTTATGTTTATTAACATTATAAATCACTCAAATACATCATCCGATAAATTAAAGTGAAATCACACACACCCACTGCAAGATGGACTAAGATTTTTATGCTTTTGGCCATCCAACATGTGCATGAAGAACAGCCGTGAAGAAAACACAGTAGCACCACACAAGATTTACCGATTAGGAGAAACAATATGTAAAGAAATATAAATACAAAATATCAAAGCTAGGACTATTAAATATGGTTTTGCAGCAACCCCAACATAAGGTCAGCAGAGATACTCAGATCATCTCAAATTTAGGTCAGAGAGTCCAGGCTATACTCTTATTATAAATTGCAAAAAAGGAAAAAGTCAATGGCATAGAGTTGTTTACTCTTTAATCCTATCTCCAGGGGCTCGTGACCTTGTTCAGAGCTCATTGTAGGAGTCAGAGTGAATCTTATATAAACGCAGTGCCACTTTCCACCAACTGCTTACATACATAGTTGTAGGCTGTTCAAGGCTTTTCCCAGACCATTGGGAAGTCTAGTTTATGGAGGGAAAATAGCTGTTTTACTTTTTTTTTTTTCTTTGATGATGAAATGGATGAATATAAACAAAAGGCTTCAGATAGGGAGTTTGTGGTAATAATCTGGGCTAATGAATGAGATCTTACTGTGTCCTGAAGTGCAAAACGCCAGACAGCAGCCATTAGCACCTCTGCCTAACAGCCACTCGTTACCATCTAATCTGGACCACTTGACTAGAAAACATTTGCATGCCTACATGTTTTCTGTCTCTTTCCATGTTAGAGAGGCTGCTGAGGTGAGGACTGTATGAATTGATTGCTGTGGTTTTCTCAAGGGGAAGCTGCTTAGTGTCTTAGGCGTCATACACACTTTGATTGACTCTTCACAAATGGTTTAAATTCAGATCCAAGAATCATAAGCCACACGTTTATCTAGGACAATAATAAGTGGAAAACCAATTAAATATCCATTATTTAAAGCAACTGTAAGTAGTTTTGTGTATTTTTGTGACTTTGGAGCCCCCTACAGTTAAGTGAGTGGAATTCACTGTCTAAATATATAAGGTAATTACAGTATATAGTTGTACACATGCATTTGTTTCTGCCAGAAGGCACTCCCAAGCTAAGAGGGAACATTCTCAGGATTTTGGCTAACATTCTGACAAGTTGATGAACAAACATTCTTCAAGTAACGTTAACAGAATGTTTGTTCAGAGTTTCATCTGGTCTTTAATGTTCTCAAAATGTTAGTACAAAAACATTATTTATATATCATTCATGGAATGTTTTTTTTCTGTAATGTTTTTTTAAATGTTGCTACAGAACATTCCGGAACATTTAAAAGTAGTACTCCCATAATGTTTGCAAAATTATTTAAAAACCCAGTGAAAAAAGCATTTTTAAACATTTAAATAAATTGGACATTTGAACATTCAGAGAACATCCAGAAATAACATTTTCTTAACTTAATGAGAATAACAAAATGTTCTTAGAACATATTTTTGCAAGCTGGGCCCATCCTTTTCACAGAATTTGTACCAAATTACATTGTTCGGGGGCGTGTGGAAAAGAAATCAAAAAGTGCATACAGTTGCTTTAATTAAAAATTATACAAATGCAGTTTTATGGGCAGTGAGAAATATTTAAAGTCTGAACATTTTCTAAATTCAACTGCCATTTGCAGGTGCATTGGTAAACAGTAAAACAATTAACCTTGAATTTTACAATGCAACTATTAATATAATAAGGGGTCAACATCAGAACTACAGTCAATAAAACAGGAAAGGGAAAGGCAGTGAAGACGTGACAATGTTATCACAAATAATATGTATGACCTGGTGGCTTTAGCTGATAAGCTAACTTATCATTCATATAACACTAGATTATGTCACCCAACGTTGTCCAGACAACAAATCACACGCAAGTCAGCAGACACACTATTGACCTACATGATAACTGTGAGTGAGAGGATATACAGTACGTGTTCACTGCTAAACGTGTGTCACCGCTAAATGAAGAGTTGCTAATCAGGTGAACATTCTGGCAAACCTTCTCCATAGTACATCTAAAATCATCTATGAAGCACATTTACCTCAAAATGAAAAGGTAAACGTATCTCTCAGGAGAGATCGATAGAGTGAAAGTGTATTTGAACTGCTTCAGAGACAATTATCTGAGAATGTGTATGTAACTTTGACAACACAGCAGCCTTTAAAAGCAATGGAGCGTTCTGGCTGTACGCTTTCCCAAACTAATCTTGTTAAAAGCCTTTCCCCTCTAATCCCTAAGGACTCCCAGATGCTGGCATATTAATCCCAATAAAGCATCTCTGAAATCCAGCAGAAAGGCAAATCTGCATCTGAAAGGTACAGTTCATTAGAGTCACTGGCTCTAAGACCAGAATTTAAAAGACATTTTTTTTTTTTTTTTCCACATTAATATGGGTAACTGTAGCCTGCATGGAAAGTGAGGATCATTTAAAATCAAATATGTCTATCAAATGAGCCTATTTTATATTAAGAACGCATGCAGACAATCACAACCATGAATACTCACATGTGGATAGAGAAACACAGCACAGCACAAAAGCATGAGAAATCACACAGTCAAGATCATTTGTTGAGCACACTTTCTTATTAACATTCAATAATATATATATACAAATATATGTATTGGCCATACAGTGATGGAAAGAAAATATACAAATGTATTCAATCAGCAGCAAGAAAGATGTAATTGGTTCTCAAAGTGCTTGATTTATTATGATGTTGGCAGGAATACCTCAAACTCGAAGCTGAAGAGTTTAATTTTATTTAATTTTTATTTATTTATTTTTTAATTAGAGTTGCATAATAATCTGTACCATATCAGTTATCTTTCAGTTAAAATGAAAGATTTTTCCTGTTTTTACATTTAGATTAAGTAAACCGTAGATAACAGCAAAGGTAAAGTCAATTTGTTAAAAGCATTGATAAATGTAATCTTTATCAAATCTGAAAATTTATATATATTTTTAGACATTATGATGCCTAAATTCACTTTAATCATTCATAATGACTGATTTCAGTTTTTTATTGTTTTATTTTTAATATATTTCGATGAAGTAGTAAAGTACCATCCGTTTATCATTTATCAGCCATTACAGTTAAAATATTTTTACATATATATATATATACACACATAAAAAAATTATACACTTTACCTTTAAAGAAACATTAAAATATCCACTTTTCTGTCCTAGAGTGATTACTCCTGTAGACAGGGCTCTACATTTCATGGACCGAAATGTAAAAACTAGGTGTTTGAATCTTCAAGTCACATCTTGTGTTGTTTTTGATCTTGTGCAGACGCAGGGAACTGTTTATTCCTATGGCCTACAGCACAACCTTTTTATGGATGACGCAGGGATGGATGTATCTGAATACATATTCTGAGCAGTGTCAATCCCACAGAACTGTCATATTCTTCCCTGAGAGGAGAGGATCATCTCCACACCACTGAAATAAGCCTTAAAGGGTGTCCTCTTGTAAAAATAAAGACCCTGTTTACCCCGTATAGCCTGTGGTTGCCCATTTTCCACCTCAAAACAGGCAAAAGTACAACAAATACAACACAGCCAAATTTCAGGTGTCAGCTGTAACTGCATGCAGGTTCATTTTGGAGCCCTGTGTAAAGGAGACAAAAAGGAGGAAGGGATAAGTCAGATGACCAAGAGTCTGTTAAGATGGTGTCCTGAAGTATAAATAAGTGGTTGTGCTGCCCGTATTCAGTCAATTCCAGCAGCTTCCGCAGTGACAGAGGCTGCCTCCACCGAAGCACCTGGAAGCTGTCTGGATGGGCCGCCGCTGCGACCTTCTGAGAGGAGAGCAGGACTGGACTCTGACGTCACAATGATGGAAGGGATCCGAGCCAACGGTCTTTTCTCATCAACGTTCTCTGAGACTATGTTTGCCTAAATGTGACAGAGAAAGGATAGTTGAGCTGAAAATGGAAGGTGAAATGGATACAACAGTAAAATCTTTTGTTATTGCTGTCACTTTTGATCAATTAAATGCATCCATGCTGAATAAAAGTGTGTTTGTGTGTGTTTTATTAATATGTACACTTAATGAGATCAGGCTGGGAGTGCATAAGCAGGAATCACAGTGCACTGGAAACAAATCTCGCCATAGTCATGTTGATGCTCAAGCAATACAGGAATGTTTTTTAGCTTGATCTGCTGAGAACTTTCTGGACTAGAGTTTGTGTTTACATTCACTGACAGGTTTGCTTCCTGTCACCGCTTCCAGTGCTGGGTTCCAGTCGGTACAGCTATAATAATGGCACACTGGGGTAACTGTGTCAGTGTAGCTCGCCCTCTCTGATAACACTACTGCCTCTGAACATGATAATTTGGATGCCTAATTTGACCTCATGTGGGTTGGTTTCATTTAAAGTCTGGCATTTGTGTATCCCTTCTCTCTGAGGATCAAGCTATTGCTGTTTTCTTCCTCAGAATGTGACTAACTCAGTGTACTGAAATCCTGTATGCTTATTATGCATGCTTAACCTTCATAACAAAGATTAATAAATAGGAGCATATACCACCATTGGACCTGTTTGGAGGTGACTAGTATTCCCTGAAGAGTTTAGTAAAATTGTGTTTCACAAATGGACTTTCAGTCCCGTATTAATCAAACACATCAGTGTTTTCTCTCACACAACCTCCAAAAAAGATTACAGAACAAATTAAATAGGTTTTTTTTTTAGCATCCTCTGAGAAATCTGCTTCAGTCCTGATACGAATATCTAAGACTGTTGTATTATTATTATTATTTCTCCTCCTATATTTGACCTTTGCTGATAAATTCCCTCTCTTAGTTACACAATCACATGTAAATCTGGTTTTGTGATGCATAGATCTTCTGTTTGCGTCCATTTCCAGACAACAGACACTTCCATGTTAATAACTACAGAGACCTTATGTTTTTGCATTAGTACATGAAGTGACTGACATCATATGTTAATAATTGTTACTCAAAAACATAATTTATAAACTAATTCAGTCCAAAAAGTGCACTTACAGAGGACGAGAGACAACTGGACAGGCTGACCTCAGCCATTGAGATCTCATCTTTGTCACCCAACGTCTGAAAGAGGGAAAGAGGAGATAGGAATGAAATGTATGATTATGAGTTTTTTCACATGGTTCCATAGTTCAACTTTCTCTTTCTCATTCTTAAAATTCAGATATTTAATCACTGATTAAGTTAGCACACTGCCAGCCTCCTAGTGTTTAAAATGGGCTGTGACCAATAAAAATGGAGGTGGAAGGGCAAAGCAAAAGGTGCCACCCAGTGGACGCACTAATGCCGTTCATCTTGATGACATGGGATGAGCTTCTGTTTATGGGGATTATTTCTCTAAAACCAGCAGATTAGAGCAGGAGAATTAAGACAGGCTTAATCTCAATGTAATGGACCCTCATTCAAGTCTGCTCTTTAAAGAAATGCCCTCAGAAACACTGAATCTGTACCATGCTCTATACTGGCTCATGGCCTGATTAACATTATATTAACAAAAGGAGCCTTTGCGAGCCAAATCAACTCGATTTGACTTCTGTTCATTTAAAACTCGTAAAAAAAAGTTTTTATGACTGGAAAATAGAAAAAAATGTGACATTATATATCCTTTTGACTGGTAAATGATAAGCATAAAAGCAGGATTTGTCTCAGTCCATTAACATGAGAGAGTGATTGTCTGACTATTGCTCTGTATGTTGTACAATCGCTCCAGTGAAGCAGATCAGTGATTCTCAAATGGTGGGTCTCAATACAAAAATGGGTCACAAGTCTGTGCTGATAAAGCTGTGGACAAAAAAACAATTCTAAATGCTAAATTATGAATGCAACAAACCATGTAATCATAGTTTAAAATTACAAAATAAAATATTAAATACAAAAAATGTAATAGAAGCTACATAAATGCAAAAAATTTAATATTAAAAATATATTTTTTAAACATGGTAACATTTTATTTATTTTTATTAAATAATACTGACAAAATGCAGAACTGCACTGGTTGTCTCATCATTAAAAATGACCAGCTCATAAGAGTTAGGAATCCGATTACGCTGGCTGCACTTTATGTGTTTGATATGTGTTCACTAAAAACTGGCTCGAAAGAGTCATGTGTTTGATTCATTAAAAAATAACTCATGAGAGTCATTCATTTGGATTCACTAAAAGGAACCAGCTCATAAAAGTCATTCACTCAGGTTGCACTGTATATATGATTCACTGAAGGAATCGGTTCATAGGAGACATTTGTTTGGCATATAGAGCACACACCAGTTGCACAGGATGTTTCTGGTCATACTGCTTTGTGCTGTAGAATCAGTAGTGATGCCATTGAATAAGCAGTGCATGACATTTGTATTTTTAATACAATTTTCGATAATAACTTTGGATAATGTTAAGTTTCCCTTGTGATGTATCATTTAAGTGAAATAGAAAATCTATCATTATTAAGTAGTACCAGTACCAGGCCTTCATCTGGAGAGTTAAAGCAATAAGATCTGTGTGTGGATCTCAGAAAAATGATAGTTCTGCCTTATCTAAGAAAAAATGGCGAAAGAAGCACAAATCCCCCTCAAACTTAATTAATGTACATTTAAAAGAAATCACAGAAAGAGCATCACATATAACCATGCCCACTCTTAAACACTCTTGTCATTTGTCACAGAACTACGCTCGCTGAAACCAGGGCAGTGAACTGTCTTCAAGATATGAAGGATGGAATGAAATTTCCAAATGAATTTTAAATCTGATGGAGTCGTTTCCTCTCTAAAATGAATCTTCCTAATTTCATATATCAAGCAGAGCTGAGTGAGCTGGGAAGCTTTTGATTAATGAGGTGAGATATAACACTTCTTGAAGACTCTCACTTACGCTGATGTATGTGCAGGTCCGATTCAAGTTTGGCTCAGCTAGACTTTGGGCCGAGGTTCTGTCAAAGATACCCGAGTCTCTGCTCTTGACCTTCAGCCTCAGAGAGCCGGTGTGCTTGAAGTCTGACAAATCTTTACGGATGTCAGATGAGACCTGACGACTAGCAGGACGTGAACTCGTGCTGGAGAGATCTGCCTCTGTGTCCGTCCAGCCCTGTCCATAAACAACACACACTGAATGCTGATCAAACAGCTTAAATAGAAATCCAAAAAGTATAATTGTGAGGTTGCTGTTACCTTTTGGATGAGGAAGGACAGAAACATACTTTACACAAATGCAAACGAGAATGCTTGGCCATGTTTCACCTAAAAATTTAAATTTTGTCATCCTTTACTCATTGTTATGTTGCTCCAAATCTGTATACATTTGATGACAGAAATGATGACAGAATTTTCATTTTTGGATGAACTATCCCTTTAAATGTACTTTACTTGCATAATTGAGGTGGTCACACTTTATTTTAAGGTCCAATTCTTGCAATTAACATACCATTAACTATGACTTTATTTGCTGCTTATTAATAATTATTAAGGTAATTGTTAAGTTTAGGTATTGGGATTAGGATATGGTCATGCAGAATATGTAAGCACTAATAAACAGCCAATATGTTAATAATAGGCATGCTAATAAGCAACTAGTTAATAGTGAGAATTGGTCCCTATACAAAAGTGTTATTGTCTGTTATAATCAAATTCTCTTGGTGATGTCCTCATGCAGCTAATGCAATGCGCACACTCGCACAGTACTTTCATCACATTATTAATCACAGGGAGAGAAATCAAAAACAACAACAGAAAGTGACCAAAATACCCCAGATATTAAAATTGTGTCTACACTGAATTCCTCTGTTAGGTATCTATTACCTAACATTTGATATTTTGCATAATATTCTGTTCTTGGTCTATTAAGTTACAGGTTGGCCATTTTATTTTTAAGTAATTTCAAATTAATGGACCACATGATGTTTATTATACAGTACGATCAAAAATATGCCATAAGAAAGGTAAAAAAACACTCTTAAAAATCAGTTTCAGGGTACAATTATCACTCCCTAACAATTTCTGACACTGGTTCTGGCATATTTTTCAGACAGAATTTGGGTTCACAAACATGTAGAGTTTGTTTCTGGCCTTAAGTTGTTTTCTTACCGACTCGCTGTCAGACACAGAGGACAAGCGTGTCTTCCCGGCACGGTGCAGGTTGCAGCTGGTCTCTGAGGACTGGCTTGTCAAAGTGGAACGTCGTGTGGACATAAAGCTGCTGCTGCTGAACCGGTCTCTACGAGGCACACACAGCAGGACCCCCAGACATGGTATATACTTTGCAATGGCAGACCTGAGAGAGAAGTGATATGTGAAAGAAGGACAGAAACATTGAAAGAGGAAACTGCAAACTGCAGTTCACATCAACTTTCCATAACTGTCAATGAAATATTAATACCATTTTTTGTTAAAAAAAGCCTTACATTTTCAAGGGGCAAGGGAATTTTGTACTCATTGTGCCCTATTTCAAAACCAAACTTGACACCTCAAATCAATCCTTCACAAGGATCCCATTATTTCCAGGCGATAAGAATGGGTACATGATGGCCTCATCATTTAGGTGCTTCATCGTGAGGCATTAATCTTCTGATCTGTTATGAGCAGCACATGGCCTAATGCATCCAGAGCCGATCAATCTGAAGTAAATCTGACTTTTAAAGGTCAGAATCTACCTCTGTCATCTCAAGGTACTTGTGCCTGCGCTCTGTACACAAAACCATTGATCGATTTGGGTCTGCCTGGCCTTGAAGCACGCAGTGTGCATGTTTGTGGAACAATGTTTCATTTCGCTGGACAGGTCTCTTGGTATTGGAAACTAGGATGTGTAATAAACCGGAGCTGCTGGTTATTGAATCGGCTGTGCTTCAGTGCTTCAGCATGCAGCCAGGGTATTTCAATTTTAGTGCACAATGTAAAATATTGCCAGGATTTTATGATTTTTAACAGACATTTCAGTAACAATTTACTTAAAGCTTTTATGTATAACGCATTACAAAAGTACATTTAATGCAATTACGTATGCCTTGCAATGCAGCTTACACTGTAAAAACAAACTTGTCATTTTAAGTTCAAACAACAAAAATTTGAGAATCTCCCACAAAAATAAGTTGAGCAAACTCAAAAATCTGCTGAAGCTGGTTGCCTTAAAATTTTAAGTTGGCTCAACTTTTTTTTTTTTTTTTTTACAGTGTATAATGCATTGAACAATCTCATGAGTAATTGTAACAACAGTTAATACATTATAACACTTATCAATTCATGGTTACACTATGCATTTTAAATTTGGTTATAATTATTTACGACAAGATATAATGTAGTACAATGTACATTATGAATAATTATAATGCATTACAGCCTTTAATAACCCTTATAATGCATTACACATTAGGGCTTTAAAGGTGCCATGGAATGCATTGATACAATATTTTAAATTTTTCTCTGACATCCACATAGAAGGTATGTGGCTTAGGTAAGGGCAAAACTTCTACAGAAACGGTTTTACATGTTCATTTGGTCTGTTATTACCTTATTTGGAAGGGTCATGAATAATAATGTTGAGCTCTGCTCTGATTGGCTGTTTCACAGTGTGGCTCAATGTTGAGCTCTGCTCTGATTGGCTGTTTCACAGTGCGACTCATTTTAGTAGCTCACACAGCAGGAAGGAAACACAGGGAAAATATATATTTCAATACTTTCTCAAGCAGTTATATTGTTGGGTAATTATATTGTATATAAAATGCAGGCATCAGGGAGCTGCTATTAATATGCGGGGGATTGAAACTGCTTTCGAATGCACGATTACTTTTTAGTTTCACTTTCACTTTCGAGATTCGCGATCGTACTTGCTCTGTGTAAACTACAGCGGCAGTACTTACCACACATTTTACAAGATCAGATGCTTGTCAGTGGTGCTCAGGATCTGCAAATCATTTGCCATCATCCTCAGTCATCTCTCCTTAATATGTTTAAGTGCTAAGTGAAATCTTATGTACTGTAATGTAACAGGCTACCGCTAGCAGGAAGCTAACCATGTGCCTTTAGTGGCTTGCATTATTTTATTAGAATGCGTTATTTGCTTCCCGTGCCTTTCTGAATACAGACACCAACCCATCCCTGCACATCACATCCCCTGCACAGCCTGGAACATAACATTTATTTCCATGATCTGCCATTTTCGCTGTTGTCCTCGCTTGTTTCTTCACAATACCTGCAGAACTTCTGATGATTCAGCTGTGCAGGTTCGGCTGGCGGTTGGCATACAACATGGGCGGGTATATGCAAATATTGGGGGCGTAACTATTAGTGATCCCAACTGTAACGTCACAGTCGGTGTTATGTTCTGATTCGCCTATTTTTCAGTGGTCTTTTGCTTAAGGAAACAATGGTGTTTGAGGTTCACGGTATGTAATTTCCATGTACAGAACTGTTATTATTCAACTACTGTATGCCAAGGTAAATACAGTTTTCCATTCTATGGCACCTAAGTTATGTGTTACCATCATTTCTTACAATAAAATACAAATAAATAAATACACTACTGTTCAAAAGTTTGGTGTACGCTAGATTGTTTTAAAAAGAAATTAATACTTTTGTCCAGTAAGGATGTATTAAATTGATCAAAAGTGTCAAGAAAGATATTTAAAATGTTATAAAAGATTTTTATTTCACATAAATTCTCTCTTCATTAATGTTCTATTCATCCAAAAAATATTATTCAACATTATTAATAATAAATCAGCATGTTAGAATGATTTCTAAAGGATAACATGACACTTAGGACTGGAGTGTTGAAAATTCAACTTTTCCATCAGAGGAATGAATTCGATTTTAAAAAATTAACAAAAAACAACAACAGTTCTTTTAAACTGTAATAATATTTTTTTCTGTATTTTTTAGGAGGGGGGGGGGGGGGGGATGCATGAGACGTCTTTCAAAAACAATTTATACCAACCCTAAACTTTTAAACACTAGTGTGAATTCAGGGTTTTGAAATAAAATCAATGCAAGCTTGGTCATTTTCTGTCACAATACAAATTACATATCAGTTCTCTTTAATCGCAACAGAGTAGACAACTGTTGGTATAAAGGTTTACGCTGAGCACCATCATACCTGTATTTGGGGTGAGTGATGGCATAGATGATTGGGTTGTGGATGGCGGATGCTTTGGCAATCACAGCAGGCACAGAGTTCATGTAGGGTGTGAGCATGTCAGCATAGCTGTGGAAAGAGTGAGAAGACATAACATTACACATCATTATTATGCTTTATTTTCATCTAACCAGCATGACATGGCCTCACAGCTCCACACAGACATATTAGATTACAAAGAGGCGGTAAATGAGTAAAACCATAGAGTCCTTTGGAAATGAAGCAGCAGGTACGTGGCGTATGTGATCATTAACCTGTCAAAGGGAGTCAGCTCAGAGAATTTCATTCACAGTCTATGACACATTTTCTCTGTGAGGATGGATGGAAGAAAACTGATGGAAGAAATTATGTCTTTACATATATATTATATATTAAATTATAAGATAGCGTTTTGTCAGTGATCTAAAATATTTATTTGAAGTATCCCCTGAAATTTTAGTAATATTTGAATAAATTAACAAAACATTTGCATGTCCTCTGATGTTTACATTACATTACATTATATTATATTATATGAATTTAGTCCCACAGTTATCAAAAACGTTTCCTTAGCTACATATAACTACTTGAAAAATATCTACTTCTCACACGGAACACGCTGTGCCTCATGATGATTGAGATAAATGGATAATTTTTATCATTTTTAATTTAAAGCTATCTCTGCTCTTTTTAATATGACATATTTCTGCCTTGAGTGTCTAGACAGTCTTTGTACTGTCTGAACAAATAACTAGAGTCAAACTTTTTTATTCTTGCACAAGCAGTGAACAGTGTGTGTGAGCATATTTACAGTGACAAGTGATGTATGACTTTATCCGTCAAATATTTAGCTCTTTTAGTTGCCACAGGTAACTAAATAATAATAAAAAAAGCAATAAATAAAACAAACAAAAAAATAAGCTGACGTCAACACTAATTAGCTAACATCATCAAGAAGGATGTAATAAAAGCAATGGATTGTGGGTGCAAGACATACTGATTCTTACCCAGCAAAAGCAGTAAGAGCCACACAGGAGTACGGAGACCAGGAGACGACATACAAAAGGATCACTATGAGTGCTATCTTTGCCATCTTCCATTCATTTTTCATTCGATGCATCTTCTTGATAGAGTCTCTGGGTCCTCCTTCTCCATTGATTTTTCCGACAGCTCTGTTATTTCATTACACAGATGTGTAAACAAACAGATAGATACAGTACACACAAGAAGAGACAGCATATACATCAGTTTACAAAGCCGAGGTCTTTGTTTCACTGTAACATAGCGCTAATTTAAAATTGATCTCTTATTTATAAATAATACTCCACTTCTTTACAGAAAAACTGTATTTTTCCCGAAACATGGTCAAATATGCTCATAAACATGGTAAAAGCATGTACCTGTTGGTATCTCGGATGGCCCTGAAGATGAAGAAGTAGCAATAAATGATGACAAAAAGCGGGATGAAGAAAACAAAAGTAAAGAGCAGCATTGTGTAGGCTCGTACAGAAGGACTGAAAGTCATGTAATCCCAAGAACAGGATGTCAGCAGACCTTCAGGGACATACGCACCTGAGAATATAAAATACAATTACATGCTGCTGCTTCTAAAATGAGGAGGTACAATTTCCTTTTAAACAAATGAAGGATATATACATTATTCAATCATGAATTTCACAATTAAATGCCTCTCTTTAAGTGAGTGATTGTAAGCACTTACTCCATCCAAAGAACGGAGGCAGGCTCCAGCCCATAGAGTACGCCCAAGCAGCAGAGAGTATCAACAGGGCTCGTTTGCGTGACATAACACCAATAGAGGCCAAAGGACGAGTGATCACAAAGTATCGATCTACTGCAATAATCATGAGTGTGATCATTGAGCAGATACCAAACAGAGCGCCACAGAATGCATATAACTCACATCCTGTGGAGAGAGAGAATTACTGTAAACAGAAATATGTTGAAGGAATAGTTCACCCAAAAATGAAAATTTGCTCACCCTCAGTTTGTTTCTTCATTGGAACAGATTTGGAGAAATGTAGCATTACACCACTTGTTCACCAATAGATCCTCTACAGTGAATGGGTGCCGTCAGAATGCCGCCCAAACCGCCAATATAACATTAAAGTTATCCACATGACTCCAGTTCACCAATTAATGTCTTGTGAAGTGAAAAAGTGCATGCTTGTATAAGAAATAAATCCGTCATTAAGGCATTAAGTTGCTTCTGACCAAAATACCAGTGCAAAATCTATAATAACATTTCCTCCAATTAAAAAAAAGTCAATCCATTTTTTCCCTTTCACATTAAAATCCACTGACATATTTGTTTTACAACTCTTTTGGACTGTATTTGATTGTAAATGGTGCTTGATCTGTGCATATTTCTCTCCTGATTTAAACCAGTCAACCTTTCCACAGGAAAAAAAGCAATATTATGGATAGAGGACTTCTATTTTAGCTGAAAGAAATGGTTTGAAGTTAAAAACGTCATAATGAAACTTCAAATTCATTACAAACATGAGGTTTTTCACTTCACAAGATGTTAATTGATGGACTACAGGACCAGTGGACTAGTGGTGTGGATTATTGTGATGTTCATATCAACTCTCATTCTGACGGCACCCATTCACTGCAGAGGACCCACTGGTGAACAAGCGATGCAATGTTAAATTTCTCCAAATCTGTTATGATGAAGAAACAAACTCAACTATATCTTAGATGGCCTAAGGGTGTGTACTTTTTCAGCACATTTTGATTTTTAGGTGAACTAATCCTTTTATGCATTTCATAATGCACTGAATAAATAATCCAGCACTGCATTAATAAAGCAAGTCCTTCACATTGTTTCTTCTACATTGTATTAGTAATAAATCGCACTACACAGTCCTAATAAATCAACCACCTCAGTCAAGCTTCTGAATGAAAAGAATAAGACTCGAAAATGGCTTTAGATGGAAAAAGAACATGTTTTCCTTATCAGCATAGGAATACTAGCTAATTTATACAAGCTACACATGCGGGCAGTGGATGTGTAATTATAATAATAATGGAAAACCCTGTAACCCTGTGAATCTATAATTGCTTTGGAAATGTCACCAATGTGAACAAGTTTTTCATTTTACACACTGGAAAAAGGTATAAGTTTAAGAACCTGTCATTGAAAAGCCCATTATTTTTTTATTATTGACTACTAATTTAAATATTGCTGGAAATCTTTGCTTGATTATAGCCCTGGCTATGAGAAGGCTAGAGAAAACAAGAATATCAATGAACTCTTTTGAATATTATGTATTATGTTCAGATTATCAGATGATCTTGTACCATTCTAAAGGGTTTTATTTTTGCAATAATCACTGGCTCACTGTACATTATACTGCTTAGTACACACAGCAACCTAGCAAATGCCTAAATGAATGTAATCAATACATATTGAATTATATTATTATACATACAGTACACACATACACACACACACACACACACACACACACACACACACACACACACACATATATATATATATATATACACATACATACAGTACATACACACACACACACACACACACACACACACATATATATATATATATAATTGGATATATACTGAAATTAATATCAAAAATTTAAGCTGCATGTAAAATAAAGATTGTTGAATTACATTACACAAGAAAATACTATTGCAGTTTTTGAATCTCAAAATTTCACATTTATTTCAATGTGTTCTTTGTAATTGTTTGTGAAATTTCTGAGTGAAAATTGTTATACCATTTTTTTTTTTTCAGTGTACTCATAAAACTACAATAACACAGTGGATCAAATATTGACAACGAAACAATATGAACAATGCATGGCTGCTGGGGGTTGTGAGATTCTCAGTTATTATTAACAAGGTGATGTCTACAAGATGATTCCAGGCAGAGAAAGCTTGTTAAATTCTGATCAACTATGATTCGAGACAACATAAACTCGTATAACGATTGTGAATGGATGAAGTGAGTGGGTGCCGCTGTCACATTTCTCTTCACCATCTTATAAAGCTGCTCTACAGCACTGTGAGGGTGTGTTATTGAATGTCATTCACAGAAAGCGCAGCAGATCTCTCACACATTCCTCAGGTTGAAGAGAGACCTCAAGAGAGTTTGAGTCATTCCACTTCATCAATCATCCAGCAACTGCTTCACTTCAAAGAACACACTTTAAGTGCTTAAAAGGTTTGAAATCTAAACAAGACCATCAGTGATCAAGGGATCCTCAGATGACCCAACATTTTCTGTTTTATCTGTGGCATTATTCGAACTAGGGCTGCAACTAACGATTATTTTAATAATCGATTAATCTGTCGATTATTTTTTCGATTAATCGATGAATCGGATTAAAAAAATTAAAAAAAAGCATTCATTTCCAACCCTTTATTCAAAAACAGAACTAAAATCTTTAGAAAGTGCACAAACATGTTGCTCCTTGAACATCCCTGAGCTGTTATAATAATAATAAAATAAAATAAAAATGGACTAACACAAAAAACATACACATGTATGCTTTACATCTGCCAAATATATAGACTTTTTGGGGAAGTGCAAAAAATTAAATAATTTAACAACACTGCGTCGTTAGCGTTGGTATTGTATCAGACACCTGCACTTAACATTATATGAAAATCAAGCTCAAATGGAGTTAATAATGTTTTTGACCAGAGAATGACGGAGATGGAGTGTTTTGTCTGTCGTTAGAACGGCTGTTATGCAGTGCATAAGTGCATTAAGTGCATTATGCTTTCATCAACTTTACAGGTTATATAACTTTGATTGTAGCTATATGGGCGCTTAGTTTTTCTTGTTGTTTAATACACTTGGCCAAAATCTCAAATTAAGCGCTTATGCACATAATGCACAGGATATTTAAAACGTATATAGACAGCAAATAACTAATTCTTCTCCACTCTTCAAACACACAAAAACATTATCCTTTACTGACATAGTGTTTGAGTAAAGAAAACGCTGTACTATTCAAACACCAATTATTTATTCACCCTTGCATTGCGAAAAAGCAGAGATCTCATCTTCTCCAGGCTGTGCGAGGCGCGTCAATCTGAACGGAGGCGGGGTGAAGTTACGAGGTATCGCTGAGAGCTCGATGATCCAATGGCGTTACGAAGTTTTACTGACAAGTTATTTTAATGCTTATCATTGGTTTACTATTTTTAAAACTCTCTGATTTAAAATAATAAAAACGAATTATAAGCGACTCAAGTTTGGATAATTTTTCACAGCACCTGACTGGGCTAGGGTATGGCAACTGCCATACTCTGCCATACGCAAACGCCGGCCCTGCTCCCACACCTTGGATGACTTGGGTCGCACGGATTTCTCTGCCTCCGCCATGTATCTTTCCTCTACCTCCGCTCGTTTTTTTTATTTTATTTTTTTTTTTACTTTTTGTTTTTTATTTATGAGGCGCCAAACTCTGCTAGCATCCGTGCGCGAGAGAGACCGAGTGTGTTCACTCCGCTCCGCGCTCAACTAAAGTTTTTTTTTTTTTTTTTAATAATCAAACGTCTCCGCGTCGCGCGACACAACGAATCGATTATGAAATTCGTTGATAACGCTTTTAGTAATCGATTTTTATCGATTTAATCGATTCGTTGTTGCAGCCCTAATTCGAACGCCTAACATTAGAGCATCACATTAATCCCACACATGCTACTGCATGATGAATATGTAATCATGCAATTGTTGTCCTTTCAGGAGGGGTTTTTAGGACTAATACCAAATAATCGCAATAATATATTTAAGAGAGCTTGAATGAGAGATTACATCTCTAATATATTGACTTTGTAGGGAGCTGCTCAGTCATGAGTCGCTAACTGCTTTTCTACACAGATGTCAGATTAGATGGACGTAAGGAAACATTTCATATTTGACAACTGTTTTATGATGTTAAACTTACGACAGTATATCCAGGAATGCAAACTACTACAAACTTTTTTCTCAAATATGGCTGTTTTGAATTGAAAATATGGTGTCATTTACATGATGAGACAAGAAACACTTTTGTGTTTTGACATATCAGGCATACAAATAAAAGTTGCTTGTGTACATATTTTAAAATATTATTTGCAAATAGCTCAAAATGATTAATTCTCAACTTGAAATAGACTTTCTTTCACTGCTCTTCTAGACATGGTTACGGTACAAACCCATAAAGAGAAAATGGCTCAAATATGCTAACTGTCTTCTGGGTTTTAGGAATACAAACTAAACAAATGTAAAATAAACTTTCTACTAAAATAGAAAAAGGTACTTTTTTTATGTGCTACTATTACTGTAAACATGGGTTGGAAACACTGACTATAGCATTAAACTGTCATTCAGTTTACCTCTGATCAAATTTTGTCTGATTAGGAAAGAAAACGTCTGATTTTGCTAATAATATAACACAATAATACAATTAACAAATCATGAGACACAAACAAAAACACACACACACACAAAAAAAAAAACTAACTAACAAATTAAGCATGTTAGTTGTGCAAAACTTTACAGTCTTTTTATATATTCTACGACAATAAAAATATAATTACCACTGTTTTCTTCCTCAATAATAACACATTGGAAAAAGCAGAACCCTAATTATTTTTTCAGAGCACTGATTAATCAAACAATCAGCTTAATGAATCAAAAACTTTTTTTTCAGAGTTTATAATTGCACATTTTTACATACACCTGCAGATTTTGAGAAGCCCCTTTGCATTGTAATTTAAATATGTTCAGGCTAACTGAACACTGATTCATATCTACATACGCTTTGACCTCTGTTGACACTAAGGTGTTTCTTCTCCTTCACCAGGATATACAATTATGCATCACTGCATAATCCCTCTCCAACTGAGATCCTTTATTATTATCTGTTATACTTTCTTCTCATCTGCACTGGAATCAGTCTCATGAACTCACCCTGTAAAGTTGATTTAGCATCTGTGCAAGTAACTATGAAATCCTGGAAATTAACCAAGATTATCTGACATCTGGATTACCTTTTTCCCCAAAGATCCATCGCTTGTGCAAACTGGTGGTGAAGAAGATTGGCGTCTGAGTGGCACACATCAGAAAGTCTGTGACAGCTAGATTAATGATGAACATGTTGGCAGGTGTTCTCAGACTCCTACTCCTGAAAACACACACAAAAGAAATGTCAAACTGAACCCCAGTTTGAGAAACCCTGGTTTATATTTTAGCAGATTATGTGCTGCCTTTGCAGTGAAACAATGACTCTACACTGTAAAAAAAATTCCGTAAAAATACAGTACAATATACCGTAATAATTTGAAGGAATTGTCCGTATTTGGTTTTTACAGGTGTTTTTCCGTATTTTTTTAATTACGCTTTGCATTGTGGGAACAAGAAGTTCAGTCGATTATCGGCGCGAAAACAGTGCTTGAGCAGACGCCATTATTCACAGAGACAGTCTCGGTAAAAATTTCATTTTAAAGTCGGATTTCGGGTTTGAGGAACCGTTTTTACACTTCCGTGGTAAATTATATTTTGTTAAATGTAACAAACTGTAACGTTAACTTAGTTGCTGTCTTCCTTGTTTGCCAAATGAATGTCATTTGACATTTTCAGCACACCGTCACATCTCACTCGACCTGGAGGTAAGTTACGTGTTACAGTGTGCTCACTTTCAGTTTTATAAATAAGTTTATTAACTTTTAATTGTTATTGATGCGGTGTATTTGTTACTGCGCGTGCCGTAAGCATTCGGCATGTTAACGTTACTGAGGTGATGTTAAGCAGCTGTGATAAAGTTAAATCTGAAGTGTCCCACAACTGTGTTTAGAGCGCTTTATGCCTTCAACAGAAGCTGGCAGAGCAATTGTCAAGAAAATAAGATACCATTAACGTTACGACTTTTTTTTTTTATTCTTTAAAAGAGATTATACGACTAGGTGAAGATCTGACATCGCGGAATTCTTCAAGGATAACGCAACTTTTCTGCCAAACGAGGTAGGTTTAGACATTTTATTGTCTCGTTTGTTACACACACACACACACACACACACACACACGAGAAGTTTGTTCGGTAACGTTACAGACACGCGTCAGGAGCGCATCGAGTTCTCTCGCACTTACACGGACAAAAGCACACAAAATTATGTCAAAATGACCATTTTTGGCTAGTGACCGTTTTAAATAAGTTAAAATGTCTTGACTGATGTAAAGTTGGGATGTGCGTCGATGTGAGTCATGTTTTAAAGGGACAGCAGTTAATGACATTCACTGTTTCTTCTGTTTTCTTTTCTAATCACAGGTCGTAATTGCTGCTGTATTGTGCATCCCAAGTACCCCCTGCATTCTTATCAAGGGTTTGTATTCTGTTTTATTTATTAACACTACAGTTTTTATTTATGGAAGCATATGGGGAGCAAAATTCAGTTTGAAATGCAAAATGGCAGTGCAATATGTAAAATGGCAATGCATTTCTGTATTTAAATTTACATTTTCCCATACATATGTGCAATATTTAGTGCAAAATGAAAATTCAATTATATAATTTACGTTTGCCATTTCCTACACTAGTTTTAATATGCAAAATAAAATCATATTTTAACGCTTTATAAGTTGCAAAATGAAAATGTATTACACAAATTTATTAGATATGTTTAATATGTCCAAGCCAAGACTGTAGTAAAATTATCATTTAATTGCTGTTTTTCCCAAATGCATTTAGACTTAAGGACACTTGGGATTGCATTTATCACAATACCGCATGATAATTGTAGAAAAATGCAGTGAGAATTTGAGGATGCGTTCTGAGCCAAGGGTGCAGCAAAAGAGTAGCAAAATGGTGATTTAAATATCTTTTATTTTTCTTAAATGCATTGACGCTTGCATATAAGACGTTTCAATTGCATTTTCATTTAATACCTCGCTATGAATTTAAAGTCAATGTGGATTTGAAATGCATTTGAAAATGCAACATGCCCCTGACCTGTCAATCGTTAGGTGGGGCTCAGCAACAGGATGCACAATAGGTCAGTATTAACTGTCAACCAAACTTATTCATTGCGGGGTATCAAATGAAAATATTTTTGAAATGTCTTATATGTAAGTGTCAATGCATTTAAGAAAAATAAAAGACATTTAAATCAGCATTTTGCTACCCTTTTGCTGCACCTTTGGCTCAGAATGCATCCTCAAATTCTCACTGCATTTTGCTACAATTATCACGCGGTATCATGATGAAAATGCAATCCCAAGTGTCCTACCCCTAAGTCTAAATGCATTTAGGAAAAACAGCATTTAAATGATAATTTTGCTACAGTTTTTGCTTGGACATGTTAAACACATCTAATCAATTTGAGTAATAATTTTTGTTTTAATTAACTTAATATTGTGAATAATTAACTTAAAATATAAAGTGTTAAAATATGTTTTTAATTTGCATATTAAAACTAGTGTAGAAAATGGCAAATGTAAATTATATAACTGAATTTTCATTTTACACAAAAATTTGGACATGTATGGCAAAATGTAAATAAAAATATAGAACTACATTGCCATTTTATGTATTGCAATGCATTTCCATTTTGCATATTTCAAATTGAATTTTGCTACCCATATGTTTCCATTTTTATTTACCTTTAGGGATGTTCAATACTGACTAGTAATTGAGTCGTTTATTCAGTTGACTTTGTTATTGAAGTTCTTTGTGTATGAAAGATTTAATCAATGTTTGGAGTGGCTTTCTGAATTTACAATGTGTTGTTTATAATTTCTTATTTTTTTTTATTATTGATGATTCCAGATTGCTGTCATTCAAGAACTTATCATTTCCTCCCCCATTGTGGCTGAGCTACACATTCTCTTCATTTTATTTTAAACATAAAACATCCAGAGGAGATGGCACCTACGTTGGAATTCATACAAATGTAAGGAACATATGTAATGAAACTGTGTATAAAGCATTTTGTTGTGTTGTTGTTTAGTTGAAAATAATCAAAGGGGTTAGTTCACTCAAAAATGAAAATTCTGTCATTAATTACTCACCCTCATGTCGTTCCAAACCCATAAGACCTTCGTTCATCTTTGCAACACAAATTACGATATTTTTGATGAAGTCTGAGAGCTTTCTGACTCTCCATAGACAGCAAGGGTCCTTACACGGTCAAGGCACAGAAACGTAGTATAAGGACATTGTTAAAACAGTCCATCTGCCATCAGTGGTTCAGTCTGAACTTTATGAAGTGATGAGAATACTTTTTGTACGCAAAGAAAATAAAAATAACTTTATTCAAATTGTTATTTAACAAAAACAGCGTATCCGTGTGGTGCGGCTGACACAGAACAGCGTACGCAGTTTGCGTTTAGCGGGTATTCTCCAAAATGGCGCTACTGTGACGCAGATGCGACGAATTGTTGAATAAAGTTGTATTTTTATTTTCTTTGTGTACAAAAAGTATTCTCATCACTTCATAAAGTTCAGATTGAACCACTGATGGCAGATGGACTATTTTGACGATGCTTTTCAAACTTTTCTGGGTCAAAATATGTTAAATTGTGTTCTGAAGACGAACGAAGCTTTTACGGGTTTGGAACGACATGGCAGAATGTGATTAATGACAGAATTTTCATTTTGGGGAGGAGTAACCCTTTAAGTATATCATAAAACGTTGTTGACAAGATCACATGACGGATACAATTGGAGACCACTGGAAATGCAAGTTTAGCATTTTATAAACAATGTTTGAACTGGAACTTGATAATTCAATCTCAACCTGTTCTGCACGTTACTCTATACTTCACTTTCATTCATTTAATTTCTTGTCATTTCCAGTCTTCCTGTGAAGAAATCCTGAACGAGGGTCGACGGTTCAGATGAAGGGAACCTATGCTTCCAAGACTCCTGTATGAACAACTTCGAGAATCCATGTACAATTTGAGCTTTTTTTAAATCTCAACATGGAACTTGGACTGAACATGCAGCAAAAGGAAAAAAAAAATAGTTTCCCCAAGCTGGCACATGGCAAGAGATACTAAAAGCACACAAACACTTGGAGCCCTGCTGTTAATTTAGATTGTATAGTTCTCTTAGTTTCACATTGAAATGTCAGGCATGAGTGCATGAATCTTTGTTCTTTATTTTCAAATGATGTACAAGAAAGGTTTTTTTTTTTTTTTTTCTTTGCAGTACCATGTCAATTGTAGATGACAGAATTCACATTTTTGATGTGAACTGTCCTTTTAAATAACATTTCACTTGACTATTGACTAGAAGGCTGTAGCAATTGTTATTAAATGACAGCCCTGGCTTTGTATTAATTTTTTCCCATGTATCTGAAAATGTTTTGAATCTTGACTGTTTCACAGTGAAGTTTGTGACCACTATTTGGTGCAACCCCAATATTGTACAAGTAGCTGCTCATGTTTTCTTTTTTCTGCCTGGTGCTGTTTAAAACTAAAACACATTGTTAAATTAATTGATGTCATAATATTTTTGTCTTCACCTGTTAAAGGCAAATAAAAGCTACTGAACGCACTTTTAAGAATGTTTACATGAGGTAAAAATAAACCATGTTCAATTTGTATATATTGTGCTGGATTTATTTGCTACTAAAGAGGCCTATGCTATCATTTTTTAGAAATTTCTGCAAAATGGTTTGTCTGTTTTATGGTACAGAAGAAAATGTAAATCTACAGAACTTTCCTATTTAATGTGGAAGGAAATGTCCGTAAATTTAACAGAAAATGTCCTGGTAATTTTCTGCCAGTACATAATCTGTTTTTTTATGGAATTTTTTTTTTTACAGTGTAGATAAGCAGATCTAACCAGGATTTCATTGGTTATCACACAAACAACATATATCTGGACTCACTTGCAGAAGGCATACATGACCAAGAAGTTTCCCACTATGCCGGTGATGCCCACTGCCAGAATGACAGAGCCGATGGTGTAGTGAGCGTGGTCTGGAACATCCACTGTGGGGAAAGTATGTCGAACATCCTGCACCATTGCCACCTGTGCACAGCAAGAAAAAAGGGAACGCCAGGAGATGATTTCAGATTAGCACAATGTGCTACATTTATACATAAAGGACATTGAATCTGAATACTTGAGCCTTACATTACTTATAAAGTTATAAATGTCTTGATTTTCCAAGAGACCAAATCTTCTAGTTCCTGAAACCTCTGTAATACCTCTTTAATACCTTAATAAGTAAGGAATTAAGCAGACATATTTAATGTTTTTTGAAGTGGATTGTGCTGTTTCATTCAGTTACATTGGTGTGTGGAACAGAGAACACATAAAAGCTTTTAGAATGGCAAGCGGGCCAGCTTTCGGTTTTTGCCCTCGTGTCAGACTCGGTCCTTAAGAAGCAATTAGTACATAAAACACTGCCGTTCGATTCACCAGTGTCAACATCTTAGTCGGACACTTTTAGCATCAATTTATCCATTTATACTTCTATCCATCCCTGAGTCACTCTATTGACTTGAATGGCTAAAGCCAGATAGAGCAAAACAAGCAGAATTGACACTCTGTAGGTCGCTTTCATAGTTAGAGCAGCATACAATGGGTGAGTAATACAGACTAACAAATCAGAGTGGCAATCATTCACATTTCTTTTAAATCAAACACTCTAGTTTATGACTAGCCTTTGAAGGAGACGATGTGAAGATGGTACTAATAGTGGATATTGAAAGACTGCTCAGTATGACAATCGCAAATACAAAATGAAAGAAGAGAACATTTCAGAACTAATGAGTTTATAATCTGCCGCAGATCAGTGGCGGATTAATGCAACTGTGGGTATGTGGACATCTTTGCTCATGATAAATTAATGGGTCATTAAATAAGTCTATCATCTGATTGAAGCATAGACACCCTCCACTACTACTAGACAAGGAATGCTTGAAAATGTTGTTTTCTGCAAAACATACGCTTCTAATTTAATACATTTTGCATCAAACCTGAGGATTATTTTCTACAGGCATGATTTGAGAATGATCCAAAGAGCATCTGGCCATCTGTACAAAGACTTATGATAAATGTCACAAAAAGTACTTATGTGATTAGAAATAGAAATAGTTCTGAAACTTTACAAAAATCCTAAAACTTACTGGTTTAAATTGGATTTTGAATCATAGATTTTTAAAGTGGGATACAACTATTTCCTACAGCTGTAAATAAAATTAAGAAGTAAACAAAAGCAGTTGTACAAACTTTGGTAAGATAATGCAGATCTTTTTTTTTTTTTTTTTTTTTTGCCTTTATTACGGTAGGACAGTGTAGAGTAGACAGGAAGTGAAGGGGGATAGGCTATCAGTACCAACAATGCAGATCTTTTTGAACACAAATAATAATCAGATGGCTCTTGTTCTGGGCCCCCTGAACAGCACATTGGCTTGGGCCCCCCAGAAATCAAGTTCCGAGGTGGGGTCGGGGGGCTTCCATATGTTATTTTTATGTAACAGATAAAAGAATGTTTGAGCTAGTTGGTCTTAACTAAATTTGATTCAAAAAGCCTTGCTTATTCACCATTTAAAATTGTCCCAGAAAATGGATATATTTCAAGTTTTAAATATATTCAGTTTTTGGTTATGAAAACCAAAAGCACAAATGCCTGTTATTTTTTCAGCTCTGTCTAAAAGATTCAATTACATGATAAATACATCCAAACAAAAGCCCTGAACAAAAGGAGGTAACAACCGTTGTGCTTCAATAAAGCTGGAGAAGAAGCTGCAGACACAGGCTGTTCGGTTCCACTGCCATTACCCTATATTTACTTTTGGTCAATCCTAAACTTATTCTAAATTGATCTCCTTCATCATGAGATCTCCTGTGTCTTATAGGTATATATAGGCAGCACATTATTATGCATGTGGTTGCAGTTCTCCAAAACAAACTTTAACATTTAATTTCTTTTGCACTGAACGAGAGACATTTTCGGCCAAGATTGTCATCCGTTTGTCAATAAATTGATAAACCTATTACCAAATGATCACTAGAATAAAATTTCTTCCAATTATTTCACATCTTGCTACACTGAATCATGAGTCAGCAAGTCACTATGCCTGTCTATCCACCCTGACACTCTTAAATTAAAAAGTAACCTCACTGTTACCTCGTTTTTTTCTATCATGTTAAAGGAACTCATTCATAAAAAATAAATAAATAAAAATATTTTTTTTTGGAAGAAATTAATACTATTATTCATTTCAAATAAATGCTGTTCTTTTGAACTTTTCATTGTTTTCCACAAAAATAAGAAGCGGCACAGCTGTTTTCAACATTGATAATAATAATAAGTGTTTCTTGAGCACCAAATCAGATTAGATTTTATATTATGATTTCAGATGGATCATGTGACACTGAAGATTGGAGTAATGGCTGCTGAAAATTCAGCTTTGCCACCACAGGAATAAATTACATTTTAAAATACAATTAAATAGAAAAGAGTTATTTTAAGTTATAATAATATTTCACTAAATTACTGTTAATTATACTGTATTTACAGCCTTGGTGGGCATATTATAACCACCCCCAAACATTTGAACAGTAGTCCATATCTTATTCGAATGAAATTACCCCCAAAAATAATTTAACAAATCATGACATTTTTAGGCACAATGGTAAATGGCACTATTTCTGGAAAACACTCTTGCACAGACATCCAGAAATTAGACACTGGAAGACACAGTATCCGTTACAAATTGCCTTGATTGTCATTCTGCCTAATCTAGAGAGACAGAACTGATATTTGGTTTAATCCTCATATGTCAGTGCCGTTACAGTGCTTGTCTGTTAGGTCTATCGATGAGGGATTTGGACGAGAGCATGTTCTGCTACTTGAAGGGATGACTCTGTGGCACAAATAGATGGGAAGTGCTCTTAAAATGTCACTATCACTTAGACATTCAGAGGGCGATTTAAAAAGACAAGGGAAGACAGAGATAAAGACAGAAATGGATAAAGGAGAGAAAATGACATTTCACCACATTGCAAGGAGCTTATTTGTACCATTAGCTAATCATAGCAGAGCGAGAACAATGTCATGGTGCTTTATTTTTGGGTTGCAGTTGTTTAGAATAACACCAATGCACAACAAAGATCTTAAATAATCTAAAAAACATAATTAAAAAACATTTAATTGCACTACGTTTGCATTATTTAAAAGCTTTATAAATAACAAAAATTAACCTGCAAGATTGAGAGCAACAGATTGTGTTGAATGAACTTGTTTGTCTGTGCTGCTCCGCTTATTATCATAGCTTGCGGCTAGAAGAAAAGTCTGAGTAGGAGCAAAGCACACACAATCGATTCTAAATCTGTCAGCTGACAGTTTCCTGATCGGTAAGGAACGTCTCTGGAGACTACGGGCCCAAACTTCTCAAGCGGAAACTGTGATAAAGGACAGCTGATCCACTGCTTTAAAAAAAGAGTCCTTTTGGGGAGATTATCTACTCCGTCTGTCCAACAAAAGCTGAGACCTTTCCGCAAAGAGCATGGGTGATTCCTGAGAGAACTTTCTTGGGGGAAGGTGAACTTGAATTCAAGCTAAAGTTTTCAAACTGCACAAATTCCTTTTGATTGATGTCTACAACATTACTTGGGAAAAACATTGGATACCGAGACAGATTTCAAACAGCACTTTGACAATGTGTGGCTCTGAGATGCTGATGATTTGAATCTATGCATGCTGATGCCACTGACCCATTTTTCTTGGCTTCCCATTGGCAGTTAATTCTTACCATTGTGAATCATTATTTAACCCTCTGATGCGTGTCTTCGCGACAGTGGATTGATTTTTAAAAGCCAATTTTAGCCGTTTTTATTAGTTCATAACCATTTAATCATTCCATATAAGGTCTTTGATTCATTTTTCTTGCTCTAGTAATGCTTTCTGTTGTTGTTTAATATTATTATTGTGTGGTGTTCAAGAGCAAAAGACAAAGTAATGTCTCTTTTTCATGGTTTTAATTTCACAAGACGTTGTGAAACAGTAATTTTCCATTTCTTTTTGGTTTGGTATAGCATTTGTTGAATTTGTACAGGTTAAACAAAGTAAAGGACAAGGTCTTGAAGTAGGGATGTTTCAAAATATAGCCTATCACAAACCAGATTGAAGATTAATATGGTGAAAACAAACATTAAGATCTTTTTTCCCCTTTATAATAAATATCATCTGAAATTTGAATACAAAAGCTTTCCATTGATGTATGGCTTATTAGGATAGGACAATATTGAGATACAGTACAACTATTTAAACTATTTAAGTTTTGATATATTTACAGTATGAAAATTTACAAAATATCTTCATGGGACATGATCTTTTTACTTAATGTCTTAATGATTCTTGGCATAAAAGAAAAATTGATCATTTTGACCCATGCAATGTATTGTTGGCTATTGCTACAAATATACCCGTGCTACTTATGAATGGTTTTGTGGTCCAGGGTCACATACCATCCACTAGAGTTTGATAAAAGCATTTACAAGATGCAAAATTATAAATAAAAATGTTGTGTAGAGGTGATACTAAAAGATCAATGTTGTTGACAAGGGATTCCACAACCTTGAACCTTTCTCTCTTCATTCTGGAGTCCCATGACCATTGAGAATCCTATGAATGGTTCATTTTAAAAACAAAGCACTTGCCATTCATTAATGTGGCTTTCAATATGGCACACTGTAATGTGAATATCTTTTAAGGTGTGAGATTTTCACAGTCTTGGTCTTCTTTGAGAGACAGGTCTGATCCTACATGTCCCTTCAAGGCATGTCACTATAGCTTAACACAATCAGACAGAAAACATCAGGACACATAAAGACCACCCCTAATGTGAATTATTAATTCAGATGTTAAGAAGAATACTAATGTCTGAAAGCCTTGAAGAACACTGCAAAGTCACTGGAGCTTGAACAGATTCATGTGTTGTTCTGTCTCAATCTCTCTCCCTCTTATTGTCACTGTCTTATCTCTCTGATGTATAAAACATACATGACAAAAATATGTGAACATCCAAACACAATACAGTGCTTTAACAGTACTGTCAAAACCATTTTCATTAATAAGGAATCAGGGCTCCCACTGCTGTGATAATAAAATACCTTGACGAACTCTTGATAATCATAATGAAATTAAACATCATTCAAACTGTGTTCTTGTGTTTGTCCTTGATTGTCAAAATACCATTGTACTTTTGGCTTTATTTTTTCAGTGGTTGTTGATATATTTCACAAAAATTACAAAATTATGAACGTAAACAAACAAAAAGGGCCTTTCAGCTTTCCCTGCATTTTTTTTTTTTAATTTATTCATCACTCGTGAGATAGACATATGAAACAGACCAATGTCTATGTTGTCTCCATTCTGTGAATGTCTCATTGTATTACAGAAACCTCTTTGCTCTCTGTTTTACTTCTGACAAGCCAGAAATCAATTCAACTACACACTGGACAAGTCAGTTGCAATAAACCTTGGACTCATCCCAAAACTCAATTGAACTTGTTCAAGTTTTTTCTATCAAGCCAGTGTGTCAAATAACCCTGGGAGGAGAAAGTCTACTTCTAAAAAGAACATTAAAATGCTACTATAATAAATCATTTTGCAGTACTGCTTTCTAACAGAATACAAAGCTAGGCTGAAATCCTATGACCTTTAAAGATCCAGAAGATCATCAAAGCAGCACAGGGTCATGTCAACCTTATGAATTAACCAGAAACTCTGTCTCAAACCTGCATCCATGTCTTTAGAAGATTTTAGAAGTCCAAGGTAAATCAGCATTTATTGGCAAAAGACAAACACATGGATCGCTTTCACTGGATTTGAAAGTTGCACCAATGTCCCATGTTCTGGCTTTCATTTAAATGACAAAAGGCTTCTTTAAACACCTGAGTTAAGGCTTGTCTGTACCTGCTCATAATTCAGTGTAAAGACACAATGCTGGATAAAAACCAGACTAAATTATGTCTTCTCTGACCCACCTATTATCAAAGTATATAGTTTTAATTGCTGTGTAAATGCATTCATGCCACCACTGCATTAAACAGTCAGTGCAAAGACAGCTAAATGACATTTCAGAAGCACTGTTTTGCAATCTTTGTAGTGTAAAGTGTTAAAAAAAAAAAAAAATGTGGCTGATTCCACCTGATGTTTTTGAGATCACGGGCTCTCAGTATTTTATCTCAGGCCTCTTGAATGGGGAATTTATGCAACCAAATATAAAAGGTTAATTGTCATGCAGTGTCATCACAAAAACTGTTTAAGTCATGCAGATTGTCAATAGTAGCTTAAGGCAAACAGTGAGAGCCTCGCTGACAATTGCAATGTCTAAGGCATATTTTTAAACATCCTACTCCCTGAAGTCCCTGTACAGCCATGACCTTTCAGCTTCTCTTTCAAGCTCCTGCTTCAAACTCATGTTTGCATTACTTTGTATCTTCCACATATTGAATCACTTTTTAATCCTAAAGCTATCCATGCCACTCTAAAAAACAAGACAAAAAAACAAACAAACAAAAAAAAAAACAGAATCAATCTATTGTTTGGAATCAAATGGTGAATGGTTAACAATACACGGTGACACAAGAAACAGACAGTAATTCAGTTCTATGCATAATACATAGTGCTCCATATTTTGCAATGATTTGCAATGACTGCTGTTGAAAAAAACAAAACAAAACAAAAAAAACATGGATTGAAAAATATCAAATTAGACCAATGGAAGATATAAAGGTTAAGCTCTATATTCAGGTTACATTAGAATATGAATGCAATCTCTGTATTGTAGCTATGACATTAACAAATAAAGTCATGATTCATCAGAGGAACAAGGCCCCCCTCTGTTTGAAGAATGCCATAACACTCATTCATATGACACAATGCATACTCTTAAATTTGTCTGGACCACTATTGACTTATGGAAATAAATAAATAGTTAGAGACGAAAAAGGACTATGAGCAGTAAAACATTAGCAAATTGTTTCTTTTCTTTTTTTCCTGGATAGTATTACTGTATGCTTTAGTAAAATTTTGGTTTAAAACTCGCACATGGGACAAAGCTCTGTTTTACGACCTCACATAATTCTCATATTGTATTTCCATATCATTTTCATTGGATGAATTGATAAATGCAAATAATGCTCTCATGCACTACATTATGCATGTTTGGCTTGTTTTGTTTGTTTGTTTCTTTTCTTCCACTGAATTCATTTTCTCGTATGTCCCATTTTAATCACCAAATAGGAAATATCCAGGAATAGCTTACTTCTCTAAGAAATTAATCCCATGTGCTAGATTCCCACATGATGCTATATGATCCCACAGGACTGCCTACTTTCCAAACTGACATTTATGTGTGGCTGATTCTTAATCTGCTAAATTGTGCTCATTTGCAGAGTGATTTCACTTGTAGGGTTGTAACACCTCTGGTGGAGTGTGTGGGTGATATTGAGCCACTCTAGTGTGCAGTCAGTGTGCAGCAATTCATCTGCGTACTATCACAAAGACACCATACCAGACTTTAGTTTAGAGACTTGATCCAAATATCTCTGGATTTAATATGTAAATTATTCGTAAAAACCAGATTGTCTAACATTTTGCATAAAATGCATTTCTAAAAACAAATGAATACAGTTACAACTTTACTTAATATAGGCTAATCAAATATAAAAACTTTTTTGAGAGTAATTCTGATGTCAACCAATAGCTCCAGCTCTGGATATAAATGCACAGAATAGATAGACTACATAGATACATGTTAGCTATCCATTACAACTTGACTCCATGCTCCACTGATGCATTAAATATCAAGCACCTGCAATACCTTTATATCAGATATTGCAGCAGTTGAAAATGTGCTGCCATAAAAATATGAATATATATACAGCAAGGAAGTGTAACAGTGGTGTGTGTAAACGAGATTTTTCATGAAATAGCCTTATGGCATTTTAAACATAATGCCATTTTAAAAGATATATTATTGGGGTTGACAGTTTTTTTTTTATTTTATTTTTTATATATACTTTTAAAATACTAATTACAGTCTTAATCACATGCGTTGGCTCGTGCACTTGTTACATTTCAATGGTTCGATAAACTTATGATTGTGAATCACGTATGGAAAACCACGAACACGGAACACTCCCAGAGGCTATAACAACGAGGCGTGATTGACTAGCTAACACATTTGATAGGCAAATCCTTTCGTATCCATGTGGAGACAGAAACTTAAAATTTGTCAGCAGTTTGTCCAGACGCAATGTGATGTCCCTCTCGCGTACCCTAATTATTTGGCGCCTCTGGCACAGTTAACTAACCGTCAACTGTCCAACAGACATTTTAAAGGCTAGATCTGGTAACAATATTTTTATTTGTAATTTAGACAAACAAATATTCAAAAAATAATGTTTTATGTTGCGTCGAGGTACCGTCCGAAACGGAAATCTCTCGGTCAGCATACTGTTACTATGGTTACCTCCTCAGAAGAACGCAACTTATTCTTGCAACTTTTGTGGTTACTAAAACATACTAAAGCGCTTTTAAACACAGTACTTACATGTAAAATACCCTACTTACATATACTTTTGCTTATCTTTTAGAGGAAGCCATCCCCGCTAATTGGCACACTGGCACCTGAAACGTTTAGATGGAATATATAGGCTTCCCTCAAACGCTCCTCCGATTTCGCACACGTTTTTGGGGCTAGCTTTCCAATATTTTTTGCGTGGTAATATACACATGACTTAAAGTACGACACACGTTATGACGGACGTTTTCTCCCTCTAAATGTTACAACGTAGCTGTATTAAACAAACTCCATCATCTTACCGTAGTGGCCCGCGCCGGCAGCTCCATCAGCTTGTGCGCACTCACCGCGCTGTAATTCCACGGGGCGAGAGTCTCCGAGCTCACCGCGGAGCTGTTAGGGGCTTGAGTGGGGATCCCCATGCTGACCGAGCGCGAAGCGTTCATCGCAGCGCAGGGAGAGGGGCTCAGAGTTGGTACACAAAAAGAGTTTGCTTAAACCTGAGAAACAGCATTACTATATAAGTAGGTGTTGGATGCCTTCCTCTGCCTCTCTCTGTCTGCGCCCTATAGAGCTGAGCTGTCAACTGCGCCCAACATGTGTGTGATGATGAGTTTGTCAATGCCAGTAACCATGTGCCTGTTCCAGTATGCATTAGGAGGGATGCTCAGTTAAGCAAACTCAAACATCCCACATGCAGCCCAGCAGCCCTGTGCTAAACCCTTCATAATCACACAAAGTGTAAGCCCGAAGTGCCTTGTTGCCCCATATATGTATATGTGCCAGAAGGACGTTCATATAAAGAAACTGCACATGCTCAGTCTTCAGTCCTTCCCTGCTCTCTCTCTCTCTTTCTCAAACCACGTATCCTGTTGAGATTCTGAAGCAGCTTTAATTAACAGCCAGTCAGCAGCACAGACACACGTATAAAATGCTGATGAAGTGTTTGAACCCCAGAGCTGACAATTAAAATGTTATGAACAACCACTTATAGCATTTACACATAAATCACTTTTCAATCAATTTTTCTACAGTACAAATAAAATTGTAATACACTTTGTTACTACTTTTATATTATATTATGTGTAAGTAAATGACTATATGAACAATTTTCAAATTGTAATATATTTTGTTACTACAATTATATTATATATGTTACATGCACTTACTATTATAATAACAATTAATTATGCACAATTGCATGCAAGTAACGCTATAAGCCAAACCCTAATCCTAACCATATAGTAAGTACATAATATAATAACAGTAGTTAATATAATATTATATACTATACTATACATTATCATAGTAGCATAATAGTATAATAATAGTAGTTAATTAATATTACTTAAATGTATAATTATACTGTAACAAGGGCACCTTCAAATGAAAGGTTACACTATATTGATATACTCTATAAAGGTGTCCTTGTTACAGTGTAATTATAAATTTAAGTACTGAGTAATATTAATTAACTACATGTATTTACTATATGGTTAGGATGAGTGTTTGGCTTAGGGTAACTTGCATGCAATTATGTATAATTTATTGTTATTATAATAATAAGTACATGTAACGGGCACCTTAAAATAAAGTGTTACCAAATAAAGTGTAACCTATATTAGGCTATATTACACATTGTGTATGTACATGACCATCTGAACCAATTTAATGCATTTTAATGAGTAGTAATTTGAGTATTTTGAGAGGAAGTACATTAGTATGGGTCAAGAGAATTACTAATAAAGAGCAGCTTTGTTATTCGGGGGGGGGGTAAAGACTTATGGAGTTATTTAGTGTAAAATCTACTGTTATACAAGCTTTTTGTGCGTAAGGTGCTTGTCACTGCTTCCTCAAGACTTATCCTCTTACTCTGCTCCTGCTATTTTACTGGCTTTCCAATGTCATGAGACACATTGCCCAATACATGGACAAATCCAAGCAAAGCTTACTGGAATGCATTGCATTTGAAAATGATTCTGGAGTGCCATGGTGAAGTAATACATCCTCATTTCACTGGAAGGAATGCTAGTGTGTATTTATTTTAATTAGGAGAGAATAGAAGGAAGAGAAAGAAGCAATTATGGTAAAGATTTCAGGTGATGTAACTCTCACCCCCATCCTCTGACCTCTGATTCTTGGAACAATCAACCAGGAACATTCAGTTACAGACATCTGTAAAGCATGGCCTTGACTCTAGTAGTGGGGCTAAACACTTTCATTTATTTCACTATTATCTACGCTTTTCATCAAAAGGAATATTTTGTGAGATATATCTGGTTTGAGAAACTAGGGCACCAAAGAGCAAAGATGAAGACCGGCAAGTCATAAGATTGTCAACAATCACATGTAGACTCACTGAATATGAGAAACAATGTTTTTTTTATTTTCTGGACTTTTCAGCATTGATGTGGGGGGTTAGTTATTAAAGGGATAGATCACCCTCAATTGAAAATTCAGTGGTCATGAACTCACCTTATATAGTTTCCAAATCTACTGTAGGGCTGTGCAATTAATCTAATTCGATTATCATGCGCATCTCGTCAGTAAAGCCGGTTTCATGATTAGCAGTAAATCGCCATCACCTGCTTTCAGATAGAGCAGCAGTTAATACACAGAGCCGTAGTTCACTGACAAGCTAGGCAATATTGCGTTCATAATTGAAGACGAATCGCCTTTGATTATGAACGCGGTTTAGCGTAGCTTGTCAGTGAACTACACCCCTAAATGTCCAAATTGGGCCCAATTAGCCATTTTCTCTCCCCGGTGTCATGTGACTCGTTAGTGTTACAAGGTCTCAGGTGTGAATGGGGAGCAGGTGTGTTAAATTTGGTGTTATCGCTCTCACTCTCTCATACTGGTCACTGGAAATTCAACATGGCACCTCATGGCAAAGAACTCTCTGAGGATCTGAAAAAAAGAATTGTTGCTCTATATGAAGATGGCGTAGGCTACAAGAAGATTGCCAAGACCCTGAAACTGAGCTGCAGCAGGGTGGCCAAGATCATACAGCGGTTTAACAGGACAGGTTCCACTCAGAACAGGCCTCACCATGGTTGACCAAAGAAGTTGAGTGCACGTGCTCAGCGTCATATCCAGAGGTTGTGTTTGGGAAATAGACGTATGAGTGCTGCCAGCATTGCTGCAGAGGTTGAAGGGGTGGGGGGTCAGCCTGTCAGTGCTCAGACCATACGCTGCACAATGCATCAAATTGGTCTGCATGGCTTTCGTCCCAGAAGGAAGCCTCTTCTAAAGATGGTGCACAAGAAAGCCCGCAAACAGTTTGCTGAAGACAAGCAGACTTAGGACAAGGATTACTGGAACTGGAACCATGTCCTGTGGTCTGATGAGACCAAGATAAACTTATTTGGTTCAGATGGTGTCAAGCGTGTGTGGCGCCAACCAGGTGAGGAGTGCAAAGACAAGTGTGTCTTGCCTACAGTCAAGCATGGTGGTGGGAGTGTCATGGTCTGGGGTTGCATGAGTGCTGCCGGCACTGGGGAGCTACAGTTCATTGATGGAACCATGAATGCCAACATGTACTGTGACATACTGAAGCAGAAGATGATCCCCTCCCTTCTATTCCAACATGATAACGACCCCAAACACACTTCCAAGATGACCACTGCCTTGCTGAAGAAGCTGAGGGTAAAGGTGATGGACTGGCCAAGCATGTCTCCAGACCTAAACCCTATTGAGCATCTGTGGGGCATCCTCAAAAGGAAAGTGGAGGAGCGCAAGGTCTCTAACATCCACCAGCTCTGTGATGTCGTCATGGGGAAGAGAACTCCAGTAGCAACCTGTAAAGCTCTGGTGAACTCCATGACCAAGAGGGTTAAGCCAGTGCTGGAAAATAATGGTGGCCACACAAAATATTGACATTTTGGGCCCAATTTGGACATTTTCACTTAGGGGTGTACTCACTTTTGTGGCCAGCGGTTTAGACATTAATGGCTGTGTATTGAGTTATTTTGAGGGGACAGCAAATTTGCATTGTTATACAAGCTGTACACTCACTACTTTACATTTTAGCAAAGTGTCATTTCTTCAGTGTTGTTACATGAAAAGATATAATAAAATAGTTACAAAAATGTGAGGGGTGTACTCACTTCTGTGAGATACTGTGTGTGTGTGTGTGTGTGTGTGTATGTATGTATATATATATATATATATATATATATATATATATATAAAAGGATGCATATATACATATATAAATTATATATACATAAGGATGCAAAAGCACCATAAAAGAATCATAAATGTAGTCCATACAACTCATGCGGTAATAATTTGAGTCAATAATTTAAGTTTGAAGTCACATAATAGGCTGATTGACTGATTTTCTTCCCCACCAGTGAACTGTTAACTAATGAGACCCAATTATTGAGTCAGTGAATCATTAAATTAATCATTCAAACCAGTTTTGCAAACCGATTCATTGAATAAAATCTGATTTAAGAGCGACTGATATCAATTGTTTTCTGTTGACAAGCATTTGTCTGTCTTCTGAAAGAGCTTTGGCATCCATAAACTGCAATTCTTAATTACCTTAATAACAGTGCACTGAATGTGTCATATGGAGTCTTCAGCCATTGAAGTGTCTGTTTTTTGTATTCCAGTACTTAAATTAAGAGGTCAGGCAACACACAGATGCCCATCTAAAGAAACAGCCTTACAGCTCCTTAATACTCCATTGCTTTTGACATTTTGTGAATAAAAAACTCACAGGAGATTCCCACTGGAAAATGTCACGAAGTCATAAATAACTGTTATGCTTTAAGTCAGCAAAGACTATGACAGCTACATGCAGTTTATAAGACTCTGATCAATGTGAAGGTCAACAGTTATGTTTTGAAATTATGAAACATCTTTTGACAGCAATGGTAACAAATAACAGTAATATTTAAAGTAAATATAGCTACAAGTATAGCATTTATGGAGCCAACATTCACTGTGCAATACAAAGAATTCAATGACAACATCAAAGACTAAGAGTATACTTAAAAGTAAATACTTATAAATAAATAAGTAAATACTTAGAGCATATGAGCATATGAGTGAGAATAGGCTTGTTTGAGATGCGCCTCGCCTCACTTGAAATGTAGGCGAGAGTAGGCGCGGCTGCAGTGAGGGGAGGAGTACTCTCGCCTACATTTCAGGCGAGGCGAGGCGCATCTCAAACAAGCCTATTCTTTTCCTTCAGCCAACCTTCTACGAGAAGCAAGAAGCCTATCAAGAAAAAACTACTCACCGTGATCTACATGCTTCTCTTCCCCTGCTGTGTTCCGGTGAGCTTCGGAAGCAAAGATGACTCACGATTGCCTCTTCTGTGCAGAGCCAATCGAATCTTCTGATGGCCACGAATAGTGCATATTCAGAAGCCGCGCTTGGGGGGTCGGACTGTCTTTAGTTTAGTTTTCTACTGTGAAACAACTGCCCGGGACAGTGTTTCCGCCATGTGGAAAAACTGATTACTGCAAAATAACTTCAGTGCATGTGCGACCTGAGCGTATGCGCGGTTACAAAAGTCGGGTGGCGCGAACACCGTACGAGCGTACTTTTCTGATGACACAATTCGCGTCACGCACTGTACACTGTCCCTCGTGTATGCGTAAAAAGTGATTGTATTGGGCTTTAGGCCTTAACCTACACCATAAAAAAATTGAAGTTCACCAAAACAATTTGAAATCACCAATGAAATCTGACAACAACTGTCTCATAAATGTTGTTTATTTTGCTCAAAATAGCATTAAAAAAGCTTATTTTTCAGGCTAGACCAGCCAGTGCGCAGTCCTGAGCACATGTCTCAGGAAGCTTACTGTTTCTATAGCAATCGGGACTTCTGACGGCAGCTGCAGTGATGTGCTGACTTTACTGATTAGGGATAGGCTCTTTTACTCAGAAGGCGGGGCTTCGTTCGATAGGGCGGCCATATTGAGCATGGCATTCTTCCCCATTCAAAACTATACAAGTGACATGTCTTGTATAGTTTTCTATAGTCTTTGTAATAGCCCAACCGATATGCTAATTGTCAAAGAGACAAGTCAAGTTGAAGTTGAGTCAAAATAATTTATGGCCTCAAGAAGAAGGTATAATGATTTTAGGCCTCAAAATGTAAAAGTTATTAGCTGATTTATCAGGTTCATACTTTCAGAATGGTAGGTGGTGCTGTCACCAAACTTCAGAAGCATTATTGGAACCTGGTAGCAATTACGCTATGTTTTGCTACAAAAGGAAAAAGAGCTGTCAAGATACAGCATGAAAGTTTATTAAATTTTTTTATGGTGTAATTCGGTAATTTGACTGCTAAAATAAATAAAATAAAATAAAAAAATCCATCCAGTAACTTTTGTGAGGTCTGAAGTTCATATAAACAAAAAGCAGAAAAATGTTATGGCATTGGACAACTGAAACTGAAATTATCTGGACAATCAACTTGGAATAAGCAGAGAAAGCAGATAAAAAATTTAAAAAATTCTTCTAGCAGCTGCCATGACAGACGAACAAGAAAATTTGCAGATAGTACAGTAGAGGATATGCATCCGGGGCCACATTTATAAAAACAGTAGAAGAGTGATCCTACATATGCATGTACCATAGTTAGTGGCCATAACTACAAATTTCCTTGTCACATTTACTTAAGTTACATTTCCTTTGTTCCTTAAGGTGTAACAAAGCTTACATTCTTATATGTCGGGTATACATATGCAACTGTCCGTAGGCGATGTATTTGCCAACGCTGGGATTTTCTGTAAAATGTGCCAGTTACGGATGAATTTGGCTGAGCGGATCCACAACAGCTTTGGCACCAATTAATGCTCTATTTTTATGAATCGTTATTATTGTTCTGCATTCTCATTGGTTTGTTGGCATGTAAGTGTTTTTATTTACAAAAAAAGCTTTCCGTAATCTGCTTTCCCAAGCAGAAATTTGAGTTGTTGCTGCCAGAACTCGATTACCAAAAAATACATTGTATATGATGGCAAGCTAATGAGACTAATTAAACTTTTAAAAGTAGTTGCAACTATTTTCATGTTTTCTCAAGCAAAGCAAATTTTGAAAGTCCACTAAAAACATCTTTGCACATTTTTTTTTGGCATAGAGTATGTTGAGGGGATGCTTATGCATTTTCTTAAGGAAATCATATAATTAATGCATTAATTTCATTGACAAATTGAACACATTTTTTTACGTTAGATTAGTGGTTTATATGGGTGCAGAAAAGGTATGCATGCTCTTTAGTTCGCATACACATTATATTTTTTTATTATTTTTATGTCAGTTTTTGCCCTTTTTACGTGGGATGAAATCCATGGAATTTAGGATCAAATCCAATTGTATGAGGGTTTTATAAATTAGGCCTCTGGGCCCTAATAAAATTAATAAACCAAGTAAGAATTTGTGATACAAAAAAAAAGAAAAAAAAAAAAAAGAAAATATGAGATGTGAATAGTGAATAACAATGAGACTACAGTATAGGCGCCATTCATTACTATTTTTTACTGGCAGTTAGCAGCCTCTCTCTCTTACTCTGTCAGTCTCTTTCTTTTGACCAAATTCAAAGATTAATGACAGTGCCAATGCCTGCCTTGCATTTCAGCTACACAATCACACTCTTGCTGGGTTTGACTCCATCCCTGTATGAGCTTCGTGCAATGCAGAGATTCACTAGAGTGCCTGAAGCACAGGCGGAAGCCACAGCACCAGATGTTCACCCTGATAACTGTTTTTTTTTCATCCCATATTTACTGCCTCACTTCTTGTATCTCATGCATTGTGTGTTGCAATCTATGTGCAATGTGTTTTTAAAAGGGACGGCATGGTCAGTGTCAGGCCATATGTGAAGCCCTGTGACGTTAATTTGATCATAAAAGATTAATGGGGCTGCCCAGAATGGCGTCTCTGTCCCCGCTGTGTTGGATGGTGCTAATGATCCGGATTCAATACTCGTCCCTCAGGTCTGCACAAAGAAGTGTTACTAGAAATCTTATCTTGTGCTGCTTGTATAACAAATTTTTCTAAATGTATGCCACAGTGACAGTTGTAAGACAAAAAAAAAAAAAAAAAGAATTCACACAAGATGGGTTTATCTACGATCTTCATCTCCCCGGCTAGAATATTGATTTCTACAGCTTGCTTCCAGGTATCTAAGTGCCTTAGGAGCATGTAACCGCAATCTCTGCTAAACACAATTTAGGTCACACACTCTAGGAACTTTTTACACTTTTTGATACATGAAAGCAATAAAACAGTTTCACAGGCAGAATGAACTGCTTTTGTGCTTCTGGTAAGAGGTCTACAGACTTTATAAAGAGAGTGAATAACAGCACTGCAAAATACACTGTATGGCCAAAAGTACATGAACAACAATGTTGTAATTTACAGGTCTGGCAAGGCCCCTTCCTATTTAATGCACAGCGCTCAAAATTAATTAATAAAAAAAAATAGCTATATAACTTTTGACTATTTATATTTATATATACTAGAGGTGACCAAACCTTTTAATATGAAGAGCCAAAAATCAAACTTGATTTAGGTCCGTGGGCCAAAAGTTAAAGGGTTACTCCACCCCAAAATGAAAATGTCACTTGCCCCTGTTGTTCCAAACCCGTAAAAGCTTTGTTTGTCTTCGGAACACAATTTAAGATATTTTGGATGAGAACCGGGAGGCTTGTGACTGTCCCATTGACTGCCAAGTAAATAACACTGTCAAGGTCCAGAAAAGTATGAAAGGCATCGTCAAAATAGTCCATCTGCCATCAGTGGTTCAATCTGAACTTTATGAAACTTTATGAACTTTATCAAACTTTTCTTTTTTTCAACAATGAAATTCTCGTTGTTTCATAAAGTTCAGATTGAACCACTGATGTCTTTCATACTTTTCTGGGCCTTGACAGTGTAATTTACTTGGCAGTCAATGGGACAGTCACAAGCCTCCCGGTTCTCATCCAAAATATCTTAAATTGTGTTCCGAAGACGAACAAAGCATTTACGGGTTTGGAACGACATGGGGGTAAGAGATTAATGACAAAACTTTCATTTTGGGGTGGAGTAACCCTTTAATGTTACAATGTTAATGTAAAAGTTGTAACATTATATCCAATTATATTAAAATGCATTTAAAATGCATTAAAAATGTTAATAACAGATTTTTGTTTTTTACATTTTAAATTATTTTAAAATTAAATTCAATACTATTTTTTGACATTTCAATGCAAAAAGAAACAAACAAACAAAAAGTTTATTTAGTGTGTGTGTGTGCGTGTGTGTGTGTGTGTGTGTATGTGTGTATATGTGTGTGTGTTCAAACATTGTACAGTTTTGTGAATGAAATTAATACTTTTATTTAGCAAGGATGCAATTAATTGATCAAAAGTGACAGCAAAGACTATACAAAAGATTTCTATTTTAAATAAATGCTGTACTTTACTTTCTATTCATCAAAGAATAACAACAAAATGTATGGTTTCTACAAAAAATATTAAGCAGAACAAATGTAGAACAAACTGTAGAAGAACTTGTAGAAAAAAAAAGAAAATAAATATTATTAGAACAAGATGAACATAGAGGTAAAATAAGTCTATGTTGGCAATGATAAAGAATAGATGGATTAAACTGCAGAATTTGAATGAGGAGATTCCTCCTGAGACAGAAGAAGAGTATTACTCTCCTCCCAGACTCCAACAGGCCAGTGAGGTCATTTTACCTCTTCAAATCACCAGATAACCCTGTCCAGTTGCAACTTGCAGACATATTAATGCATGGCATAAAGCAGGAGGGGGAAAGGCTTGGCAGTCCCTCAGTGCTTTCCTTCAGTTGTTAAGTGCTTATCCTGCAGGCTTTAAGTCAGATTTATTTTCTGATTATCTGCAACTATATGCAAGCCATTGTTGCCACCTGCCATTCTAAGAAGTTGTTATCGTTGTTGACTACTATGATCACTTTAAAAGTGAAGGAACCAGAAAATAAATGAAACTGAACCAGAAATAAGCATTTTATTTCTTTGAATAAATAAAATAAATTTAAAATAAATATTTAAAATATTAACATTTAAAAAATAAAAAAATATGTAAATGATATATGTAAATCACCATGTACTATATATATATATATTTTTTTTTATTATTTTTTTTTTTTCAAGTCATGGGTTGAATATGTTGATGAATGACTTTCAGTTTCAGCTTTTCTGATTACTTTGAATGTTATGAATATACTTTGCTATAGTCAACCCCTGCTTTAATTCTATTTTCCATCCTCTGTAAAGGGAAAGTTTGGTTGTCCGATTTAAGTGAATTTTAGAATGACTCCGTCATGCAAAACCCTTTCATCACTTTGACAGGTGACGCAGATACTTCTGTTATTTTCATCATGTGAATCAATGTCTATGCACATTGCCAGTTTTCTCTCACTGAGTCATCACTGCACTGCATTCATCTTTTCTTGCGTCATCCACTCATATTTGAGAATAAAGACAGGAATTGGGCAAGTGGTCAAAGACTCACGCCTCAGAATTGTGTTTTCAGTTGACTTCATTCTGTGCCGCTGGATTTCCTGAAGACAAATGTGGACTTAAGTCATGTCAGAGAGCGTCAGCGTGGAGGTCTGCTGTGATTAGAAGCCTGCTCTGAATCGCCTGGATTTACACTGATGGAAGGATTACCATGAAAACAGGGAGATGGGGTTTTTCAAAGTACATAAATCCCACAATAATCCCATCCCACAGCATTCCCACCCACGTCCAAACACACAAGTACACACACAGGTACAGCTCTGCATCCCTTTCACAAACAGGGGTCGCATGAGCAAACAACACTGGGTGAGAAAATAATTGTGTGCAGACGTGGAGTAAAGAGGAAGTGTGAGGAAACAAAAAACTGCAAAAGGAAAAGGAACAAACCCAGAGAATCAGGTGTCAGAGGCGGCACCAGTTGAAGAAAGTCACTTAAATAGAAATCTATCTTGAGATATCTATTTAAAAGTAGACTATACCATGGATTTCTGCAGCATGGAAAGAAGTTAAAAATATATATGCACATTATAAAACAATTGTAAGAGAAAAACTATTTCTAAAATCACAGAAATAAAACAAGGTCATGCAGCTAGGCCTGGGCGATATAAAAAAAAAAAAAAAAAAAAAAATTTTTTTTTGAATTTTTTGAACTTGTTCATTACTTCAACCAGTTATTGTCGATTGGATTCAAATAAGGAAATGTAAAATATAGTAACAATAATAAACAATGAAAAAAATACAAAACCTAATAGCAACAACAACAATAACAAGCAATATTTCCCTATATATTCTGTACTAAAATACTTAATGATACGCTTGTCAGAACACGTACTGGCCAAAAAAAAACATTATTTATTAAAAAAATTGCAATATTCAGAATTCTGCTTAATTTTATATTTCCAAAAGAATCAACACGAACAAACTCTGTCATTCTTGTACTTGCAGTTTTGTACCAATCATTTTTTTTCTAAATCAGCTATATTCATGACATTAGTTTCCAGACAGTAAGTTCTCATCAGCAAGCAGCAGTGCTTTATGGGAAACTTGACTCATCTGAGGGAATATCCATCATAACGGAGCCACTTGTTATGAATCATTACTGCAAACACTACCACAGAGTTGATGTGGGATGCGGTCCGCGCCACACTGCTGATTATTACATCTCTGACTGCCACTTTCCATGTGACAAATCAATACATGGGAAACTCTATTGATCAGGAAGCTACATTCCAGTGTATTCATGCCCTGAGAGAACCAGACAAGATGAGCTTCTCATTGAACTGCGAAATAGGTGAGAGTTCTTGGAAAATAGACTTCATTTTCTGTTGTGTTCTAAAATCTATTGAAATCACTCATCCGACAGTCAGCCGCGGCTGATGAGAGTCCCTCGCACTCCAGTGTGCACATATGCAGGCAGAGATGTAACCATAGTGATATGCATCTTTGCTCAAGACCTCACACTCAAACAAGACATGACATCTGACCACAGTGACAAAAGCAAATCCTAATTCTTGTGTAAAAAATGATCACGGCGATCACTTAAAATGAAAGGATGTTTGTTTGGTCTATTTACAAGTGGGTCTTAAGTTAGTCACATTAGCAAAATTTATTCAAAATTTTGAGAGCTAATAAGTCCAACAGTATTGTAGTGATGATTAAAATGCTGCTTAAATTGTGGTCACATCATGATAATTTTGGCAAAATTTTGCAGACAAAAGGTCCATTTTTCTTTTATAATTACTGTACTTTTAGTGTATTTTACACAAAAGTAACTTTAAAACCATGTATCTTTCTGTTGGTCAAAACAGTGCAAATTTGCATGCATGAGGTTCTATAAGTCTTTTTTTCTTGCATTTCTGAGTTTATATAATGAAATTCTGACTTTTCCCCCACAATTGTGAGGAAAAACGTCAGAATTATAAAATATAAACTCAGAATTTCCATATTAAAACTACATTTTGAGACGTAAACTTGGAATTGCGAGAAAAAAGTCTTTATATCTCATAATTCCAATTTGTGATATACAACGTTGTAATTATCTTTTTTAATATATAATGCACTGAGAGAAAAAAAAAAAATAATGATGGCCTGTCCTTTAAAAATGTTCATAATAAAGAAAAAAATAAAACATAGATGATAGATTGTTAATAAAACATTTCTCGGCAAGGTTCAACACCGAATGAGTCAATTTGCACATCCTTGAAGAGGCTGAGAATTCGAACAAAGAACATTTCTGTACATGTGTCACGGGTTGGTGATGCAGATGGAATGATCACGATGGAGATAACAGAAAAGTCTTTTAATTAAGTAAATTCAAATACAAATAGTACAAGCAGGAGAACCAACTTAACATAGATGAGAACGGACCAAGGCTTAACTTAACAAGAACAGGAAAATAACCATATAAGGAAACTCAGGAAGAAGGACAGGGGTAAAACATGGAAAAACAAGTCCAAAACCCTGACAACATGTATGAATGACAGGATGAATGAACTTGCATGAATGCAAGTAACTTCACTAAATCGTTTCTTTATGAAAGGAAACAATGGTCTGAACTGAATGATGTCAGGTGACAAGGGATAGTTCACCCAAAAATGAAAATTCTGTCATCATTTACTCACCCTCAAGTAGTTCCAAACATGTATGAATTTCTTTGTTCTGAAGAAAGTTTGATTTTGAAGAAAGTTTGTAAACAGGCTGTTCTGGGGCACCATTGACTTCCGTAGTAGGAAAAAAAATACTATGGAAGTCAGTGGTGCCCCAGAACTGCTCTGTTTCCCACATTCTTCAGAATATCTTCCTTTGTGTTCAGCAGAACAAAGACATTCATACAGGTGAACTATCCCTTTAACAAGAGTGCACTAGTAAAAAGCAATGAGAAACCCAATTAACAGTGCATCTTACAGGTGATGCAGGCCATGCACCATGTCTAAAAGCCTCTGTGATCACTGATCATACACTTTTATGGCATCAAAAGAATAGACCGCATGACCTTCAAACACAGAAGCCAGATCGTATCCATCATAAGATTTAGCCTCAAAATAAATAGCTTTAAGGATTTATGGTTCTTCAGCATCCACAATACAGCCTTCTTATATAGCCTCACTGCAACATAATGATAAACTGATGTGCATAAAACATACACAACATACAGTGCAAAACATGCTCCTCTTGAAATAAGCAAAATCATTTAAACAGCAAACACTAAATTAAAATTAAGCAAAAAATAAGATCTGCCAGTGGGTTAAGCAAAATGACTTAAGAAGCCTAAATAGTCAGTAAAATCTATCTATCTATCTATCTATCTATCTATCTATCTATCTATCTATCTATCTATCTATCTATCTATCTATCTATCTATCTATCTATCTATCTATCATGTGTGTGTGTGTGCTGTCAAATAGCTTAATCGTAATTAACTGTATCCAAAATAAAGGTTTGTGTGTGCATAACATATGTGCTTGTGCTGTGTGTATATATACAGTATATGTACACACACAGCACAAGCACGTTGTTATGCGATTAATCATGATTAATCGATTTACGTTTGCCCACTGACAAAGAAATTATCAGTCTATAATGACGATACATTGATTCAGAGGAGCACTGGGTGAAAGTGTTGTGGTCAGATGAGACCAAAATCGAGCTCTTTGGCATCAACTAAACTCGCTGTGTTTGGAGGAGGAGGAATACTGCCTATGCCATTCCCACCGTCAAACATGAAGGTGGAAACATTATGCTTTGGGGGTGTTTTTCTGCTAAGGGGACAGAACAACTGCACCGCATCAAAGGGAGGATGGACAGGGCCATGTACCGTCAGAGCCAGGGCATAGAAAATGGGTCGTGGATGAGTATTCCAGCATGAAAATGACCCAAAACACACGGCCAAGGCAACAAAGGAGTGGCTCAAGAAGAAGCACATTAAGGTCCTGGAGTGGCCTAGCCAGTCTCCAGACCTTAAAGGGATAGTTCACCCAAAAATGAAAATTTTATGTTTATCTGCTTACCCCCGGGGTATCCAAGATGTAGGTGACTTTGTTTCTTCAGTAGAACACAAACGAAGATTTTTAACTCAAACCGTTGCAGTTTGTTAGTCCTATAATGCCAGTCAATGGGCACACAATCTTTGGGAGAAAAAAAAACATGCACACACAAATCCAAATTAAACTTTGTGGCTCATGACGATACATTGATGTCCAAAGACACAAAATGATCGGTTTGTGCAAGAAACTGAACAGTATTTATATAATTTTCTTTTTTCTTTTTTTTTTTGCCAATCCATTCAGAACCCTTTTCTCTGTCTGTATCTTTATCTAACTGTTTAAGAAAGTTAAAAATGGCTTATTTTACTTGATCATAATAGACAAATATTGCAGTTTGGGTTGACATTTGACAACCTTTGACATTTGATATGTGGCTATGTTACAGCTCCCCTTTGAAGCTCTTGTGCTTTTCTCCTTTTCCATCGCTCCAATCCTATTCTGCTCACAGGTGATTGGAAACAAGTTTTGTTCCCACTTTCGTTGCAGTTTGCAAATTTTTGTAAAATAGCTTCTGTTTTTTTCTTTTCAGATAAAAGAGTGGTTTCAGTATAATATGTTGCAGGCTCATTTATTGGTAACAAATAATTGATAATAAATAATATTGATGATAATAAATCATCAAAAATATATATATATTGGGCTTGTTTTTGAAGCTGCGGTTGCTTATTTGTCTCGGGAGAGTTGACAATTGTGGTTGTATGATATTTTTGTGTTTCCGTGATGTGAAAAGATGGCATGAAGAGCTTGCGCGGTCTTTCACTTTTATAAGCCATGCTTGTAACGTAATGTAAACCACATTAATACGCTTATTTGAAGTTAACAGGGGTGCGTTGAATGGGTTTTTGCGTATGTAAACTTTTGCAATTGTCCCGTGAAGTTAAAAGACCAACCAGCAACGCTGAAATCTCAATTCTCAAATGGGGCTAATTCCAAAAGGCGTTTCTGTCCATGAATGAAGGGGAGTTCGTTGTTCCGAATGAGAATAAACAACTGAATCCTTTCACAAGCCGTTATCAAAGCAGGGTACGTCTCAGTCAGTTCCCTAGGTAGTGAATCACTAGATCGTGCACACGAGTCCCTGCAGTGGGACTAAACATTGGGACAATTGATCAATCAATTTGTAACACGTCACCACTGGTATTTCTCAACAACAGGCAGGACCTTTATATTTTGATATTAGTTTTATGTTGTTTAAGGTAGACTTATAATATGAAATGTGAATATTCTGTTACAAATCCTTGCAACTAATGAACAGTAAACATCAATGCTCCCTGTGTTGTGCGATGGATTGTGTGCCAAAAAAATAAAATGGTTACAACTTCTGTTTCATCACAAATTTAATTAACTGATATTACATTTTAAATTATTTAAAAGGCATCATTTCATTTTTTGACATAAATTGTACTTTTCTTTCTCCATCAGGGTGTGGCCAAAGGTTTCATTGGTGCTTTCTCATCATTGCAAGTCACAACCTAAATATGAGACATATTAAAAAAATAATAATTTTTACTTTATTTTAAAGTGAAACAGAAAAGAAATTACTCTCACATCTTATCAAATGTCAAAGGTTGTCAAATGTCAACCCAAACTGCAATATTTGTCTATTATGATCAAGTAAAATAAGCCATTTTTAACTTTCTTAAACAGTTAGATAAAGATACAGACAGAGAAAAGGGTTCTGAATGGATTGGCAAAAAAAAAAGAAAAAAAAAGAAAAAAAACTTCCCTCTAGTTACAGATTTCTGTTAATTACTGTTCTAATGTTTAATAATAGGAATTAAAATAAAATCACTCTAGGGTAGTCGTTAATGACTCATCCTCATTTATCGTGGAAAAATACAGTTATAAATGATGATTTCCTTTTATGAATGATCAAAGTTTCCCAAGACTCTAAGCTCAATAGCACTTAATAGGAGAGAGAATGTCTACATACTGAGGAAATACTGAATATATAACTTTTGATTATATCTTTTTACATTCTCTTGAATCTCCTCTGGTGATCAGATGAAGATCATATACAGGTTCACTGGGCCTTCCCACACACCATTATTGTGACATGTATGATGTGTTATGTTCAACTGAAGGATTGGTTATACAAAAGCAGCCTTCAGAAACTGAATGAAAGTGTAAAGCAGGTGGATAGTGATCCGTCTTTCCTGGTTCAGGCATCTCAGCAGTAAACTGACAGGAGGCTGACACCTTTCTACACAGAAGACGCTCACAGCTGATTGAGGTGTGTGGAATGGCATTGATAGAAAGTACATGGACAGCTCATCTAACTCCTTTAAAAAGCTCAGGATGGCATCTTAAATGACCTTAAATGAACTGGCAGAAAGCAGATGGGCCCTATATGATTCTCAGACCCCAGGAATTATGAGCTTACCAGGCAGGATATTGACAGTTCTTTAGCAGACGCTGTCAATAGTCAGGCCACCCTCCCCTTCCAATCTCCAATCACTTTCATCAGCAATCATGAGCTCATAGCCTACAGGCTCACATACATAACGCTCAACTTAATTAACTAGCAATCAGGGTCACTGGAAAATTAGGAATTTTGAACTTTGTTAGGTCAATGTGACTCTTACTAAAAGTTCAAATAAGGCATTTCTCAAAACACACTTCTTTCATCGTTACTGTAATTCTTATTTACCTATGGAACTATTTATTATTTAACAATTAAATAATTCGAATAAAAATTAAAAAGGGTATTTCGATTCTCAAACTGCTAAGTTAAAGAAAACTAAATCAAAATCATAATGTTCATGTTAAGACTGCATAAAACATCTAAAACAGTGCATGACGTAAAATGAATTAAGCAAATTTCATATTTAGTGACACCATGGTTAAACAACCTTTTAAGTTGCAGAAATCACTTTATAATTATATAAACTGCTTGTCTGCATTGTGAACCAAAGAAAGCTGACCTAAATCCTTAGTTTAAAGCATCCGCCCCTTCGCTTTGTAACTGTAAAAAACGATAGTGATTTTAATAGTGAACGACAAAAAATGTAAAAATGCTTCGGTAAGTTTCTTAGTTTTTTTTTCTTACCAGTTATGTTCATTAGGGTTGCAAATTACATCTGATGTTGTTAAATTAATGTTTCTTGCATTATTTCAGTATCATATGCTTTTATGCTTTTATGTACGCAGCTCCGACTGACTGGAATCTTCTTCAGTTGAAACGGAAATTACTGTATTGCTGCCCATTTTGGCCAGGACACTCCTGCAAAAGAGATTTTTAATCTCAGAGAGTCTTTTCTGGTTAAATAAAATAAATAAAAATCATGTGTGTTACCATGATGGCGTTTAGTATATATGTGAATGACATTGTGCACTTTCTATATATATATATATATATATATATATATATATTAGTATTTTATTTCTCAGCTTGTGGAAAAGCTGTTTATGATGAGCTTTGGTTCATCATGTGACTTTCTCATCACCACCTGTTTTTGGTGGTTATCAGTGTATTACAAAGGTACTAAACAGATTTCAGTACTTCAATAGTTGGTAATGAAATGCGGCTTTTTAATGCAAATTTATGTTAAATCCATAAAACCTAAAATGTTGTTACCATATATTTTACTGTAAAATTCTGGCAGCCACAGCTGATGGTTTTATTAAATGAAATGAAATTAAATGTATGCACATTTCTGCCTCAGGGTAAACTGAAAAGGTAACTGTGAGAAGTTAAAAAAAAAAAGTTGTAATTGACATATTACTGTAAGTAACATAGGGCCACAAATTTGAGAGATAATGTCATATTGTGAGAACTAAAGTCACACTTTCAAGATACGTAAATATAGTCTCATATAAAGTTTTCAAGATAAATTACAAGATAAAAATCTTTTTCTTTTTAATCTACGACATAAGCAGACTTTCATATTTTTATTTACTCCCCAATCAGACTCTTTTCTGCATTATCCTGAAGGCTATCTTTCTGGATACTAGAGTAATTTCTGTGCTTCATTTCTCCTAGAGCATTGTGGCTATGTATAGATCTGTCACCTCTTGTGCTGTTTGCACATGGGAATAATTGTCTCTTGAATGCACACTGCCTCAGATTCACTCTGGTCTGGAGAGAGCACTCGTGCTAATGCTTATCAACTGTTACAGGGCTCCAGGCTTTTGGAGCTGTGAGTGTGAATGGCACAGACAGAGATTTTATTAGCCGTATCAGGAAAGATACTTCATAATTCCTTTGAGTTTTGACTAAGCACTTGAAAAAGCATGACATTACCGTTGCGGGAACTCAATCTGATTCTCACACGTTCTGTTGCAGGGTTGTGACTACAGCACCACCTGATGGAGGCGAGGGCATATGCTAATGAGAATAGGATTATTGTTATGGAAGACTTTCTAAAGCAGAAACTTGAATCTGACCTTATTGGGTTTAAAGTTAAACTCACCCAAGTAAGTCTCAGATTTGCTAAACTTACAGCTAAGCAAAAATAAGTGCCATGGAAATGAGCTCTTTTAAGATTTTATTTATTTTTTGCATTGTCCCTTTTTTCTTGAAATTTCACAAACTAGTGACAAGGTGACAGCCTGGCTACAGCTGTTGCTAAGCAACACAATTGCTTTGCAGTCATGAGGGAATTTTTCTGTCCAGTCTGGCTTTTGAGTGAAGCACATTGCTTTGCAGGACTCCAGCAACAGACATTCACTTCATTACCAACACTGGACTAATATCTTAATAGCTGGCTGACAATTAGAGCATGGTATGTGGCGTTTTCATGTTTTCTGAACCAATGAACGTATCCTGTGTGACAAACATGCTGAACGCAGCAAATTAATGAATTTCCATGGAAGGCTCAGTGTGTCTCTGGAAACTCATTAACATGAACTAATCATACAGATCACATTCACCTGCCTGAGCGTCTACATTCCCAAAAGTTTTGTGAGATACCTCGGAGATGAATAACATTTTGGATGATATAGTCTTCCTGTTGTGATGGACTTCATGTACACTGTTGTTCAAAACTCGGAGACCACTAATGAAAATGCTTTTATTTTGCAGTCTGATTGAACATACTTGATGTGCATTGAGCAAGATTCTCCACAAACTGTCGCCATAACAGTCAAAAACTGACCATAAAGACATTAACTAAAAAAAACAAAAAAAAAAAAAACATTTACTTCAATACATGCAATACCTTCCCTTGTGGCAATACGGAGAATGAAGAATGGTTAACACGTCACGTCACTTTACATTTTTTAAGCCCAAAGTAGGCCTATACTTTTTCCCATAGCAAGGCTATGTGTACAGTATGAGTGATGTAAATTTCATTATTAGTATACTACACACATACTGTATGCGCAAATTTTCCGAATGGCACGCTCATCTTGTTTTTTTTTTACACTAATTAGTTTGTCCACAACGTGGCAACACTGGCCCAGTTGCACAGTCGAAAAAGAAATGGAAGAGACTGAATAACAATAAACTACTTGAGACTGCAACAACCAGTGTTGGGGAGTAACTAGTTACAGTACATGTAACAGAATTGTCACGTGTCGACCCGTCTGAGTTCCTGTTTGTCCTTATTTGGTTTAGTTCCTGTTCTTGTTTGTTAATTATCATTCATTGTCCCCACCTGATTTGAATTATGTTGTTTGCTCTTTTGTTCTCTTCCTTTTATAAGTCCTCAGTTTTCCCCTTGTCTTTGTCTCGTCTATCGTCAATAAATGGAAAGTGTGTTTATGTTTATTTCATTCTCCAAGTCTTTTATTTTAAGTTAGCTAAAACCACAAGCCCGTGACAGAAGACGAGACCAAACCAAGTATGGAGTTTGTGGACCGTTTCGCCGCCCTAGCCTTTCTGAAACTCCCCTTCTATGACTACGCCTGGAAATTCTGTCAACTCGCCACGGCGACGGCGTGGGATGACGCCACCATTATTGAATTGTTCCGGCTCGGAGCCAATCTCCACCGTCCCGTGGACCTCCCAGACACCACGGGATTGTGTTGGAGAGAAGCTATTTTTTGGTGTCTGGGAAGCGTCCGAGCCCGAGCCGGAACCAACCCGTCAGCCGCGGCTCCCCCTCGTCAGTCGTCATCCCCGGCACTCCCAAACCCGCTGCCGTTCGCGGCCACCGCCATGGCTGCCCGAGTCCCCGGATCCGCCATGGCCGCCCTAGCTCCCTGCTCCGCCATGGCCGCCCGAGTCCCCGGATTCACCATGGCCGCCGGAGTCCCCTGACCCGCCATGGCCGCCGGAGTCCCCTGTTCCGCCCTGGATGCCTCCCCAGTATCCCTGTCCTGCACCGACTTCCAGGGCACCCACCCCCCCTCCCCGGTGGTAGAGTTACGGCGCAGGACGCGCCTTCCGGGAGGGGGAGGTACTGTCACGTATCGGCCTGTCTGAGTTCCTGTTTGTCCTTATTTGGTTTAGTTCCTGTTCTTGTTTGTTAATTATCATTCATTGTCCCCACCTGATTTGAATTATGTTGTTTGCTCTTTTGTTCTCTTCCTTTTATAAGTCCTCAGTTTTCCCCTTGTCTTTGTCTCGTCTATCGTCAATAAATGGAAAGTGTGTTTGTTTATTTCGTTCTCCAAGTCTTTTACTTTAAGTTAGCTAAAACCACAAGCCCGTGACAGGAATTACGTAGGCTAATTTAATTACAAAATAAATGTAACTGTAATCTGTTATACATGCCAGTGTTTTCTGTCTAAGCTATGCAAATATTTGATTTCAAAAACATTATCATAGCTATTAAACTATTTCTTGTTATGATTTTAAATCTTTATTTAACCTCAGAATGATCTCAAAGTAAAAAGAGGTACTAAAGTCTGAATTTGTGGTGGCTGTGATTTAAATGATTCTAATCTTAATTCAAGTGATGAAGGATTTTGAAAGTCTGTTCTAATCAGTGTTGAGAACTGAAAGGTTAACCCTGCCTGCTTTAAATGTTTGAAAATGATTAACAGTTGAAAACTTTTGTTTGAAATTTAGAAAGGTAATCAAAAAGTAATCAAATGTAATCAGTTATATAACTTCAATAAAGTAATTGGAATAATTACACTACTTGTTACATTTTAAATAGGGTTACTTGTAAACTGTAACCTATTACATTTCCAAAGTAAACTTGCCAACACTGGCAACAACAATGGGGTATAAATGTTGAACACCACCTGAACAAACAAGAAAACAGGTCACATCACATCCGTTTGTAAGAGAAAGCATTTACAGCATTTAGATATAAATCTTCCGATGTGACAGAAATCGTTAATCTCATCTCCTTTGAAGTTTTCTTGAGTAAAACAGCTCCATATTTAAAGAAGCACATACAAAAGACCTGAACCAGAAGCATAGAGACCTGTTATACGGAAGTTTGTGCATAACCCCTATAGATGCCTGTGTTGATGAACACTTGTGTGAGGGGTTATAAGAGATTCCCACAATGCCAATTCAAATGTTCACAAAGACTTTTTATTGCTCACTGGATGAGGATGAAACTCTCTAGTGCACATGTGTCAAGTGCATGTGCTCACGCACACTATCAAACAGAATAGTTTTAAAGGTTATGCGTTTGCATCAAAACCAAAGTATACTTTAGCTTCAGAAAGCAACGACACACTTGTGTAGGAAGACGTGACTGCATTCACATTCTTCCATAAAGTGTATTCCAGTCTAGACAATTTGAGTGAAAAGTTTTACCCTTTTGCTTTAATGAGAGTAGAACTTGTGCTGCATGAACTTTACAAGTTCTTTACATGATCGTGTTCTCCAGCACTGATAATGGTCCAAAGAGCTTCAATCTAACCATCTTCACCAATTATCCAGATTAAAATTAAATTGGGAATCTCAGATTTTCAAAGTGGTCAATTGTAGTGGTGAATACAGGTAAAGAGAGGCACTTCATGATAATATGTGTGTAACACAAAAGAAGATATTTTGTTAAATGTTGGCAACCAAATAGATTTGTTTATAATTCCATTTCTCAAAATATCTTCTTTTAAGTTCCACTGTAAAATAAAATCAAACAGGTTTGGAACAACATGAGGGAGAGTAAATAATGACCATTTTTTGTTTTTGACCCTTCTGACCCTTCAGGTGGAAGAATAAAGCAATAAGCCCCAAGAAGCTGTGGTTTACAGTGAATTTATAACAGCTAAGGGGTGCTGTAAAACCCCCTTAACTGTTATAAATTCACTGTAAAACACAGCTTCACGGGCCTATTGCTTTTATAAAACAGTTATTCCATATACTTAGTAAGGTTTCACAAAATAAACAGAGAAAATAAGTGTAATGATATTAATAAAAACAGTAGGCTATTCTTCCACCAAATGATGTAGTTCCTCCAAAACAGTTGTGGTTGGAACAAAGTGATTGCCAAGCAACACACAAAGTAAACAAAGGTGTAGGTTTGTAGTGTAATTTACAATGGCTTCGAACGTGGCTCAACCAATCAGAAACGGAACTATCCGTTTTATAATATACATGTAACAATACAGGATTATGCTCAATGTCCTACTACACCTGTATTCACTCTATATTTGGGAAAACAGCTTAAGAAGTTCCACAAAAACCTCACAAAGGAGTTGTGCCTGTCCTCATCCGGTTTCACTCTGGGCTGAAGTTTTAGCACTCAGCTGAGAAACTCTCTTCAACTGACCAAAGGTGAAGCCTGTGGGATTTTCTGAGAGAGCGTGCAGAGGAAGAGGAAGAATGTAGGTGTATTTGCCACTATTTAGCATGCAAACCCCCTCACCCGCCCCTTATGGTACAATTTCCTGTGAATAAACCTGCTGTGAGATACAAACAAATAGATAAATAATGAAAAGCTCAAAGAACCAGTGGGCCAAAGAAGTCACGATTCATAGTCAGTCAAAGAGAGTAAAAATATCCCTCTGGTTTCTATTTCTCCCTTCCTCCTGTGTGAGGGATATTTTTAGCAACTCAAGACGTGTTTCATTGAGGCGGCAGGCCCACTCGTCTGTGGCTGAGTGCACGTGAGGCTGTGGCACATGTAGCGATGAGGAAGAGAGGAGGGGAGACGGATCAAGTGCGCATCCAGAGCTGAATCACCAGCTTCAGCATCACTTGGCTTTAAACAAATCCAAATGCTTTTGCAAGTTACACTCACATCCGTCATTCACAAGAAAACACCAGAAATGTGCTTGCATACACAACATTGACTCATATTGTAAGTTAGTTTTTTGTGGTCTTTAAAGGGCTCATGAATTGAGGTACCAAATTTTATAAGGGGTCATTGTACTATAAAAACACCCTTTAAGTGTGAAAACGTAAAACTTTCTTATCAGTCTAAAAACTGCTCATATTGAAGCTGTCAAATTATGACATCATATAGTGTGCCGAAAGACTGCCTCCGCAGAAGAAGATCAATGCCTACTTTAACATCACTGCCTCATTAGCAGTGGAAAAACACAAGTCTTTCCATTGCCTTCCTTCTGATCCTAACATTAGGAACGAGAGATTGTTTTGGCTTCACTTTTCAGAACGTGTGAAGCACACTTGGTATAAACACTAATACAATGTAATAACTCCCTCACTACCTGCTAACTACCTTACAAACACATACAGAATAAATATAAATGAAGATGATTAATTACTACGATGTTGCAGGCTGTTGTGTCCTTGGCATTTGAGGTGCAGGTTCGTTGTCTTCTGATTCAGGATCAGACACTGGCTCAAACATGTATGGCTGAATTTCACCAGCTGCCATTTCATTTAGTCATTTAGCAGACGCTTTTATCCATTTCTTAAAACAATTCCACATGTGTTATGATGGGGGCGTTGAAACTTTAATATGCAAAGCTGTTAGCCAATCATAGCAGTGGGCTTTTACTTCTGAGTCTAGAAGGCGCCACGCCCATCCAAACAGAGTATTTAGAAAAGGGGGTGAAAAACTGGACAGATAATAGTCTAATATTTATAAATTACAATTATTTTATTTATTTATTTATAATGTAAATCTTGTACATTTTATAAGTAGATCTCAGTACAAAACTAAAAAAAAATAAATAAAGAAAAATGTCACTTTTTGTTTCTTAGGTCAATTTTGAGATTATGGGCTTATTTTGCTTCTAGAACTTGTCTTCTTTCAGCATAATGGAAAGAAAACATTTAAAAATGTATTTTATTACTCATAATGTAGATGTAAGTTTTCATTCACCATGGAATTCTGACAAATATGCCAACAAAATTATGCAAGAAATTAGATGTTTTTTGAACATTTTGATCCAATGTTCAGATTTCTTTTCTGGAAATGTATGTAATTTAATTAGACAATCCCTAATTTGCACATTTAAACATTTCAGTCTTACTGTGATTAACAGGTGGAGAAAGTATAGTGATATCTGTTAGGTACATACAGTATGTGTTTTTATTCACCAGAAGTGTTTTGCCTTAAGGCAGATGATCTGAAAGAATTCAAACACCAGATCTAATTCAAATTTTGGATCTCGTTCAGCAAAATGAACAAATCTTTATTCAAGTCATTTCGTTCCTTTGAGCAGAATGAAATTAAAATGTGACATTTTCAATAGCCAAGTTCTCCAAACTTTGATCATATTCCATATTGAGAAATCATGATAATACCATCCGAAGACAAATTACGCCAAAAGATGAATGATTTTCCCCACTCATCTGTCTTTTTGTCATTGACTCCAAGCATTTTGTTTATGAAAGAAAGGATGTTGTACATGTCTTTGAGACAACTCGTTTGCTCTCAACTTACATATAGGAGTCATTTAAAATGAATGAATTGTTTATGAACGACCCATTACTAATCTTTAGTCTTAGTATATTGATCACAAGTGATACTTATTACAAAAATAAGGCTCATTTTGTGTTGTTTATTGTGTCTTATTGGTATAAATGTCATTTCAGGGTTTGTGTCCTGACCTTGCTCAAGTTTGGGTCTTGTTTAGTCTGGATCGTTATCTGAATCAAGGATATTCTTTGAACCACTGCTCTGATAGACTTTCATATTTCAGTTTTCTTCTTTCCAGTAATCAGCAATGCCTCTTTGCTGAAAAACTAAATAACATAAGTACATTTGGGTTCATCTATTTCCCTCTGGCAACATTGGAAAGGGCATCTCAAAACAGCAACGCATGCACAATAATGAAAAGCTTTGTTTTCCTGAGCCACATCCAGAAATGCTGTGGTGTGTGAAACACAGTTCATTTGAGATTCTGCAAATATTTCATTTTCTATCACTGTCATGAACTAAAGAGAAATGTGCAGTTTACCATTCTTTTCAGGGGTGAAAACCATTGAGCACTTCTTGTCAAAAGAAAGCATTCCAGGAGCACAAGTCTTCCTCTAGCAAAAAAAAAAAAAAAGAAGACAATCTTTTCTTCTGCATAAATAGATTGTCACAATGACAAGAACAGCTGTATTGAACTACTCACTGCAGGTGTGTCCTTCACTGGACTCAATTTCTAAGAACGTAATTTCTGTATACATTTACATCACAAAAACCACTGTTGAAAGGAGAGTATAAAAAAAAAGAAAGAAAGATATATTTATTTAAGACCATCTATACTGACACCTTGTGGAGGAAACTGTCTAAACAAATAAAAGTTGTGGTCATCATCGCCTCTCATCTGTTATTAGTGCAGTTCACTTTCATTCTGGTACAGAGGCAATCTATGAGAATAGAGGCAATCACCCAAAAAATGATCTACAACCTAATCCTTTAAAACATGAAAGATGAAATCAGTAAGTCTTTGAAGACCTTCTAAATCAGTGGTCTGGGGACCATAACCACAATTTAATATATCAATTTCTGTTATTAAAAAATTTGAAAACATGCACTTTCACCATAATTGCAGAATACATATTTTCAGTGCTCGTTTTGTGTCGGACAAAGCGGGCCGTTCAAATCAAAAAGACTGAGAACCACTGTTATAAATGGGCTAATCTGTAAAAAAAATAAAATAAAAATACATTTTGGATACACTGTAGAAATTGTAGAAAGACATTTTTGAAACTTTACTGGAGGTACATTATACTAGAAAATATTTTTAACGGTAGTTTTTCAATTTTAAAATTTCACGTTCAGTTGAATGTGTTTCTTGCAGTTTCTTTGTAATTGTTTGTGAGTTGTGTTCTGGGTGCATCTTGTTTCTACAGTGTAAAAAAAAAACTGAAGGACAATTCATAGTGTGCAATATGGCGGATGTAATAACGGCCAGCCTTTTTGATAATACTGTATGATGAGTGTGATGAGTTTCACAGTTTGTCATGTTTTGTATAATGTTGCATATCTGTTTGAATACACTACAGAAACATAAGCATGACAAACGCTTTTTGGACATTTTAGTCTATACCTAGGTTAATAAAGCAGGAGCTTTCATTGAAGATCATCATAAGCTGATTGGGAGGAATCTGGCATTGAGAGCTGCAATGAACAGCCCAAGCCACATCGAGGTGCTGATATACCCTCTCAACCCATGGCACAGCTCTTCTGTACTTTCCTTCTTTAGTAGAACTTACTGTATACTGTAGTTGAGCTGGCATGATGCAGTTTATAGCTGTTACAAATGTTATATCATTAGCCCAATGTTCATGTGAGGATTTTGATAATAGTATAAATTAAAATACCATTTTATGTAGACTGTATCATAAGACAAAAACTAATGTTTTTTATGGAAAAAAAACCCAACAACAACAAAAAAACACTCAGACACAGAGTGTAGGCGTTTGTGCAGCGCCCCTGCTGGAGTGCATTGGTAATAACTTTATTGCAAAAATACAAGTTCACTCAACCTCAAGCATTTACAAATGAGTCCCAAATGGAAAACCTTGAAATGCCATTTCATCTTTGAGAAATCCTCCTCCCACCAGCTACAACGCGCATTCAAAGGCTGTTAACTGTACAGACATTAATAAGTAAAGATTCAACAATTCAGCAGGAAATCATTTTCTTCCTTAGTATATAGGAAAAAAAAGAAAAAGTATTTGATTTTGTCCCAGTCTTAATCTTTGCTGGTAGTTCAGGAGAGAGCATTTTGCATAGCATACTCGTACACCACCTTTGCTACATTCTCAAAAATTCTTTAAACGAAAGGAAAGATGAATAAATGACAAAAAAAACAAATCTTTGTGTTAGAGCCAATCTTTGGTTAAGACAAAGTTAAATAAGATCTAGATCTCTGTAGATTATTTTAATTTCAGCACTCAAAGGCTTTTAATGAAAAAATAATACATATCACAGCAGAATATGATTAGAATGAAACTTTAAATACTGCATTAATCATATTATATTGTGATACGAAACATCTGTTGATCAGTATTGGAGTATCGTTCATATATCTCACGAATCCTATTATGTTTATTTGAATAACAGTATGAAAGCATTCCTTGCTCAAGGCCCCATATACATAATACTGTCCAAATTTCAGGCTATCTATGCTATCAGGGCCGAACATTCTTCAGCTGTGTTGATTAAAGTAAAATCTAGAAATAATATAGATTCTACAAAAATCGAATGGGATGAGACCCCTCAACTATTACAGGCCTGAAGATCCATCATGTGCCAGACTCATAGCTGTGGTTTCAGTGTCACTGCATGTTAAAAAAAAAAAAATCGAATCAAGTAAAATAAACAATAAAAAGGAAGCTTAACTTGGCATATCTCCCTGTATAAATGGGAGAACTGTCAATGGAATTAAAATAGCAGTTTTTCTCCAGCTTTACACTTCTGAAGTGTACTATACTTGTCTTAATGCAGATAATAATTATTACCACTAGAATTGATTAACATTCCATAACGTCATTACGTAGTTTCTCCATTCCTCTGTATATTTCTTAAGATGTTGTAGTTTTTGTTTTTATTAACAATAAATTCATTTGTTAGTGTATGTTCAGTCAAACATGTACACAGTCTTTGCCTGTAACACGAGACACAAAACAGCTGTGTGCTACAGGGAATGCCCGTATCAGAGAAATAGGAGGAAAAAGGTTAGAAGAGACAGTCTCATTCCACGCTCCGCACCAGGGCCGCAGATTTACATGCCTGCTCCGACAAAAAGCACCAGAGCTGAGATGACACCGTACAAAACATCTCGATTCACTTAGTACAGGTTGAAGTACTTAGCATCTACATGTACATGACATTAACCCATCCCGCTACCAAAAAACGTTCGCAGGAGAGTTGCTTGGGAAAAAATGTTCAGCAAAGCGACGACGATTCTGGGACGTTGATTTGCTGAGAACTTGCATCTGTGGAACAGGCGAGGATGAAAGGTAAAGAATGGTTTTAATACCCTATCGGCCAAAAGTTTGGAATAATTACAATTTTTATATCTCTTAAGCTCACTAACACTGCATTTATTTGATTAAAAATACTATAAAAACACTATGAAATATTATTACAGTTTAAAATAACTGTTTTATATTTAGATATATTTTAAAGTGTAATTTATTCCATTACTCCAGTCTTCAATGCCACATGATCCTTCAGAAATCGTTCTAATATGCTGATTTGGTGCTCAAGAAACATTTATTAAAGGGGTGGTTGATTGCGATTTCACTTTTTTTAACGTTAGTTAGTGTATAATGTTGCTGTTTGAGCATAAACATTATCTGCAAAGTTGCGATGCAACGGAGATATCGTCTTTTAAAAATCTGGCGGTTTAATGCCTACAAAAACAGCTCGTAGAGACTACAACGAGTTACTTCCCGGGTTTGTGACATCGCAAACCCAGACAAACCCCACCCCCGGGAACATGCAACAAAGGGGGCGAGGCCATGCTGCGCTGCTTTAGAGAAGAGGAAGAAAACTAGGGGTGCACGTAAAAATCTATTCATACATGAATCGCGATTCTGTCTTCTAACGATTCTAACGAATTCACAAGTTTCAAAATCAATGTTCTAAAGCAGCGGTTCTCAATCGTGTTCCTCATGTCACCCTGCTCCGCACACGCTCTGCATCTCTCTCTCTCTCATTCAGATCATCAGCTCAGCTCCAACAATGAACTGTTCCATTTATACACTTATTTTCACACAGCTATGAGAAGCATTATACATGGAGGCGCATGCGGTTGCCGTATTAAAGCTTTAATCAGGATAAAACCGTATATTAAAAGCTAACAGATGCATTTGCATTTACAAATAGCAGCGTATCTAAAAGTATGAGACAACAACAAACAAAAAACATACTGTTAAGAGCCATGCTTGCACAGGTTCTGCGTGATCCTCTTCACTAATATTCTCTGCGTCTCAATTGGGCTCAAATTGATAAGCAATATAGACGACGCCATTGTTTACAATACAACCGGAGCACATGCCGCTGAGGTGAGGGGCAGGACATTTAGACGCACACTAGATGCGGTTTAGCCAATCACAACACACTGGACCAGCTAACCAATCTGAGCCCATTGCGTATTTTTGAGGGTGGGGCTTCATAAAAGCAGGAAATGATCAGCATGTTTATAGGAGAAGGGACAGAGCGGTGTGGAATAAAGGTAAATTATGTGAAAAATAATGCGGTTTAATAATGTTTTTTTTGTTGTTTTTTTTAACGAAGCATTAACACGTTAGACTGCACCTCATAAACACAATCAAGCCTAGAAAAAAACAGTCAACTACCCCTTTAATATTATTATAATCAATGTTAAAAACAGTCAAGCTGCTGAATATTTCTTTTGAAATACATTCAAATGAAAAACAATGCTTTAAATTGTAATAATATTTCACAATTTTACTGTTTTACTGTATTTTTGATCACTTGAGACATCTTATTACAAAATATTAAAACATCTTAATCATTCCAAACTTTTGACCTGTAGTATAAATGAGGGCAGGGTTACAATAAGCCCCTCCCCTTTTACCACCCAACACATGCACACACGCATACACACAAACACACATTTACCGTCTAGTGCAGCAAGGAGGTACCGTATGCTTCTCCTCTGTAGTTAACTGAATGTTGGGGTTAATTAAGTTAAGTGCTCTGGGTTGGATGGCTCACTGCGGGAGTCCAAATCTGGACCCCACGCTCCTATCATTGCATGCTGCAGGTCTGACTATAGGTTAGTCGTACACACACCTCAGCCCCAAAGAATCACGCCATCCCAGTGCTCATAAATAAATAAAAAAGTTGGTATCGGTGTCTCTTTCCTTCATGCTGTGGATCGAGCTTCAGGGGCTTCTGCATGGAAAGATTTACCGACTATAGCAGGGTAACGGAAAGGCATCATCCCAGGAACAATACAGAGCGCAGGGTGATTGAGGATGGCATCAGGTCTCTGGACGTGCTCCTTCCAGTTCTCCAGGAAACTGTGAAGAGAATGGGATGGGGTGTGCAGAAGGGTCATCCAGGGGACCAAACGCATCTGTGGAAATGTTCCAGGGCTGGAAGACCTGGTCCAAAGCCAATTGGTTGGGTGAGAACTTCAGAGACGATGTCTTCCAATGCACCTCACTGCTGGAGCGTAGTGCTTCCCACTGGAGACAGCTTGACGCCGGTCAAACATAGCCAGAAACTCGGAGAACCTCTGGAGATGTCCTGCAGTGGGGTAGGATGGAGTGTGAAGGACAGGAACCAGACCAATCAAAGAAAAAAAGCAACAACGAAAGAGGAGCTCCTTCAACAGCAGGAAACGAAAATGAAGCGAATGCAGACTGTTTAGCAGGGGGGCCACTGGCACCTGGACTCATTTGCAATGCAATGGCAGAAACATGAATGCGGAACAAGAGGGAAATGGCCCTTTGAATGGAGGAGGTGGTTATGAATGTGGAAAGCGAGAGTGAGCTTTACCTGGGGCCTCTCTGGAAGGCCCAGGCTGCTGAGACGGGGGTGAAGATGATGGAAGGAGATGAAGATAGCTGGGTTGGAGCAGATGGAGGTCTGAATGAGACAATGGAAACTGAAGGCAACTAGGTGAGTACATGGAGTTGTGATATGACGTAACCCCGGAGTCCCCCAGCTAGGTACACACACAACACACACATACATTGATATGCACAAGGCCGAGGAAAAACACAAGTGCATTCAGTCAAAAGAGAGAAAAAGAGGAGAAGAGAGGGGGAGGATGGGGAGAGGGGAAGAGATGGGGAGCACAAAAGTAAGGCACGAAAAGAATCAGGGGCCTCATTTATAAAATGCAAATAAGATCAGATTTGATCCCAAGTCAAAAATGAGGAACAAATTGAGATTTAAAGGGATAGTTCACCCAAAAATGAGCACTCTGTCATCATTTACTCGCTCTCTTATGGTTTCAAACATGAATGACTTTATTTCTTTCTTCTGTGGAACAAAACAAGATATTTAAAAAAAAAAAAATGTCTTTCATTGTATAGACAAAAGCAGTTAAAACATTCTTGAAAATATCTTCTTGTGTGTTCAGCAGAAGAAAGAAAGTCATACAGGTTAGGACTAAATTGAGGGTGAGTCCATGATCATATTTTTCATTTTTGGGTTAACTTTCCCTTTAAAAGCAGAAACTGACGTGAAAATGTTCTTACACGAACTGCAAGTAAAAAGCAGCCATTCAAGCTATTTTTATGATAATGCACTGTTATGCCAGAGCACGTGCAGTGATGCAAGAGCAAAAAGTCAGTGAGTCAGTGAGCGAATAAATTAATGAAATGAGTAACCACAATTACATGCACAATAATATACTAATAAATTACTATTATTCATGCATCATTATCAAACAAATCATACATCATATTTTTATTTACATTACATTTTATATATATTTTTTCATATCTACAAGAAAGATAAATCAATATTTAAAAAAGTTAAATTATTAAGTAATTATTAATTAAATTATTAAGAACACAACATAATAAATGGCAAAATTGGGGACTGGTGAATAGTGCAAAAAAAAAGTGCTGTTTATTTGCTATTTATTTGAAACTCTCAAATGCTTTACACTGGGTAAACCACATTTCAGAGTTTAATGGTTTAATGAGTTTAAAAGGTTTAATAAGAACATGGTCTGAAAAATAATGTGCATGTAAATGAGATGAATGAAAAATTTATAAAAAATGGATCACTGACAGTATAATGAATTTAATATGTATATATACAGTATGGCCAGCCACTAGAATCTAGTAACCAAATTTGCTGCATTACCTTTTTCATATACGCTCATTTATGTACAGAATACTTTAATAAAGCGAGAAGGATTTAGGAACATTTTTTATGTGCACACGAATGCATTTGGGAAGATGACTATATGCATGTCTTTATAAATGAGACACCAGGCCTCTTTTCAAATGTAGTGAAGCTACAGCATGTGGACACAGGATGGCAGTATGACTCAGTAAGACAATGAGAAGTTGTGCATGTGTATTTGAGTGTCCTTGCGTGCGACGGTGCACGTGGATGTCATGTGACAATACAGTTATGCATTCATATATTTCTGGCATACATAATATATCAGAAATTAATGAATGCCAAAATAACACACTATACACACCAAATAGCTTTGATAGACAGCATCTGACTAGACGTAAATGCAGAGTGTACATCAAATGACCTAAAGCTCAGCAGTGATTGACAAGGGACAGGCAGCGCACACAGATCAGGCTGAAGTGGCAGTAGCTATGTGTTAGCACTCTCATGCATAGGTGACAGCGCTCTTATCAGGTTTCTAGGGCAGATATGTGATTCCCCCCCCCCACTTTGGCCCCACTAGCAGACTCTTGAATGCCAGTAGTCACTAGTCACACTATCTCACTCATATTTTAGCCATTAGTTAGCTCCTTAGATTAAATAAGATAGAGTTACTTTTAGTGTAATTGAGATATATGTGTGGGATACTTACGAAGCTTCGGGAGACGGCAAGACGGTTCTGGCGACGGCCAATGACTGTTCCACTCAGGCTGCGAGCAATACGGCGCAGGTGATCTGCATCATACTGGTCTTCCTCTCCTGACTGAGGCTCTTGATGGGCCACTGACAGGGGCTACAGAGAACAAAGAGTTACGGCAGCAGAAAATAAAGTCTGGAGGAAACCAGACACAACACCCAAACAAAATCAACATGTGCTAACAGATTGTGCGCTGTATGAAAAACAAGCTATGATGTGGAGAGAAACCAGCCATAACAAAAAAAACAAAGAGACAGCCATCCCTCATTAAAGAACAAATAGCAAATAATAAACAAACAAAGTAAGTAAATAAAACCTAGATTAGACTAATGGCGGGAAACATCTAATGAAGCCCACACGCTACATAGTCTTAGCCCTGATTTTTCTCTGACTGACAATTAGTGGAGACCGCTGATGAAAACCTGAAATCGTAAACAAATCGATGCTTGTTCATGTGAGTGACAATTGCTTTGTGTGGATTTTTTAAGACACAATCTGAGATACAGTACCAACAGTTGCCCAAAAGACATTTAGCAGGTTAAATGTCTGCAATACAAGTTCTAAAGTGTGAACTAGACTAGAAGTAACATTGGCAACGACAGACGAGTGCATAGTTAGAAAAGTACTGAAATCCAAGACTCGTCGACAAAATTGCAATTTTAGGTACTTGTGGACAGGTCTGAAGAATATAGCATGAGACTCCACAATGAAAAATGCAGAGAAAGAAAATACCAATGCCAATACCAATTTTAACAATAAATCTTGGAGAGAGCTTTGCAATCAGACCTATATAAGGAGTGCAGCAGCACATCTCTTACCATGTTCATGTATCCAGTAGGGCTGTAACAACCTGGTGGTCCATAAACGGTTCTCTCAAGTTCAGCTGTGGGGGTCCGAGAGCGTCCGACTCCAGTGAGCAGCTTTCGTGCAGCAGGAGGTACTGTCCGAGAAAATCAGGATTGACAACAATGACATTTTCTCAATATATGGTTCAATTTATTAACACTGAAGTATTAGGCATCATAAACAAAAACATTTGACAATATTTATAGACAGGTTTTGTGTAGTAGAGTTTACATAATGCGTAAATGCATATTTCGGTGCAAGCATACAACTTCAAGGCCAACTGTAGTCTAATTGACCTATCGATAAGCCCCTCCCCTTAAACGTAGATGAGCCAACGGCAGTTGAGTATCAGATGCATAGGGACCGGAACTCGGACATCTTAGAGAAAGATTGAAAGATCCGAATCACTCATCAACTTGATGGTGTTTATGCTACAAAAATGGTAAAATGAGGGGTGGGGGTGAGGGGGGGCGGTTATGTTGGCATCTGATGCTACATTAACGGTACATATTCTCTCAGAGACGACGAGAGACGAATCCACTTCAAATGCTAATAACGATATGTAACTGTTTTAATTTACTACCTTAATATTTCTCTTGTGGCCCAAACAGTGAAAATATGAGAAGAAATGCATTTCATGTTAAAAAGGTTGTTTTTGTAAGTCGATGCTTGAAATAAAGCTGCTCTTAATTTTCTTTGATGACTGCAGTGTTAATAGTTTTCATTATAAGCCTATAATTCATTGTGTAATAAACCTGTTTTAAAAGACCTTTTTAAAAACATTTTCAATGAGGAGTAAGCTAATAGCCAGATCTTTTATCCTCACAGCACATCGGTTATGCGCTATAAAATTATTGCGGGGCAAATTAATTGTAATATTAATTTAATAATAAAAGTAACCTAATAATAATAATGTAACAGGGCTACATTAATTGGAAATGCCAAATGCTCTTAAATTTGCCAATATTTGATGCTTTTGACAATATCTCTGGGGCCCCCAGACGCACAGGGGCCCCCTCACAGTGCGTGCCCTGAGTGCCCGTCTGCTACACCACTGTGTGTATCTTGATGCCAGGGGATTCACATGACCGTCTTGAAACCAATACGAAATCTAGGTGGGGAAATATTTTGCCTTCATGCAAAATTCCTGATTGCATGGTGCCTATTGAAATTACTACATTTCACCTGTGAAAAGTAGCCAAACAATGGTAACCTGTAGTCCGGCTGAGACAGAACTTTTAAAGTGCATGTAAACACACTTATTTTGAGACAATTATTTTACCTGGTCTCGCAACAGCAGGTGAGCTGGTACCACGCAGTGCACGGCCAGGACCCGGGTCAGCCTGCAGGCTAGCCTGGTAAAGTGAGTCCAATTCAGAGAGTTCCTGGTCTTCGGCTTCTGTGGGTTCCAACTCCATGCTCTGGAAGTTTGAGTACTTAGGGATGTTCTTCTTCCTGGTGCTCATGGGACTATGAGGAGCAAGGTGTCTTCCAGGTGTGTGTTGAGAGAGGGCAGGTCCTGTCTGCTGGTTCTGGTCAGGAGGTGTGTCATAGGGGTTGACAACAGCATCAGGACGGTCTAGGCTCCAAGAGGACCAATGACGGGCAGCAATTGGAGGGGTCAATTTGGTGCAGGGCTGAGAAGATGCACACAGGGGTTGCCATATGGGGGCTCTTCGTGGCACTGGCCCCTTCTCCTCAACAGGGGCGGGTGGTGGACTGGGATTGCTGGATTGGTGTATCCGGTCTGGACTATCTGCAGTGCCCTGCCACAAAGGAGGATTTGGAGATTGAGGGTGCTGACAGCTAGAGACCTCTTCGTCCTCTCCCAATACACCCCAGAAGTCAAGGGGCAAAGAGGGCAGAGATATGGCAAGGTGCTTGCGTATGGGCATGATCCGAATGCCTGATGCTTGGAGAACATCTGATAATCTGATGCCACCCCATTCGTCCTCATTCTGGGTTGTCCAATTGATGCGTTCATCACGCTCTTGGGGCTGTGGCTGAGAAGAGGCAGGCCGGGGTTTGAGCGATGGGCGGCTAGAAGGCTGAGATGGAGAGTTTGTACAAGAGGAGGGTGATTTCATGTGTTGAGGAGAGGGTGGGCCAAGCACAGAATCCTGATTGGTCTCCCAGACCTCTTCCTGATTGTCTGTCAACAATACTTGGACCGGGCCAGGCTGTTCACTGAAGAGGCAAGAAAAGCAAGAGAAGGGTTTTGGTTAGACACTCTGAAAAATGAACATGGTTAGCTGAAATTAGTACAGTCTCATTAAACATTATCACTCAATTAATGTCACTAATTAAATTATGACAAAATTAATTTATTTAATGGCATAATTACATGAATTATTTGAAAAATTAAATTAAATTAATTAACTTTGTTTAACATTAAGCTTTGTAATTAAAACATTAAGGACTAAAATGCCTTCACATCAGTACTGTTATTGTTAAACTAATTATTTATAATCTTTTTATTTGTTGAAATAAAGCTGAAATAAAGTAAAATATAAACATTACATGAAAAAACCTATGTTGAATGACAACTTTTTACCCCTTGATGCTATTATTTCCTTGTGCATATAAAGGTGTACTTTTTATAGGAAGCCACACATAAAATGCGCATATACATTTGAGATATATTTTATACTACCACAAATATGCAGTATGTATTCATTCATTAAGGCAAACTAAACATAAAATAAGCAAGAAACCTAGAGTTCTAACAGGTCTTTGATAAGATCAGTTGGTGTTATATTTGTAAATCAATACTCATTCATTCATTTCAAAATATTCATTTATTTCAATGTCCAATGATACAGTACCTGAACAAATGGTTTTGTTGCAAGAAACACAATCTAACATTTTCTAAAAAGTTAACAATGCTACAAAGGACCAAATTCAAGGAGACCTGCATCCTTCACACCAGTATTCACGAGCCACTCATACAATTCACACACACAAACACAGTCCCCACGTGCTTTCCACAGCTCACGCTCTACGCGACCTTGACATCATTTTCATAGTCGTCATATAAACCAGAGTTACAGCAGCCATAAATATGCCCAAAAGCTCCCCAGAAGTGGAGTGCACGGGAATGAGCATTGGCTTTGCTCCAGAAGGGAAACCTGCTTGCTATTTGCATTCACCTCTAATAAAGCAGAGCAGAGTTTCCATCAGAATACCATCAATCCTCCTTCATCTCTACTGGCCCTCAGTGACCCACCGATGACCCATGTGATAGATTCATTTTCAGATAGATCTTTATCTAATACCAGTAAAAAGCCTCTGGAAGAAGCAAACACACAATCCTCAGTGTTTTTATTGGATTGTGCAGTGAGAAAAATGTAAAATAAAAAATAAAATAAAATAAAATAAAATAAAATAAAATAAAATAAAATAAAATAAAATAAAATAAAATAAAATAAAATAAAATAAAACACTTTATTGGTTTAAAAAAGCTAAACTGAAATCTTTCACAGTGCCCAGGAATCTGCTTACAGTAAGTACCCTGGGATAGGATTCCCTGACTGGGAATCACTGGTTTAGAGAAGCAGTACTAGGTGATAGGTGGTTCCTGGCGACTGCTGCATGCCCTAGAGTGGGTACAGAGGGAACTGAAGTGGGAGAAGTTCGGTACACAGGTAAACATCCCTGATTAATGCGCTGGAGTGCTCATTTACTGTAAATACTTCCTCAAGCACTACATTGGGTAATTACCCAAGGGGCTTTGGCCAGGTCAGGCCATACATCACATCAACGCCTTTAATCAATGGAGGGGAAAGAGAAAGCAGGGAACAAGAAAAAAAAAAACAAATAAAACAACCGCATTCCATGGGACACACTGCCGCAGTGGCTGTTGCATTGTTCCACTTTATTAGTAAAGTGGCATGCCATGTGTATGTAATATCAGGGGGTAGCCATTCACTAGCCTGGGTTTGCCAATAACTCATCCGACTGCGCCCTGGCTTCTAATACTTGGTCTTATCGGAAATCTATAACACCCGTCCCGTCTGTATGTGTGATTTTAAATGAGAAATTAACCTCTAAAATCTCTGGAAAACAAACAACAAACCCCAAAGAAACCACAGCTCTTTGTGAAAGTAAAATGTCAACTTGCATTCTGACAAACTGATCAGTTAGATCATGTCTGAAAGTTAAAAAATCCTTTAAGCAAGAACTGCATCACAATCACAGAAATATAACAGAATACACACAGCTTTTCTCATTACCAATTTACAAAAGTCCAATATAACTATAATTTTTCGTAATTAAAAAAAATGAACAGACACATGGTTTGGCTTCAAAACCAAAATTTTGACTGTGGTACGATACCAGCCTTGGTTACTGGTGTCTATAATAACAGATGTTAGGTAGAGTATTATATAATGCATGAAAGATTTGCATATCATGTAAATGAAAAATGTACTAATAACTGAACTGACCATGAAATCTGTTAGATAAGTTCTATTTTTAAATCAAGCAATGTCATGGAATTAACAACATATAAAACATATATTTGTATTTCAAAATTAATCTATAATAATACAAATCTATAAATCTTATTAAATCAAAATATTCTGGTGCATGAAGATAATATATCAAAACTAAGAAAAATAACAGTTACCATATTTTGCTAACATGCATAAATTCAGTCTTGCATAAATTTGAGATGGTCTGTGGGTATTATTATACTAACAATTAGTTATAATAATTTATTCATACATTTCATAATCAATACATTTCATTTTGATTCTCAAATAATGCATCAGTGCATTTGAACACCATTATACATCAACTCTACTTTCATGTTTCAAGTAAAAAATTACGTTTGTATGCTGGTATTGTATTTTCACATTTTTGGTACCGCGGTACTGAATATACATCGGTATACCACACAACCCTAACAGACCCAAGGATCTGAGAGAGTACTGATCTAAACAAGCGGTTAGGCTGGACACACAGGGTGACAGTACAGGTACCTGGTGGGCCCCTGTGGGCGGCTGGGCTCCTGCTGCTGCTCTTGTTGTTGCTGCATGCGCTGCTGTAGGCCCCGCGCTCTCCTCATGCATTTTTGCAGCTTGGCGTCAGCAGCCATAGTCCTGCTATGAGTGTTAGCACTGCCCTCATGCATGGAAAATCTTAGTTTAGCTATAATGCAAAAGAACAACAAAAAGGGAAAGGAAAGAAGAGCAGAAGAAAAGAAAATGCAGAAAAGAAAAACAAAGAGCTGAGTTATGAAGGGCCGGCATGCGGACCATTTCTTTGTTATAGAAACGACAAAGTAGTGAAATTGAAAGAAAGAAGAGAGGGTGATGGTGGGATATATCCCACCTTTCACCCCAAAGTGAGCTCTAGGCTGTTCAATAGGCAAAGCTTTGCACACTAGCTCATCAAAGTTGACACATAGTTGAATGCATGTAATGGGTCGATAACAACGATAATAATAGCTTGCATCAGAAGTGTCATGCCCATATGCCCACAAAAAAAAAAAAAAAAAGAGACAGTCACCTGTCTAAATATTTCACATCTAAATTTGTTCAATCCAACTGACTTGCACATTCCACAGAATATTTAGTCACTATGTTGCTCCAAAACATTTATTTGTCTTATTTTACTTATCTATTAATTTATTTATTATTAGTTATGCTGTCTTACTTTTTTCTCTTTTTAAAATGTTTTATATTCTGACTTGTATATTAAAAGGTTGTTATACAAATACAATTAATGATAATAACAACAACAATAATAACAATAATAATAATAATAATTATTATTATTATTAAAAACTAAATATTTATGTGGTCTTGCATTTTTCTCCTTAAAATGTTTTATGTTCTGACCTGTGTATTAAAAGGTTGTTATACAAATACAATTTGAATTAAACAATTACTAATAATAATAACAATAATTTTGTTTTTTATATATTATTTCATCGCATACTATTTTTTATATTACTTTTTTTACATTATATTTACAGCAAAAACAACAACAATAATGATGATTTTCTGTGAGTTACCACTATGTCAAAACTATTTTCCATACAACAAAAATGCATTGTGATTGCTGGCTGTTAAGTTCAACTGAACTTTGGCTTGGTTTATTAAAACAAAAATTGTATATTAGGTCGGAATTTGAACCCATGTCCCCTTGCACATTAAACTATGGATCCCGATCTGCTGAAACAAATAGGTGCATGACACCCCTGAGTTCAATCATTTCCACATTGCCTTTTTAAAAACACATCACCTGCTGTTGTGCAGTTTTTTGCTTACTGAACAAACCCATTCACAATGAGTGACATAAACAGAGTTCAGAAAGATCATAATATGGAGATGCACTGGGCTGCTCTGCTGAACGACAAGAGAGAAACCAATGACTGTGATTGAGCTTTTAAGCCCTTGTTCGCAATGTGTACTAAATAACATGTTGAAATTCATCACACTTATTAACTGTTAATTGCATCCCAAAAATGAGTTCGCATTAGGAAACAGTTGATTTGGTTGCTCTCCCGTCTGGGGCTGTTACATGGAAAACTGCATGGGAGGTGTGTGTTGCCATGGTTTCCTTGAACCCCTTTCATTTAAGTCTGGTTTAGCATTAATTCTGCCTATCATAAAAATGCTATTTTCAGAACATTTACTGCTGTCAACACCAGCTGTGCCTGAGCTAGCTTTAACTGCAGATGACGTGCATCGTTTTCAATGGGTTGAAAAGGAGCTGACGGCATTCTGGGAGATGCAAAGGGGCGAAGTTTTAGGACGGCACACCACAGACTGAAGACACAAAAAGCAGGAGCGACAGCCAAGGCAGACACACAAACGTAAACACACACAAAACAAATGATGGATTGCAGGATTGTGGCAGGCATTGCTTTCGTTTGGCCAGAGGAACAGGAAACTATTCTTCTATATAGTGAAGGCATGACCTTATAGGCTGCCACTGGATCTTAGAGGCCTGTATGCACTTTGGGCCAAATCGGATCTGTCTCGGCGAGGTCTGCGGGGATCTGACGAGTGGAAATATTTACAAAAGCTGTCTTCCCTTTATATATAGTAGTGCAACGCCTCACATATACAGACATGCACACACATACAGTCATGGCCAAAAATATCGGCACCCTTGGAAAATATGATCAAAGAAGGCTGTGAAAATGTATCTGCATTGTTAATCATTTGACCTTTTATTTTAAAACAATCACAAAAATCTAACCTTTCATTGGATAATAAGAATTTAAAATGGAGAGGAAATATCATTATGAAATAAATGTTTTTCTCAAATACACGTTGGACACAATTATTGGCACCCCTAGAAATTCTCATGAGTAAAATATCTATGAAGTATATTCCCATTCATATTCACAATTTTGAGCACTCCAGGGTGATTATGAACATGAAATTATCCAGCCATGGCTTCCTGTTTCACAGAAATATAAATAGGAGGGAAAACAAAGCCCAAATTCCCTTAATCATCCATCACAATGAGAAAAATCAAAGAATATATTTCTGATGTGCAGCAAAAGATAATTGAGCTTCACAAATTAGTGAAGTGGCTTTAAGAAAAGAGCTAGAGCAGTGAAAATTCCCATTTCCACCATCAGGGCAATAATTACGAATTTCCAATCAACATAAAATGTTACGAAACTGCCTGGAAGAGCACGTGTGTCTATTAGGGGTGGCACGATACGTGTACCGAACCGTACGGTTCACGGGGCAAATTCCAAATGGAAGTGATCATCCCTATCGCCTTGGAGTGGGGACTTTGGAGTGAACAGGGCACGTGCGAGCCATTATTTAGTCGTTTGAAACGCACTTGGCAAAGGGAGCGATCTAATTTCCTCATAATCTCCAGCTGGGATGTTCCTGTGACAACACAGCACGGTGTCCATCAGTGGATGTCGCTGTTTTAATGTCATATGTCTCTTTATTGTTGTTAGCATAACTGTTGCAAATGAACATACATTTTATATTTTAAAACGTTTTTAAAGTTTTTCGCTATATAATATATAAAAACTAATATGTATACAACTTTTTAAAATATAAAATGTATATTGTTTTATGCCGGTGTCGGTCAGCGAATCTGCTGTGCTGCGTGCCATGCTGCGTAGTGCTTTGTCACAGAAACATCCCAGCTGCAGATGAGGAAATTAGCTCCCTTTGCCAAGTGCATTTCAAACGACAAAATAATGGCACGCACGTGCCCTGTTCACTCCAAAGTCCCCACTCCAAGGGGATAGGGATGATCACTTCCATTTGGAATTTGCCCCGTGAACCGTACGGTTCGGTACGCGTATCGTGCCACCCCTAGTGTCTATATCGTCCTAATGCACGGTGAGAAGGAGAGTTTGAGTGGCTAAAGACTCTCCGAGGACCACAGCTGGAGAATTGAAAATAGTTGAGTCTCGGGGTCAGAAAACCTTTAAAAAAAACTGTCAAACAGCACCTACATCACCACATGTTGTTCGGAAGGGTTTCGAGAAAAATTCTCCTCGCTCATCCAAAAACAAACTCCAGCATATTCAGTTATCAGACACGACTGGAACTTCAAATGGGACTGGCTTCTATGGTCAGATGAAACTAAAAAATAAGCTTTTTAGCAGCAAACACTCAAGATGGGTTTGGTGAACACAGGGATAAAAAGTACCCCATGTGTACAATGAAATATACTGCTGTATTTTTGATGTTGTGGGCCTATATTTCTGCTGGAGGTCCTGGACATCTTGTTTAGACACATGGCATCATGGATTCTATCAAATACCAACAGATAAAAAATAAATAAGTGACTGATTCTGTTAGAAATCTTATAATGGGCCGTGTTTGGATCTTCCAACCGGACAATAATCCAAACACAAACCTCAAAAACAACACAAAAATGGGTCACTGGGCACAAAACCAAGCTTCTGCTATGGCCATTCCAGTCCTCTGACCTGATCCCTATAGAAAATGAGTGGGGTGAACTGAAGAGAAGAAGCACCGTCTTGGAGCTGTGAATCTGAAGGATCTGGAGAGATTCTGGATGAAGGAATGGTCTCTGATCTCTTTTCAGGTGTTCTCTAACCTCATCAGGCATTATAGGAGAAAATTTAGAGCTGTTAAACTGGCAAATGGAGATGTCAAAAAATATTGAATAAAAGGGTGCCATTAATTGTGGCCAATGTGTATTAGAGAAAAACATTTATTTCATAATGATATTTCCCCTCATTTTAAATTCTTATTATCCAAATGAAAGGTTAGATTTTTGTGAATTTTTTTAATAAAAGATCAAAAGGATTAACAATGCAGATTAATTTTCACAGCCTTCTTTGATCATATTTACCAAGGGTGCCGATATTTTTGGCCATGACTGTATATACGCATACCGTAAGCAAAGTGAGACAGAGATGGAGGGTTTGCCGACCTGGATAGGTATAAATAGCTTTGTGGAGAGTTTTGCATGGCTGAAATTGTTCTCCGCTCATTAATCATTCAAGCAGGTATGCCAGCGCTTCGGACAAAAACACTGTTGTTCCAGGTAAGCGCGAGATACACAGCCACCTTTTTTGTTTTAATTTGGAGAGTGCTGAGAGATTTCGACAGGATTGTGCATCAGTATCCTCACACGATGGCTCAGCACAATCACAATCCAATCCTTCCACCAAAAGGGATTTATAGAGGTCGGGAATGTTATGATGGTGAATCCAGAACGGATTTAAGTTTGCGTGTGACTGTGGGTGAGGCCCATTCAAATGGTGTTCCAAATGGAGGGCTCACACAGAATAAAATGTTAAAAAAAAAAAAAAAAAGGATTAAAATTGTTCCAGCCTCTGTCTGGCACAGATCAGGACTCTCAAATGGCCAAAGCCGAGCGGTTTTCAATAGCACGCCACTATCAGCGGTATTAACAATCAACAGGCAGAGCCACATGCCCTGCCAATTAGATTGTGAAAATCTGTGCAAATGGTGACTCTGATCACAGCACTAAGTGAACAGAAACAGGGATGCACTGAATATTACATTAAAATAAAGAAATATAAACAATAAAAAATACAATTATTAAAATAAAAAAGTAAACAATAAAAAAATTAATTAAATAAATTAAAATAAGCTCATAAATATTATTATAAGAAAATATTATTTTCATGCTATCAATACCTCAAATTTCAAGTTATTTTAGGCATAAAAAAAGAATATACAGTATAAAATGGATATTTATTTTGAGATTTGTTAAACATTACAATTAGCAGTGTTGTTAAATTATTAGTGTTTTTAAATGACAAAACCTAGTGAAAAATAAATATACTAAAATGTATTTAAAATACATTTATTTCATGCTGAGTATACTACAAATACATTTGCATACTGTATATACGTACTTAATAAAAAAAAAAAAAATACCCTGCAATTGTACATTTAGTATACCACACTGGCATAATTAAAGTCTGATAAAAAGGAATACCAAATTTTGTGCTTAATTGTGCAAAAGTAGTGCTGAAGTCCAACTAAAGATATACTGAAGTATATCTGATTGTGCTAAAGTGGAACTATTGCAAGTATACTTTAGGTACACTTTAAATATCTTGCATTTAAAGACCGATATTATTCAAAAACCAAACAATCCTCATCAATAATGACATTGAAACACATTTTAGGCCTAATATTAAGAAATGTGCATTGTGCATAAGTAGTACTCCAAATAAAGTTTAATTATACTTTTTATATCAGTAAGTCTTGTGCGATATGTCAGTAAATATGTTAATATATTTGAACTATACTTTTTTACTAGACAACAATTCAGAAATAAGGGAAAATAGCATGCACAAATAAATATCCAATTTCTTTCGAAAAACAAAAACCTTCTAATACTTCTAATACCAATTTAGAAACAATATACTGTGCATCCCTAGACAAAACAAAGACAGGATAATGACAAATAATATGCCGCCCACACACATAAACAAGGAGAATGGCACACAGAGAGACAAACAGAAGCAAACACACACACACAGGGTGCTGCAGGAAGGGAAGGCAGTGTTGGGGTATTACTAGTGGGTTTGTGTCATGTTGCGAGGACATGAATGTTTTTAGGAGCTGCTTTCTTATCAAACGAACCAAGAAAGTGCATATATTGGGTAAGTGACGGTTACCCGAGCGGAGAGCGGAGGAGTTGGGCGTAGCAAGCAGAGGCAGGTTAGAATTACTTACACACAGCGTGGTGGGAGAGCGCCAGGGCTGTAGCTGTATCCCCAGCTTGCTCCAGGCGCAGCGACTGCTCTAAGAGAGAGTCAGCCTCCGCCAGGCAGTGCTCAAAACTGCCCCCCTTCCCTGCAATTAACACACCAAGGCCAGGCCTCTGAGAACACGCTCATACATGCACAAATACTGCTCACAGGAGCCCCCGCGCGTTCCCGGGAACATACCACTCACAACGTTTGCACGGCTTACCGGGAATGGAGATGTCCACTGACACACAAGCGCACACAGTCTGATGACTGCCACTAACACAACTCAATCACAATTTGACATGTTTATACACACATCATGCACACTGACTAGGGAGAACTCAGATTCAAGATTGAAAATGTAAGATTTCAGATTTCGGTGTATAGGTACGTTTTTGATGGTATGGCTCCCATCTACAATATTTATATTATAATACATGGTGTTACAATGCTATTTAAATTCTTTTTATTATTTAAAGATCTTGAGACATTGCATTAAGAGTTAATTAAGACAGGAAAGAGTAAACTTTTACTTCCAAACTATCCATGCTGGGAAAAAAGTTTGAACCAACCTAAATTGGTTTGCTGGTTTTTGTTGGTTTAAACTGGTTTGCTGGTCTCCCAGTACATGGCCAAGTTTGTGTTAAGTTGCTTTAGTTGATCGGTCGGCCTGATCAGGTCAAAAGTATGTAAGCTACCACCCCAGAAGCATTAAAGGGATAGTTCACCCAAAAATGAAAATTACCCCATGATTTATTTACTCACCCTCAAGCCATCCTAGGTGTATAGGACTTTCTTCTTTCAGACAAATACAATAGAAAAATGTCCTGGCTCTTCCAAACTTTATAATGGCAATGAATGGTGGTCAAGGTTTTGAAGCCCAAAAAAGTATATCTATCCATCATAAAAAAGTACTCCACACGGCTCCAGAGGGGTAATAAAAGCCTTCTGAAGCGATGCATTTGTGTAAGAAAAATAATTAATATTTAAGACTTTATAAACCATAATCTCTGACTTCGCTAACTGTCGTACGTGATGTACATGGTACATGGATGTACTTTTTTGGGCTTCAAAATCTTGCCCCATTCACTGCCATTATAAAGCTTGAAAGAGCCAAGACATTTTTTAATATAACTCTGATTGTATTCGTCTGAAAGAAGAAAGTCATATACACCTAGGATGGCTTGAGGCTTGAGAGTAATTAATGGGGTAATTTTCATTTTTGGGTAAACTATCCCTTTAAATCAGACCAGCCTAAACAGCATAGAAAGCCATCAGAAAAAAAAGCTATTCAAAAATCTCTAATATCAACCGATAACCAATATGGTACCGGTAAATTGTGCATCCCTAAAAACAAACTTGAAGTCATTTTCTGGTCTTAAAGGTGCCATAGAATGGAAAACTGTATTTACCTTGGCATAGTTAAATAATAACAGTTCTGTACATGGAAATGACATACCGTGAGCATCAAACACCATAGTTTCCTCCTTCTTATGTAAATCTCATGAATAAAAAAGACCACTGAAAAATTGGCGAATCAGAACATAACACCGACTGTGACGTAACAGTCAGGATCACTACGCCCCCAACATTTGCATAACGTCTACCCGCCCATGTTCTAGGCCAGCCGCCAGATGAACCTGCACAGCCGAATCATCAGAAGTTCTGCAGGTATTGTAAAGAAATAAGCGAGGACAACAGCGAAAATGGCAGATCATGGAAATAAATGTTATGTATCAGGCTGTGCAGGGGATGTGATGTGCAGGGATGGGTTGGTGTCTGTATTCAGAAAGGCACGGAAAGCAAATAACGTGTTCTAATAAAATAACGCGAGCCACTAAAGGGACGTGGTTAGCTTGTTAGCGGTAGTCTGTTGCATTACGGTACATACGATTTCACTTACCATATAAACAGAGCAAGGAGAGATGACTGAGGATGATGGCGAATGATTTACAGATCCTGAGCACCACTGACAAGCATCTGATCTTGTAAAATGTGTGGTAAGTACTGCCGCTCCATAGTATAAACAGAGTACGTGCGATCGCAAATCTCGAAAGCAAAAGTGAAACTATAGCGTGATCGACCGATCGTTCAAAAGCAGTTTCAGTGCCCCGCATATTAATAGCGGCTCCCTGATGCCCGCATTTTATGTACAGTATAATTACCCAATGATATAACTGTGAGAGAAAGTATTGAAATATATATTTTCCTCCCTGTGTTTCCTTCCTGCTGTGAGCTACTGAAATGAGCCGCACTGTGAAACAGCCAATCAGAGCAGAGCTCATTATTATTCATGACCCTTCCAAATAAGCCAATAACAAACCATTTCATTCTAGGGAGAAATCCTAGGGTTGTAAATGCACATGTAAAACCGTTTCTGGAGTTTTTTGCCCTTACCTAAGCCACATACCTTCTATGTAGATATCAGAGAACAATTTAAAATACTGTATCAATGCATTCTATGGCACCTTTAAACTGGTTTGTTGTTCTTAAATTGGTCTAGATGGTCTCCCAGCATGGCCAAGCTGGTGTTAATTTGGTTAAGCTGGTTGGTCGGCCAGGTCAGGTGAAAAGTATGTAAAGCCCCCTAGAAGCATCAAATCAGACCAGCTTAAAAAGCTTAGCCAGCCATCAAAAAATTTATGAAAAATTTGAATATTAAGCAATATCCAATATGTTACTGATGTAGTGGGCATCCCTGGATACCACACTAAACTGGTTTGCTGGTCTTAAGTGGTTTAAACTGGTCTCCCAGTTAGTCTTAAATCGATCTAGCTGGTCTCCCTGCATAGCCAAGCTGGTGTTAAGTTGGTTTAGCTGGTCGGTCAGCCTGATCAGGTGAAAACTGAACAAAACCACTCTAGAACCATCAAAACAGAATGATCTAAACAGCTTAGCCAGCCATAAAAAAGAAAACAATTTAAAAATGTCTAACTTGAATAGATGATCTATATGGTATTGATGTATTGTACATCCCTAGAAAGCCATCAAAACAGACCAGCCTAACCAGATTAGCAAGGCTGAGAAACCAGCTAACCGTTTTTGGCTGGTTTAAGCTGGTTTTTGTAGAAGGGATTAGAAGGGATTTTCTCTTTAAACACAATTCCTAGCTCCTTTCATTTGGTTTCTGCTGTTTGGCCCTGTGTGGCATTTACCCTGGTGCTGAAGTTCGTCCAGGTCCATGAACTTGCTGGGTCTGGGATTGAAGCCCTGCGCTGCTTCTCTCTCCTTCTCCTTCTTCCTCTGGAGCTCCTGCTGCCTGGCCCTGCGAGCAACTTCCTCTTGCAATTCATCCAGCTCGCTGCGCCCCTCTCCTACACATACACAAAGACATAAATAAGTAACAGTAATACTCATATGCTAGTTAAACACTTGAAATGAACACCTTGTACTGTAGCAATAGTGGGTTAAAGCACATAGGCAAAGACTCACCCAAACTCAGTGGACTGCTGCTCCAGGTGGGTGATTTGAGGTCTTGCAGGATGGCACTGCTGCTTTTGGATTTGGGCACTGTGCGCCAGGAGGGCCCAGAAGTCACGGGTCTCTTACTGCCGCTGTCCCTGAAGCGGAAAAGAGCATATGTCATTCACTCAGTCATCGTGAGAGTGATTCTTAATGTCTCTGTAGAATATTTGTCTGTGTATACTACAACATTAAGGCTTATGGTACAAGCCTTATATATTCAATACAGTTGTTGGCATTTTACAATTAAAAAACACTGTGAATATTAACACCTTCAGAAACAATCTATGAAACAGATTTGTTGTATAGACATACAGTATATGAAGCAGGTCTGGGTGATGCTTGCTTATTTCTGCATCATATTTCAACCATTATTTATAGAAATATAGTGTTGAAAATATCAAACATGATGCAGCAGGTATTTGAGGTATATTATTCATCAGCGTAATACATTTCATGACACATTATGCCCACCAAAAAAAAAAAAAAAAAGTTAATCAAATCATTAAATTAAATTAATTTAAAACTGAAATATAATTTGATTAAGATTAGTGGTGTCAAAATTAGCGCAATTAATTTTCAGTTTAACGCGTTAAAAATATTTAATGCAATTAACGCAGGGGCAGAGCTAGGGTTGGCCACCCCACTCACAACTGCTGTTTCTGTCACTTTTTCTCTTGACAAGAAGTGCATTTATTCAGTCGCAGAGCGTCTTTACGAACACATCAAACCGGAGACGTTTCAGATGCACGCTCCACTTCATTTCAGCGCCAGGCGCGAGTCAAACGAGTGCAGAAACGGTACTGCGCTGTAGTCTGCCCTGTATCATTTCATATCAAAGCACAAAATAAACTATGTGCATGCAATATTGTGGTCAGTTAAGTCATAATGTTACCAAAAAGGCGATTAAAGCTGCCTTAAAACTGTGCGTGGCTGCGTGCATGTAATATATTTTATATGAGTCACATTTAAGAACATGTCTCTGAATTGGTTTTCAAAACTTTCCTGGAGCAGCCCAGCACTGTCTCCCTCATCTAACACACCTGATTCAACTCGTCAGCTCATTAATAGAGACTTTATGACCTTAAGTGTGTCAGAAATGGTAAAAAGAGTTGAGAGAAAATATGATGTGTGTGAGATCCACGTCAAGTTCAGCAGCAGCAGCAGCTCTTAAAGAAATAACAGCCAAAACAACCTAATAACAGCTGCTGTGATGTCTATTAATCAAAGGACAAAGAAAAAAAGAGCAAAAAAAGAACTTTTATAGCTTTAAGGATTCATCTATATTTAATTTAGTATTTAGTGTTTGATAACTTCAATTTCAATTTCTGTATATTTCTGCTGAAGGGCAGAGGTAAATATGACATTTATAATAATGGGTTTATGTGAAGATTGTTTTAAGTTCACTTAAATTAGAAGTTATTTTTTAAAAGTCTAATAAATGTTAAATTATACTGTAATGTTTAATGGCTGTAGTAAATAGGTAAATATTGGGAGGGGGGGGAATTTTATAGAGAAATCAGTATTGGTATCAGTGATACTGGCCTTCAGTCATAAAAAAAAAAGATGCCATTAAACAAATATTAAAAGATATACTAGTCTTTATGTTGTTTGTACATTAATTTGAAGATTGAATGTGAAATTACTGGAATATAAAAGTATATTTAAAAACTTTAATGTTAGGGGGGATTAATCACGATTAATTTCAGAAAAAATGTGCGGTTAATTAGTTAAATTTTTTAATCGATTGACAGCACTAATTAAGATACATTCATAGCAGGAACTAATATATAAATATACAAATAGTCTGGTCTATCATTTTTAAAAAATATAATCGATTTCCCCACACTCATTATCTCAAATGGCTTGGGTATGAAGAGCATTCACAGCTTATATGGACTGCACACCCCTGATATATAGGTTAGTTTTGGCCAAGTTGATGTGTTACCTGTGAGCACTGGTGCTTGGGTTGTCGCTGAGGGGCATGTCCATGCTGATGGGGCTGTTGCTGTTCCTCTCACTACTTTCATAGCCGCTCTCCATCCTCTGGATCAGCCGAGGCTGCTGTTCCACGCCTCTTAAAGGTGGTGGGATCGGTAGATGCTCCACTTCTGTTTCTGGCACGCCCCCTGAGCCATCGGTCATGCCCCCCATCTCTGCTCCTGCAATGCTTGACCCCTCCACTGCAGCCCCTGAGACCAGCTCACTGTGCCCTGGTGACATCGGGTCTTCCGGCAGCGGGGAAGGTCCGAGCGTGGTGTAGCCAGCCGGCAGATGCTTTTCCCGGCTGAAGATACTGTCAATGTTCAGGGCCTCTCTTCTGGGTCTCCATGTGGGCCGATAGCGCCCTCCACTGGAGCTGGACTTGGACTCGCTGCTGGTGCTCTCGTCTTCCCAATCTCTCGCCCGCGCCCCAGCCTCCGAGCCGCCCACCCCTGAGCTAGAGGACGATGAGAGGGGTCTGCTGTGGATCATATTCACAGTCTCTTTATAGTCCTGCAGATGGCCAGTAGAAGAGGGCCTCGGCGTACAAAGGGGAGTGGCCTGGTCTTTAAGAACCTCCCCTGAAGAAAAAAAAAAAAATCACATTTATGAAAGCTTTAAGTAGTAAATTTGACAGGACATGTGCCTTCTCAGTTTGATTCAGCATGACGCGTTTGCCAGTGGAATTTATATTAGAGAGCGTGTGTGTTTGTTAAAGTACCTGCAGTGTCCATGCTGTTCTGGGAACCGCTGCTGTCCTGATTACACACCACAGTTCCCTGAGAGTCAGAAGAGAAATGGGAGGCCATGGACTCATGGTGTGATCGAGAGTGCTTGTAGCTGTAGCTGTCTGTGGAAGAGTCTGTGCGTGTGTCACTTGAAATTGAGGGCTCCCTCCCTGACGACGACAACAACAACAGCAGAGAAGGCATTTAGAAATAGAGAAAGTTAGCTTCAGCTATCCAGCTGCAACTGCTCAAAGGTCAGATTTTAAAGGGATAGTTCACCCAAAAATTTAAATCCTCCCAAATCATATTATCATTAAAATCCTTAAAATCATACCAAACCTACTTTAAAAACTCGCATCCTTCCACAAAGGAAGAAAATTCAAAGTATATATTGAATGTACTTTATGATGTACAATGTACAATGAATGTGGACTGAAGCTTTCAGAATTCAGAAAAGAAAAGTAAAAACTCCATAAAGTTTGTCGATATGATTTGGCATAAGGTTTTTTTTAAATCAATGGTTCTCAACCAGGGGTCCGGGGCCCACTAGGGGGCCTCAGCAAACTTCCAAAGGACCGTAAAGGTGACTTGAAATGATTAAGAATAGGACAAAACAAGCATTAATATACAGAAAAGCAAGTAAATATTTAGATATTTTTTAATCCACCCCCTTTAAATTACAACCTGGATATACTGTATGAGGCCTAATTTTTAAAAGCGTTATTTCTAGACCTGGAAAAGTCATGAAAACTAATCAAATCTTAAAGCTCTATGGCCATTTTTGAAATAAATATAAATTTTTGTATGCATGCCAAGCTTTAAAATATTTTACTGTGTAGAAATTGTGAGTAAACAGTACTTTTGAAAATCCTCATCCTTAATCCTAATGGGAAAAAAATCATGAAAAACTGGAAAAATCACAGGGCCTTCAGTGGACAATTGAGTCAAAAAGGTTGAGAAACATTGTTTTAAAGTCATATTATAGCATTGGGTGAGATATAGAATGAAATGTTTTTATTTACTGAAAACATTCCTCTCCAGTGAACCGTTAACTCAAGAATTGCTTTGAGGCTTTAGGTGACTCAGTTGTGAACCTTGTAACCAGATCAGGCCATTGCATGAATGAACAAAATAATCTGTTTCAGTGAAAAGACCTGATTCAAAAGAATTATTCAGACATCGCTACATCTCTCATGAATGTGCTAAGTACAGTTAAATAAACTAAACAGTTTTTTTCAGTTTAAAAAAAATCAAATGTATGGTTTAGTGCTGTATTGACCACTTTTTTTTTCAATGTTTTGGACTCATTTTCAGGCTTGAAAACTTAAGTGCCAATTCAAATGTGATGTTTCATATGGATTTGGATTGACTGTATTTTCATTTTTAAGTGAACTATTCCTTTGTTTGATTCTAAGAATAAGCGTTGATAAGTAGTACTGTTTCTTTTTTGTTTAACCCTCTACCTCTCCGTCCCGCCTCTCACTTCCTCTTTGTCTCACCGGAGTCTTCGCTGTCATAGCCGGCCTTGCTACTGTGGTGCAGGTCCAGCTGCGCTGCCAGCATGTCTTGCGTTGACACGGGCGTCCCTCGGGGGTCAGCGTACAGCAGCAGAAGTGGCTGGTAGTGGCCTTTTATACATCTCGACACCACATCTTTCCACTTAGGTCCGATCTGTGACGGTTTGGTGAATTCAGAGTTACCGCACATTCCATTCACAATTAGAAACACTAGAATCAGCTGCCAGAGACAAACACGTCATTACCTCCTTCACATGTGCATCATCGAAGTACATCCACTTGCGTATCTTGGTCTGGAAGAAGAAGGTGGAGTAATGCTTGCCGTAGTAGCAAACCATGCCCACAAGGTAGAGCTCCGATTGTTTGGCCCTCTCATCCGTCACACGGTAGAACAGCTGGAGGGCGGGCACATAAAGAGAGAATGATTTAGAGTTGACTCGATACTATACTGCAGTGAAAAATTAAACCATTATAACTAAATATTGACTTGTCAGCACTAGCAGAGCGTATTATTTTAAGACTAACAGTTAATTGAAAAACAGTTAATTGAAAATTAAATAAGAGTACTTAGTTTCAACATAATTATGTGAATAATTTGAGTAATCTGAAACATTTGAGCAACAGGTAACACAATGTTCATGAGAGGAAATCTCTAAACAAGGTCCCTTCAAAAAGGGTTAAAAATGTGAAAGTATTGTCTCTCTTTCAGGTCATGAGTGTGAATTTGAATGGAATTGGTCACACATACACGGATGTTGAATTAGACGTAATTGATGTAATTTGAATTGCAGTGACAGAAGGAATTCATTGAATTGCAATTAAAAAAAAGTAAAAATCAACAGTCACACAACAGTAAAATTTCATTATTTTAGTAATAACACATAATTATATCATTCATTTTGGCAATTCTCCAACATGATATGACTGATAACATGAATAAAAATGTAATAAGTATAATATTAAAATTAACAAATGTAATATTAATCATAGTTTATTATTATTATTATTATCATTTACTCTCTTATTCTCACCAAGGCTGCATTTATTTGATGAAAAATGTAGTAAAACTATAATATTGTGAAATATGATTCCAACTACATTTTAATGTATTTTAAAATGTATTTAATCTTGTAATGGAAAAGCTGAATTTTAGGCAGCCATTACTCCATATGCTGTGTGTATGAAAACTTCAAAAAGTCTCTTCGAATTTCATTCTATTTTTTATGCACTTAAATTCAAGTTCTGCATTCTGTGTAACACAGAATGGCACACAACCCTGCCGTGAAGTTGATGTGAGAACACTGTAACACTAGTGGGGCCACAGAGATATTGAATGTGACAAAGAGCACACTGTGTTTCCTCCTCTTGTCTTGAACTCTGCATAAGAGAGAGGGAGCTGGAAGCTCAAGGTTATTGCATTGAAGTGGTGACAAAAAGGAACAATGATAGTGTGAGTCTTACATCACCCAACCGCAGGCACGTGCCCAGGCTGTGGATGACGTCTTCGGCTAGATCAGAGTGATCCGAGTCCCACACCAGGCCGATGCTGATGATCTCCGGGCAGTTCATCAGAACCCGCCGAATCCGCAACATCTCACCACAGTTACTCTGAAACAATGAGAGAAAAAAGAGGGCATCTTGATCACATGTGCATGTGTGCGTGTGTGAGAGAGAGAAAAGGTGAAGGAGAGATGAAAGGAAAGCTTCAAACAGGGCAACATGGTCCAGCAGGGCCTTATGTTCGGCACCCAATGTTCTAGCTGTGCTCTTTGAGTCACCGCCCTCCGTCGAGCGCTTTGGCAGTGGTATACGGAAACAGGCTCTGGCGACGAGCACCACTGCCAGCCTGACCCCTTCCCTCAACGTACAAAAACCTAGTCGGGCACTGCCTTTGTGGAGCGGGCAGCGGGGTGACAAACAGGCTGGCACCAGACCTGGGCAGGAAGGGATTAGACAAAGAGCCCAGTTCTCAGAACCGGCCTCTCTCTCTCTCTCTCTCTCCACCTCAGTCGCTCCATCACAGACAAACACACACAAGCGAGGCAGCCAATGAACAGCCAGCAGCGGCAGCACTGCTGAGATTTGGGACAGACACACAGTGTCCCATTAGAGATCATTGTTAGCCTCAGCTCCGCAGTCTGTCCTGCCAAGCGCTGGGAATCCAGACAAACACATGCTTTCAGGGCCAGACGACTAAGCTTCTAAAGAGCAGTGACGTTACAGACTACCGATCTCAGCTGCATTTCAATAAAGCCATTTCAGGGAATCGACAAATGGAAAATCACTGGAAATGAAAGCATGGATTTCAGCTTGACTGAATTTTGACTCATTTCGCTGATTTGGTACAGAGCAGACTGTAAAGAGCTGACATGGGTTTCTCCGTAAGCACGCTGAATGATGCTGGATTGTGTTTGGGTTGATGAAATCATCCACCTCCTGTGGCGGGGTGAGGGTGCACAGTGTGTGGTAAGAGCTGATCGGCAGCTGGTGTGTAATAGGGTAGGACTGTGTGTGTGTGAGTGTGTGTTAGGGGTCTGTCATCTGTAAAGAGGAGAGGAGCAGTGAGCAAAACACTCTCTCGGGCAAAGAACAGACGGTCTTTATGCTTCCACGTAAACAGCAGAGCTTAAATGAGTATCTGGGTGGCTTGAAGAAGGGTTTGTTTTGAATCACTTGGGTGAAGATCAAGTTAACGGGCAAAATCAAACCATAACTGAGGGCATGAAAGGCATGAAAGAATTTTATCCAATGGGATCTGACTGGATGGTGAAAATTAGGCTATTATTTTTTGGAATACTTGATCCTGATTGGCCAAAACTAATCAGCTAAACTGTATATTTCAGCGTTGCCCCAGTCATCCGATTTTCAATATAGCTGTGCACTAATAAAATGAAGGTAAATGATATGAATTTATTAATTCACATTAATTCAACATAAAAATGGAAATAAATGAATCACTTATAAACTGACAAATAAATTGATATATTTCAAATTGCTTATTTAATCAATGTTTTAAAATGTAATTAAATACAACAAAATAGTAAATGATTTTTTTTTTCAATTTAAATTGTATTTTGAGTCAAAACCTAACTGGCTGCCCCAACGAGAGAACCGTCCAATGACTTTTTCTTTTTTTTTTTTAACTCAACTTAGAAATGGATAAAGAAATGCATATGGCAAAACAACAAAGAAAAGCATCTAAACATTTATTATTCCTTCATTTTATTTAAAGTGTTACCCCAAGTCCTCCATATGCTTGTTTCATGTCTCATCTAGCACTCCACAGTGTCTTTATTTTCACAAAATAAATACATTTTATTTAATAATTAAAATTAATTTAAAAAATAAAGCACTACGAGGCCATTTTTTTCTGTCTTGTTTTCTTATGACATTGTCTTCATTTTCTCATGAGGAAAAAAATCTGTACGCCTCTCAACATTTCTCTGGTCAGCCGCAGACATTCCAGTCCCTTGAATTGGCAATGTAATCAACCACGTTCAGACTCACTACAGTCATAAAGTTGTAGCCTCCTTCTCAAGCATCGGACACTGACTTGTAGGTGATCCATATAGCTATTACTCAAATTTTTTACACATTAAACTAAAAATTTAAGCATGAAAAACGTTAAAACGTGTGTGTATGCATGTACTCACCGGACAGTTTCGCAGGTCGCCCATGGTGCTGGCATTGCGGAGAAGCTCTCCAAACATGTCAGGCGTGGGCTTCTCCTTACATTCCAGCATTCGCACAGCTTGGTTACTGCAGCAGAGGGAATAAGAAACAGACGTGTCCTCAAGCACCAGAGTTAACACCACTGACAGGAAATACACACACAACTCTACATACAATAATGTTGAACCTTAATTAAAAGTATAATACAGCTCAGTATTACATTTTTTCAGCTGCCCAAAAACTTTAGTCTTCACAGATGTTATATTCCCTAGAAGACATCAGAAACTAATGTAGCAGCACTCGTTCTCTGTTCCATCTCCACATGGTCTCCATCAGAACAGAAGCCGCAGGCCTGTGCAGAAATCAGCGTACTTTACTGGCTAATGTTTCCTTAAGCTAAGCGTGATAGCATCCATTTGACATGCAGCATATCTGCACACATGAAGCGTCTGTCAGCATGTCTGCATGGAGGAAATGTGCCGAGACAGTCCCTTGAGGGCTAAATACAACCTATATGCAGACACCAATTTACATCAGACAGACAGGTCTACCCTTTCTCTCGCTGTCTTACTTTCAGCATTATTCAGTGTGCTTTACTTGCAAATGATGGTCATACTCAAAAACCCAATATGTTCTTTTTCATGTTAATCGTACTGCTCTTTTTGCAATTAAACAGTTAATGTACTGAAATAGCCACTTTGACCTTGAATCACGCTTCACATTGTTTAGCATGCAGTGTTACCGCTCATCATATTCAACACATTAATAATGATGTTAAGAGGGTGGATGGCATCATCTTTTTTCCTTTCTGGCATGTTTCCTGCATATCCATGCATCTATATAATCTATCGCATGCATTATCATTCGCAGGGTGACATATGATGGCAATGCGAATGATTTGCACAAAAATGGTCGATTTATGAATTGCGTGACGCTACTGAAAATCTCTGATCGATTCTAGTGTCTAAACCACTTTACATTATAGGTGTGCTGATATAACTATTATAAAGTTGCACTGTTGTTTGGCATTACAGCTTCATGTATTCAGGTTTCTATTAAATTAGTTATCTATTTATGCTCATGGAAGATTAAAAGGTATGGTGTAATTTGCACTGCAATACAGTTCTATGTAAATGCGACTTGGCAAACAACTGAATAAACAAACCTTGAATAAAATTATGCACATGATAAGTTTAACATGCATTTCATTTGGATGTGCATTTCATTGGAATCCCAAATGTGCCATGCTTAGGTAGATGTGTAGTTCATAGTGTAGGATTGCAAATCAGTTCTTTCAGAATGATAAATGTAAGCCTCGCGGTACAGATAAACCTGTCCGATCTGTTTCACAAAAGAGAGAAATAAATAAATAAAAGTTCCATTGTTTTCCATGATATGTGCGAGCTTGGTTTAGCAGCTTTGTTTCTGGATGAAAAATACTGAGCTAGGATTTTGAGCATATTGTGTGGTCTTTGTTTTCTGGTGTGAGTTTGTGTATGCATGTGGACGTGGCTTCCCACTTTCCTCATATTTGTTCATACGAAAGCCGTCGTGTGAGAATTCAAGGCTGCACAGGGTTACAAGCATCCAGGAGTGAAGGAACACATTGTACTATCATTTACTGCCACACGACCATGTGGCAAATCACACGATTTACTGCAGAGTGAGTGTGTGTGTGTGTGTGTGAGCGTAAGAGAGAAGAGAGACTGCGTGTTTTTATGCACGTGTGCAATGCAAAACCAGTAAACTGTGTGTGAAATGTTAAAGGTTAATACATATTAAGCAATTTAAAGTGAAATATCTGTGCATGAGCATCCATTATCCATTTTCAAACATGGAGAATTGTTGCTTTCATATCTGATACAGAAATCAATCAGGGATGTCTAAATCTATGTGTGTATTTAATATATATTTTCATCCTTTCAAGTTTTTTATAAATATATTACATATTACAAATAAATCATATTTAACGGAACCGTTTATGTCCGAACCCACTACTTTTTAGGAAATTAGAAAAATCCTGTAGTTTTAAATAATTAAACACCATGTAAGTATTATGGCTGTGACATGAGCCTTTACAGTATGTGCAATTATTCTTACAAAATAATGCTGTAACTTTGTACACATACTGTAGTTTGACAAATGGCACATTAGTAGCCTCTATTTAGGGTCTTAATAAATCAGGGCCTTAGTGGGGGGTCAAACTATTCTATCATTTGGCAATGCATAATAAATCAAGAAAGTGAAATTCTGAATCATGTGGGAACCTCAGATGGCCATAATGCTGATACAGATTTTTTTCTGATGTCTTATAGAGTGGGCATAATGAAGGGGCCGGGGACGAGATTCAATGGGGAGTGATGGGTAATGCCCTATCTGTGTCCTCAGTGCTCATTGGAGATATGGTTTTATCATGGTCTAAACATCAGATGGGTCGAGGAGCCCTCAGAATGAAATACAGGTAAGAACATTTTCAGGAAGCTGTAAGAGTAGGTGTGTGTGCATATACGTGGGATTTATATGTTGGAACACGGGGATGGATAAAGAGTCGTAAAATATGGCAAACGAAGGTTGCATGTGTGTAACAATCTATACACTAGAGTGGGAGAACAGGACATGAGGGAGAGGTTTGGGGAGGGTACATTTCCTGTACATAGCTCTAGCAGATGGTTCTCACGGGTCTGATATGTACGATGACAGCTAATAACCCGTGATATAGAGCCTCATTCCAGCCCAGCAGGTCGGCTTCAGCATTCAGTCAGAGCTGGTGGCTCACTTACCCGATAAACACTGTGGAAGTTACCTTCAGTTCCCAGTCTGATGTGTAAATCGAAACCCTCACTCAACATCAAAGTGACAAGAGCCACAATCATCCGTTTCCACCACTAAACGGTGTACACATGGTCGCACACCCCACTAAGTCCCTACAGATCACCCTCAACCACAAGAGCATCCATCATTTTTGCAGCACAAGGCAAACTGAGCCAAAACACAGTGAAGGGCAAGACATAATGGTTGGCAGTAGTATGGCCAAATGGTTCAAGATTTGAGAGGATAAATGAAGACTGAAAAATCAACACTTAACAGGGTGCTATTGTCCCTGGGCTCTCGAGTACGACACTTAACCTCAAGCGCTTTTTTCACACTACCTGCGTCCCAAATGACGCACTATACACTATTCACTATGTACTCAACTGTGTAGTGTATGAATTATATAAGGTTATTTTGTCATTCATAATCTGAGTCTGATAGTCCCTCCCCCTCTCCTACGTAATTAAAGCTGACACTTGCATGCATAAAATGTCCAACATTCCACACTTTTTTTTTTCTCGGTTTGTTAAGTACATCATCCGGGTATTTAAAGTTCACTTTTTCTTTTTAGAATTTTCAGTGTGAACTCACACTACTTGTACTACAAAACGGCATAGAGTAATGCACAAGTACGCAAACTGGGATGCACCTAATTATTTTCAAGCACTAAATATACCGTTCAAAAGTTTTTTGTAATGTTTTGGAAAAAAGTCCCAAGTTTGCAATTATTTGCTAAAAACGTATTTGTTAAAACAGGATTATTGATCCTTAAGAAATCATTCTAATATGCAGATTTGGTGCTCAAGAAATTGGTGCTCATTATTATCAATGTCGAAAACAGTCCGTGCCATCTTTTCCAAGATTTTTTGATCAAAAGGAAGTAAAAAAAAAAAAACAGCATTTATTTGAAACAGAATTTTTTTGTAAGATTATAATTGTTATTACTGTTCAATTTAATGCATCCTTGCTGAATAAGCATTCACGTCTTTCCAACAAAAAAAAAATTACTGACCCCAAATTTTTGAATGGTAGTGTATATTTATGCATATTATGGTATTCTTAGCTTAGCAAAGATGCTTACAATAAATGCACTCAAAGCTGCTATTTGAGTAGAGTTGTAGTCTATGTAGAGAATTCCAAATCTCCCAATTATATTATAATTTTAGACTATAAAAATAGCTGTTGTTTTTTTTTTTTATTTAATCAAAATAACCCAGCTGAAGTTTGACTGAGATTTAATTGGAATGCACAATGAAAAAACATGATTTTTAAAAACTGAGCTTTTGCAAATGAACTCTTCATATGTACTGTATGGATGATATGAAAACGTGGTCCTCCACTTACCAGAGAGAGGTGGTGGAGATGTAGTGCACCATCTGAATAAAGGGGAGAGGATCCGACGTGGCTCCACAATTATTACAAACACACTGGAAGAGAGAGCAAACACAGTTAGAATACATGTTAGGCACCACACAAAATGCACTAAAAAAACAGATAATATCCCCCACCGACCTGTTCGAAAAGTGTCATGGCAAACTTCTGATGTGGGATGCAGTGCTTGGCTGTGCAGATGTCCTCCTTGGTCTCATCCGAGATGTGGAAGTGGATCCGCATCAGGAGGTTCTCCTGAAGAAAACCAACACAGACAGTTTGGATCTTTTCTAGTAAATGTGAGTCGGTGTGTGTGTGTGAGCGCATTGGCTCTCTCGTTCCTCTGATAAACAATTCTGGAACAAGATGTTTAGCTCCAGTGCAATACAGCATGCTGGCTATTTCTGCGGCATTTAAACAGTGAGGCATCTTTGAACAGGTGTTTGTGTATGTGTGTCAGAGCGAGTGTGTTGTGTGGTCCGGCTCGTATATTCATTTTTCTCTGTCAGCACTCACTTCACGTTAATCTGATCAAGTGAGAACAACACATCTATTTTTCATAAGAGTCCTTTTGATTCCCTGGCTGAAGAAATTTAAAATCAATCGATCACACTGCAAGTTCCTGACAAAGGAATACAGGGTGAATGAGGGAGTGGGAGAGAAAGTGAGAGAGGTGAATAAGACCATACATCAAATCTCTAGTTCCCTTCCTTTCATCTCGCTAACAGCCGCAGACCACGCCTGCAACACCCCTACAACTACTGCTGCTGGAGAAACTACTTTAAAACCAAAGCTCCCCAAGCTACATGCTACTCCGTTTTAATCAAAACAGTTAAACTACAGTCAAGCTGAAAATTTGAAAAAGTAGCTGGGTACACTATAAAATTACTAAGGAACAGCAGCTTCATTGAATCTAAGGCAACAAAATTGTTTTATATATAACTATTAAATAATATAAATTACTTCTGAAATCAGAGCACAGTTTACCAGGTACAGAAATATTAAAGGTGACAGCATGAAATTTACAGAATATGTATACTTGATATAACTAATAAAACTTGAAAACCAATTCACAGGAAAGTAGATTTAGACTGAAGTATCCCTTTATGCATCAATTAATCCTAAAATTTAATATGGAACTTAATTCCAAACACAATGTATGTTGAGAGACTTAATTATTATGAGATATGATTGTGTACATTTTGGTGACTGTGTAAAACATCTATCTATCTATCTATCTATCTATCTATCTATCTGTCTATGTGTCTGTCTATCCGTCTATCTATCCGTCTGTCTATCCATCTATCTATTTGTCTGTCTGTATAACAAAATAATTTAACAGCTAACAACTTTTTTCCTGAAAATATACACACACTGCATTGAAGTCCAATTTTGTTACATATAACTATTTTAAAACTACTGAACAGTGTCATTTTAGTTTTATTTATATTGTATTATAGTATTTAATAATATTGTAAAGTAGCTATGTTTTTATATTTCATTTTTTAACTAATTAACTTTTCAGTTAGTTGCCAAGCCAAGTTTTTACATTTTTCATCCAATATTTAATTTTTATTTTATTTCAGCTTTATTCCACGTTTAAACGTTTTTAAATAATTTTAGGTAGCAATAACACTGGTACTGAAAAAATAATGTATCAATCTTGTACTGTCATCTTGGATGACAAGTGGCATTTATTGTAAAGAAATAAAGCTGGTAAAACATTCAACAACAACAAAAAAAAAACAGTTTGTGAGGTTCGAAACATATTTTTCAATAAGACAAAAGTATTTAGGATACTTTTTCAATTTCACTCGGCTAGAAAGCTTTGTGTGCAATGTTATTAAAAAATCAGCAAAGCAGCATTAAGTTATACTACTCTTTGCAAAAAAGTTTTCTAGAGGACTTGAAACAGTTAAGCTAGTCAGTCACACAACTAAAAAATATATAAAGTTAAGTTAGTACCACAAGTACCACTAGTTGTCTACTCCTCAACACTAATAACTCTGAATTCACTGAGCTTGTAAATAGACTCTTCACACACTGCATTCAACCAAATTTTTCACTCTGAAAAATATCACATCTCACGCCCTCCGCTAGACACTTCTCATTGAGTATCACACAACAAATCATTAGTGTATGGAGCGTTTCATTTCCTGCTCAGATAATAACGCAGCTATTTATGCAGGGGTGCAGATGTGCAGAGGAGCGAGGCAGAAATGAAGAGTTGGCATTTCGCTAATGTACCGCCTGTCGTCTGGTGCACGTGAGGAGAGGGGTCGCGTCTAAAAGCGGAGACGGATGGCGCACCGATCGCTTTGGCCCCATGCCTGCGTCTGCCTCGCAAATGCGGCAGTCAAACAAATGGGAGAAATCATGGCAGCTCCATTCAACAGATCCTCGGCTAAAAATAATGAGCCCGCGACAGAAACAGACCTTTGTTACCGAACTGCAGACGAGGTGCTAATTGAACTAAATAACACTCTGATGATGCTGTCTTTTGTGACCTTATGAGTAAGCGCAGCTGCATTCACAGATCTATGGCAGAAAAGCCCTGACATAGACAGTACTGGCTGCATATAAATGGGTATTTAAGATGGAGCCAATCACAGGGTCTCTCGGCGAGCTATCTTGATTGGACAGCTCAGCCGCTCGCCGTGAATGATCGTTCAATTGCTTATTTGCTTAAAAGCAATTATCTGTATTGATGCTCACGCGGTGTGTCCTTTAAGGACATAAATGTGAGATAAACACAATCTGTGGTCCTTAATCAGGTCCGGGCCGAATAATCAGGTCTGGGGATTAGAGGAGTGGGTTGAGGAGTATAGGAAGACCCATAGAAAGCTTCCACATCCTTAATGATCCTATCCGAGCTCATTTAAAGCAACAGCAGGGCCCGTATATATACCTGCCAACTCCTGCTGCCATATGCCTGTAAAGCCCATGACGCCTACGGCCATAAATCTAAATATCCACTTAAAAACAGCTCCAATGAGTGCGTGAGCGATCTAATAGGCTACATAGGTAACTACCTTCCGTACGATGTGTTCTCAGATTCAGTATGAGCCATTTTTTTTACTGTAATTGGTCTAAAGTCTTTTGGTTATTATTATTGGTAATAAAAACTAAAACAAAAACTAAATTAAAACATTTTTGAACTGTTAACTGAAATAAACAGTAACATAACTGGTAAAAAAACTAAAACTAAAACTGCACAACTAAATAAGATAAAAATAACCCAAATTTAGTTTTAGTTTTTGATCTGTTATAAAACACTAGAACGTGATGAAAAATGTAACATTGGAAAACATTTTTAAATAACTTTGGCTGCTTTAAAATAAAATATTAAAACCAAAAACTAAGATTGATCAAATCAACAAAACTAAATTGAAAAGAAACATTAAAAATAAAACAGTCATTAAAAAGCTGAAATGCTAAAATGGATCCTCTGATGAGAATGACTTGAAAATTTTTGGGACCACTGTATGCAATGAAGAATGCAATGTGACAAGCTCAGTAAAAATGTCCAATTAAGATATTTTATTCAGCACTTCAAAGTAGTTCAATCTAATTAAAATGGAGTATTTCATGCAGTTTGTGTGTGCTATGTATCTTCATTGCTTTTTGATTATCAAGTTGCTATTTTAGCCACATGCTAGTCCCACACTAATCTGGAATGACCTGCGAGTGCTAGTTAAGCCTCTCTTGCATTTCATTTGATGAATGTCAATGTCTTTTAATGGACTTTTTTGCAAAAACATTTTTACTGAGCTTGTCAAAACGCATTCTAGAATTGCCTCATCCAAGAAAGCTACAGTGGCCTCAAAAAGTTTTAGTCTTAAAAAATGTATGTACTTTTTGTGCATCACCCAATAAAATATCAAACCAAGAGCCTTTTAAAAAAAAAGAAAAAGTAATACAGCTCTTTTCAAGCATTTCACATATTAAAACAGATATAATGTTCCAAATTATGATGAAGTATCTTTGGCTTTTCTGCTTGGGAAAATTAGCTATTAAAACCATTAAAATTCACCTGGTTAAAAGTCACTGTACGATGGCTCAGAATTGTGAAGTTGTGAAGAAGAAATCTATTGTCATTTTTTTTGCAAATGTGAATTGATTCGACATTTTTATGACACTTTAAGCATGTCTTTAAGCCATTTTTTTCTTGCCACTGTATTTACACTTGCTGACAAAACATCCTCTATGTTGGAATGCTCTAAACACAGTAAGCTCATACTACATAGTAGACAAAATCTGTCTCCCAACAACAGAAGGAACTAAAACCATCCATTACGTTACAGTTAAATATGAATCAACCTCAGTTTCATTTAAAGTCTCGTCGCATTCTCAGAGAATCCTATCAGCCAGCCATTTTGAATCAAATATACTTATCAAAGATACGCCAACACGTCCTGCCAGAAACGTCACCGAGACACATCTTTTTCAGTGCATGGAGTAATTTATGAATATTACAAAAAGTTGTCAAACTTCAGCTGTCTGCTTTCCTCCGAAGTTATTTTCCCTACGCTGCTCAGACTTCATGTTTCCATTTCTGCCACTCTTCAAACCACACAAGGATGAGCACAAGCAGCAGTGCTTGAAATTCAACACCTAACATCTCTGGAATCTGAGATCAAGGTTGACAAAATCCAAGAGAAGAGCGGAAAAAGACAGAACTGGGAAAGGGGACGCGAGGAGAGACGAAAGTAGGGTTGAGGAGAGGTGAGAGGAGAGGAGAGGAGGAAATGCCTGAGAGAGAAAGAGGGATGAGAAAGCTGATCATTGTGTCAGCAAAAACAGAAAGTAACTTATAAGGAGAAAGTGTGGAAGAAAGGGGTGAAATGGGGATAAAAGAAAAGTCTTACGAAACACTCGGCCGCGTCGTCCATGATGCCCAGCTGGAAGCGCTGCTCGTCTTGGAAGGTTTTGGCCAGAGCGCTGCGCAGAGCGTCCGATGGGAGCACCTTCTCACTGCTGAACTGGAACTGGGCAAAGATGCTCTGAAACCACAAACAGCACCCCAAAGTAAGAATAAGAAACTGATGCAACTAAGACACGCCACAGCACACAACAGCTTTCGTCAGCCTGCCCGCTCACTGTGGAGAGAATACACACACGTCGAGAGAGGAGGGCTGACATACCGTACTGTAAAAACATTACACAGCAATACAACCAATCACAGACTGTTAGGAAAAATCAATAAACAAACACACAGGCTGTGCTTAGAAACCTAGCGACTTGCCTACTTGGTCCTTAAAAAGCATTTTTGTATATGATGGCCAAAAATACAGTCTAGCTATGTAGACCAGAAGCAAACATGTCAACATGTCTGTTATAACTAACCATGGTTTTACTACAATAAAAAAATAAATAAATAAAACATGGTTACTATAGTTAAACCATGGTAATCACAAATTATTGTAGTTATAGTGTAGTAAGACTGTGGTTATACAAATGTTTCAACACTTTTACTACAATAAAATTATGGTTAATTTTCATAAGATAACATTCCTGTCTAATGCTGTCTAAATAGGCGTCTCATAACAAACATTTCAATGTACCCAAAAATGTTATTTAGGCAAGAGAGGGCAAAAATACAAACATGTCAAATTCAAAATTATTTAAGGAAAGAAAGAAAAAAAAAACATAAAACAGAGTTTAGGCCAGGCCCAGCTCCAGAATCTAATCACTGAGGGTGCTTTAACCTTAATATGTATAATATATAAAGGTTTTAGTGCCATCCATTGCTATGGTGCAGCGCTCCATGCATGATCACTAAAAAGCTGTCATTCATCTTAGTTCATCGCGATCTCACAGTTACCTTATAATCAATGAAGTTCTCTATGCTGCACAATGAATTTCTTATTTACACTGTGTCTACTCTTATTTTATAATGAGATGATTCATGCTGAACACAACATCTAAACAAAAACTCTGGAGATTTGAGCGGTGAGTGGATTCTAACTTTAATGCCTCTGATTGGCTGTTGCGTTCAAGAAATCAACAGACATGTCTGTGATTGGCTACATTGCTCAATGCTGCAAAAACACGTTGAAATAGAAACCGATTTCCAGAGCGCAAACCATAAAGCACGGGATGGTTTGCCAAATCTGCAACGAAATGCCATTATTGGAGCTTTAACTGAGGGTGCTATTGATTTTGTTAGCACCCTCTAGCCCCCCCGTAGAGCCGGGTCTGATTTAGGCAGCAATGTTTAGACAGCCATACACAAGTATGCAAAAAAAAAAAAAAAACTAAGTAAGAAGGTTTTTGTTGTTGTTGTTGTTGTTTAACAGCTAGTGTTTAAACATATTTGAATGTCCAATAAAGCCAAGAAAATTTTCCAGTGTGCCCACTAATTCTGTTTAAATGGGCATCTCAGTAGGTTTTGAAACACAGCAAACGTTGAAATGTGTCTAAGTAGGCATCTAACAAAATTTTAAGCAGCTAATATTGGAACATGTGCCCAAAAATCATTCGATTTTGAAACAACTAATGTATGCATGTCTAATAATGGCCAAGATACTATCATTATCATGCGAAACATTTGTGGTAGGTAAGACGCTTCACAACAACACAGCCATACAATCAAACTTCGTCACGACATGACATACTTTGTGGAGTCTCACTCTACTCATTCAATTGGACAAGCTCGTTCCTGTAGCAGTGGTTTGGAAATATCTGACTAAGATACTGAGCTCATTAACAGTGAACATTCAAACAAACGCAGAGTCCTAAAAACCTGCGGTGGAATCTATTCTCCTGTCCATCAGCATTGGCACTGTTATTGAACCTAATGAACAATGACTGCAACACAATGCTCTCTCACCAGAGGACATCCTGATAAGCTGAACAAATGGACTCGGGCGAAACTCATAGTGCAAAGGCAAATATTTGCTGCGGCTGCAAACACACACACACACACACACACACACACACACATACATACTGCAGTTTTAAAACCCCTCATATATGCAGTGGGCACACTGCCCAAGGCAGCCCCCCTATATATGGAGGTGGAATGGGGGGTTTTCCCCTGAGCGGGACAGGCCGGTGGCTTTGGAACAGGTAATGCAGTGTGCTGACTGCACTGCGCCAAGGAGAGAAAGAAAGAGGATGGAGGGAGGGTGGAAGAAAATGAGAGAAAGAGTGGGAGGGACAGACGTAGAGGGTTATGTACCCCACTGAGGAAACTCGATGAGAGGAAAATTCAGCCACTGCATCATTTCCCCATGCAGCTCTAATCACACACTGTTCAGCCCAGCTAAGAGCCTGGAGTGATTTTCGCCTATGGACATATTTTAATGTCCTCTTCCTTCCCCATCTCTCTCTCTCTCTCTCTCTCTGAGCTGATGAAACACTCAGGACAGATAAGGGCCAAATGGAAGTCTGGTGTGTGTACGCAGCAAATATATCACTCGGGCAATCAGTGCTCAACCGAACTGCAGCTCTGTTCTGCTCTGCTCAGCTTGAGCGGGGCGGCAGCACACGCCCTCACACGCTCACAACAAACTCTGCGCTCGGATCTGATATAGCAGAATATATTTATCTAAAGAAAGCTGTTCTTAAAGTTTGAGACACCAGTTTCCAAGCACTCTCTTGTTCTTAGACAGGTAAAGTCTGTCTGACTGACAAACTCAACCCATCACTCGTTATGCTTTATCTGAAGTGTCAGTGCTGGTCTGTGTTGAAAACATTGAAGAAACCATTGGAAATGCGCATAGACTTTATAATCTGAATTTCTGTCTATCCAAAAGTAATAACACCACTGAAAAAGTACTTAAACCAGCCTAAACTGGTTTGCTGGTCTTCAAGTTTAAGCTGGTTTTAAAGGCTCAGGTAATGCTCTACACAATCCCAGCCAAGGAATAAGGTCTTGTTTAGCGAAACGATCTGTCATTTTCCTAAAAAAAAATATATATATATAGAAGTTTATATACTTTTTAATCACAAATGCTCGTCTTGCGTAGAGCCCTTTGAAGCTGTATTGAAAATGCAATTTGGACCTTCAACCTGTTGGTCCCCGTTGAAGTCCACTATACGCAAACCTTCATTTCTTTCCGCCTGAAGAAAGAAAGACATGAACATCCTGAATGACATGGGGGTGAGTAAATGATCAGGAAATTTTAATTATGAAGTGAGCTAATCCTTTAAGGCCGAAAGTCGATCGTTGGACCTTAGTTTAGAGTATTTCAGTCTCGTTTTTGTGGTGTGTTCCCCACTGCTGGACCACCATCAGTGGCTTTTTTCTGCAGATTGAGCATGTTGGCAGTGAAGCCCATTGGTGCAAGAGATCACTCTGATTGGCTGTTCTCAGCAAACCAGTGCACAAGAAGACAAACGGAAGTGACAAAATCCTGCTTTAAGCAAATTCTGCTTTATTTACATCTACATTTATTTACATTTATTTTTCTGCTGTACATCCACAGTTTCTGGCTCTTCCAGTTTCCCATTTTGAATGATGAAGCCAAACTACTACCTGTTGGTATGGAGAGTTATTTCCTCTCAAGCAGGTGCAAAACATTCATACTATTTGGACGTTGGCTGTAGTCTTTGTGGTGCATTTAAGCACAAATTTTCGGCCGAGACACAGGTGACGTGAGGAGAAACCAATATCGGCTTTTGTTGTCACTAATTCTTTGATGATGGTTTGGTTTGACTGGGTTATTATCATCTTGGCCAAACTGGTCTTCAGATTGTATAGCTAGCTAAAGAGTGCCCAAAACCCCTCTAAAATCAGCAAACAGACCAACCTAACCAAGAGTGGAGACAAGTAAACCAGATTAGGCAGTTTTCTCAGCAGGGACGTATTGATTATTTTACAAAAAAAAGTGTCTCATGCTCTAGTTAACTTGATACTTGCCTCAAACAAAACTCGAGTTTCTTTGAAAGACATGATGCAACTAAACTGAAAAATCTTCACAAATCCAGTGATTAATTCACTCCCAGCCCAGCTTAACAAGCAAAATTACCCCAGTCAACCAGCTTAACTACAAAGCCCGTTGGCGTGTCCAAAATCACGTCTCAGTGGGTACTACATTTGAATTTTGAACTTACTTGGAAACCATTAAAAAAGTTAGAATGTACTATCCGTCATGTTGATATGGTCATACTCCTTTAGTGTACTGTTTTTTGCATACTGTATAGTAGAGAATTATTTGATTTGGGACACAACACATGTTTTTTATGGACCAAATAGCTAGCTAACCAAAACTGACACATATAAACCACTCTGACCTTCCCAATAAGGACATTCATATAGCTAAACTTTCCCAGGTTCAGCCACAAACCGCCTTGAGCCTTTATATTATATTGCAGAGCGTGTAGAACTGGGAATCCCATTTGAGGGTTGAGTGGTCCATGTGTGCAATAGCAGTGTGGCAGTGGTGTGAAGTGTGGGATGTAAAGTCCTTCTCAGCTCAAACAAGGACATGGAACCCAACCGGCCTGGATATACTCAGAACATGCAAGTCCAGTCATATGCATACATACACATACACACACAAACCACCAGAGATTGTGTTGTCAGCTGCGAGCCCTGAGGCGTAGCCTGTGAAATGAGACATTAACCTCCACTCAAAGACACAAGACACAGTCCTCAGCAGTGACACACATCATCTGCACTGCTCAAAACTCACAAGGGCAATGAGTACACACATGCACACACACCCTCACAGGAGCAGCAATCTTGTGACGCACGTAAATATATTAATATTAAACACTCCCCAGGCTCAGTTTTCAAATTGCAGAGGGATTGAATCTCATGCTGATTATGAGTTTGTAATTGGGTTTAACTCAATCGCTGGCTCTCACTACATAAAATAGTGAGGCACAAACATAGAGGTGTCACTGGAGCTTCTATAATAGGAAACATCACCGTAATAGAGGTGGCGGCTTGTGTGAGTGACTGTGACTTTGCATTTATTTTGTTTGTGTGAATGTGTGTGTGTTTGTTGCCTCCAGCGTTGCAGTTCCTCAGCAGGGCTGATGGTCGGTAGAGGTCACCAACCTCAAGGCACTATCACACCCGGTGAAGTGGCAGTAATGTGGGCCCTTGCCACCCAATGTCACACTATAGCCTCTGTTAATGTACATGCAGCATCTCTGTTGACAAACATTGTAGGCTTAGAAATATGGTCAGTCCATTTAAATTATTTATCAAACACAGTGAGTTTGTCTGTCTATTCATATTCTCTTTTTAGGCCCCTAAATGTGCACTAAATGAGTTTTAAATTCATAATACGGCCATCACTTTGTTTTTAAATAATTAATAATAATTAATTGATTAAACAATATTGTCTTAATTTATAACTGTTACTGGGTTATGTACAAATCATTTCACATGATCTTTTACTGTAAATTAATAAATAAATACATTATAGAATTCATTTTAGAAAATGGGTAGAAAGTGTTAACTGCAATATAAGCAACAATGTTACGATTTAAAATATGTCATTTGAAGAGTAAATCCTATAGCAACTGAAATGAGATTTAAGTTATTCAGCAAGGACACATTAAATTTATTAAATGTGAGAGAAAAGACATTTTTAATGTTACAAAAGATTTCTATTTCAAATAAATTCTGTTCTTTTCACCTTCCTATTCATCAAAGAATCCATCAATTTCCAAAGAAACATTAAGCAGCACAACTATTTTCAACATTGCTAATAATAAGAAATGTATTTTGAGCATCAAATCAGCATATTAGAATGATTTCTGAAGAATCATGTGTCATAGACATTTTAGAAAATATATTCAAATAGAAACATAGAAAAAAGTATATTTAGATTAAATAAATAGAGAGACTTCTTTCAAAAACATAAAAAACTAACCAACCCCAAACCTTTGAACAATAGTATATCAAAATGTCACTCAGAAAAAGGTAAAATACCAATAATTAATACAACTGAAGTAGTTGTTAGGTTGAGAACGCAATGAAATCAATGAGTGCAATCAGTAAATAATATTGGCCAAGTGTTACTTGTGCATACTTCTGCAAACAATCAATTTTCATCTTCGTACCCCTCAGCTAATTTGCATCTCAGTAAATGAACATGATATTCCCCACAGTGAGAGCGCTTTCAAATAAACACATTTGAAGAATTCAGCGGTTTCCAGAAAGGAATGGAGTGGCGAGGGCATATTTCAGCACTCATTAGTAGCGTTAGATCATTAAATTTCAATAACATGGCTGGCAAGCAGGCGGCTGGCGGGCGGCACGCGTGAGGAACTCTCAGAACCGATGGGCCGAAACTAACGTTTTTCCATTAGAAATGAGAAAGGTGACGTAATGCATGCCAGTCAAGGCTATAGCGGGGGACAGCCAAGGCCACATGAGATCACATACCACCGGTCTGCAGGAAAAGAGCTCAGGGCAAGACCTGAGGGACAGGAATCCACCTCAGAGTCAGGCACTGAGCTTTACCACAGAGCAAAGCTTCATCACAGGGCCTGAACAGAAGCATGCCATCATGTTTGTAAGAGGAAAGACCAATGTCGTGCTGAAAAATAATGCAGTCAACTCAACAACATTTGTCATTTCAGGTACTGCGAGACAAATTATTTTGAGAAGCACAGTCATTTCTTTTTTCCTTTCAAAACATAATGGGGGCTTAAAGCTTGTTTGTTTGGACGTGATTAAAATTAAAGGTCTCTTTCCATGTCTGTTTCGTTCTGAATACATCACCTGGATGATATCATTTGCTTTTAGTCCCGAATGGTTTAACAGTGAATAGAAATGGAGCTAAATTTAACAACAGGTTTAATATGGTGAGAAAACATGAGTGAGAGAGAAACGGCGAGAGTGTGAGTGACGAAAAAATGGAAGAGCAGGAGAAGGACATGAAGAACAGTTCCTGGTGAATGCTCATAAATCCTGGCAAATATGTGAAAGCATTCTCATGATACGGCTCTGTGTCACCACAGCAGTGTGCTTTCTGATGCCTCAGCACTTCACACACACTTCATTTAGAGAGAGAGAGAGAGAGAGAGCATATTTCAATCACTGTGATGGATTTCACACAAGCTCATTTGTGTTTCACATCAACAAAGTAGCCCAGAGAAAACTGGACAAGAACACACAGCAATGAGATTCTATCAATCCATCCATTTATCCATGCATCTATCCACCTATCGAGCCATCTGTCTATCTATCTGTCTGTCTATCTATCTAGCTATCCATCCATCACATAATTAAACAGATCAGTGAGATACTTCTCATTTGGTCATCTTTAAAACTGCAAAACAAACTCTTATCTCTCTTTTATCATCTACCTACCTACATACCTACTTTCTTATTTATCCATCCATCCATAAACCAGACCCAAATACATAAACATTAAAGACTCAAGACCATCCAGTTCCTCTATCCTCAGAGGCAGCAGTATGAATTAATCTCAATTTGACTCAATTCCACAGAGCCAACAGGCCACCAACGCAGAATTTCATGACTAAAGATGACCAACTCCAAGGAAACCAACACCAAGAGGCACAGACTGCTTTTATGGTGTCACATGGGCGTGAAAATCCATTTCAGGGCCATCAGAGCAGAGTAGCCAAGGTAACAGGTAGCTGTGGAAACAGTGGAAGGTGCAGGACCTATGCATTAGCAGAAGAACCAAGCATTCAGTTCAGAGAGAGCAAGACGCCTGGACATAAAATAAAGAGGTAAATCACCCAACACCAGAACAAGATTAGACCAGGCACAAAGTAGAGAAAGAAAAAGACCTCTCAATCTATCAGGCTATTTGTACCTCTCCTTTTCTCTCAGGCGCAAACACAGCCAACAAGAAGCGTTGGTATTTTTGGAAACAAATGGCCAAGTACAAATCTGACGGCAAAGATTTCTTTTAACACAAAACAAGGAGCCTCTTAAAGAAATATGTCAGTTTTGTGACTTCTTACTGGTATGTGACACCTTTAAATAGCACAGCTACTTTTAGCCTGAGGGCGACTAGAAAACAGGATATTGTTTGAGTGAGAGGCCTTTGCTTGTTATTTAAAAAGAGACCCGAGTTGCTTTTCCTAGCATATATCTCCCTCTCCTCCTCCTTCTCCTCCCATCTCTATCAGCCTCCAGGCAGGAAATTAAAAAGACTTCCTCGAAAAAGAGCGACAGAGAGCTCTTGATGTTGAGAATCTCATTTTCATTCTGTTCCTGTGCTACAGTAAGGTCAGCGAGGAAGTCAATTAGTCCAAGCAGCCTCTACCCTCACCTTGCTGGATCATTAGAAGAGCAGCCTGGGCACACTAGGAGATTCCTGTAGCCTCAAGCAACTTTTCTGAGAAGGTAGCACCTCTTGAACTGGCATGCACAACTGGGCCTTTTTTAGAAAGCACCTGGTAACACTCACCTTGAGAGCGCAGAAGATGCACGAGTCCTCCATGCACTTGTGGGTGTTCAGTTGCCGGAAGCTTCGGCGGAAGATGTCGAGATGCCAAAGGACCTGTGGTCAAGAGAACAGAAGGGTTAAGTCAACTGGTGATCGTAGGTGAAATTCAACTGTTAAGTGCCCATTAAGAGAAACGTCTCTTAAACTGCCCAAATTTTCCAGAGAAACCACTGCCATTCCTGTTGAAAATACCAGCATGTTTTGGATGATGTTACCCATCTTGAGATACAAACTTTTTAACTAGCTTTGCCAGTAAGACGTCATTGGCTTTCTAGCTTCACCAGAAAGACCATGGTGGTCAACCGCTATTTTTTGGTGGTGAACCTCATGGTGGTCCACCTGCTAGAACATCACCAAAGCAGAAAGGACAAATGCTACCCAGCAGAACTAGCAAAAACCAATATATTACAAAACTGCAAGCGCAAAACTGAAGAGTTATGCAACGGCATCAAAAAATGACTGTTTTCAAACAGATTTTACACGTTTCCATTGTTCAGAACTAACAAGAAGGTCCCATTCCATCCTAAACTCCATTAGTATGGCTTTTCAGGACACCCATGCAAACCAAACAACACTGAACGCACCACATAGACAAAGTCTCCACTTTTTGGGGAAAATTTCTTTCTTAGTTGACTCTGCACAGGAAGCTGGGATAGCATTAAGTAATTTAACATTGAAAAGATGACACACTTCGGCTCTCACTTACCCTCAGGGCAGGTTTTCACATTACACAAAACAGCCCAGAGGCTTCCTGGCCCCGTCCCGCAGAGCTCGGCCAATATCTGCACAATCTTCCAATCCTCTCAATAAATACGAGCCAGTCCTGGCTGCTGCTCTCACTCTGATCATCTGCCAGCTGTCCACTCCACTTAATCCTCTCGGCAGACCAGGAATCCAACACTTCCAGTGGCCGTCCCGGCTCCGGCGCAGTTTGAGACCGCCGGTTCCCGGTAGAACGAGAGGTAATGGGGAAGACGGAGAGGAAGAAGGATGGAGCGGAAGACAGCAAGAAACAGAGATGTGAGGACACAAACTGTCTGGAAGAGAGAGGTGCGATCGCACATGAGGAAGAGAGATGGAGCAAAGGAAGGGGAGGGGGGAAGATAGCGCGAGAGAGAGAGAGAGAGAGAGATATGGAGAAGTGCGTAAGAATAAGAGCACGTGTGGAGCGCAGAGGGGGAGACTGCTGCAGAGATATGAAGCTATGAATTACCGAGACCGAACATGCGGTACACGCTGCGGATCAGAGTTGTTCGGAGTTCACTTGCCCCGGGCACGACTCACACTCATCATATAGAGCAAGACGTAGAGAAACTGCAGAACTAAAGTGGAACAAACAGCGAGGCTGCACCTTTACCCGCAAGCAACCATCTGGACCCGAACACACAGACACACCTCACCAATGATCAAAGCTTTATCCGTTCCTAATGCTTCCACCATTGCCAACTGGGCCCGAAAACAAACCCATAACATCATCATCATCCAAAACCAGGCTTATACACACACGCAGACCACACACATAACAGATCAGCATTGTTCTTCAGTAACGCAACAAAAAAAGACAACAATGCAGAAAAGCTGCAAAATCTCACAGTGTGGAAACCAGTTCTAGCTGCTAACAATGCAGGAATGCCACACTCAGCTTGGGAAGCTGTGCTTTGTGATTTTCCGTAGGGTTTGTGATCGTATGTCAGTCTCTCCATACTTTACTGCAACTAATACACCGGCACTGTACAGTAAATCCTCAAGCATCTTTGGTCATTGTCAAAGCATATATAGGACTAGTTGGAGTATCAAACATAAAATTTCATAGGCTGGAAATAAAGCAGGAAATAATGTAGGACGTCTTGATGTTTTTCAATGCTGGTTCATTTCATTTTTATGTCATGATGGTAGACAATAAATGTTTTAAGAACAAATCTAAATAATTGGGGATGCGCCAAAACAAAACAAAAAACAAAACAAAACAAAAACTAGGGCTGTGACAAGATAAATAAAAAGAAAAATATGTGAGAAAAAAAACAACAACAACTAGGGCTCTAACAAGATTTAAAAAAAAAAGAATAAATAAAATTAAATAAAACAATTATATTATGATACACCACATTGTCTTTAAACCTGTGAATGCACACTTTGACCATGGTGTACCAGCAGAAACCACAAAATCCCTTTTTACTTTTTTTTTACTACTGCAGTTCCTCAGTTTCCATGGCTTAATCAAACAGCAAAGTGTCAACTGGTTGCACACTTTAAAATCCCTCAAGCTCACAGATGCAGTCTACAGAGGCATTCTAACGTCCTATTTGACATATTCCTTTTTGCATATTACGTAGGGTATGTAATGACAGAAATCTATAGCGACCTGCTGTGATTCCTCATGCAGCAACACATTTGCTGTCCCCTGTGCTGCAGCGAGCCATCGCATCAACCTGTGCATGTGGCTCTAACCCACAGCTACTCTCCTCTGAAAAAAGGCAGAGACAAACAAACAGAAATAATCACAAACAAATCGCTAAGTGCGGGACTCCCCTGAGACTGGCGGAAAATAAATAGATGTGTTTCATAACTAATACACAAAGCATCTGCATTAGGTCCGAGGAACAAAGAACACTAAAGCCCCTTTGATTGGGCTAAATATGTGGAAGGAGATTATATAATGCTTTTTTCTTCTTTATCTCCCTCTCCTTCTAACATTCCCAATCTTTTCAAGCACTCACTTTATGTCTCTTAGCATTATGAAATGATCCTTTGGGTCTTTACCTAGAGTTAGTTCGTAGACAGATTATGCCCTCAAAATGGACTACATAAAACATTACACCCCAATCCTTAACAAGCATCGAATGGCTTTCTCATTTCACTCTAACACTTACACACAGGGTCACATGCATATATAAACATATTTAAACATATACACACAAACAAAGCAAAGCTCTGGAGTCTCAGCTCTCTTTTCTGTTCCCAAAAGCCCCGTGGCAGCACTACGTGATTGTCAGTTCGGTCTCAGGGCAGATTTGCTGCTAGTCTCTGCAGCTCTTAAGCCTGGCCTGGTTTCCTCTCAGTACATCCTCAAAGAGCTCTGCACTCGTGTGTTCCGACCTGCCTGCCCTCGCTTTTTGCTCATTTCAACTCTCTCACTTTGTATCTCTAAAATAAAAAGCCAAAGAAAATGTTAAATGCTGTAGCAGATAAGTCAACCCTGTTGTTATTGTATAAAATACAACAAAATTCATTCCCGGCAACTCTCAAAGTAACAATGGGTGCTAAAACATTACAAATAAATAAATAACCAATCAATGTGGTTAGGCTAACTGTATGTATGTATCTATCTACATAGCATAATGTTCTTGTAAACTGATCTGATCTGAGTTTCATATTTTGTCTAATATATTGATATAAAAGCAATATATTTTTTCTCTTTCCTTACTCTCTCTTTATATGATGTGTATCGTATGACGGTTTGTCTTTGTTTTTAGGGTGACGTTTTAACATTCTGTCAAGGGTCTACAGATGTAAAATAGCCTTTTGGGCTAATTCTGGCACATTTACAGTTATGTTTATTAATGTGCATTGCCCCTGTAAATAAATAAATTAAATTAAATTAAATTAAAAGCAAATGCACTGTGGCATGATTTTCAAACTGTTCAGTAGGGACTATAGTATGGCTTTGATACAATATAACTTCCTGTCAAGCTTCTTTGAAACAATACGTATTCTCAAAAGTGCTGTACAAATGACTCAACTTGACTAAATATGACTAAAAATAGAGAGAATAAATGGTAAATTAGCTGTCTTTTTAAAACGTGAATTTGATACGATATAACTTCCTGTAAAGCTGCTTTGAAACAATTTGTCTTCTGAAAAGCACTACACAAATCACTTGACTAAAATATAGGGATATCTTTTGCAAATAAATGCAAATTAAATTCAATTATTTAAAAAGTTTTATTACAAAAAAAAACAACAACATTATCTGAGTAAATTTCCTTCAAACTGACAGATTTATTAAACAGTGGTGAAACTTACAACTTGTCAGTTGGTGCCTGCTCTAGTTCGAGTCTGGCTTGCAACATGTCCTGATCTTATTCTCTGTCCTGATCCTATTTCTGGCAGGGGTGGGGGGTGAAGATGAGGATGATAAAGATCAAGAGGTCAAATCCAAGGACACTAAATCACTAGGATGCACACAGGAAAGGCTGGAAAAGGCACATAAGTGATGATGTAAGTTGTGTGCCTAATAGCGCAGGAAGATGAGACCGGGCTTAAGCAGATTAAGCACAGACCCTGTTTCATTCCAATCCACTATTAAATGGGCCTGAACCGAGCTCATACCCACAGCCTCTAAGAAAGACCAGTTCAGGACTCTCAAACAGCACCATATGGAAACGCTCGGTCTTTAGCAACACACTTCAAAGGAGTGAGGCTGAATTTAAGGGCTCCAGCTGAAAGAGAGGAGCTTAGCAGAGCTGAAGGAGTGAGAGGAGAGATGCTGAAGGATGACAGATTGCATTCTGGTGCTGGCGTATGCGCTTTTCTCTCCCCTTCCTTATTTTATTTAGTAGTGATGAATCGGCTACCCGCTGAACAATGAGCTGAGTGGATATGGGTGAGGACCGGCAGTCGGTACCGCAGTTGCAGAGAGGGCATATGAGAGAATGTAAGAAAAAAAAAAAAAAAAACGGAACAAAAGAGTAGGGCAGGGTGATATACATCAAATGTCAAATTTTTTACGAGACATTTTAATAATGTCAATGATTAGGGTAAGTTTGGGTAAGTGTGATTCATTTGATGAATGAATGAATCATTTCAAAACTCTGATTTAGTACACTGTAAAAATTATTTTTCACAACTGTAAATACAACAGATTATTGGAGAATAAATCTTTTAGAATAAAATACTTTTTCATTCTTTCTACTAAAATATTTCACATATTTAATTCAATGAGATTCTTTTCCATTTGTTAGTAATTAATTGTTTCTACACCAAATTTTCTATGTATTAAAATGCGGTTATTAATTATTTTATAGTGTTACATTGGTGCATAGGGTCCAAAATGAACGCCACATGATGGTTTTGCCATTATAACTTCATACAGAACAATATTCATGTAAATGGTATAGATTTTCCCTAATTACTCACCACTGAACTGTCACAAAAATTGATATAAAACTTAAAATGTTAATTAAAAAAAAATGTTAATTCATAAAATGTTAATTCTGGATCTGTTTGGTGCATATTTAAAAGAAAATCTGAAATATTTATTGAAAAACTACATTTTTACTGTGATTTCATTAAATATTTTCAATGTAATTGGTAACAAATGATGGTGAAAAAGCATTTCAGAATATAAATGCATAAATATCAAGATACTGAATAAAAGAGAAAAAGAAGGTGTTATTTATGCCTCGATAACTTACTGCAGAGTCAAACACAGTTACTGTAAATATGCAGCTTTCTGCAGTGTGGGCCCCAGCTTTACATGGTGAAAATATGGCCAGAATCTCACGCAAACAGAGACAACTTTAAGCACAGTGATAAATTACACTCTCCGTCAGCAGCCCTGCGGAGAGGGCTCTGATGCTATGAAGTTTGAGTAGGCGAGGGGCTGTGTCGAGCAGCGAGTGTGTGTGTGTGTGTGTGTGTGTGTGTGTGTGTGTGTGTGTGTTTGTGTGTGTGTGTGAATCCCATGTGGGCAGGCTGGGATGACTCAGAGTGACAGATGCACACGCACCACCGTACCCCTCCCGTCCAACACCAGTGACCAATCGATCATCCCCGACTCCTGAGAGGAAGGTGAATTGCGGCACGATGCAGAAAAAGAAAAACGTCAAAGGTTAATTTAAACATACATACAAACTTAAATTCCATTAAGCCAGTGACACAGATCAATTATGTATGTTTCCTGCACTGCTGCATCTTTAACACCACAACAAAAGAAGTCATATTTTACTTGAGAATCCGAGTTTGCTGTGTATATTGAATGTATGAATTCAATAAAAAGACTATACTGAACAATACTGTCTTTCTGTCGCGTTTTCCTCATTGACTGCCAGCAACAACCTGCAATGTAACCACAGTCCAATTCAGAAGCAATTAAGCAAACTGTATGAGAGGCCATTCACACAGAATGCATTTTAACATTTAAAAATGTGAGATTCATGGCAGAAGAATGCAAAATGAAATGCAAGGTCTATTTGAGTGCTGCATTTTTGTTGTAACAGTCGAATACGAATAGAAAATCAATAAAAATGGTGGAATGTAAAAATGTGTGAATGTTATTTTTACTGATTGATTGTCCATATAAAAAGATTTGAAACAGATTTTTCTGACTTTTCTGCAGAATCGATACGCCAAGTGGTGACAAGTGAGTTTTTGAGTGAGTCAGTGAATCACTCACTCAAACAATTCATTCAAAACACTTATTTATTTTAGAAATAAACCAAATCATTTAAAGAAGTGAATCATTAAATCGGACAAAACAAGCACAGCCTGTCAGTAATCATTAAAAGCTGCAGAGTGGACAGCTTCCAGTACACAATTTGTAAACGTTTGAAAGAGGCACTGAAAAATGAACATAGCTGTAAGAATTGGGCCAACACAAGGACGAAAATGAGAGAGAGGGTCTTTTCATGTCCTTCGGCTCTGAAGGGTCTCCAAGCATCTGCTACCTGATCAAGCCTGCTGGCCACATTCTCATTTCTCTGATACTCTCACTCTCCTCAGCCCTCGGGGCAGTAATTAATATGACATACATTCTGTTAGGTCGTTGTGCGTGTGATTAATTTTGTGGGAGTTGTAAAAGAAGTGGTCCTAATGAACTCTTCTTTTCTCTTTGTAAAGTCAAATCGAGATTTCTCGCCTCTCTCCAATTGTTTCAACCTCAAGTCTGAACTATACTAATGCCTCACCACAATGGAAACCAGCCAAGGCAAATATTACAGGCTTGTTAAGGGTTCCTTCAGAGAAGACAGACGCTACAGATATAATATTTGGTGGGAGTTTCAATATTTATAAAGGTAGTGCATTCCATTCTACCCACAGTCATGAACACAATGAGAAAGTTTTACACAGCTCTCAGTCAAACAGAATAATCACTATATTAATATATGCACAATATACTGAAGACACAGCTAAATTTATTATAACAGGTTTATATTTGAAGATTGTTTTAAGTTCACTTTAATTAAAAGTTATAATACTTTTTATGTTCTGTAACTATTCAGGCCTATAAAAAATGTTTAAAATGATGCCTTTTAATTTTACTGTAATGTCTAATGGCTATAAATTTCTCATTTTATCATCAGAAAAAAACACTAGATTAAAAACAGGCCAGAATTTAACCGGTGTTTCCCGTATGAGCACCAAAGTCCAAACATAATTGCTAAAGCATGTGCGGTAACAGCTAGACCATTTTCATATGGCCATAAAAATTTTCTGTTCCTCCAAAGAGTGCATAAATGTTTGACCTGACTTCTTATTATGAGACCAGTAGAGTGTTCCAGGAGGTTACAAGATGGTGACAACTAGCACACACATCCTGTCCTCCAGAGAGAAGTGTCCGTCTACCACCAGCAGAACAACACAGGAGGGTAAGGGGCGACTGACAGGGAACGTGGTCTTATAATCTGGGTCACTGCACCTCTGCAGATGTGTGACAGGTGTGAGAGGAGAAGAGACAGGTTGCAGCCCCCTCTATAGGGTTACGGGGAGGTAAGACTGTCAGGACGGCTTCCCAAGACCAGATCTCCAGTCAAGCAGACCAGACGACACTGAGGGAAAGACTCGGGCAACTAATGGTCAGTTGAATGAAGGATCACGAGAATGTTACACAAAAGTGCTTCTACAGGGTTTGAATGTTTGTATGCACGTCCAAAAATAGTGAACAATTGCAGAAACAAGAGTTACAACACATTAAAAGAATAGTTCAACCAAACTGAAAATTTACTCTCTCTCAGGCCATCCAAGATGTTGAAGAGTTTCTTCTTCAGGACAAATTTGGAAAAATTTAGCATTACAGCACTTGCTCACTTATGGATGGATGGGTGCTGTCAGAATGAGAGTCCAAACAGCTTATAAAAACATCACAATAGTTCACAAGTAATCCACAAGACTCCAGTCTATCAATTAACATCTTGTGTAGCAAAAAAAGCATGTTTGTAACAAACAAATCCATCATTAAGATGCCTTAACTTTAAACTGTCGCTTCTGGACAAAATATAGAGTCCTGTTTTCACTTGTAAACTTTGCTTGATCTTTGCATATTTCTCTCCTGATTCGGACGAGAGACTTTTTTTACTAGAGAAAGCGATATTATGGATAGAGGACTATTTATGGACTATTTGAATTAGGTTTTTTTTTACAAATGTGTGATGTTTTTCTCAGCTGTTTGGACTCTCATTCTGACGGCACCCATTCACTGCAGAGGATCCACTGGTGAGCAAGTGATGTAATGCTAAATTTCTCCGAATCTGATAAAAAAAAAAAAAAAAAATTAATCTACATGGATGGCTTGAGGGTGATACATTTTTTTGTTTTTGGGTGAACTATTCCTTTAAGCATTAAAGTATGATGTCCTTTTTTATAAATGCCAATATGTACGTTTAAAATAACCTTCAACCTCCATAGCCATAAAACTTGAAGTCATCCAGTACTTCATCCCTTGACGTGTTTAAGGCAGTTTCTCCTGTCTACATCTGTATCCATGCTTTCTCGTCTCAGGTAAGGTTAGGCAGCTGTGTGACAGGAACAGTCAGCCTACAAAGGCCCACTGGGACTCTTCCATGCGACTTCTAGTTCCAACCCAGTCCATTAATCCCTACTGTAAACAAGCCAGTGCCTGCAGACGTTTGCGTTGCCTCTAGCTCTTTGTACGCAGCAACTTTGTGCACAGGAAATCACGGCCCACCTGGCTTGTCACATTAAAGAAACACTTCAGCTTCATGCTAAATATCTGTCCTGCTCCAGATAGATACTGACGCTAAATACAGGTAGACTCCAGACATATGGCAGTGCAGGTGAACTATTTATGGTTTATTTATGTTTTTTTCAACAGCTGTCTTTACACTTGCCGCAACATTTTGTGAGTCAGATAACGACGTAGCTGTTATTACATCACACAGATGCACACCAGTCTAGAATTGCTGTGCTGTTCTGGTCTCTTCCGGCGTACAGTGAAAGTGCTGCAACATCACAGGCACACAAGACAAAAATGGTTATTTTGGTTTAATAGGCGTTACTAATCTTATTTCAAGTAATAAACTATTCAGAACAACGTAGTGCCACATGACACACTATTTTTGCATTTATTTCATGCATTGAGCAAATTTGCTCATGAATCCATAAAATGTTTATCATGCTGCTGCACGCTGTCTCATAGTATATAGTGCAAAGTAAGCAGCATGGTAGTCTTGCATACTGCGCACAGTTAGTTTTGGGGTTACCCAAGGTAATACTTGTGCATAGAAGTGAAAAAAGCATATCCAGTCATTGTTTACTGGTATTTTTTAGCTTTGTGTGTCTCACATAAAGTGCATAAATTAGCATAAATGAATATGGAAACATATTTATCCTTGAGCCAGCATTTCCCAAAAGGTTTACATGAATGTAATGCTTGTCTTTCTCAATCAGGACGGGATGTTTCGTTGCCGCTGGACTACTTACAAATTATTCATCTTATCATACTAAACAACTATTACTATATGAACAACATAACAAGAAATAAATTAAAGAAGCAAAAATAGTAAATGAATGAAAGAGGGAATAAAAGGAGGAGAAATTAAGGGAGGGAGAAAATGACAGGGAATGGAAGGATGGAAATGAAAAGGAGAGGAAAACCAGAGGGAAGTAATGAAGGAAAGAGGGGATGATCAAGGAAGAATGGACGGAAAGGAAGGGAATGAAAGTTAAAGGGAAACAGGAAAGAATGAATAAAAAATGGAAGAACAGAAGTGAAATGCAAGTGAAAGGAAAAGAAGTAAAAATGGACAGAAAATTGAAGGAAGACAGGAAGGATGGAAGGGTAGAAATGAAAAGGAAAGAAAATTAGGAGGAAAGTAAAGGAAGAATGAAAGGAAGGAAGAAAATGAAACTAAAAGGGAAGGAGGAAGGAAGGAAGGAAAGGTAAGAAAAGAAGTGGACGAAAATAAAAGTAAAACCATAGGAAAAAATAATAAAAAAGGAATGAAGGGAATAAAAAAGGAATAAGTGAAGGAATAAAGAAAAGAAGAGGAAAACTGTAGGTAGGTAAAGAAGGAAAGAAGGGAGGACGAAGGAAGAACGTAAAAGAAAGAAAGAAATAAGCCACTCTGTCCTGCAGTTTGAGTAATAAAACAGATATTGTGATTATGCAAATGAGCCATTGTGAAGAGTAAAAGAAACATTGGCATGCCTCATTAGCTCCTCTCTGTCTTTCTTCACCATTATTTCTTTTTCATCTCAAGGTATTTCTATCAGTAATGATTGCGTTCACAGCTGGTATGAGGGAAGACAGCTGAAAAATGGCTTTTTAAGTGCCGCAATCACCATAAAATCTGGATTTGATCAAGTTGGCTGGCAGAGAAAATAAATTAATGAAGGAAGGAAAGCCACGTGATCCGGGCCAGAGGGGAGACAAAGGTGGCGTGGCGTGGACCGGGATAATTACCGGCAGCAGTCCCGGCCCGGCTTCAGTCAAGGAGGGCTGTTTATTCAAATGAGCTCTGATAAGGCTTAATGTGGACAGCGGCTTATTGCTCTCGTCCTAATGAGAAAAATCACAACACTCTCAGAACAGGTGCTCCGGCAGACAAGCAACACAGACAGCACAGTGTAAAACAGCACTAATGGCAGCTGAATAAGGAAAAAAAGAGATAAAAACCAGGAAAAAATGCCATGGTGTGCTAACAGGGCAGGTGATGCTGGAGGCTGTTTTTAGGCTAAACATATGCTTCGTTATGATTCCCCATCTATCCATAATACTCAAACAAACAGGTTGTCTATATGAATATAGAGGGAATTATTTCTGTATTGTTAGACTCTCTGATGGGAGATTTTACAAAACGGGTACCATTTGTGATTCGAATTGACAAGATATACAGCGATTTCAACAATGAATAACTGATGCCAAAACACGATCGTGTTGTGTCTCCACTCGTATTTATAGCATCTTTCTGTATAAACAAACTAATCTTTAAATGGAAATTTTTTTTTAAAATAAATAAAATTGTCTTCATTCTCTCACTATTATGTAAGTGATACTGTATTATTAAAAATACCACGTAATGGACCATTCCATTAAAAAAGTTTATTTTTTATAAATTTCATAATAATAAACAATCTTTTAAGAAAGGAGCTCTTCAAGTTTAATAAATATTACTAATTATCAACTTTATATTAGCATGATTTTTTATTGTAAACTAATTGATAAATGAAAAATGCTAATTTACATAGAAATAACAGAATTAAATTTTCTCTTTCTAATAAGCGCTAGCAGTTTCACTTCATTGAAAGCAATGCAAAAACTAAAAAAAAAAACACATTTCTTTGATAAAAATATAAAATAATTATTAAATATTATTTCATAATAATTTTATGAAAAATGAATACAATTTAAAAGAACTTTTCTAGTTTGTTCCTGTGATTGCAAAGCTGAATTCTCCAGTATCACATGATCCTTCAGAAATCATTCTAATATGCAGATTTGCTGCCCAAGAAACATTTCTTATTATTATCAATGTTGAAAACCATTGTGCTGCTTAATATTTTTGTGGAAACTGTGATACATCATTTTTTTCTTTGATGAATAGAAAGCTGAAAAGTTTAAAGCTGAATAAATGTATTAATTTTGCTTTAGGTGGCACAATATAACTTTAATAACATTTAAACACATTATCTATCTGACAGACCGTAAAAAATCTCGAAAAGTACTTTTAGGAAAAGGCACCCACTTCATAGAATGACCCTGCAGTAGTTTAGGTACTTCTGCAGACATTTTAAAATGAAATATGATTAGACTCTTCATGAAGAGAAAAAAATGAGATATGATTAGACACTTCATAATAAGTACATGATTAAAAAGTGTATTAATTATTTCAGCAAGGTTATCTCAGGATACTGTAAAGTAAGCCCTGGGCTCTCAACTGATTTCAGAGCAAAAAAAAAAAAACTTGCTAAATTAAGAGCCTTTCGTGTTACTTAAGACGCAGTGGGATGAGAATGTGCATGAAGGGGGAAATTTAGAACTCAACTTCCAAGCTTAAATTAAACACCTAATCTCTAGAGGAGTCTGTCGAGACCCTTTCCAAACTGATATTAGGTAGAGCTTCAAAGGTCTCGGAGCAACCTGCCTTCCAGGACAGCAGACTTAAAGAACTAGTTCACCCATAAATGAACTCAACCCTGATGTTGTCCCAAAGCTGTACGACTCTATCTTCAGCATAACACAAGAAAAGATATTTATAGTAGGGTCCAATGTTATTTCTGACCCCAATCTTCTTCAAAAAAAATCATCTTCTGCGTTCCACTTAAAGGGACAGTTTACCCAAAAATTCTGTCACTATTTATTCACCCTCAAGTTGTTCCAAACCTGAATGAGCTTCTTTCTTCTGCTGAATATAAAAGAAGAAGGCGAATAAATGATGACAGAATTTTACATTTTGGTGTGAACTATCCCTTTAATTCTCAGAAAAAAAAAAAAAAAAACGAAGTGCATATTGGTCCCCAGGCAGATGCCAATGACACAGAATCCATTTAGCCGAGCTTCTTTCCAGCCCAGTGTTCAGACCACAGGATTAGTATAATAGCCCATTTTTATTTTTCATTACCTATTAATAAGTCTCTACTGCGAGATGAAGCCCGGACCTTTTGCTCCCACACACCTGGCTGGCCTGATCCGGCTGAAAATGAGCGCATCCATCGCTGAGCTCATTTCAGGAAAGCTCAAACAGAGCTTTTGAATGAAGTGCCCTAGAGGGTCCACGTTAACCCATTTACAACAGCACACTCAGGACGCATGATGCATAAGATCCTTTGGAGAATTGGCTGCGATGCTACAGTATCTCACACATGATGAGCTAATCTAGAGGGGCCTCGCTAATAGAATTTTTGTCTAACGTCTGATAAGAAGTTAGTTTGCCTTCACTGGATCCGTGATTTGATTTAGCTCTTTCAAGTAGGTTGCGAGTGAACAAAAAGGAAAAAATGAAAAAACACCCTCCAGCATACTTCTGCTCCCTCATCCCTGTCCAGCGCTGTTACAGCGACTATAAAGTGATTATTAAGGATTCCTCTAAAGTGGGGAGAATAAAAAATGTATGATTTGATAACCTTTTTTTTTTTCTTACCCTTTCTCTTTTTCCTCATTTACTCTTTTTAGTCGTACCTTCCTGAATGTGCAGTATTTGTACATATGCATCTATATATACTGTGTAATAAACACACATTTTATTTCAGTTAAGTTAAACTAAATGAGATGACAATGTTATCTGGTGTGTATGTATATATGTGTGTAATATAAGAACAAAAAAGACCTACTAACTAGACCTATGTTGTTCTCAGTATCCCGTATGGAAGTCGAGTGGCTTTTTGGAGAAGCGTCCAAAGCTATGTTGGGTAGGTTACAGAGAGGGATGTTTAATTTATGAGCAGACAGACTGTTTGGCCAGACAGATTGGTGTAAGTGAGGACAGCCTACAAGGAAGACCCAGATAAAGCTCTGCTAAACTGGGACCGGCAGAGACCAACAGTGACATCAGATACAGCAGCATGAAAAAGATAGAATGGAAGAGAGAAACAGAGAGAAATCCATAACACTCTGAATGAACTCTACAGCCATCCCAGAATACTAATACTGCTTCAACTGCGCAACAACTTCTCTGTGAGCGACCACATTTGTTCTGAGCTGTTCACAAGGTCCAAGAAAGAACCTTTGGCTGTAACCATCAAAACTGAGTGAACTGAGAAAATGTAAATGTTTTTATCTGTAGGACGCTATGATCTGCATATTATAATGATTTCTGAAAGAGCATCAATAAATTACATTTTAAAATATATTCAAATGTAAAACTGTTAAATAGTAATAATATTTCACAAATATTACTGTTTTTTACTGTATTTTCAATTAAATTAATACAGCCTTGGTGAGCATGACTTTTTAATTACATTTTTATTTAGAAAAAAAGACATGCAGCTGATAAATATCTACAATTGTCAATATCAAGCCAATAAATATTTTGATAATTTCATAATTATATATATATATATATATATATATATATATACACACATATATCTCACAAAAGTGAGTACACCCCTCACATTTCAGAAAATTTTTTAGTATATCTTCTCAAGGGACAATACTACACAAATGAAACTTGGATATATTTTAGAGTAGTCAATGTGCAGCTTGTATAGAAGTACAAATTTACTGTCCTCTAAATATAACTCAACATATAGCCATTATTGTCCAAATAACTTGCAACAAAAATGAGTACACCCTAAGTGAACATGTCAAAACTGTGTCCAAAGTGTCAATATTTTGTAGGGGCACCATTGTTATCTAGCACTGCCTTAATCCTCCTGGGGTTGTTGCTGGCATCCTCTTCCACTCCTCTATAATGACATCACAGAGCTGCTGGATGTTAGACACATGGTGCTTCTCCACCTTCTGCTTGAGGATGATGCCCCACAGGTGTTCAATAGGGTTCAGGTCTGGAGACATACTTGGCCACTCCATCACCTTCACCTTCAGCTTCATCAGGAAGGCAGTTGTCATTGGAGGTGTGTTTGGGGTTGTTATTATGTTGAAAAACTGCCGTTCGGCCCAGTTTCTTAAGGGAGGGGATCATGTTCTGCTTCAGTATGTCACAGTACATGTTGGAATCCATGCTTCCCTCAATGAACCGCAGCTCCCCAGAACCAGCAGCACTCATGCAGCCCCAGACCATGATGCTACGACCACCATGCTTGACTGTAGGCAAGACACAATTTTCTTGGTACTCCTCACCAGGGCATCGCCACACATGCTGGACACCATCTAAGCCAAACAAGTTTAGCTTAGACTCATCAGACCACAGGACACAATTCCAACAATTCATGCTCTTGGCCAGGATATCTTCAGCAAACTGTTTGCAGGCTTTCTTGTGAGCCAGCTTCAGAAGAGTCTTTCTTCTGGGACGACCGCCATGCAAACTGACTTGTTGCAGTGTGCGGCGTATGGTCTGAGCACTGACAAGCTGACCTTCCACTTCTGGTACCTCTAAAGCAATGCTAGCAGCACTCATACGTCTGTTTTTGAAGCCAGCTTCTGCACCTGACGCACAGCACGAGGACCTAACTTCTTTGATCAACTCTTGCGAGTCCTGTTCAAAGGGGAACCCCTCTTGGAAAACCTCTGTATGCCACTGGCCACTGTACTGTAACTCAGTTCCAGGGTGTTACCGAACTTCTTATAGCCGAGGCCATCTTTGTGGAGAGCAACAATTCTAATTCTCAAATCCTCAGAGAGTTCTTTGCCATGAGGTGCCATGTTGAACATCCAGTGGTCAGTATGAGAGAATTGTACTCAAAGCACCAAATTTTAACTGCTCTAAAACAAGATACACAAACTGGTATAGTCCTGTCATGCAGACAAAAACATGAACATGATGAATAGGACATGTGGCTTTGCATGGTTAAACGACATATAGCTGTTATCACTTAGGGTGTACTCACTTTTTTTGCCAGCTTTTTTGACAATAATGGCTATATGTTGGGTTATTTTCAGTAAATCTGTACTGTTATACAAGTTGCACATTGACTACTCTAAAATATATCTAAGTTTAATTTCTATAGAATTGTCCCTTGAAAAGATTTACTAAAATGATTGCCGAAATGTGAGGGGTGTACTCACTTTTGTGAGATACTGTATATATATATATATATATATATATATATATATATATATATAAATATCACCATAGAAAGTTTTAAAATATATATTTTAAAATTTCTTTGATCCTGGAAATCCTCATTTTATTCCCTGATATACCCAGGTTTTCCATCACCACAGGAACCCTGCTAGTTTTATGTTACACTTTATAATAAAGCTACAGGCCAACAGTTCAGTTTGCTCCTCAAAGCCAATTTTTACTTGTGTTTGTCACTTGCCACTTTGCCCTGTGTGAACAGCATCTGTAAAAGTAAAACCCATAAACATAATAGAGATATAAAGCAAATTTCAGTCCTACCTGCAGTGCGCTGTTTAGGAAGCAGCTGTTCTGACCCGGCTCATTGCTCAGGCCTTTGCTGGGAGCGATGGAGGTCATGGTGCGTGGGGTAAACATCCCCTGCAGCCCGCTGCTGCCTGAAGCAAAGTAGTTCCGCTTCCACGACATGGGTCCAGCTCCGCTCCACCCTACAATCACCACAAGAGCCGCGTCCTTCCCCAGCTAATCACGCTGGAGGAGGAGGGCATCCTGAACACGGTGCAGATGAGTATGTGTGAGTGTGTGAATGCGAGAGAGAAAGAGAGCAGAGAGTGTCTGTGCTGGGCTGGTTTTCTATGTTACTCCCATGAGAGAGGGTTTGGTCAGTGATAACAAAACGAAAAGTGTAAAAGTATACTCGGGTTTGGTAACAGGTGTGAATATAAAAGTGATGTTTTCTCTCGAGAAGGGCGGGAGGATCTCAGTAATGTCTGTCTGTCGCGACTAAATGGCTCCCCACACCTGAGACGGTAAAGTGGGGTCAAACGTAATGACTGGCCTGGTTAAAACCAGCTGTGTGAGTGTTGCAGTGTTTGTTGGAGGAAGTGCGGTCCGAGACACTGTCCTCACGCTGTGATGTCCGCTTTCTGTCCACTGCCTGCTCTTCACCTCTGAGCCTTCTCAATGTGTTCTCTCTTAGCCCAACTGATCTAAAAAAATAAATAAGAATAAATTACATTCAAAAACATTCCTTTTATTTTTCAAACAACAAGCTAAGGTGATACCACCTGCTGGTTGGTCTAGGGCAAAAAACATCATTTTCTTTGCACATTTATTTTAACTTTAACTTAGCCTTGAATTTTCTGTTGTACTCTCCTTACACAAAAGAACATGTAATCCTTTCAGAACATAAACGTGATAAATTACTTTGTGGATTCTGCGTTTCAGACATGCGCCATGCCTATTTTCATCTGTTTCTCCCCTCTGATTGGCTAATCCAAGGAAATAAATATTTTACACATGAAAGGTTTAACAAATGAAGATGTTTTTGAAGTCTAATATGTTCACCAAGGCTGCATTCAAAAATACTGGAAAACAGTAATATTGTGAAATAAAAGAAAAAAGAAAAAGACGAAAAAAGAAAAGAAAAGAAGACGTTTTCTATGTTGATATACTTTAAAGTGCAGTGTAATTTAGTTCTGTGAAATCCAGTCATTACTCCGTTCTTCTAAAGAATTTCTTCAATGTCACATGATCCTTTAGAAATCATTCTAATATTTGATTTGATAATAATAATAAAAAACATTTACAGTTGAAAACAGCACAATATTACAAAATAAATGTAATATTTTTGTGGAACCATGATACCCATATTTACATGAAATGTAAATATTTCAACCACGGTATACATGTAAAATCTCCACTGTTTTCAACCTGGAAAAAGTGAGTGAGAGAGGAAGGTAAAGAGGGAGAGGAAAGACAGCAGCACTGCAGAGACACAGCTTGCATCACAGAGCTGGCAGGTTGGAGGCAGCAGCGTGCTGAGCAAATGTCCTATTCCCACTACTACATAAATACACTCCCACATTCACACACACTCTGTCCACATGGTCCAGCCGGAGCCAGAGCGAGGCCCCACAGTGTGTCCTGTTCTCCTGAGGCAGAGGCATGAAGAGGATGTTCTGATGTGGAAGAACAGTGAGTGTGACAGACCTGAGGCAGGTGTTACACGGGGTCACAGAGAAACATCTTTCCTGCTCTTCTTAATCAGGGTCAGCTCTGTGGAAGCTATAACTGCCTGCTTTTGTTTGCCAGTAAAGCCAACTAAAAAAGATAAGCCCTTTCACATTATGTTTATCCAAACTTCCTGTCTAAGTAGGAAATATGTCAACACAGGGTAGAAAACTTGGCTTGTCGAACCATTTAATGCGGACAAACAACAAGTTCATCTGTCAGTCTCCCTGCATTATGTTACCTGACAATCATGTCGGTGTTAATAAGTGACCATTGTAATGCTGTGCATTGTATTTACACTGTATTATCTTTTATTGACTTAAGTAATAACAAATAAATTACATTTATTTTTTTGTTACCTTTTAATGGGAAACTACACAAAATTTTAAAGTTTTGTGAATATTTTTTAATTTAAAAATATATATTTTTTTAAATAATTTTTATGTGTGGAATCCAAACACCATGATGATCCACAAATCATTTTTAATGAAATAGATGTATTAAATCTATACATAAAATGTAATATTAAGAAAACATTAATATTCAAGTTATTAAAAGTCATTTCATATTTAAAATGTTATATTTTAAATATTAAAAATATTAAATATATGAGGAAAAAGTTGTCAAAAAAATCACTGATCTACAAAGTGACGTTTTAATTACAAAAGAGTCATCTATGTTTTCAGTTCAGATTATTAAGAGTAATAAATTAATAGCAAATTAAACTAACTTAAATTCACGCTAAGACCCTAAATACATTACAATACAGCAGAATAAAAATATTATGAAGAACACATAAATACTCAAGTTATTTAAACTTATTTAAATGTAAAATTTTAAGTATTTGAAAATATTAAATATATCTGCAAAAATTAATGTCCAAAATAATATGATTCACAAACTGATGTTTTAATGAAGTTTAAAGAAAGAGTCATCTATGTTTTTATTTCCATTATAATTAAAAGTAATAATATAATGGGCAACTTCACAATATTTACACAAGTTATGTGAATATTTTTAAATATAAAAATAATAATAATAATCATTTTTATGTGTGGAATCCAAACACTGTGTGCATGTTGCTAACTTTGTCAATTTATTTAAATGAATTTTTTTAATTTAATGAAAATGTTATGTTGGAGTCCATGATATGCATTTTATGGTAGTGCTGTTCATTTTGGTTAAAAATAATGAACTGTTTATTTATATTTTTCATACCTGAAAAAATTGCATTTTTTAGTTATGAGAGTGAAGCATGACACGCTGCTTTACATGCATGTACGTGCATCTCATTTTGCATAAAACTGGTGTGAATGCTCATTCTCAGTGGGCGGCACTGCTGAGGTCGTTGAAGGAGTTATTCACGGACGGGGTCACGTGACACAGGGTACAACTGTGAGTCACAGGCTGCCATGACGACGACAACGCAGTCCACCCCACCCCCATCCCAAGCCTGTGCCGGTCGATGCCCCGGCTGATACTGCCATACACTCGCTGGCACTGTGCAACCATTGCACCAGAGGGTTTATGCTTTTACATAATGCACTGCAGAGCACAGCACAACACAACACAGCCAACAATTACTGAGAGAGAGAGAGAGAGAGAGAGAGAGTGAACTAATGAGAAAGAGAGGAAAGGGCCTCTCTGATTATCCAAATAAGCTTAGCCCAATATGGCATCTAATAACACACACAAGACCAACAGCTCTGAAAAGGCCGCGTCCTCTGGAGCCGGGCGGATAGGACCGTCTCATTAACCCAGCAACAATCAGACGCTTGGGAACCAATCGAGAGCCACTATCAATCAGACCAGGTCGGGATGAACTATGGGAAGTAATCGCCTCCTGGCTAGTGTGTTAGTAAACACGTTATGTAACACTCTGGTGCACTGTGCAGTGACCGCAAAGCCCCGCCTCCATACCTCCCAGTTCTGCTGGCCACCAATCCCCCCAAACACACACGCATCTCCCTAAATCCCCTTTTAATTCCGTTAAATGGCAGAGTTCCAGTGCCACACTGCCAGGATCCGCAGCCGTGGAGATACCTTGGCAATCGTACAGAGGGCACTGGGATTCTACAAAGAGAGACAGAGAGAGATGGATGAGCGTGGAGCCTCTCATGATCCCTGATCTTCACCTCTACTGGGCCTCCATATAAACGTCCCACGATTGTATTTTACGCAGAGCAAACAGGACTGTGATATACAGGGTGGAGAAACATTTTCATCAGGTTTCATTTCAAAACAAACCCAAGCAGAAAGAGTGAAATACATCAAACTCTTTAATAGGGTTCGTTCATTTGAAACGTGAAGCTGTTTAACATGAAAACACGTGAATACAACCAGGCTCCAAAATTAACTTGTTTTTCACACCTGGCAATTGGGAAAACTGAGAATGTGTACCAGGTGTAAATATTTCTTAATGACCAAGAAATTGTATTTCTCTCCCTTTTTTTTAAACAGAATTTTTTTTATTTATTTTTTTTCCAAGAGAATGGATTTTTTATTTTTGTCTTGCATATTTGATACAAACTTCACATTGTATATGAGGTGAGTCAGGCACAAAACACACATGAACATCTTGATTGTGTTTCATGTATGTTTGTATTTATACATTTTTTATGAATGAATGAATGATTATTCTAAGAAATATTCCACACAGTTCTGGCAAATAGAGTGCTGGAAAGGAGAGAAGGAGGGGAAAAGGAGGGGGGGGGGAATTATCCTAGATATCTATCCTAGATAAACTCATGATGGCAAATTGTCGGTTGAGGCAAAATTTAGAAGATATACTACTGTTCAAAAGTTTGAAGTTGTTAAGATATTTCTTATTATTATCAATGTTGAAACAGTTGTGCGGCTTAACATTTTGGTACACACGATACACTGTTTTCCTATTATGTTTTTGTTTTTTAAATAGATTATTTTGTGACTTTATTAATTTACTGTCACTTTTGATTTAATGAACTTCTTTAACCTTAGTACGAATAGTGAGGGTAAAACATGAACAGTATGAAACATTAATGTTTACTTAGGCTTTAAAAATAAGAAAGACCCATTAAAAAAAAAAGAAAAGAAAAATTCAGGAGCACACATGAATTGATGGTAGAGAGACTGTCTGATTTCCAGTCTTTGTCAGGATGACACAATTTAGGAGTGCAGCACTGCAGACTCTCACAAAAGCCACAGCCATTAACAGAGCCTTTATAGTGCTGCCACTGGAGACCAGACTCACTCATCCACAAGCGCTCTCAGGAGCCCTAAAGAGCACCTCACCATTTACACTGTCCTTCTAGTGACTGACTTAAACCATCACCTCCATCAGAATCAACCTTTAGTGCATTTATAGCTGCCAGTTCAATCACAGATGAGGAGTTTTTGTGATTTTTTAGCAGTGATGTTCACTTTATAAATGAATTAATTCTTTTTAGTCACATTCTGTGAATCAATCAGTTGAAATGATTCACAAAATCGGAACTTTTGCAAATCAGACTGAATTGGTTGAGCCAACAGCTCAAATACCAGTGATTCAGGTTAACAACTGAACTGACAGTGTTGTTATAGTTAAAGCTGCAGTCCGTAACTTTTTTGTGTTCAAAATTTATCAAATTTTTATAATAAGCGAGTACACCATGAATACATTTTCCAAACTGTGTTTTTGGCTTGTCCTGAATCACTACGGAACATCTATAATAAGTGTTTATATTCGGACTATCTTAGACTATCTTAGCGTTTTTCTCGCGTGATTCGTCATAGACATAAACAGAGAGAAGTAGCTCCGGCTGCAATGTTCTTCCGCAACACACACGCAGTTCTGTTTATTAACCACTAGAGCGCCAAATGTTACAGACTGCAGCTTTAATTAAAACTAATATTATTTAAACCATTTAAAAAAAAACAAAAAAAAAATGAAATAACATTAAAATGTAAATATTACATGACAAAACTAAAATTAAAAGAAAAAAATAAAGAAATTGTTACCCTGGCAGCTAAATAAAATCAAAAATTACTAAAACTAAAACTGAAATAAATATAAATAAAAAAAACAAAAAAAACCATAAAATTACTAAAACAAACTATAATTAAAATAAAAGGCAATTCTAAATATTAGACAAAGCCATAATGTTACAAATATAACATGTAAGTACATTGTATTATAAATTTGTTGTAAATTGTAATGTCAATTATAGTGAGGTTTAATAAGCTGACACATGAAATTACAATACACACTAAATTTAAAATAGGATTTTAAATAAATTTGAAACCATGCCATGTTCCACGCATGAGTCAAACATTCACAAACACTCAGCCTAAAGCTCTCCTCCGATTGGGTGCCATTTGGTTCAACCAATATCATATTTCCACAATGTGAAGATGTAATTCACAGTCTCTCTACAGGTGACTTGGACCCAGCTGCTAAATGGTCAATGACTCTTTCTTTCCATTCCAGAGAAAATGGAAGGCCATTCTGCAACCAATCCCTGACTGAACTAAATGGAGAAAAAGCACAAGTCATCAACTCAGGCATGAGGAATCATTTCTTTAGCTGGCACTAAAGTAAAGGCAACAAATGAGAGATATAAAATCTCTTTGCGGATGGATGCAATCAGTTGAAACTGAACCATTAGTCCAAAAGCTGAAGCATTTCCTGAGCCTTTGTGCCGTACCACAGCCGGAAGCAGCCCTTCTGATGCCTGGAGCCTGCAGAGAGACTGACATCTGTCTGCATGTAGCTGCCGTGCCACCTCGCACCTCTCTCCGCCTCCCGCTGATAGGGTTTGCGTGACTGCAGCTCGCCAGACGCAGCAGGAGAGATACGGCGTGGAACTGTCAGGCTGAATCCAGTACAATGCAATCCGGTGTCATTCACTGCTCAGGGATCAACAATAAGGATTTTCTTCTGCTTGCCCAGCTGAGTCAGAATTTAGTCACTATCTGCACTGCCAACATTTTTACTGGACTCACCGCAAATAATGTATGGCTGTATGTGCAAGAAAACAAATGTCACAAAATCATTTCATCACTTGTGGAAATACACTACAGAAACAGTAAAGTGTCCATTTTTATAATTTACACAAAATATTTATTAAATGTTAACATTAAAAAAGTATATTTTTTTAATAAAAATATACCATAAAATGTTTAAAACAAAAATACATTAATTTGATTAAAAATTGCTACTGACAAATTTATTGTGATAAACTGAATTTTACAACATACAACCATAACTGCTATAAGCAACAGCTACAAATTCAAAAACACACTTTTGCTGATAAATTATGGCATATGATGCAAAAAAATATACTAAAATTTAAACTAAAATAAAAATTGAAATGATGCTACCAACACAAACACACACTACCATTCAAAACTTGGGGGTCAGTAAAAATGTTTTTGAAAGACATCTCTTATGCTCATAAAGGCTGCATTTATTTTATCAAAAATACAGTACAAAATTTTACAATTTAAAATAACTACTTTTAATTTAAATATACAATACATGTCAAAAGTTTATGAACAGTAAGATTTTTAGTGTTCTTTTAAAGAATTCTCTTCCACTCACCAAGCCTGCATTTATTTGATCCAATATACAGCAAAAGCAGTAATATTGTGAAATATTTTACTATTTAAAATAACTGCTTTTTATTTGAATATATTTTTAAATGTAATTCATTCCTGTGATCAAAGCTAAATATTAATACTCCAGTCTTGAGTGTCACATGATCCTACAGAAATGCTGTTCTTCTGAAATATCTATTCATTAAAGAAACCTGAAAAAAAATTCTACTCAGCTGTTTTCAACATAATAATAATAAATGTGTTTTTTGAGCAGCAAATCAGCATCATGTGACACTGAAGACTGGAGTATTGATGCTAAAAATCAGCTTTGAAAACACAGGAATAAATTACATTTTAAAATGTATTCAAATAGAAAACAGTTTTTTTTAAATTGTAAAAATATTTCTAAATTTTACTGTTTTTGCTGTACTTTGGATCAAATAAATGCAGGCTTGGTGAGCAGAAGAGACTTCTTTAAAAAAAAAAAACATTAAAAATCTTACTGTTCAAAAACTTTTGACTGGTAGTGCATTTTAAATTGTCATTTATTTTGATGTAAACCATGATACATTTTTTCACAATTCTAGAAAGTTCAGAAGAACAGCATTTATTTGAAACAGGAATCTTTTTTAAACTTCATAAATGTCTTTACTGTCCCTTCTGAACAACTTATGAATCCTTGCTGAATAAACTATTTTTGTGTACAGAATAATCTTAGTGGCCATAAACTCATTCACTAATTTCACCTCATCTATTTTAGGCAGCTAGATAACATTACTGACAAGTTTAAATCAGCATTATTTACGACTTCTATGTTCCATACGTGACAGATAACTTAATTTGCAAGGCTTAAAAACACATTCAATAAAAATTTTGTGACATTTCAGCACTGGTCCAACAGGGCTGTTGACAAATTCACCAACTGGCCCACAACTCTCTCATACTGACCCCACACCACTGGTCCATCATTACTATTGAGCCCTGCTAAGGAAACACTGCTGCTGGAAGAAAGCAGTTTTCTTCTCCTCACATGCTGCGGGACTCTCCTCTCCTCCGCTCGTTACAAAGCCAGGAGGATCTCTGATCCGCAGAGGAGGCGTGGGCGAGAACGGCCGGCGGGTAAACCTAGACCAGCGTAAACGCCGCCAGCACTGAGGAGTTTAGATGCCAGCAAAGCCGTTTCATTTCAAGGGACCTTTTAAAGGCTTTGTTGTCATTCAATTCAATTTTGCTGTGGTAAAGTGCGCTTCAGGGGATAGACACACACGCCAAGAGCAAACACGAGCTTTAGGCTGCCTTTTTCTTCACAATTTTGCCATTCTCTCCTCTTTTTCTGTCTAATCATAAAGTATTCTTCCTGTTTACTTATTATGGCAGCAAACCAAAGCAAAAATAGCACAAACATCTGCTGGTGGGGCTTTAAGGCTCGGCCGTTTAATTGTATTAACGTGGCGTTAATATTTTTATGTAATCAGCGGCTCCCGTTGCGAATCCCATTTCAGCTATCGTCCCCCTGTGACAGCGGCGGGGCAGTATTAAACTCGCAGTCACCTCTTACCATCCGAGCACGACTATTTCCACTATTCGGCTTCTCCAGGGAAAGAAAAATTAGCACGGACTTTCCTTCTCTTCTTTTTCAGAGACACCACGTGAAAGCAGACACATTAAATAACGGAGCGCCCCATGTCGCCTCAGGACCAGGAACTTCAAAGAGGACACCAAAAAAAACAAGAGATGATGGAGGGAAGCTGAAGAGAATAGTGAGGACTTTCAGCTAAGTCAATTTTACGGAACAGACAGAGAGCCTCACAACAACAAAAAAAGAAGCATTTTGGTACCGCTCACATAATAATCACTTCCTAACGGCACAAAGTAGGATGGAAAAGTGCTGTACAGTAGATATACACACCATGTTCCACCAGAGAGGAACTCCAGGATACAAGGAGACAAAGTGTTCTCAAAAAGAGCCGAAAGTGGAATGGGATCCACTCAGAGTCATGTTACAGACACACACTAACAAGCACACAAACAAACTGAATAAATTACCTCAGGAGAATAGATGGTTCCAAACCAGCTTTCGAACATCCCAAATGGAACCTCAAAAGACAAACATAATCATCCAGAGCAATGACATTCTTCCTCTTCATTTACAGCTATATTAAGCCAGGATTTGAATATGTTGGCCAGTGGTCAGCTGACTCAACAAAATGACTGATATTTGTATGAGTGTATAATGGATGGGGGGGGGGGGGGGGGAGTTAGATAAATATGAAGAAAAAAAAAAGTAAAATGAACTAGGGTTGTCACGGTACCAAAATTTCAGTATTCGGTACCGATACCAGTGAAAATCCACGGTTCTCGGTACCAAATGCTAATTAAAAAAAACACACTATTTTTTATAATAAAGTCAAACAAAAATAAAATGTACAAAAATCAATGCCATTCTTTATACTTATTTAAATTGTGTTTCAAGTTTTTCCGCAAGTAATAAAAGTATGAAAAACAGTAAACAAGTTTCACCCAAATTTGATTTGTCTTTTAATTAATTAAATTTAAACACATTTTATTTTTTTGGTAAATAAAGGGGATTTACTATTAAAATTAAAATGTGGAAGAAGTATTGTGTGATTTCTTTAAAAATAAATATATATATATTTTTTTTTCAACAGTAGTAATAGTATCACATACATTCTACTAAATAATAGTAATAAATTTCTGGCACAATGTCTTTAAGATAAACTTTTATTTTGACGGTTTGCCGTGAATACCTTTAAATTTCTGTGTGTAGCTATATGATATGATGCTGGTTTTACTCAAATGAAACGGTAAAATGCTCGTGAAGTGACTCTCAGAGCAGTTCTGTAGATGTTGTTTATGTATTTATGTCTTCATTGAGATGGCAGATGCTGAAATCACCGCGAGCGTGATTCATATTTAAATCGACTTTTGCGGCTTAATATTTACAGATAGGCTACTAGTCCGTGTTGCGATTTGATTTAAGTGTAATGACCTACTTTTGATTAATTCATCCAAACTTTGACAAATTCTGTGACATTCCGTGCTAAACTGTGAATTCCGTTTTTATAACTGGATTCCGAGATTACGTCCGCGTTTTCTACATCGTGGAAATCATAGGGCCGTACGCGTCAAGAACCGGGTTGACCGGGTACTCGGTACCACCGGTACTTAAAAAAAACCTGGTACCGTGACGTTTTCATTTTTTTAGTACCGACTTGGTACCGAAGTACCGGGTCTTTTGACAACACTAAAATGAACTGATAAAGTGGCAAAAAAAATTGTACAAGCATTAATAACAAAGTTATGAAGGCATAGACTCAACTTTCAAGCTAAGAATATGGTGGAGACAATGTGGCGGAGAAGGAAAAAAATGCAGTTTTGGCAAGTGAACTGATGTGGGCATTGAAGGTGAGAGAAGGTAATGCTGCCAAGACAATATTTTATGAAAGCACCATCAATATCAACAAATATATTGAATAACATGGTCCTCAAATCAAATCATGATATTCCATTTTTCATATACATTTATTACATTTACAGTAACTTGCCGTTACGGCAATTCATACGACAACTATTCTTAACTAGTCATAAGGAGAACTCACAGAAGAGTAGTTGATATTGAAACCTAGTCATTTCACATCCCTAGTGTGTATGATGGTGCATACAAACTTGAGATGGTATGTGTATGAGTCTCCTAACACTTTCTTTCACCCCTGCTGTGTCCACAGAGAGTGTGATTACACTCCATTTTCTAGCCACTCTCCTCCGTCCTAACAGTGGCAAAAGCCCAGGGTGGCATTGGCACACAGCAGGAGCGTGTGTGACGTAAGTGTGTGTGTGTGTGTGTGTCTTGTAAAACTTCCCGCTAAAAAGGTAAAAACTGCAAGCAACGTTAACAATTGTGATCATATGTTTATGTACTTGTACCTGTTTGTGTACTTGTCTATGAGGGTTCTATTTTGTAGAACATTATTTACATTTTCTAATTGCTAACATTGTTTCTGTTGAAACGTCTGTTAACTGATATAAAGAATATTCTTCTTCTTCTTCTTCCAATAATAATAATAATACCACCAAATTGTTATTGCAATTGTCTAATATGTTACTATACTAATACTAATTTGCATTTATTTTCATTTTACTTATTTATTTGGTATAAATGATCATTATTTTGAATAATAATTTAAATAATAAGTACAAAATAATTTTGAATTTTAACATTAACATAATTTTTATTATTATTATTATTAATAATAATAATTCCAATACAGTTCTACTTTTTTACAATTTTACTTTTTGTATAATTTATTATTATTATCGTTAAATGTATATATATATATATTTTTTTTTTTTTCACTAAGGTATATTAATTTTATTTATTTTTTATAATTTATTATTATTATTGTCAAATATATATACATATATATATATATATATATATATATATATAGCAGTGTATACTAAAAGTACAATTGCAGGGTATTTTTATCAATCACGTAAATATGTAAATGTATTTGTAATATACTTAGCATGAAATATACACACATACACTAAAATGTATTTGAAATACATTTATTTCATGCTAAGTATATTACAAATACATTTACATATTTACGTGATTGATAAAAATACCCTGCAATTGTACTTTTAGTATACACTGCTATACTTAAAGTCTGCTAAATTGAAACAACTAATTTTGTACTTAATGCACTTTAATTGTGCAGAGGCAGTGCTGAAGTCCAACTAAAGATATACTGAAGTATATTTGATTGTGCTAAAGTGGAACTATTGCAAGTACACTTAAGGCACACTTTGAATATCTTGCATTTAAAGACCGATATTATTTAAAGATCATGCAATCCTCATCAATAGTGACATTGAACCACATTTTAGGCTTAATATTAAGAAATGTGCACAAGTAATACTCCAAATAAAGTTTAACTAGAATTTTTCTATCAGTAAATCTTGAGCAATATGTCAGTAAATTTGTAATAGATTTGAACTGTGTATTTTAAATATATTTCTTTTTTACTAGGGTACACACACACACACACACATGTATATTGCTTTGCCAATTCATACTGCGTAACCCAAAAAACTAAGTCAAAAAATAATGTTTTTGAGAAGATTTACAAACTGGGAAAATGAAATTCAAGGTCTCTGACTGGTAGAAACTGTACGTAACCTGAATATCATTGAATAGGCAAAAAGCAGCAGGAATTTATCACACTCCGAAGATTATTTTTCCCATGAAGCATCTCGTTCTGCAGGTCTATCCCCCACAGGCAAACTGGAGAACACACTGCGTCTGCTTTAAAGATGTATCAGACAAGAGAACGGCTGTAGAAGAATAAGGACGAAATGCCCAGCTATGAGTTACTGCAAGAGGCTGCAGTGCTCTGATGAACTGCCAATCGGCTGCTACGATAAAGACTTCCACATGCATCTCTCTGCTCTGCGGAACCGCCTGATACTCCAGCATCCATCACTGAGGCTCGGCACCATCTGTGTTATAGGGAGTGACCTGAATCTGAGCCAGAGAGATGGAGAAAGCCACGTTTAAGTAGGAACACGGCACACACAGAAGCAATGAAGCGGTCACGAAAGTCAAAGTGATGACGTCTTATGCTGTGGACTCTACTGATGGTACAGACGGAGCTTTCTGACGCCATACTGGAGCTGTACGGGACACAAATCTGATGTTTTTTCTTAAGTAGGACAGATGGAGTGTAATGTTTGGCGTTAGTTTAAAAATGCCCATGAATATTCTTATCCAAACAAAAGCCTGAGCTAATCCAAGTCATTATCTGCTTTGGTGATAATCATATTTGTAGCGAGCGATGATGACAAAACATGTCTGAGAATGACAAACTCCTCAATGGATGCATTTGCATAGAAAGTTTTCTCTCTGAGGAGAAGTTCTGAAATGAAAATGCTTTTCAGAGGAGAAAAAGTTAAAGTCTTTAGTAATCCTACACTAACAAACACACTAGGCCTGTTGTGATCATTACATAATCGCCTGATCGTGTTTGTTTGATCTGCACTTCAAATTCTAATTAAATTACTAAATAAATGTCAAAATGTTATAATCGTGACAACCCCAACTCACAAAGTTGCTCTTCTTCTGATGTAACCTCCTAAGAACTGATTCACATGGCAATGCCACCATCACACTGTGCCCATCTGTGTGTGTACTTGGAAGTAAGAGAGCAAAAGGGATTCAAAATAATAAATGAAGCTGTAGTCATGCATTTGAGCTTTAGACACTAAGGCTCTGTTCACACTACCCATGTTTTACTCAAACCAAATCTTAAGGATGAAATCTGACAATGTAGTCAATATTTAGTACATCCACATAATGAATTAAGCATGCCATATGAATGATGACTCTTTATGGGAGTAGCTGTCATTGTGGACGATGGAAAAGCTGGGCACAACCGATTAAGTTTAAAAAATAATAATAATAAAACTAAACAGATACATGAAAAAAAAAGGAATTTGTGCTACAGTTTTTGTCCAAACACCAAACATGTTTCTTCAAGGGTTCTGTGCAACTAAAAACAACATGAAACAACCTCTGCCCTAGTCAAGTGAAGTTCTAAAAAGCATGTAAATGCCACAAGGAGTCTAAGCATCCTGAACAATGTTATGTCTTGTACAGCAAAAGGGCATTAACAGTGCCTGAGCTTTTGGAAATAATGGTCCCCTAAATGCTCCAAACAAGTCCTTATTCTTAACACGTTCTCAACTGTGGCAATGCTGTCAATTCATCTGTAAGTTTGTTTGTTTATAAAAAATAAAATCAAAAAACACTAAACAGCTCAAACAGTAAAACATGGTGCTTTCAAAGCCAAAGTTCAATACCAAGGGAGTGCATCAACTAATAAAATGTATACCTGAATGCAACGTAAGTTTCTTTGAATAAAAATGCATAAATATATACTAGACAGTGGGTTCACTGCAAAAGAAGAAAATGAATTAAACAGAAAAAGTTTATTATTTAATCTCTAAATGTCCCAATAAACTAAGCAAAATCGAAGAAATCGAAGCGAACTAGTGTGTTTCATTTTTAACAAAATTAAGTTAGTTTGGAGAATTTGGGGAATTTGAAACCACTTACCAATGCAAACTTTCCATAAAAGTTAGCTCCAGCTGGTAAACACCTTTGAACTGTTATTGGTCCATGGCGATTACATAACAGACGTGGAAATCCAGTCTGGTTCATTTGTTCTGTTCAGTCTGTTGAGGTCAGACATCTGTGTGTAAAAGCATGAACACAATGGAGAGCTGCTTTATAATAGAAACTGAATTTGTAATTCTTATTGAAAGAGACTGACACTGTTTGGTCAAGTTTAATACTGTAAAGCTGCTTGTTTTAAAGCAATCAACATCTACTGTATAAAGTGTACCGCTAACAGTGTAACATGTACCACTACCAAGGTATTTCAAACTTCTTTCTACCACTAAATAAAGAACGTAAAGGAACTTCACTTTGAGTGGGGCCTTAAAGGGCATCTCTTATGCCCCTTTTTATAAGATGTAATACAAGCCCTAGGTGTCCCCAGAAAGTGTCGGTGAAGTTTCAGCTCAAAATACCCCACAGATTATTTATTATATCATTTTGAAAATGTCTATTTTGAGGGGAAGCAGAAACAGGCTGTTTTCATGCATGTATCTTTAAACGCAAATGAGCTGCTGCTCCCCGCCCCTTTTCCAGAATAGGGCTGTGCCTTTACAGCTCGTACCTCAAATAATCTGTCAAAAAACAACTGCTTAGTTTTGATTATCGTGCTATAATCATGCATTTTAACCCTTTAACACGTACGATGACACCGGTGTGATCAGTCTTGGCTGTTCCCTGAAGCATACGAGCACACCGGTGTGATTAGAACGTTAAGGGCGTCACGTCATCAACTGCTGAATTCAAATCAGCTTTCGCGCGTTGGCTGGTGCGGAGCCAGATTGGACCAAATATTCAGTGTTTTCAACCATATATTTTAGGTTTCAGACAGTTAAATACACATAAGTACTAGCAAAACCATGCATTTATAGTTTGTAAAATATGCACTGATGTCTATGGAAGCAGCAATAATGATCCTTACAAATATAATCTGACAACATGTTTTATTTATATCGTATACAGATTGTGTAGATAACTTTTAAGTAGGGCTGCAACAACGAATCGATTAAATCGATAAAAATCGATTACTAAAAGAGTTGGCAACGAATTTCATAATCGATTCGTTGTGTCGCGCGACGCGGAGACGTTTGATTATTTAAAAAAAAAAAAAAACTTTAGTTGAGCGCGGAGCGGAGTGAACACACTCGGTCTCTCTCGCGCACGGATGCTAGCAGAGTTCGGCGCCTCATAGACAGGCGGAGCAAAAATAAAAAAATAAAAAAAACGAGCGGAGGTAGAGGAAAGATACATGGCGGAGGCAGAGAAATCCGTGCGACCCAAGTCATCCAAGGTGTGGGAGCATTTCACACTAAATAAACAGAAAAAGTGTGTTAACTGCAAAATATGCAAAAGCGACATGGCATGGCACGGGAGCAGGGGCGGCGTTTCCGTATGGCAGAGTATGGCAGTTGCCATACCCTAGCCCAGTCAGGTGCTGTGAAAAATTATCCAAACTTGAGTTATTATTATTTTAAATCAGAGGGTTTTAAAAAATAGTTAACCAATAATAAGCATTAAAAGAGCTTGTCAGTAAAACTGTAACGCCATTGGATCATCAAGCTCTCAGCGAAACCTCGTAACTTCACCCCGCCTCCATTCAGACTGACGCACCGCGCACAGCCTGGAGACAGATCTCCGCTTTTCGCAACGCAATTACATTGCAAGACTAAAGACACGTTTTATTCACTCGCCTTTTTGGACCATTCATTTTCAATCTGTTGTCATGTATAGCTACACTGCAATAAAAGCTTTTCTTACTTAGTAATTTTGTCTCGTTTCCAGTCCAAATATCTAAAAAATGGCATGAGAAAATTAAGTGATGCTTAAAACTTCTGTTTGAGATTATATCTCATTAAGATTATTTTTCTTACCCCATTGGCAGATAATTTTGCTTGTTTTAAGCAAACAATCACTTAATTTTGAGGTGTTTTTTCAGAAAATAAGACAATTTCTTATGCTATTTCATGTGTCTAGTAAATGTATCTTGATTTTAAAATATTTAGATATTTGGACTGAAAACAGGACAAAACTACTAAGTCAGAAAAGCATTTTTTGCAGTGTATATTCTGTGCTTTGTCCCATATAGGTTATTATTGACAAATATATTTGTGTGTTGTACTTTAATTTACTTTTAATTTAATTTTAAAGTTCTTTTATAGCACTTGGTCATCTTAAGCTGTGTTCAAATGTGGTGTATAAATGAACCTTGCACTTACTACAATGATGGTAATAATTTAATGAATAAGCTTCAAGTGAACTTGAGAGAGAGAGAGAGTGTGTGTGTGTCAGTGTGAGAGTTTGTGAGTGTGTGCGTCTGCAAAATTGTGTGTGTCTGCGAGTGTGTGCGTCTGCAGTGTAGTGTAGAGAACAAGTTCTGACATTCAAACAAATCCTGTAAAATTTTCTGATTTGTATTGTTCTTTATTTTTTATAAATTATTTATTGTTCTGGCAGCTCAGGTGGCACTTTATTTAAAAAAAAAAGTGTATATATTTGGCAGATGTAAAGTATACATGTGTATGTTTTTTGTGTTAGTCCATTTTTATTTTATTTTATTATTATTATAACAGCTCAGGGATGTTCAAGGAGCAACATGTTTGTGCACTTTCTAAAGATTTTTGTTCTGTTTTTGAATAAAGGGTTGGAAATGAATGCTTTTCTTGTTTAAAAAAAAAAAAAAAAATCAGATTCATCGATTAATCGAAAAAATAATCGACAGATTAATCGATTATTAAAATAATCGTTAGTTGCAGCCCTACTTTTAAGTTTACTCTGCTCTTCTCCCAGTTTACTGGAGACTTACTTTAACGTGTTTCGGGAGGAGAGGATGAATTTACGTGTTGTAAATCGGATTCATTGCGAACGAACATGGCGGCGCCCATCTCCCAGTATAGCTCAACTAACACGGTCATTATAAAAGTATTTAAACTACCAAATACATTTACTTGCACATATTTCAGAATCGGAATATCAGATATTTCATGATATAGTGATTATGTTTGTGAATATTAATAATAAAAAAAGGAAAAACAAAATAAAAGCGACCCATGTGTCATACAGCTTTATTGTGGCTGCGGTGTGTCACATGACAAGCACGACGCATCGCCATGGAAACAATAAGGCCATACATTCTAAAATAGCGGTCGCCTGAAAAAACTCACGCTGGGGGCTCAGCTAGAATATTTTAAACTCACGTGTGAAAGGGTTAAAGCCATATCAGTTTAAACTTATTATATACCATTTTCTGAGCGCACACATCTGAAGCACGCGCACAGAAAGTGGCTGTCACATGGCATGCGAGTACTAAATTAAGTAATCTCTTTCATGTCTTATTGCGCTTAAACTGTCAAATACACACAAGTTTATGTTAAAAACACAAGTTACAAAAAAAAGAAATTGCATTTTTATATTATATTGGTGTATTAAGTGACAGCAGCGTAATATACAGTACCTATACTGCTAATATGACCCAAACAATTAAATAGGGCAGGGTCTCTGCTAATATGGCAGTGTCCGTCAACAGTCGTAGGCGGGGTCTGCAAAATGTGACAACTGCCAACACATATACTTTCAAACAACATTTAAGGTGGAGCTACTTTCTAGGAGAATTAACTGGTCATGCAATATAAACATAATTCCTGCAGGTACAATTTATTCAATGTAAAAAAAAATCACTTTACGGACAGTTCCTTTGAAACCGGGTTTACCAGATTAACATGATTAAAAAAAGATCATGTTTTATACATCTGTGTGTGGGATCCAGCTTGCTTATGTAATGAATAAAACTGAATTGTTCTGTTTATCTCCTCTAAATGGCCCTGCACAGTGTCTGGGACGTGAGAGCCAAATTCGCAGATTCAGCACAGAAGAGGGAGCAGATCGCCAAGGTGCTGCTAATGCATATTGATGACTGTAGGTCCCCGAGGACCAAAGTGACTCAGCCTCTGACTCACAAAAGAAGGCGTGGGCTTAAATTAAACGGACACTTCACGGACCAATAGTGCGTCGTCACAGAGAACTCACACAGAAGGCTTTGTCACATTTATTATTAGAGCTAATATAATGACATGAAGGCGGGACATTATTTTGATTGTTGCTTTTTTGATGTAGGGGACACTGGCACCAATAATGAGGTCTGATATGCGTGATTATAGATAATACGCTTGAATTCGTTACTTCCATGCGTCCTGTCATTTTTTTAATCTGCAGAATGACTCACAAGAAGGAGAGGAACAAATGCGATGCCCGGAGCAACACTGGCAAAAAATACAATAATACTCTGATTCTCTGCAATTTGCTTTCATCAAATTACATACCCACTCATGATTCAAATTATGTTCTCTATTAGTTCTGGAGTCGGTAATGATATAAAGGCAGTGGCGAAACGTAAGAAGAATGTGCTTTATGAGGAAGTAGCTAATGCATTTTCAGTGCGAGAGGAGGAGAAGTAATCTTTTATTGATTGGGAGAGTATGGCGGAGCTGGGCAGAGGAAGATTTACTGCTGGGCTGGGTTCATGAAAGCCTTGGAGAGATCCAACAAAGAGCTCTAGCTGGATGAGGTGGCCGCTATTGGGCCACCCGTATGGCAAATAAATAAATAATGCCTTGTTAATGGAACAGCCTTCAACAATGTACACATGATGTAATATATATCCAAAGCATACAACTGATGCTCTTAGGGAACCTGTATATTTTTATATATTTCTATATATTTTTTTACACATTACAAATATAAAAGTGTAGGTAAAAATTGCAATATAAACATATATTTTCATCTATTTAAATATTTATATTGCAGTTTTTACCTACTTTTTTATATTTGTAATATGTAGGTAAATATTTATGTAGTAAGATTCAATAATATAAAATATCTAGCTAAATATACTGTTATTTAATATATATATATATATATATATATTAATATATAGCAATATTACATATAGCAAAACTATATATTTGTATATATTTAATATATTTACACAGAAATACGTATCTATATATTACATTTATAAAAATAGGTAAATGTTTCAGTGTGTGTTTACCTATATATATATATATATATATATATATATATATATATATATATATATATATTTATTTATTTCAAATAAAAATATGTAGACAAATATTGCTATATAAATATATTTAAATATGTAAAAGTAAATATGTAGGTAAATATTACTGTTGTTTATTAATATGTATTATACTACAGCATATAAATTAATATCATAAAATATTGTAGCATTAATTTAGCCAAAAACAGTTTGGACAACATCTTTTGATTAATTAAACTAGCTTTTTACTGGTTTATTTCTAAAACTAAACATTTCCATCTTCTTGGTTCTTGAATTTATGGTTTCTTTGAGTAAAAGATTTAATAACCACTAAAAAATTTAGTCATTTCCCCATATATTTTTAATATAAATGCACTAGGCCCGTGTATCACCGGTATGAAAATCCAGCCTAATAATGTAATATCACAAGCGGAGGAGTAAAGAGCCTATCACTATTTAACAACGCAGCATAAATTTCAGCATATCACACTAAGCTGACTGTGGGAGATATGCATGAGAAAGCTCAGTGAGTTAGCGCTCATACAATCAGAGAATAAACCCCTCTGCCCTGGGATTCCTCTGCCTAAACGACACCACATATCATTAAAAGCACATTTTAGTTGATAATGGTCCATCCCTCCCACTTATCATCTCCTCAAAGGGACCTGATTTGAACCCGGGTCTTCAAACTGAACAGAACTTAGATCACAATTTCTTCATTGCCTTCATTATCTAAACAGCTCAAAGGCACAAATATGAAGGGAGACTCGTAAAAATTGCAGGGCCCCTTTTGATCACTTTTTTTCATGAGCGGTCTGTAGCTTCAGTTTCTCTGATCCAAGCATTTATCTAAAACAGTCAGAACTAATTAAACTAAACACTCCTCAAAAGGCATTGGCACACACTATCAAGTCATCAGAGAGGAAGAGAGAGATAGCAGACTGTTCCTCACAAATATACCGTAGATGGAACAGCCACAGAAACGCTCCGAGTCAAAGTCACTGGCCCTCGTAATCTGAGGATATGACAAACGGTGGACGATCTGAACACTCTAAAATCCTTTGTGGCTGTACAACACTAAGGCCCTTCTAAAGTTCAAAATCAAACTGCTTATCATGTAGTCGTGTTCCTTTAAGCCAATTCCTCTGTTTTCTGACGGAGGATGGAAAAACAGACACAATGGCTGACAGTAAACGGGTTTGGTGCAGGTCAGTGACACCGCAGAGACCTGCACAATGTGTGATTCATGGGGTGAAACAACAAGCGAGTGATGAGAAACAAAGATCTCCCTGATGACCACACTGGGTTTCGCATGCATTTGAATGACCACTTTATGCCAGACCACATGAGGACAGTGAGTAACAAATTCAGGAGGAACTGCAGTCTCCTGGTACCTTGCAATTAAAGCCCCTCAAATTAATGTCTATGCGCCAAGTCAACTTTGTGCGTACATTTTAGGGATGTCAGAAGGACGATACTTTGGTACCAAGATGATACTAAAATAAACATAAAAATAAATAAATAATTTTCGTTTTTAGTGTTTCATTTTTAAATGTATCAATCTTTTTTCTCTATTTTTCAACAGTATGAAATTTTAATAATACTGAAAATATCAAATGATCATTATCAGCCATAATTTTAATAGCCGCAAATATGGACATATTATATGGACTTTGTTAATATTTTATTTTACATTTTAAATATTTCAATATATTTATAATAAAATATTTTAAATGCTAAAATGTCTATATTTTTAGAAAGTAAAACAACATAAACAGGATATATGCATGGTTATTACAGTTAACTAAAACTGAAACTAAAATTAAAACTATTTTCAGAACATTTACGTTACTTGAAATAAAATTAATGTAATATTTAACTAAAATTAAAAAATAATAATTAAATACAATTTCAGTTAGTTGCCAGGGCAAATTTTCTCATTTTTATTTAGTTTACCTTGATGTACTAACATAAGTAATGGAAAAAAAAATCAATTAAATTAAAAAATTACAATAAATATATATATTGAGAGAGAGAGAGAGAGAGAGAGAGAAACTACTAAAATAACAAAAACAGACAACAAAAATACAAAAATTTATAATAAAAACTATAATAGTATCTTAATTATGCTAATATAACACTGGATCTACAGATATACAGCCTGTCACATTGTGTTATGTTGATAATATTAATCAAAAATCTTATAAATACATTATTTTAAACAAAAATAAAAAATATTGTTTTTACTGTTTATTTGCATATTCGTTTTTGCTGTGGTATCAAATCTGGTATAGACAATAATGGTATGGAATGCTGAAGGTATAGTATTGCAATAAGACTCGTGGATTTACAAAGAAAAATACACCAATGCAAAGGTGGTAATGAGTTCCTTAAGCAACTTGCAGATTAAATTTGTAATTCCTGTTGATGTGCATTAAAATGCAAGACACCACAGGCAAGAGGGATCTTCTGAGAGCATTTGGAGCAAATCCAAATCTTAGGAGGCCATCTATCCCTCCAAACGCTCCTTTCATCCATCACCCAGCACTGCACTGCAGAGTGGCCTTCTGGGAGCCCTCTCCTGATTTCTGTCTCACTGTCTCTGACAAACACCCGTCCCTCCCGACTTGCTCCTTCTATACGGCTGGAGGCTGGCCTCCTTCCAGCAGTCAGGGTCTTAATGTGCGATACGCATGCACAAATAATTTAATGGCTATATTAGCAGAGACAAGCTGAGTCCAAAACATTTTGGTTGGTTGATCCATCACTGTCCCTCTTTTGCCATGCGCCCACGGGAACAATTAGCCGTTAAATATGTACAAGATTTAGGAGAGAGACAAAAAGATCTGCACTGTGGGAATTCCCAGGGCCAAGACAGCAGATAATGTGTGTCAATACGTGACCTGTGATTAAAATGGAATGAGGTGAACAGGCAAAGCAGTCTTTCCAAGGAAGACACCTAGAATGACACGGGCAAAATGGGATGCACATTTAAATCAGTATCACATTGCATATGTAATTGTACATTTCCCCTATGCATATTTAGATTGCCTTTGCTGTCACTTGACGTTAAGCTTTAAAAACACTGATAATTTATTATCACTCTTAAAGAATCTCATTTTTAAATAAAATGTTTAAATATCATTTTTAAATAAAATAACATTTATATTATAAAATTACATTATAATTCAGTTTCACATTATTGCAGTTTCTTTTTCAAGTTATTAATTTAATTTCAGAGTTTATTTTTATAAATGTATTTGTTTTTAAATTTATATATATAAAAAAAATATATATATATATATATATATATATATAAATTAAATAGCAGGCTTTACTGGCAATAATATATTAAAATAACTATTGAATTTTTATATCAATGCATCCCTACTGAATTTATACATTTATTTGAATACATTTAATTTATTTCTATTTATTAAAATTTACAAGCTTTTGTTTTCATTTTTAATTAAAATTAATAATGACAAAAATGTAATGTCAGGCTTTACTGGCCATAACATGAAAATAATTACTGGATTATCGTAATTACCAGAATAATTAGTGCATCCTTATTAAATTAATTAATTACTTAATTGAATTTAACACATTTTATTAAAATGTATTAAAAAATATTATTTAAAAATTTCATAAGAATGTATAATGAAATAAAATGCAATATCAACTTTTACTATTTTTAAAATAAGTATTGGCCACTATGAACATGGAAAAGATCTATAGGACCTTTTGAACAAATAAATAATAACACAGTTTAGATTTTTGTACCTTTAAACGTACAGTTGCCATCTTGAAAAAAAATGCTCACCACACATGACACCCAGCATGGAGAAAAGACATTTAGACAATTAAACTGCGGCAGCAATTATGTGACCAGATGCCAAGAGCTGGCACTGAACAGATGCCAGGACGCCAGGGTCAGGAGCCTCAAAAGAAGCGCAACGGAGTTTATTAAATTGACATTTTAATAAGGTACACAAAACCACCACATTGAGTTCATCAAAGAAATGGAAGCTGAATAAGCGAGCAGACACCTGTTTTATCAGCATGCTATGCCTGACACAGTCAAACAGCTGGCATTTCATGTCCCACTTTTCCCTTTTTTTGCCTCAATTACACACAGCCGTGTGCCCAAAATGTCAGACAGGATTAGAGAAGGAAAGGTCAGAGTAGGGACGGGGGTGTGAGAATGAACACTGGTAATTCTCCGATGGAGAACGTCTCTCAGACTGCGCTCTTTCCTCACAATGTGTCTGTAATAACTCTTTACCCAGTCCAACCCTCACAGCCCCACAACGCTCCGCTCTGCCCAATCATACATGACCGAGCATGTCACCACTGATGCATTTGGACGCTGAGGCGACGCCCTTGACGTGATTTTCACAGACAGCAGTGCAGCTCATAGGAGCATACAGTAGCTGTCTATCACCCGTCAGCCGTCTGCGCCTGTGATAGGACGAGAAAAAGAGCACTGAGATTGTGCTGCAATGCATTATGGTGAAATACAGCCTAAATAATGATGCATACATATTCGATTTTAATTGCTTTAATAAGCAAGTCAGAAGGTGCATTCCTGCTTAGTTTATTAAGCGCACTAGCAACAGTGTCAGGTATTTTTAGGACTGTCAAAACCACTCCAGTGCACTGAAACATCCGCTCCCAGACAGCATCAGCTGCTCACTGGATTCATATGATGGAAATGCCATCACCTTCTTAAAGGTACAGTAAGCAATGTTAGTTGTTCTGAAATTTCCGCTACACTTAGTTATGCCTGTTATTTCCGTACCCTGACCTACGAAGAGACCGCCATCAAAATTGCTTATTGTATGACAAACTAACCCTAGTGAAACAAGCTGAATATGGCACTTTTATGCTTTTTTTCCTGCTTCCCACTCTATGCACAAAATTACTGACCTCTGACTAAAAGAATATTTTTTCTCATTTAGAGAGCCTAAATGGTCAAAGACAAGTAATATTTCAGGACACCGAATTCTGTGAAACCTGTCAAATAATAGTGAGATTGTCATTCGATTAAAAAAAAAAAGGTCATGATTTACTCACCCTCATGTTGTTTCAAACTTGTATGACTTTTTTTCTGTCAAAAAAGGCATTTAGCAAAAGAAACATCTTAAAGGGATAGTTCACCTAAAAAATTTAAATTCTGTCATTAATTACTCACCCTCGTGTCATTCCAAACCCGTAAGATCTTTGTTCATCTTCGGAAGACAAATTAAGATATTTTTGATGAAATTCAAGAGCTTTTTAAACCTGCATAGACAGTAATGCAACTGACACGTTCAAGGCCCAGAAATCATCATTAAAATAGTCCATGCAACATCAGTCGTTCATCAACCTTAATTTTATGAAGCTACGAGAATACGTTTTGTGCACAAAGAAAACAAAAATAATGACTTTATTCAATGATTTCTTGTCTTTCAGGTCAGTCTCTGCCACCATTCATGAGAGTACCACAATGCATATATTTTGAAGAACGCAGGTAACCCAACATTTTGGGTTCACATTGACTTCCACTGTATGGACAAAAAAATTTAAATACAATGGACATCAATGGGAACCGAAACTGTTTTGTTTTATTGGAGTTCTATTGTGCAGAGGTTCTATTTTAAATATATTAAGACAAAGCTTATTATTTTAAGCTCTCTCTCAGCTGTCTTTTTAATTATTGTCTTTTATGTTTTTTTTTTTCTTGGCTAAATCTGGTACATTTTATGTTGATAATATTAATGCATATTGTCTGTGATTAAATAAATAGCAACCACATATTTTATAATGGCACTGTATTTTTAACAGCTACAAAAAAGAAACATAACAGTGTGATATACAGTGATGTTCTTAAAGCTGCAGTCCATAAATCTTGCCTCTTTGTCAACATCTCTGTATGAACCCTGCAATTGCAGTTATTTGCGGAATTATCATCTTTATTTGGGTTGTGCATTGGCACGGCACCAGTGTGGATATTCACTGTACTTCAGAATCACTGATTCTGTATCTTGGAAGTATAAGAATTTTCACCAGATATGTCATCTGAACAAGTAAGTAACATGTCTACCACTTTTGTTCTGACCAACTGAGAAAAAAGCATTACAATACATCGCTCTACCAACGGTGATTAAATCTAACGATCGCTTAGCTCATATAACATCAACCCATGCAAATTATTATTATTGAAACTTCAGTTGTCACTGATGATTATGGTACTGACCTTTCTGGTTTACAATCTGCCATCAAAATAATACGTTTAATTACAAGCTTACCGTTGTGAATCGGGCTAAGGTAAGGAGATCGTTTTGGACACTGGCCGATTATGTACTTGCCCGAAAATTGATTTTGGATGATTTTTAACCAAAAATGTTACGGACTGCAGCTTTAATAAACACCTGCTACATTTTAATGCGTGACCTTGTAATCATGCTGCAGGTAATTAAGTCATCAGTGTCCCAATGTTTAGTGGATCAAGGCCTTTGCTAGTGCACAAAATCATGTTCATGACATACTGATACACGCCATGAGAAAACTAGGGACTGAAATCAGAGTGAAGCAAACTAAGCAGAGAGGGAAAGAGGGAGGGATGGAGAGACAGAGAGCATAAATATTACACTGACAGCACCACGGTTGAGAATAACATGTCCAGTCTTATTTAGCTAGTCATGCTCCAAGGAAAATGTTTTCACTGTAAACACCACAGTGAAGCACATCATCTCAAAAATATCCAAAAGACCTTTAAATCCCAGGCAGTCTTGAGTAAATGTAAATTCAACATACAGGGATTATTACACACATAATAGAGATAAAACAGGAACAATGTTCCTTCACAGCGTGTGCTTTTTATTTCCCTGAAGGGACTCATAGGTCTTGGAATCGCCCTAGTCCAAGGTTGGGCCGAGATGAAACAACCAGCTTTTAATTCCTCCTCCCTTATGTAACAATAGCACTAATTCAGCCATGAGTTCATATCTAGGCCACGCTAGTCTGCCTGGCCTTACAGAGCCGGGAGCATCAGAGTGTAGCGGTGGGCTGCGCTACTGCTGAAGCACATTTAGCAGATGAGCCAGATCAGAGAAAATAAATAAATACACAGTACACAAAATAAATAGGCTACACAAAAAAAATGGATATGATATTAAATAAATATATACAGTAAGTACAAATATATTATATTATATTATATCTATCTATCTATCTATCTATCTATATATATATATATATATATAGAGAGAGAGAGAGAGAGAGAGATATGTGTGTGTGTGTGTGTGTGTGTGTGAATATATATATATATATATATATATATATATATATATATACACACACAAGCAATAGCACAAATAAAAAAGCGAACAAAGATATAAATTAAACAATGCTTTAGGTTTTTAGGTTTGAAGGTGTTCAAGTAAGAAACTGAATAAAAAATGTAAAATAACATTGCATTGTCTTGACTGTATATGTATATTTTCTTTTCTTTTCTTTTTTTTCTACATTAAGGACACTGGCAGCAGCTGGTAAATTAGGCAATGTCATTTTAAGACACCATTCATGGATACTGACACACATCTGATTTCTTTCTCAACTGTTTACGTTTACTTATGAATTAACTGACTGTTTTTGAGGAAACTTGCTGAATGTGCACGTCTGAAATCTCCTGTTTGATGTGGTCGTAAAGTCGTTCTGCATCTAAATAAATGCAATTCTTATCAAGAAAAAAAAGAAACTGAAGCAACCCCAGATCCACCCCTGCGTTAATTGCATTAAATATTTTTAATGCGTTAAACTGAGAAAAAAAAATTAACTGCATGTGTTAACACATTAATTTACGGCACTGATATATAAAACATCCCATACACACACACACAGACACATATATGCATATAGTAAGTGTGTAAGTGTAAGTGTGATGGCAAAATGCAGATCCCAGAGTAAGGGCTAAATCCGTTTTCATTTCACCTGATCCTTCATTTTTCACTGTCCTGCCCAACTAGCGGCACTCATCCCTCTGCATATCTACACTTCTCTCCAGTAACTCCTCTGGTCTGCCAAGTTCATCTCCTCTTCCTGCCCGGCACGCTGCCATCGCCTCATGCACACCTTCCACAGCTCTGCGCCAGCCAGCACTTTCAGACTTCTTGCAGTCTCTTTCTTTCGCTTGCTTTGCAGAAAAACAGGCTCATGCAACACAACAGATCATGGTTATTTATTGTCTGCTCCATGCCTCCATTTCACATTGGTCCCTCAGACAGCAGCACTACTAACACTTTAGATGTTTGGTGATGCATACCACGAGCAAGCATTTCCTGCACTGATATTCATAAGCATGATATTTCACCAGTTTTATAATAAATTCTATTGCATATATTGCACTTTTTGCATTATTTCAATGTATTTTGCACATAATTCAGTAGGAAAAGTTGACATAAGCGAACAGGCAACAGGTCATCAGGTCATTTCAACAATCCAATAGGCAGCTTTACTGCACATCACCAATAATCTATATCTGTCACTTTGATATGCCTTTTATATTTAAAGGTGCCTAGTGCACGTTCAGTATTGCTCGTTACAGCCATTCACATGGAATTGTTTTTTTCTTTTCTCCTGGGCATCACATGTGTTGGCGGGGTGAAGGGAGGTGATGTGCATTGAGATTGTTGGTCATTCTGACAGGCACTATCTGAGTATAGGTGTTTGTTCAGCTGCTGTCATTTGCCTCCAATTGCACTAATCTCTTCCTCCAATATTCATACCATCACAGTTGCTACGATGCTGATTACAAGCCCTATATAATCGAGTCCAATGGCAACAACATCCACGTTCATTACAATCAGTGACTTGAGCAGCAAGATGGTTCTTTCAGAAAGCAATAAAGTTCCCAAGGACACAACCTTATCACGCTGTTTCAGGACAGAATTAAACTGAACAGAAATTGACATGACAGACAGTTCAGTGGGTTTTACTTCCTTTGAGCTTGTTTTTATCTTAAGTCGCAGTAAATTGTCATTCACAACTCATTGTGCTTCCGCAATGTGACATATTTCTGAGTGAAAAGGGATAGATGTGACAAAAAAATGTAGGGCAGGACTTTTAATTTAGCAAATTTTTCATTCATGTAACCGTTGGGCATGGATTTAACAATGACAAGGACAATTTGATTCCCCAAACAAATGCATGAACTGATTAAAAAAAAACATACAGCTGCAAAGATGAGCTGATACAGATAAGTCAATAATTATTTTCAAGCTATGGTCAATGTGAAAACTTTTTTTTTTTCCCATATGGTAAATTTGTTTAATGTAAAATGTAAAAACAAAAACAAAAACAAAAACAAAAATTTGTTAAAATGCCCATGAAACAAAGATAATTTGAGATTTGTTGAAGAATACATTTAACTTAAAGTGAGAGTTATAATGGCAAAAACAAAAATTTTAAATTAAAATAGGAGAAATTACCAAGTGAAGTGACATATTTAATATTAACCACTATTGTTAAAATAAAATGGACAAGCAAATGAATACATTTTGATGAAATATTACAAAAACAAACTATTTACATTTGTTTTGTTTTTTTTGTTTTGTTTTTAATCAAAGTAAGACCAGGAATATGCATTTTGTAGAAAAGAGACTCAATTTTGATTTCATATTGACATTGATGAATTAAAGCTAGAAGAAGAAACAAAAATCAATGGAATCATGCCCTGGCATCCAACTGTGTAGCTGGTAACATTTAAAAAGGAAATCATATCAGCTTCATTTTGCGTTCACTCCATGACATATCTGCCACATTGCTCATTTCCTTGTCATATTACACAAATTGATTTTGTCTAAAGTGATCCAGTCAATATGTTTGCTGTTTCTGTGAGTTCATACATCCCACCTGCACTGAATCAATACTCTGCTCATGCACAGCAAGAGAAGAAAAATTCATTAAAGTGCAAATATTCCCTGTGTGTAATTTTCCTCCCTTCCTGCATTTGGCCCATTAGCAAGACGCCGCTGCCGACCGAAGCGGTGCGCACACAGTTACATGAGCGTTGACCCTCACTGGCTTCACAGAGGAGCCCACCATCCAGTGTTCACGTGAAGGAGAGGAAGGGAAAAAAACTCTGTAATAAAATGCTCGCTGTAGCAGAAAGTACACCGGCGAACAGCTGACTGCGCTCTGATTCGGCTTAATAACTGCATAATAAGGCAAATTAACACAATTAACTTCACACATAATGCCATCAGCGATACTCACAGCAGGGAACACATGTGATCTTTTGGTCTCCAGTGACGTCATCTTTTCTTCATGAATGCCTCATCAAACTGACGAGTCATGCGCTGAGTTAGCTCATTCTGACAAACTGGGTTTGTTAATAAGGCTTTATCATGAGGGAATTACACAGTTTGTCTCAGGCAAAAGGACACATCAATTCATTCTTAGCGGTTTAGCAGTCTTTAGAAGGAAAGGCCTTACAAACGCTCTTTTGAATATTCATTAAACCTAATCTTTAAAAACACAAATAATTAATATCTGAATAAATTTGGAAAAAATATGCATTACATCATTTTCTCACCAATAGATCCTCTGCAGTGAATGGGTACCATCAGTATAAGCTCAAATAGCTGATAAAAACATCACAATAATCCACAAGTAATTGACGAAATGAAAATCTGCATGTTTGTAAGAAACAAATCCAAGACGTTTTTAACTTCAAACAAGTCCTCTATCCATATATTGCTTTTTACAGTGAAAAAGTATTCGCATCTGAATCAGGAGAGAAATATGCACAGATCAAGCACCATTTACATGAAAAAAGATATAAATTTTAATGTAAGGAGACAGCAGGTGATGGACCTTCTCACTGGAGGAATAGTTATTATGGATTATGGACTGGTTTTTTGGCCAGAAGCAATGATTTAAAGTTAAAATGCTTTAATAATGGACTTGTTTCTTACAAAAGTTCTCTTCACAAGGCTTGAATTGTTTGTGTAACTGTTTTAACTCTCATTCTGATGGCACCCATTCACTGCAGATGATCCACTGGTGATCTATTGGCAAGTAATGTAATGTTAAAGGAACACTCAATTTTTTTAAAATAGGCTCATTTTCCAACTCCCCTCCCTACAGTTGAGTTTTACTGTTTTTGAATCCATTCAGCCGATCTCCGGGTCTGGCAGTAGCACTTTTAGCTTAGCTTAGCATAGATCATTGAATCGGATTAGACCATTAGCGTCTCACTGAAAAATGACCAAAGAGTTTCGATAATTTTCCTATTTAAAGCTTGAATCTTCTGTAGTTACATCGTGTACTAAGACCAAACGGAAAAGGAAAAGTTGCGATTTTCTAGGCCGATATGGTTAGGAACTATACTCTCATTCCGGCGTAAAAGATTTTTACAAAGCTCATCGTTTTGAGAAGCGAGGCGTGCTCTGATTGGCCAGCTATCCAGTGCATTGTGTTTGGCCGAATACCTCAAGCGTGAGACGGAAATGTTACACCCCTTACCATATTGTGATGCCGTGTCCTGGCACGACGACACAAAAACAATAAAACCCATTACAAACGAGGCATTTGTAGTGAGGACACAATTACTGATTATAATGACTCATACTGTCTTTTTACCAACATTACCATGTCTGCATTTGTGATTGTAGAAATTACAAACAACAAGCACTACTCTACACAGCTCAAAACTCGCATTTGAATCGTCAGTGGAAAATTCTTTAAATATGAAAACATACTTACAGGCTGTGAGTCAGAAGTGCCAGACTGTTCTCGCAAAGTTGGAATTGCCCCACTTTATAGAAACATTATAGCTTTGAGCATAGCTGGCAGCTACTCCCAGGTTCAGGAAATAGTCCTCCGTTAAATGCGCTGCACACACTTGAATATGTGGGTTGAACTGTTCTGGAACAGTGTTGTAAATACAACTTAACCACTGATTTCTAGTTGTGTCCTCTTTTGGAAGCCCAAACAAAGTAGCTTCGCTTTCACAACGAAACAGTGTCTCCAGGACATGGTGCCGGCGGTAGCAACAATACTACAGCCAGAATAAAAGTCCCGCCCTCTTTCTTTGCATAGACATTTGGGCGGTGTTTTGCAAATCTCCCCACACTGTGACGTAGACATGTGGGGGCGTGGTCGAGTCTTAACTTTTATAAAGAATATCTCTTTGGTTTTGAGACTTTAGTCTTTGCAAGTTCAGGGATCTTATCTATGCATAAACAGCTTGTAACACCCCAAAGAGAAAGGAAAACTTGAAATCGCATCATATGTCCCCTTTAAGACTGAATGTCATGCTGACCCTACAGCCTCAGTTTCACAGCCTTAATTTTCTCTATTTCTGCAATAATCAACCAGGAATCTTGCTTTGAAATTTGGTACAACATATACTGTGCCGTGATCTGATGATGTCAGCCATTTTGGCCATACCTCACCTGCAGTGAACATGAGGGTCTTCAAGCCACCAGCATCTGCTCATGGGAAAAAAAAACATGGATTGAGTGGGGAGGTCGCACCCCCTGAAGTGACACAGGTTACCATGTCAACACAGTGATAGTGAGAGAGTCATTAGAAAGGCAGTCTCAGCGGGTTGCATCTACACCTCCAGCAGTATGACACATTTAACATCGCCCCTCATTGGGCTCACTGCATCTCCACTCAGCTCCCTAGAAAATCACTCCAGGTGCTGTGAGAAGCCTCAAATGAAGACTTTTTTGCACTTGATAGTAAGGGTGGCTATTTTTGGTCATTTTGTCTGCTCTGCACTTTTGGGTAATTGTTGATATGTGTACACGTTTTGGCACACATCATTGTTTTTTCAGCCTCTCGCACCACGAGAACTGCATTAAGACTAAAAATAAAAAGTTAAAGATATTAAACAATATAGGCTTTTGATGGCCAATGCAGACATCTAGCTTCTAGAAAACAGTGTAGATATAATGAAGATATTTCCAAACATTAACTGGCAGCTGATAATTATTATGGGCAAAATATTAAATATTATTGTGTGTGTGTGTATGTATATATATATTAGGGGTGGCACGGTACATGTATTCGTACCGAACCGTCATGGATACTTTAAAGGCTTGCGCACTCAACTGTTTGTGAAATGGAGCTTTGTGCTCTCTCATTCGGCACAAATCCAAATATTCCATAATATTTCCATATTTGCGATGTAACGTATCTGAATGCTAAACTGTTATTTATTATGTAAATGATAGGCTTTGTACTTCAGTAGCGTTCCAACAGTGACACAGAGGAGGGCGCGCTGATGTTTGGTTCACTGTATTTTATTTTGATAAAGTACCAACTGCGCTGTCAAGTTAGCAAAGCTGGAACTGATGTGTTTGTAAAAAAATTGTAATTTGAACTACTGTCTGTTCAAAATAAATGAAAAGAAATTGAGCATAGTAGATTTATTTTTTTCCTGTTGTACCGAAATCGTATCGAACCATGACCCCCCCGAACCGAGATACGTACCAAACCGTGACATCTGTGTACCGTGCCACCCCTAATATATATATATATATATATATATATATTAATGTGTACAGAAATTTTAAAGAAAACTCCAAAAACCTAATACCAATCTTTTAAAATTTGAATTTAGGCATTATAAATGTACAGTATAAAAAAATGGATAGGCCTGTTTATTTTGAGATTTGCTAAAGATTACATTTACCAGGATAATTCAAATATTCAGACTAACTTTTAAGTGAACATTAGATGACAGCAAAAAGCAATGTAAAACAGGCGAAGAAGACATGCAGAATTAAATATCCAATATCAACAGATATCAATAAATTTAAAAAATAATAATTAATTAATTAAATGATAAGGAAAAATCAGTAACACTTTACAATAATGGCATTTGTTTACATAATTAGTTAGTGTGTTAGCTATAAAGTAATAATGAGCAATATGTTTTCACAGCATTTATTAATCTTTGATAATGTTAGTTAATAAAAATACAATTGTTCATTGTTTGCCCATGTTAATTCACAATGCATTAAGTAATGTTAACAGGTACAACTTTTGATTGTAAAAATGTATTATTAGTAAATGTTGAAATTAACTAGGATTAATAAATATAGCAACAGTTTTAGTAGTAGTTTGTTGTTAGTTATGTTAACTATTGTAGTTAACTACTGTTAAAGGGGACATCAGATGCCCATTTTCCACAAATTGGTATGATTCTTTAGGGTCTTCATGAAAAGTCTATAACATACTTTGGTTAAAATTTCTCAGTGGTAGTGTAAAACAAAACTTTTTTACTTTGTCAAAAACAGCTCTGCTCACAGCGACCCGTTTCGGTGCATGTTCCTTTAATGAGCTCTGATCACCCCCCCGTGATGAGCTGTTCTCTGAGAGTGTTAACTTTAGCCGCATTCGTCGAGGAACTTGCTAACATTATTAGCAAAGTCCCTTATAAGGAAAGTTAATGTAATTAATTTTAAAAATTAATGTAATTTTTCTGTGAAACAAAAGTTAAATGTGTTCAGAAAAGTTATCATAGTTTTAGTGACAATGACATAAATTATAAACCAAGTATGAAAAATGTCCAGAGTTTTCATGTTATTAGATTTTTAACAAAAATTTAATTTGTGCCAAGGTGGGGTAAAATGCCCCCCAGTCTGACAAAGAAATTTGCTTTAAATATTTACAGCAAAATCAGAGTACAGGCGGTTTTAGCTTAAAATTAAAAAAGAATATAATCAATAATTATGAATTACAAAATTATAATAGCCTATATGAAAAAATTGTTAGCTGATGCTAACTGGCTAGCTAACTAGTTACCTAATGCTAACTAGAGTTGATTTTTAAATATAAAGTCCAAATATTTTTATTCAACCAACTAGTTAGAATACATTTGATGGAAAATCAAAGGATTTGATGTTCAGAACAGAATAACTACAGTAATTGCCCATTGTCCCCTGGGGGCGTTTTACCCCACAGACTATGTTTGAGAAAATAAAATATGTCATTCTGAAAATATAATTATATTTTTATTAAATAACATGTACTCCCTATCTACAAGCTTTAAAACACTTTTTTTCTTACTGTTGAAAATTAGATAATTTACTGTGAAATCAGTTTTCTCTCCGGTACATTACCAGTGTAAGCTTCATGATGAAAACTTCTACATCATTCTCCTCAACGTAGTTCATAGTTAAAATAAAAATTTATCTTGACTTTATCTTGTGGTTATTTTGGGAAAAACAGTAGGGGGCGTTTTCCCCCACTCTACCCTATAGGGGTGACCCATCTTTGTATTTCTATAGTCTTTGTTATTAGGAAAGGCAATTTGCAAAATCCATAAAAAAACAAAAAAACTAATTATACTCACTTCTAGAGGTGAAGCTGGATCACGAATGATTTGCACGAACATAACCGCATTTAGGTATTCAAACATTAATTCAAACTCAAATAAATTTACTCAAATTCTAATAAATTGGTTACCACCATCCACTGACAAAGCAGTCTGTCAAATTTGGACCTGACAAACTGTGGAGATCAACAGCATTCAGCTAAGTGGACAGACATTCATATTCTGTATATCCCCTATTAAATACAAATGGCTAAAGCTCCTGGGGCAGCATCCAAACCACATACAGTGGAGTCACTCCATCTCTGGTGTCCTATAGTGAACCACAAACCAAAAACCCAAGCTAGAAAGCTGTGGTAAAAACATGATCCACCCCAGGCTCAACAGGAGAGAGATGATGAGTGCTATGAGGACACATCTTACACAACACAGCCCTGTATGAGAAGACTGATCGTGTCCCTTTCTCCCGCTCTCACTCTGACTTTCTCTCACATTCTCTCTCACTCTCTCCTTCAAAACTTAATATAGGAGGCAGAATGTGGTTTCTCAGTAAGTGGGTTATGTGGAGCTTCAAATAGACATAGCCGACAATGGGGAAGACCCAAGTTCATTCTCCATGCTGTGTTCAACCCTCTCAAAATTCTCTGCAAAGCAAGCATGTCAAGACAAACTATGAGAATACTATTATTACTTCATGAATATAACCAAAGCAATTTAGCTCTCAAAACTCTGGTTCAATTACATGTCTGGTGAAGAGGTGGATCCCATTGTTTCTGAAACGGCCCCTCTTGACATTGTATTAAAACTCTTCCCTGGACAAAATGGAGAATTGCTTCACGCTCAAATATGACCATGAATGATTCTAGATTGACAAATTTGGACACAGAGCACATGACAGCGATAACACCAAAAGGACAGATCATGTGGTTGCAAACACAGTGCACTCTATGCAGTTACAGGGATGCACCAAAATAAAAATTCTGGGCCGAAACCGAGAATTCTGGATGTGCTTGGTCGAAAACCGAAACTGCTTTGTAATAATTATTTATTTTATTCAATAATATAAAGTAGTTTTGTAAGACTTTAATTTAACTCAATTTTAATGACATAGAATTTAAAAAACACAAGCCAATAAAATAACCACACTTTTATTGAAAGAAAATTGGACAGAAAATATATTAATATTAAATATCAATGTATTATTTTTATTCAGTTCTATGCAACAGAATCAGACATAACTGTTGTTGTTGTTTTTGACTAATTATCCAAATAATGTACAGTCCTGCAAACAGGGTTTTTCCTTACTCAAAATGCGGCGGAGGTGGTACCATCCTGATCATGTGCATTGTGCACACAATGTACCCACCCTTCAAGTGGATGAAACAAACACTTTTTACACGCAACATATTTTAGGTGTTATTATAATTATAGCTATGATTAAAGAAAATGACAATTATAAAGTTATGTTTTATTTTCTCTCATCTAATGTTTTATTGTTATTTATTCTTAAAATAGCCTTATGAAATGTTTTATTTTTCCTCAGAAATTCTGTGTTGTGTATCTGGTTATCAAATGAAGGCATAAAACATTAATTGTATTTATCTTTAAATTATTGAAAATTAAACTTTTTGGCAAACAAAGGGGATTTACTATTAAAATTAAAACATGGAAGAAATGTTGTGTGATCATTCCTTAAAAAATAAAGTTTTCATAATTTTAGTAGTAGTAGTATGTACATTGAACAATAGTAATATATTTCTGCTGCAATGTCTTCAAATTAAACCGGACTTTTATTTTGACGGGTTGCCGTTAATTCCTTTAAATTTCTGTGTGTATATGAGCTAGTTCTACTCAAATTAAACGCTCATGAAGTGACTCTCAGAGCAGTTCTGGAGATGTTGTTAGTGTGTTTATGCCCTCATTGAGACGGCAGACGCTGAAATCACAGAGAGCGTCACCGCCACCGCACGGTAACGCTACTGCAAACAGGAACAAGTATACTACATAGAAATTTCTTATAACGCGTTATTTAGCTTTTCCGGTGAGCATGAACGGTAAATGAGCAGAATGCACAGTGATAGAGCGGAATACTGAACGGAGCGTCACGCGGCTGGAGGAGCGTGAAACCTGAACACTGCTGAGCATCCCTAGTAAATGGACTAAAACGATTCTTCGAAGCACAAGAATTTGCCTCGATTATTTTTTTGTATTGGAGTTACTCGAATTACTCGAGGAATAGTTTCAGCCCTACATCCAAGCACTCAGAATTGATGGTAACTGCACCTAGAAAATTGCCAAACTGGTTACATTCCTAAAAATCCCTTACTACCTAAATCAGGCATTAATTCAGTAAAAGGGATAGTTCACCCAAAAATACAATTCTGTCATTAATTGCTCATGCTTCGTGGTACTCTCGTGAATGATGGAAAAGAAGAAATCGTTAAACAAAGTCGTTATTTTTGTTTTCTTTGTGCACAAAAAGTATTCCTGTAGCTTCGTAAAATTATGGTTGAACCAATGATTTCACGTGGACTATTTTAACGATGTCCTTACTATGTTTCTGGGCCTTGACCTTGGTAGTTCCCTTGCTGTCTATGGAGGGTCAGAGATCTCTTGGATTCCATCAAAAATATCTTAATTTGTGTTCAGAAGATGAACGAAGGACTCACGGGTTTAGAACAACATGAAGGTGAGCAATTAATGACAGAATTTTCATTTTGGTGTGAATTATCCCTTTTAGGTAGACTGTCTTGCATAACACTTTGAAGTTTAAAATTCAGTCAAATTCACTAGACTCCAGATACTTAGACAATCAAAAGAAAAACCCCTTATATACTGTATGTAAAATAAATAATTGTGTTTATAACTACTTAACTTAAAATATGTAATCAACCACTTCGGTTGTGTCATCAGCTACAACAAAGACCATTTCTGATCCATGAAAAATCCTGCCTATAAAATAATTGACAGTACCCAGCACTATTTTGTATTTAACTGCATTGACATCCCAACATTTCATGCAACAAAGTGTCATTAGTAGGCAAGGGTAGACAGAATGCAAGGTGTCAAGGACAAGCAAAGGAAAAATAAAACAGAAAGATAGAGCACTCAAGACGCTGTGTCTCTGTCTCACTTTCACTATCTCATCTTCAGCTCTGTCTAGATTTAGTGCTGTTTTTCTTGCTTTGACACGGAGTATATGCCACATGAAAAAAGGGTATGAGAATGGCATGCATGTAAATTGTGTTTTGTTACACTGCCTGGAGAAATTCAGATCTCCTGAAATTAATTACCTCCACTGCTGCCTCATCTAGCCTCAAAACATCCAACTATTATGTCAGGGGTTGATAAACCCTCTTGAAATTAAGTTCCATTTTTAGTTTGTCTTGTTAATCAATTTGTCACATCTACAAACAAAAAGCAACAAAAATCAGACTAAACTTCAAAGGTGCATTCATTGCACAACTGTTACTTAATGTACTTTATTATGAAATAATAATTTACATACTATTTCTATTATTATAATATTATTTGTTTTATTATGAAACATAAATTTAAAAAAAAAATCTAATTCTTATATATATAAATTATAAGGATGCCGATATGGTAAATATGATCAGAAGGCTGTGACAATTAATCTGCATTGTTAATCCTTTTGATCTTTTATTTAAAAAATTCACAAAAATCTACCCTTTCATTGGATAATAAGAATTTTAAATGGGGGGAAATATCATTATGAAATAAATGTTTTTCTCTAATACACATTGGCCACAATTAACGGCACCCTTTTATTCAATACTTTTTGAAACCTCCATTTGCCAGTTTAACAGCTCTAAATTTTCTCCTATTATGCCTGATGAGGTTAGAGAACACCTGACAAGAGATCAGAGACCATTCCTTCATCCAGAATCACTCCAGACCCTTTAGATTCCCAGCTCCATGTTGGTGCTTCTTCTCTTCAGTTCACTCCACTCATTTTCTATAGGGTTCAGGTCAGAGGACTGGAATGGCCAGCAGAAGCTTGGTTTTGTGCTCAATGACCCATTTTTGTGTTGTTTTTGAGGCTTGTGTTTGGATTATTGTACGGTTGGAAGATCCAAACATGGCCCATTATAAGATTTCTAACTTTCTAACAGAGTCAGTCACTTATTGATTTTTTTATCTGTTGGTATTTGATAGAATCCATGATGCCATGTGTCTAAACAAGATGTCCAGGACCTCCAGCAGAAATATAGGCCCACAACATCAAAAATACAGCAGTATATTTCATTGTACACATGGGGTACTTTTTATCCCTGTGTTCACCAAACCCATCTTGAGTGTTTGCTGCTAAAAAGCTCATTCTTTAGTTTCATCTGACCATAGAAGCCAGTCCCATTTGAAGTTCCAGTCGTGTCTGATAACTGAATATGCTGGAGTTTGTTTTTGGATGAGCGAGGAGAATTTTTCTCGAAACCCTCCCAAACAACATGTGGTGATGTAGGTGCTGTTTGACAATATTTTTTTTTAAGGTTTTCTGACCCCGAGACTCAACTATTTTCTGCAATTCTCCAGCTGTGGTCCTTGGAGAGTCTTTAGCCACTCAAACTCTCCTTCTCACCGTGCATTAGGACGATATAGACACACGTCCTCTTCCAGGCAGTTTCGTAACATTTTATGTTGATTGGAAATTCTTAATTAATTCCCTGATGGAGGAAATGGGAATTTTCTCTGCTCTAGCTCTTTTCGTAAAGCCACTTCACTAATTTGTGAAGCTCAATTATCTTTTGCTGCACATTAGAAATATATTCTTTGGTTTTTCTCATTGTGATGGATGATTAAGTGAATTTGGGCTTTGTTTTCCCTCCTATTCATATTTCTGTGTAACAGGAAGCCATGGCTGGATAATTTCATGTTCATAATCACCCTGGTGTGCTCAAAATTGTGAATATGAATGGGAATATACTTCAGAGATATTTTACTCATAAGAATTTCTAGAGGTGCCAATAATTGTGTCCAACGTGTATTTGAGAAAAACATTTATTTCATAATAATATTTCCCCCCATTTTAAATTCTTATTATCCAATGAAAGGTTAGATTTTTGTGAATTGTTTTAATAAAAGATCAAAAGGATTAACAATGCAGATTAAACTACTAAAACTGGCAAACTATCTAAAGTGTTTTTGCAGCGTTGAGCAATGTAGTTGTTTTCAGAATTCACTCACTGCTGAAAGCGCCAGAGTTTTGCACGCTCGTGAATCATCTCATGACTAAGTAAGTGCAGACGCGATGTAAATAAGAGATTTATTGTGTAGTTTAGAGAGCTTGATTATATCGGAACTTTGTGAGATCACGATGAACTTTGATTACTGATTCTTTTAGTGATAATAAAGGGAGCACGCTTTGTGTGTTTTCTAGGCTATAATCCATTCAGAATTTGAATGAAACTTTAGTTTTATGGACACATACATGCTGCAAAGTTTTGGGAATGATGCTGGATTCATTCTCGAAATATCAGTGATAAGCAATGGACGGGAATCCCTCTGTGATTTATTCTGAAAGTGGTCCTGGCCAAACTTCCACAGACAGCGCGAGTCCTGAGCGAGATCCATGGATGGATCCATCCATACAGTTCATTAACTAAAAGTGTGTGTAAACTTTATTGTGATCGGGACATATCACCCAGTAATTTCATTTCCAGTAACGGACGGTAGAAAGTTCAGAAACTTTTTTTAATGAACATTTTTTAATGTGCGAAAATTTCGAAATATGTATTCAGTTTTATCTAACAATAGATGATTTGTTGAAGTACTATGAGATCAATTTTTGGGCATCACGGTGTGATAAACGTGCTGCACTGTTCTACTGGTCTCTTTAGTACAGAAGCAGCATACAATCATTTACAATCGTGAGCGCAATCTAAAAGCGGCTCTATGGCCAACCTGCACACTTCTCCCCATTAACAACCAAACCAAACACCACCCAGCATTTCCACTCAGCCCCAGAGAAAAATATAATCGCACAAGCTGATAAAAATCCAATCTTTTCCAAACCCCCACCCCCAGCGGTAAAAGCTCAGAGTGACGCTCTCAGAGAGGAGGTTTAAAACAGCTTTACAATCACGTTGTGTAAGAACAACCTGAGCCGCATGATGAAATCAGTCAGAAAGGTTACACCACCACAGAGAGCCCCTCATTTCATTTTCCCAGGCTTTTACCAACACGCCGCACACGCACTTCTCTCTGTGGAGTGTGGAGCGCCTGTTGACTGATGACCCCCATGAGGGCCACTCATGTAGTGCATAAAAGCACAGGGGCCCCCTAATGAGCCTGAGCAGCTCTTCTCAGCGACAGCCGTCATTGACAAAATTATACACGTTTAAAGTGGGTAACTGCCAATCAAATAGAAATGAAAGGAACTAGATTTGAAATGATTATCATTCAGCATTAGAGGAGTTTAACCTTTTTAAAATAGTATATGTAATTAAAGTCAAATCTGAAATCAGACTCATCTCACAGCTCATACTGTATGATGCATGCAACATTACAAAACCAACCAATGTGCATCACATATATAAACACAAAAACAACAATCAACTTTTACAGCATTTTGTCTAAATCACAGTAAATTGACCCTGCACTGAACCCAAAAGTGCTCTGATAATAGGCATGTTATGATGAGAAGGGATTTAGAATATTAAATTACATGAAATGATCATTTACAAAATAACATTCACTGGAATTTCATAATCTCACAAGATTTATACAGTTAAGCCAGGATAGCATTAAAAGAAAAAAAGCACAAATCAAAACTAATGTTGCAACTAACTGAAAACCTGGTGCATTTGTTCTTGCGCACCATTTGTAATGGAACTTGCTGGATGACACCGGTGTCTCAAAACTCACAGGCATGTGCAACATTTTTGGACTTCATAGGTGTATTCTGAGTCAGCTAAATTGGTGCTCTTGAATACTGCATATGCATATGATGCCCAAAAATGCTGTCTAATAGGTCCACTGCACTTCTGCAGGGATGAAATGAATTTAAAGGGATAGTTCAATCAAAAATGAAAATACTTTCATTATTTACTCAAGTTGTTCCAAACCTATTTGACTTTTATTCTTCTGTGGAAACAATATAAGATGTCGCCATTCGCTCTCATTGAATCTTTTTCCATACAGATTGTCATTCTCCCGAACGACTCCCTTTGTGTTCCACAAAAGAAAGTCACAGGAGTTTGAAGCAACATGAGGGTTCATGAATCTCTGCTGACAGAATTTTCAATTTTAGATTAACTGTCCTTTTAATCACTTAAATGCAACCACAAAACTAAATCAATATCGACCATGGGCAGTCCACTTCAGTGAGTGAATGAAAACTGCAGAATATAATTTGAGATCTATCAACACATATGATGCATGTGACCAAATCTAAAAACAAAAGCTTAAAATAACAATAAAAAGCTCAAATTTGAACTTTAGCATCATGCATTAATTACTCCGCATCCGTTAAAAGGTACAGAACTGTCACATGAAGTATTGCATGTGCATCTGAAATAATGATTCTGCAGATTGAAGATGCCGAGTATGACCACGCCAAATGCAACGTTATTTATAAATATACCTGTAAAAAGGGACATAATGTTCTGGATGGTCCCAGTTCAGAGCATCCTTGACTTAAGACAGTGAGACGTATCCTCACGCGCTGATGTTAAGCATGTTCCCCATCACATTACACATCTGGAACGCAAGCTTGCTGGAATTCATCAAGTTACACTTATACAGAATAGATGTTTTCGTGTTCGGATTTGCACATATATCCTATTTCGCTCGTGGAGAGCACCGTTAATTAAGTTTAAAGAGTGCTTACTCACCTTACTGTTCGCACGCAGATGCAGTCAGTCTCGCGTCCTGTCCGAGCTCAACTCAACCCGGGAGAAATCTTGACCGCGCATTCCCAAATTTCCACCAGCGCCATCCAGCGCTGCAGCCAATACATGAAGATCTCGCGATAACGAGCTTCTCTACACATGCGGTTCTCGCGATAACGGGTTTCCCCTCAGATTGAGGACCGATTTGCTACCATCTGTTGGAGCTAGTTGGTACTGTATGGCAGAATGCCATTACGTAACCGGTTTTGGTTTTGTGTAGAGAGGCGTGAATTCTGAATAAAGCATCTTAGCGTGTTCGCAGTCTAAAATTGTGTAATAATCACACAAAAAGCAAACAAAAGAGTGGCTGAATTTCCACGAACTGAGTAGATGTATGAAAATTTTAAAAACTAAGTACGTTGAACATTTTCAACAAAGTATCAGTCGAAGGACGTGCTTAACGTTGAGAAAAAAAGATATTTGTCCATCTCTGGACAAGTTAAACATACAATAAAGTTAAACGACATATCTTCTGTTTTACTATTAAATACAATTATTGTTGACATTCCAAACAATTGTTGCACATTTAGCCTAAATTAAGCTATCACTCATTCATTATTATATGATTTTAAATGTTAAATACAGTAGAAAAGGAGAAAGAAAGAAAGACCTAAAAGGTAGCACAAGCAATCATTTTTCAGTCTAAAATTAGGCTAACTTTTCATGCTTTGGTAATTGTAGCTAAAAGTTATTTTATATAAATGTATTTTTTTTATGTATTTGTTTATTTTTGAGTAATGTAACATCATTTGAACTCTATTTGTGGAAAATTCCAGGGAATTAGACCAGCTGCTGAACAAAGATGAAAAATTTTATTACCGTAATATAGTACACAGACAGATTGCTTCCTTATATAAGAAACCAGACCATATTCTGTTTAGGGATAAATGTTTATTTTAGTGCTTGATCATTTTTGCCTATTATTTAGTGTGTGTGTGTGTGTGTGTGTGTGTGTGTGTCATAAATACCAGTGCAGTCAATTAGGCATAATGTGTCTGGTAACATATGCACCAGCTAATCACAACATGCAGTGATGAGTTTTCCAAAGAAAACAGCACACAAAGCAATGGGAGAAAAAGGCAAAGATGATTCCATTCTCTTGCAAATATGAATCAGTCATAGTTTTTGGGTGTGAGTGCACAAGGTTCCTGTTTTCTGTGTGTCTGTGTATGTGTTTACGCATGTGTACTTGGCCTTCATGTTAGATATGTATGTTGTTTTTGTGTATATTTATACATGTCTGTGTTGTTCACATATGATGGGCAGGTTTCTCAGAGATCATCAGTCTCTCCATCAAAGGGGATGTTTTCCAGCTCCATGTGGATGTGGCTGTGCTCCTCATTGCACGTCCAGCCGATCGGAGTGCGGTTGAAAGAAGGCCGACAGCAAATGTTATACTGCAACACAGACGCTGGCTGTGGCTCCTCATCAGTTACCTTGATCTCTGGGGGCTCAAAGGTGACAAGACGAGAGGCCTTCTCAAATCCTCCAAAGGGTAGAGCAGTTCTTTTGGATATAAAGAACAAGAAGATGATCGGGTAAAGAGGAACTGAGTAGCTTCTGTGTAAAATGTTTTTTTTTAATATAATTTGGGATTTTGAAAAATTATATTAGTACCTGTTGAAACTCTTGTACTTGGGAAGTTCCTTGTGAACTTGAGGCCCTGGCATTTTCATCTTCATGGTTTCTTTAAGTTCCTCGTCATCTTTCATTGCACGTTCCCATGGTGATACATATGTTTTTGCATACTCACACCGTCTCTTTTCCTTCTCTGCCTCAGCATTTACTTCCTCTACTATAGAAGAACAGAAAAAAAAAATCTTTCCATGTTGTAATAAATATTGCATAAACTCATCTAAGGTGAGACTTACCTTGAGGTGGCTCTGGTTTGGGAAAGGGTTCAGGTGGAGCAGTCATTTCACATCCCAGAGAAGGAGCCAGATTCTGAAGGTTTAGCTACAAAGGCATGAGAAACAAAAAGAAGATCATTCAGTTATACTGTATATTGTTAGTTTGACGTTGCTTTAACTATGTAGTGATATGTTAATAGCAGAGTATTTTGAGAAAATGTGAATTCTCTTTCTTCTCAACAATTCTCACAACTCAGATTAATACTTCATTTATTTATATGATAATCAGCCATGCAATAAGTCATAATGGTGTTCATTATTCCAAAACAAACCCTTTAAGCTTTATAGAAGACCCTTTAGCTGTGTGTTGTATCCCGACACTATAAACCTCTATTTCCTATCAAAGCTTTTGCTTTTCTCATGCCTCTTTTGCTGACCAGGTTCTCATCACTGACGATGAATTTCTCCACCCTCTGCTGTCTCATCTTGAACATTTTGGAGCCCTTGTTCTTCATGAGGGACAGCTCCTCCAACATCACGTCTTTAGGGGCTTTGATTTTGGTCCCCAAGTCCAGTTCAGAAGTTTCAGCATCCTCATCTTGCTGGTCTGGTAAAGATCAGTGTTGTTGGGAAGGAAAAGGAGAATTCAATCAGAATCAACACAATACCCCTTCAAAGTCATTAAAGTGACTTTGAAAGATAGATAGAATTGACAGCACTAAACAAAGGAGCTTTTTTTTTTTTTTTTTTGAAAAAGGGGTCTTATCTGTTATATAGGATAGAAGCCCTGTACTCTTTCAGTTTAATTATATTCCTTCTCAACTTTAATATCAGCTATTAAACCTGGAGTCAAGCCACATCCGACACCAAAGAGAAGGATGCTGTGCTGAGCACTGCTTGCATTACCTTGTTAATCAGATCCTTGGCCCAGCTTCAGCAGTTTGTGTTTGTGAGTGAGCTTTGGGAATTGCGAAAAATAAAGAACAAAGCAGTATGCACATTCAGAGATTTTAAATCTTATTTATAAGTTATACAGAGCAAATTGAGGGCCGTAGTTAAGCATTTAACAGCTGTGCAAATATTCAGACAAACAGCAATGTTGTTTTCAAATAAATAGTTCAATAATCAAAAACTAAATATTGAGTAGCTTACATTTTAGACACATTATTGTTAGTTACTTTGTGTTCTTTTGCTCCGCAATTTAAAAAATACCTACAGTAACTAGAGTCAAAGAAAAATCAACTTGTGTGTCTCAGAGCAACACAATAATGAATGAATGAATGAGTGTTGTTAAACAATAGGGTTAAATGAATGATTCAATGACTCACACATAAAGACAGTGACTGTATCTCAGAAAGTATTACTTTTGAATAAGCATTACTTTGTGACCGTTAAAAAGTATGTTTTATGTAGTATAAATAGTATAGCATTAGGGATGGGTGATATACCGGTAGACACAATAAACCGGTAGAAATTTTTTCAACTGGTAAAGATTTTTGACTATAGTCTCAATCGCGGCAAGTATCCTATTAAACACAGTAATTTAGGTCTTAAGTGAAAGCAAACAGCTGAGAAAGAAAACATGTGTAACACTATATTAGATCTGGCAGCTCTTAAAGTGACAGCAGTCTAATATTCCTGCTTTGTGTCATTCATGTTAATAAAACAACAAAAGAGAGAAAACTGTTTGTAACTTAAGTAAGAAGAAATATATATTTAATTTACACGGTGAAGAATATACCGTTTTTATACATTTGATTACTTTGTACAATGTATGAATCATTTCTTATTTTGTTCTACTGTAGTTTTTTGTCGTATTGCTTGTAATTAGTTTCTTATTCTTATTTAATCGCTGACTGTTTACTTGTCTTCAGTGAGCTTAGTTTTTCTTTTTTAAAGGTAGGGTAAGCGATTTCTGGTAGCCAATGTTGACATTTGAAATCACCAAAACAAACACACCCCTACTTGCCCTTATTTTGATAGCTCCGCCCCACACATACGTACGGCAACGATTAATTCTGTGAAATAAAGCAAAATCAGTGATGCTGTCTACTCTGGATGCCGCGCCGCGACACGACAAATCCCCAACAGTAAACTGCTGCCGCGTTCTATTTATGACGTATTGACACAAATATCAAATGATTTTCAACAGTCGCTTTGTCAGTGTAGACAGACCACAACTGTCGTGTCCGGTGTAGACACGGTGTAAGCCTTCTTTTGTTCCGCAGACATTTTCATCTTTTTATCCGCCATCTCTATCTTTTTGTCGTCACTCGGCTAATGTCCGTCCTTAGCACTGATGAGCGCTCTCTCCTCTGCATCATGAGTAGACACGCCCCTTACTGCTGATTGGCTACAAGTTTGTTTTGGTACTCAGCCCCGACTCGTTTTCTAAAGCGTTTTTGAAGTTTGTTATTTGTGATATTGACACTGGTCACAAGAATTATGAAATTTCTATCATATAAAAAATGTTGATATCATAAAGACCTTATTTAAAACAAAAATAACTATATTGTGATATATATTGTTACCGTGAAATAAATTTACTCATATCGTGTTATAAGATTTTAGTCACATTGCCCACCCCTATATAGAATGAATGAGATCCGGATACGGATACGGATGTACATTGTCATGTGACCTATGTCAGTTGCGTCGCTTCACTGCCATTCACGACTCTTCTCCCTTGGCATCATAGGATAGTAAAATGTCCATCAGTTGCATATTTCAGAATCTCACTGGAAGTAGTATGTCATCAGTTTGTTTTTTTTTCTTTTACTACAAATTCAGACTTTCAACTCTTTTTACACATTGGTCTTGTATGCATATTCAGATGCGGCATATAAATTCTGACAAAATTATGTTTCCATTAACTTTTCAAACTACTATATAGTAGTAGGGCGTAGGCGTATAAGGCACAGGGAGTCACAAGTGTTTTAAATCGGTTCAATGATTCAATGACTCATTTATGAAACTCGTCGTCACCACCTGCTGGTGTATCGATGAAACTTGCAGAAAGAGTCACTGCAAATCCACCAACACTAAAAGAACAATCTGTCTAGAACGCACAAACATGGATGAGTGGAGTGATACAAACAATAGAAATCAAATTTGAAGACTGGAACTAAGTGTTTGTATAAACACATTATGAAAAACACTGTATATTTGTCCCAATATGTGTATGCGTGACAATCTGCTGAAACAGACTGAAGTGAAATTATTTGAATTTAAGCGGCTTGAAATCTTTGCTGAACAGCTCTTCATATTGGCAATAATTTTGCTGTTAATTTATTTGGCTCGTCTGAATCGCTAACCGCAAGAATGTTGTTCTGTAAACAAACTGCCCATTATGAGCACACTGCCAAGCAGATGAAGTGGGAGAATCTAGTACACTAAACATGCCTTCACACACAGACAAATGAATACATGGCACCTAACGAGCTGCTCATTAGAGGAGAGCTGTGAAGTCACACAGCTTGACAACGTCTTTGAGATTTTGCTCTATTTAGCAAAATAATTGGCCAGCTACATTCTGCATAGACTAACCTCTCATTACACTGGTCTTCATATGACCGAGGTATCAAAGCTGGGATGAGTAATTGCATTGCAACAGCTCCTCAAACTGTGGGAATTGATAGCCCATGACTCCGACATAAACAAGAACATTATAACATGCTGGTCTAGTTCAAATGTGACATTTCTCTGAATCTAATGACAGTGCATTAAAAAAAAATTCAAACTGTGACTATTCTTAGAAGACGAGACCCAGACACTCATTAAAGTCGGTTGTAATATGTGTTTATGCAGAGTGTGTATATTCTCTCTTTTTGAGCCTCTGCTTCAACATACAGTACCAATGAATTAAATGTTCCTCAGTGGGGATTTACACTTCGAGAAAGTTATCGAGAGCCTGGAGGTTGTTTGGCATTTCTGGCTCTGGCTCTTTATGTTGACACCGGACACTAGTGAGGGCTTTGGTAATTACGTGTGACATTTACAACACTCATCTGGCCATCACAGGCTATCACAAGTGAGCGTTCATCCAGTATTATGCCCATGGTGCATGTATTTTCACTACAAATGTGTATGTGTGACACAAAGACACGCCACTGACCATGTTGTGAGATGTTCGAGAAGTCTGTGATGATTTTTGAAGGCTTCTTCCTCTTGTTGGTTGGAGCAGGTGTTCCAGAGACAGGCATCGCTGCAATCTGAGGGAGGAAATTAAATCTGAAATAAACTGGTTGGGGAAGATGGGGAAAGATGGCAGGTGCATTTACTGACAAACTGTAATATATTTAGGTCTGAGTTTTGCATGATCATGCATCACCCAAAATAATATTATAGAAAATAAACGGGTAAACCTAGGCTAGAATATATGAAATGCATCCGATATCATTTTTTTTTTAAATGTATAATAAAATAATAATAATCTTATCATTTTTAATAATAAAAAAAAAAATTCTGAACTTTTATTTCTTAATGAATTCAAATAATTATTAAATTATTAAAAAACCAGCCTTCTGCCCCAATTCTGAGGGGCTTATTTTACCCCAGGAGTCTCACTTTACCTTTTTAGCTTTAAAATAAACTTCCAAAACAAAACAAAAAAAAATAAACTTGTTTATTATTATATATTATATTATATTATATTATAAATATATTAATATTTTTTTATTATTATTAGATTTTTTTATTTATTTTTTTTGTCTGTTTTTGACATAAACAACAATAGTTTGCATTGTATTTTTCTAGTATGGCTTTCTATTCTTGATGAATATTTAAAGTGTCCTACTAATTCTGATAATATTAACAACATATAATGTATATTTAAATTACGGTCAATTGGTAAAACTTTAAATTCCAAAACAGACACCGGTCTCTTGTTGCGAAGAGGGGTATTTTTGTTTTAGCACACTAAATAAGTCCACCGTGTTCAACTGGTCAGCAAATTCCTCAAATGTCCTGCTGAAGCATTGCAATGGCAAGCCTTAAGTAGTTTGAACACCATATTAAACACATTTCTGAGGAGCTGTGAGAAAACATTTCTGCCAGAAAGAAAAGTAAATAAATAAATAATAACAATTCCATAAGGACCTCACATTTAAATAAATAACAATGGCATACATTTAAATAGCAAAATGTGAATGTTATTTATCTAAGTTTCTGTATAATTAGTTTAGCATTTTATATGTCTGCAGCGTTATGACAGTTTTTATTAGATCTGTGTGATTTATGGTATACAGATAGCTGCGGCTCTATCCAAGAGCAGCATATATTTTTACAGTTTGCAAACAATAAATCATCTCAACATACTCTAACCCCTCAATACCAGCCTGTCCAGATTAAGAGCTCATTATAACATTTTATCACCTGCATTTCTCCTTGTGCAATCAGGACAGCCAAACAGCACAATGATTCCTCTTACCTGTGACCAAAGAATAAATGTTTCAGAAAACAAATCAAATCACAGTTTAAATCAAAGGTTCCCAGGAGAACTGTTGAGGTTAATCCTGTTTCTTAGGGTTGGCTAGGATTCCTTCAACTACTGCTCTCTTCTACACCCCAGGAAGAGTGAAATCCTAGCAGCGTTTGGGACATGAGGTCTTTGGGGAGCGGGGAGGGGGTGTAGTTCAGTGTGTTACAGACAGCACAGGGACAGACCAAGCTGATGGTGAGGAAATACTTCTCTTGCAGATACTTTTTGGTCTAAATATAGAGCAAAGCAGAGCAAGATGTTTCCAGAGAGGACCTGTAAAAAGATGAATTAAGTCCCTATTCTTATTTCAGTCACTTACCCTAAGAGTTTCTCATTATGTTTGAGACTGTGTATTGCCATTTTTGAACTGAATATTTAATATTTAACTATTCTTGAACAATGCACTTTCAACTTATTTTTAAAACATTTGTGCAACTTCTTTGCATTTAACTTTGAAGCATATGTAAATTGGCATAAATATTGTTCTAGTTATGAATGCAATATTTCAGTAACATTGCAGCCACTCATATGTGACCCTGGACCACAAAACCAGTCATAAGTAGCACGGGTATATTTGTAGCAATAGCCAACAATACATTATATGGGTCAAAATAATCCATTTTTATTTTTTTGATTTTATCCTAAATCATTAGGATATTAAGTGAAGATCATGTTCCATGAAGATATAATTTTCTACCATAAATACAGTATATGAAAACTTAATTTTTGTTTAGTAATATGCACAGCAGATGACTTAATTTGGACAACTGTAAAGGCGATTTTCTCAGTATTTAGATTTTTTGCACCCTCAGATTCTAGATTTTCAAACAGTTATCTCTGCCAAGTATTGTCCTACATCAATGGAAAGCTTATTTATTCAGCTTTCAGATGATGTATAAATCTCAATTTAAAAAAATTGACCCTTATGACTGGTTTTGTGCATGCTCCAGGGTCACATATAATGTTTACTTTGTCAACAATATTTACCAATTTTGTACTTTTATTGTAAAATTGTGTATATTGCATACATCTATAGTGTAATATTGGTTACATTACATGTTTTTGTTTTTCAGATGGAATAATGGTTAAAATCATACCCTTTTATTCTACATTCATAATAGTATTGTTGACATTGGGATGATATACTGTATATCTTTTTCTGGGTTCCCACTTTGAGAAGCAAACGGTGTATTTGACAGACATCCAGAATGAAGACATATTGCACCTGAAGATGAGTCGAGATTATTTACAGTTTGCACTTCACAAATTTAGAGTCTGGACAGTAAATTTTATATGTCACGCAGAGAGAATTCCAGTCAGTCTATCACACTGACTCCTATCCGTGTCAAACAGAAAATTAGACAGTGTACCTCTTTTAAAGAAGAGCATGTCAACAGAACTTACTTGGTCCAACATGTGACAAATCACTGTGTCAGGAAATGGATCTCCGTGTGTTTTCATTATAACCACACTGCTTGTATTTATTCTCAAACAGGACAGAGACGCTGAGAAGAGCACCTGCAGTACTGGCCATCACCAGCAGGGCGTCTGAAGGGTGAAAGAATGAGGCTCACGACGGAAACACAGACTTGTAGCTAAAGTTAGCACCTGATATCTTGTGACATATGATCGTGGGATATCCAGAGAGTCAGAAGGCAGTTCACCTTATGAGTGGAGATAAGATTACACTGCCAAAGTTAATCTATGTAAAGTTGTTCACAACAGTCCTACCTCTAAAAACCCACCTCTTGAATATAGGCATAAAAATACAATTCATTTTACATGATAAATATACATAACAAGATTTTATACATGATAAACATAATAGTATTACTTTACGCATTCTTTGGAAAATAACAAGCCTTTCATTCAGGGGGTGTTGGGCTTACTGCAGGTCCTTCAGCATAGACGACGTTTTAAGATTCCATTGAACTAAATATATTATTTTATGTGGAACTATCTGCTCTAAAACAGTGAGCATGACCATTATATGATGGTCGTTTTATCTGTAGAATATTCTAGCCTACACCTGAGAGCTACGAATTCACCACAACAACAGAGAAAGTAAAACACAAACATCAGTAGCTGTCATTTGTAAATTTATTTTCATTGCTCTACATTAACTCGTACAGTACAAATTCGCTCACATATTCCCAGTCCCTCAACCCAAGAATCCAGTAATCATTACTTTCCATTTTCTTACATTCAACTATTTGCATTGTACATATAATTCCACTTTAAACTTCTCAAATAACCCAAATCACTAAGTGTAATTGTTAGAATATAATTACAATGTTTTAAGAATATTTAACACAAACACAACACATTCACTAAAGAATTAAAGCTTTAAAAATGCTTTGTAGAAGCATGACATACATTCTGACAGTCCTATTAGTACACACTTATATTTTAGTGTATAACACTATCTAATTGCCCATCCTCTCTATTCTTGCTTTTAAATTTGATATCAGTTCTATATCTTGCTTCATACCTCCCATATCCATACCTGCCACTTTCTACTTGACAATAAGGTACATTATAGCTTTATATCCGATCAACCTTCTTATCCTTAGTAGAGAAATGGTACCCACCATTTCATGTTGTTTCATCCCACCAAGGCCATTGGGTATTTTCTCATAAAAAGCAATGCAAGAAAAGTTCAACTAGGCATGTTCAATTTCACAAATGCAGTTGAACAGCTCACACAAGTGATTGAAATGAATGTCATACCTGTTTGGCAAAAGCATCATTCACAACGAGAGCAAGCACCAGGGAAAGTGGTCAGATGTCACATTCGCATAATATGTCATAAAGATAAAGCAGTGCTTTCAGAATTTGTCATCTAGTGTATTTTTTCAGCTGTCATATGAAAAAGCCCCAGCACAATTCCCACAGTAGAGTTCACATGCTTTTCTAAATGCTCAGTCAAAACCTTGGCATACGCAGCATTATGAGGATAAAATGAGCACATGCATCAAGCATCCATACTGATCCTCGTCAAACAAGAAGCAAAAGCTTTTGTTCAATGCTCTCTAGACAAACACAGGCCTGCAGTCCAACCTTCAAGAGATGTTTAGAGAGATAAAGGATGGATAACGTCACAAGCAAAGGGCATGGCAGAGGCCAGAATTGATAACAATTCAAGAGCAAGAGCAGAGCAAGGGGGTGATTTGTACCATCTCTCCACTTGAGGATTTTTCTTTTTTTTTCATTTCAAGCCACTGTCACATTCTTTGTACACTTCTTTCATCTCTCTGTCACTGAGACTTTGATAGAACTCGGGCAAATACATGTCTTAGAACATTCTATACCACTTTTACACAAATCTTCAATGATTTGTCGCTCCATTATCTTCTGTCACAGCTGGATTCTGTAATATATATATAGATTACTTACCCTTTGTCACTCCATCCTTATGGCCCCAAGTGAAAAAATAACAACACAATCGATTATTATCACTTATCTTCCTTGTGGCCCCAGTACATAATGTCAAAACTGATTATCATTAGACATTAATGCCATTATTTGATTTAGTTGCTCTCACAAGTAGTGACTTTGCAATTCTGTCTGTGGGTTAAACAATGAACATTGGTGTAAAATAAATGCGATGAAGACTGAAGTAGAAACGTGAATCAGAAAGTTGTGTGGTTGTGTGGAAAATTCTGATGAAACTGAATAATGCATATCTAGGCATCTAGGATGTTGCTGCATACTCTATTTTTTAAATAATTGTGTAGTTGTGTGGAGTGACTGAAAATGAACATGCAAAAAAAAAAAAACATCTTTGACTGATGTTTTTGTCATATTACTGTAGACTAACTCAGCACTCTTGTACTCAGAGCTCAAGCACTCTTGTACTCTTGCCCAGGGTGGTAATTACTGTCACAGTGGACTCTCAGTAATGTATGGAGCCAGGCCTCCACACATTTGGTTGTAGACCCATGCTCGATGTACTGAAGCGGGGTCTGGGTACCCTTAGGTTCTGGCTGCTCCCAGACCCTGAGGATCGCACACCAGCAGACAGAGGACTTAGCTCAGGGGCGCTCTTAAACTGCTTGGCTGCTTGGAATGGGTTGTAGGCCTGCCCAGGAGTGGGTTGTGGGATGTGCACTGAATTGGGCACAGGGGCAGTGGATATTTTGGGGAGAGCAGGCAGGGCTGCTGTCGGGGCAGGAGGTGGTGGCGAAAATGGTGCTGCAGGTCTCGGAGCAACAGGAGGCGGGGAAGTGACATCATTGCGCCACATCGGCTCACCAAGAGTTGTGGCAGAGCGAGGGGCGATTACAGTTGGTGTCAGAGATGTGGGTGCAGACATGGGAGTAGGTGTGGAGAAACGTTTGATTTCATACACGCGGCTTGCTTTAACAGGGACCTGCTTCGGTGCGTTAAGGGAATTACCTGTCATGCCAACACCATTCTGCTGCTGCTGATAAGTGGCAGTGTTTTGAGGGACTCCACCTCCATAACTGAACAGAGATGAGTTGAGCTGGTATGGCTGCCTGCTCACAAAGTCAAGAGCCTTTATCCCTTGTTTGTGTTGGCCAGGCACTGTTTTAACCCCAACTTTAGCTGCATCATTTGCCTTGGTGCCACGCTGGGCCACTGGAGGGCAAGAAGGTGACAGAAGTGGATTATAATTAATGGGTGGTGGGGCTCGGATGTTTGGAGAGTATTTCCAGTGAGCTGGGAGGGAAGGTGTAGGAGAAGGATCACGAGGATGCGCTGGAGATTTGGGCTGTTTATCCACCACGTAGCGGTCCATGCGACTCTGTCTGCGTGCAAACAGCTCCGCACCTTTACCTTGCATCTGGGGCATCTCAGGAGCTGGTTTAGGAGCCACTGGTGGTGGCATCTTGTATCTCTGTGCCTGCATGAAGTTGCAAGCCTCTGCACCCAGGTTAAGAAAATCTTCTTCAGGCCCAGACTCAAACCCAGCCTCTGCACCCGAACGGGACCTGTCATCCAAGTTCTGCACTAGAGACAGTAGCTCAGGGTTGTAAGATTGAGCCTTCTTCTCCTCTTTAGCAGTGAACATTGGTTTCTTGGATCCACGACGACGAGCCTCCTGCAGGATGCCAGTGCGGCCGGCAGGGACTGAGACCCGCTGCTCTCGAGAAGAGATCCCATCAGTGGAGTTAGAGAGAGAAAACTGCTGGGCAGCTGGTGCATTTAGTGTTTCTGGAGTAGTGGATTCCACAGAGATGTATGGGTTGAAGGAGACTTTGTGTGCTGGGGAGGATTGCACATTTGGTGTTGCAGGAGCAAAGGCATGGGCGGGTGCAGGGGCAGGGGCAGGGGCATTGGGAAAACCTGAGGCATTTGTGAGTGGTGTAGAGAAAGGCTGTGCTGGTACATGAACTGGTGGAGGTGGCTGATATTGAGCAGAAACCGCATGATGGTATGGAGGACTGAGTGGCATTGCCTGTGTTTGGGGAGGAGAGTAAGGTTGAGCCATACCAGAAGGGGAACTCAAAGATGCTACATGAGAAGATGTTGGAGAAAAAGGGGCTGAGGTGCTGGAATAGGTTGGGGAATAGAGTGGAACATTTGAAGGGGGAGGAGAAAATGGACCTGAAGTGATTGAGGATGGAGAGAGCACAGAGGAAGGACCATTGTAGGTGGCTGGTCTAGCAGGGATATACAGTGATGTTGTAGAAATAGCTTTCTTCCCCTCCGAGCCAGCAGGAAAGAAGGAAGCTGGGATATTTGCCACAGACACAGCCTGAGCCTGTGATCCAGCCTTTTTGGCAGGGCTGGGTCTGAAGACTACTGGAGCAGTTGCTGCTCGGTGGCTCACACAGCCAGGGGCAAATGGCCTGGCAGTTCTGTTGTGCACTGAGCTGGCAGCCGATGAGTCAGCTTGCTCTGGTAATGCTCCTGCCATGGATGGCATAGGCGTCTGGCCTGGCGAGGACAACACAACGCTTGTCCTGCTCACTACTAAAGGTTCCCCATTTACCATACTGGTACTATGAGATGTTACGGGTGTGACTGGAGTAACTGGGGTATATGTCAGGGTTGAGTCCCCCTGATGCTGAGGCATGGAAAAAGCCGTGGGCACAACCAGGTTTGATGAATGTTCTTCTGCTCTTTTCCTCTGTTGTTCAAAAAGCTGGGCTCCTTTTCCTGAAGTAGCATTTAGGCCTGGGCTAATCTCTGCATCTCTGTCAGGCACAACACACGCTGAAGTTCTCTTGTCTAGTACGTCCAGGTAACCACTATCCCAGGTAGGGTCTGGTGCAGCAGAAAAACCGTCCTCGTCAAGCTCAGATTCGCTCCCAGGAAACAGGCTTTCGTCCTCAGTTTCTCCCTCTGTGTTACTATAGCTTTCTCCGTCTACACTGCCAAAGCAGGTGAGAGTATACTTCTTGGCACGCTGCCGTCGCTTCTTGAACATAAGCACACCTTTAGAATGAGGATTAGGAGCATCTGTCAAGAGCGAAGCAATGGTTCTGCATTTGGATCGGGCCTCCTTCACCTGCTTATCTTGTAAACTTTCTCTGTGTAGCTCTACGGAGAGAAAGATAATGTGTACATCAATCAGCGAGAAATACTTTCAAGGTCTTTTCTTAAACCAGTAATATTAGTTGTAATATCACATTTGAAATCACTTAAACGTAATGATGATGCACATTTATTATGTATAAGTTTATTATACTGCTTCTTAATATGAGTATCACTGGATGCCAATTGTTTTCCATTCTGCATTCTGCAGGCCTCGAATTAACAAATCTATAAAGTGACACCTATGACTTTTATATAACAGTGCCTTTGGTGATGAGTGGGCAACATCAAACATAAAGTCACATATAAAGTCATCAAACAAAGTCACAACGTTAATAAATCAAGCTGCCATTATAATGATTGGAACACATTTTCTAGTTGAGTCAGAATAGCGCTGATATTAGACACTATAATGCAGTGGGTTAGATGCTGAAATGTCTGGCACCAAAATTCTCATGGTAAATTACTGAGCTCATCCTTCTCTACAAATAGCCCAACACATTCTAACAGCTTGAGCACGTAACCCCTGGGGATCTAGGATCTATATTAAAAGACAGGGTAACGGAATCTGATATTTCTACAAAAACAAACCAAAAATAAAAATTAAAACCCCAAGAGGTACAGCATTTTTGCTAAGATATTCTCTTTCTAATCTGGAGGGCCTCAAAACATCTTCAGCATTGGATCAAATTATGAAGCATAAAATTCAAAATATTATTAATATATCATAAATAAAAGGTCCAAATGAAGACATAAATGTGCTTTTGATTATAATTATCTATCCAGACTTCTAATTATCTAGATATGACAAATAACTGTTCAACAAACAGAGGTTAACCCTTACATACGTACTGTCATCAAAACATGTAGAAATGGTTGATATATCTGAGCTGATTTCAGCAGTTTAGTTCTCAATAAATCAAAAATACAAGTAAAACAAACTTACACAAAACACATATCAAAATTGATCTTTGTAAATCCAAGATCATGTAAATAATACCTATGTGCTATCCATCACCTTGTCTCATCTTTCTCATTTTAACCACAATGTTGGATCATTTAAACAGAAAACAAGCCCCCTGTCTCTCTAAAGCCTTACAGAAGTCATCAGGACTCTACCTGCATAGATGTGTCCTTCATGTTCAACCTCTCCAGGCAATGTGAAGCTCCTCATATTGTTCAGCATAAAAACTGTGTTCCCAAGCCAGCCTTACTGGCAGGACACACACAAACACATCAGTGGAGCACGGCCAACAGTACTTGGGTGCTCTGCCCACATTGGTACGAAATCAACCAGTCCGTAGCCTAAGGTCAGGCCTTTTAAAGACCTTTTGTCTAACCACAAGACCCTGTCACAGGCCCAAAGAAACCCCATTATGTCATTCAAGCTATTTTGGTCAGTGAACAGAGCTAACGGACATTTCCCACCTGTTTGGGCAAACCTCAGCCTCTTCCTGGATAGGCTGGCTTAAGCTGAGCGTCATATGGGGTCATGCTGGCATCTCCAACCACACCACAATGACTTTAAACCTACTTTGACTCTGAAGCAAGCACTGCAAATCAGACTCTTTGGGACTCTGAAGGCAACATTTGACTAAAGGTCAACCTCTTTATCGTGATTGAACAGTATTAAACAGTCAATTATGTCTCTTGCTTTTTTACTCCAAATACCCCATTTTGACAATTATTAGCCAGTAACCGCAGTTGTGGCACACTGAAATAATTCCTCCGCATTATTCTGAGAGACAGATATATAATATCAGCTGCTGATCGGCACATTCACAATATTTTGTACCGTGCTCTTTCGACCTCCCACTCACTGTGCTGTCACAATAACAGGTGCGCACACTTTGTCTTCTCTTCTTACCAAGGCTGTCTGAATGCCCTGGCTTATTCTGTAATTTTACCACTAACGGTGACAGAGAAGAGCAGCTGTCATGGACCCTTATCCTTATCCAGTGAGACGCACATGAGAGAATTCACAAATAAGAGTTCTAGATGTTTAGAATTCCCAATGGAGATACAGAATTAAACACCGAAACGTGTTTATTTACACAATCCTCAAAATGTCCCATCAGTCTTGGAGAGCAAAGTGACCTTCAGACTGACTGTCGGCAGGGTGCCATTAGTTGAGGAGAAAGGCTTCCCAAATGCTTTCAAAAGGGGAATTAGCACCCTATCAGCTACAGACACAAGATATATTGTTTGACTCCAATGAAGTTTCCAATATGTGTTTATCTTGCTATAAGAAGAAATGTGAAAGACTCCTAATCCTCATCACATCATTAACTACCTCACATTGACACCTGTGTGTATCTCATATTTAAGGTCAGATTTTTAACCTTTGAGAAGTATAAGCTTTCAGATCACTGAATAGTGACTTAAGCCATATGATACTGAGTAAAAATCAGCAGTTTGCTTCAGTAGAGCTAGATATGACTAAAATCTAATAAAAAATAAATCCAGTTGCAGAACCACCTACATCATTCTAGAATATTTACAAAGTGGGGCCTTGGAATCAAAAAGATTGAAAACTACTACTTTATTTCACAAAGGGGACTACATGTAAAGAATATTTTTGTGTAACAAATGGAGATCATTATTGGCTCTTAAAATCACATTATTAGCACAGACTCAACGGTTTAAATGGAGAGAATGAAATATCACTGACACTGGACAGCAACTGGACATGCCTTTCCCAGCATGCAACAGAGGCCTGTCTTATAGGTGTGAGTCAAGGGACAATTTTAGTCTCTTGCTCACTTGAGTCCAGCCCCCTTCCCCTGCCCTGTTAAACCCTGAGCAGGGGGACATGAGGAACCACCATCACCAACATTTGCATGAGCTCATTTACAAATCCCACACCACATGCATATGATTTCCTGCTGAGCTATATCCTGTTCTTAGGTTCTGTGCTAACCAATGAAGCAATATGTATGTTTAACTACAATTTGTCATAAGAACAACCCGATAGTAATGATTCAACACATTCAAGTTTCTTAAAAACGCAAAATTTACTACATTTCCAGATTAACATAACTGAAAGTAATGATCGTTATTTTCAGTTAGTTCATTCGGTTAATAATTTATCAGACTGATTCAAGCAGAACTCCAGTGTTTGTGATTCATTTTGAACGATTCATTAAAAAAGCCGCTGCAAATGAGTAATTTGTTTATGAATCAAACTACACTGGTCATGTTTGTTTTTCTGTTCAACCCATGAACATAGCTCACTAATTTGTACCATAATTCTAAACTTGCAAACTATGGCAAATCCAGTGATTATTTCAACATCAAATGCACTTGTTTGCACTTACTTTGTGACCAGACTTATTAATAAAAAAAAGCTGTGTGCCCTTACTCAAGAAAATCTATTTTAAGGGTCAACACACAGTATGCAGAATTTAATAGACTGACTTCTGCCTTCATTTTATCAAATATCACTGAACCACACTCCTTCCTGACACAGGAGATTGACTTCTATCAAGTGGATTTCCAAAGGTTAAATTTAACACAGTTCAGAAATAATGTATGAGGTAATGACAGAAAGAGATATAGGTACAGAAATGCTGAGCTCATCTTTATTTATATGAACTAAAAAGTTATTTTTTGCTTATTGCTCTATTAAAATAAGTTAAAGCAACAATTTAAAAATGTTGAATAAAAGGACTGCATTCATTTGGACTGCATTCATTAGTTTTTGTAAGTAAAAAAAAAAAGCATAGCTTTAATTGTTTGCTAAAGCTAGTTAGTAGTTAACTGCTAGTCTGACATTTAACTTTACTTTATATATTTTATTCCACTATGTCTGACTACACAATTGCATCCATTTATTGTTTTAAAAAATCAGAAGTAAAGTTTATTAAGTTCTGTCAAAGAGTTTTTTCTTTAAGTCAATGGCAGTTTACGTTGTATTAAATTATGATATTTAGACATACACTACTGTTTTTTTTTTTTTTTTAACTTTTATTCACTTTACTTTCTATTCATCAAAACAAATCCAAAAAAAAAAAAACATCTTAAGCAGCACAACTGTTTTCAACATCGATAATAATAAGAAATGTTTCTTGAGCACCAAACCCACATATTAGAATGATTTATGAAGTATCTTGTGACACTGAAGACTAGAGTAATTTATTAGTGCTGGGCAATGATTAATCGTGATTAATCGCATCCAAAATAAAAGTTTTTGTTTATATAATATATGTGTGTGTACTGTGTATATTTATTATGTATATAGACACACACATACAGTATAAATTTTTTAAAATATTTACATGTATTTACATTTATATTCATATAATTTATATTATATTTAAATATCTTTAATATATAAACATAACATATTTTTCTTAAATATATACATGCATGTGTGTACATACAATATACACAGTACACACACATATATTATGTACACAAAAACATTTATTTTGGATGCGATTAATCACGATTAATCGTTGCACAGCACTACTATTTATAGTATAATATATGTATAAACCACAAAACCAGTCTTAAGTCGCTGGGGTATATTTGTAGCAACAGCCAAAAATACATTGTATGGGTCAAAATTATTGATTTTTCTAACATTAAGTAAAGATCATGTTCCATGAAGATATTTTGTAAATTTCCTCCTTTAAATATATCAAAACTTACTTTTTTATTAGTAATATGCATTGCTAAGAACTTCATTTGGACAACTTTAACGGTGATTTTCTCAATATTTTGATTTTTTTTTTGCACCCTCAGATTCCAAATTTTCAAATAGTTGTATCTCGGCCAAATATCGTCCTATCACAACAAATCATACATCAACGGAAAGCTTATTTATTCTGAAAAAAATTTACCCTTATGACTGGTTTTGTGGTCCAGGGTCACATATATTTTAAATAAATAAATAAATAATTATTTTCATTATTTTACAATATTCCTGCAGCAATATTTTGTTCTATCTATTTCAGCCTTAGTGATCATAACATACTTTCAAAAACAAACCCCAAACTTTTGAACAGTAGTGTACATATATGCTATTTGAAAAAGATGATTGTTACTCACTAGCTTGCTTGGCCTTGTCCATGTACGTTACTGTGAGTTCTTCATCAACTGGGTTGTCCACAGGGCCCACCATGGGTACCATCTGTCTGTGAGACGCAAGCATGAGAGCCTCTTTTGCCCGCTCTGGAGAAACAAGTGGAGGTGGGACAGTGGGGGGCTCCTGGAAGCCACTGTCCACTTCAGCAGCTCCTGATGGACTTTGGTCAGAATTCTCAGAGGAATTTTCAGCCTGGTGCGACCACTCAGCCTGCAGGGGCTGGTAGACCACCTCTCTGCGGGCCACCCCAGGCATAACGCACTGTTGCTGAGTCCCCATTCCCTCTAGATCAGATACAGGCCAGCTCTGTGTTTGAGGGTACATGCAGACGTCCTGGGCGCTCTCATAGCCGCTCATTTCTGAAGTCTCCTCCTCTTGGGGTGAGGCTTGGCCAGGACTCTTGGCAGGAGAGCTACTGGGGCTTCGTCGTCTCTGTCTACGCTGCCTCTCTTGTGCCGCTACATCTGCGTCACTGTCTGTCTCACCGTAGTAAGCCTCGCTGTCTGGAGGGGACGTAAACCACTCGAGACCACCGGTGGGGGACATGAGCGACGCTCTGTTGACACCAGACCGTTTAGAGGTAAGTGGAGGTGACAGGGCTCTCAAGGCTGCCTGGTACTCCTTATCAATACGCGGGGAGGGGGCCCGACCCAGAAGTACCACTGACTGATATGCAGCTGGTGCCCTGAATGGAAAGCAGAGTGATTATCTTGAGTATAAATTTTATAGCATGACTAACAACTCCTCGTGATAATGATGTCTCAGTCTGACCTTTTAATTCGCAGATGGAGGGTTCCTCTGCCACTATCAATCAGATTCATAGCCTCAGCATGGGATAGTGTTCCACAGGATACATCATTGATTGACACCAGCTCATCAGTCTCTCTGAGCCCAGCCCGGCAGGCCTTACTGCGCTTTCTCACCTTCAACAGCAGGGGGAGACAACGTCAGCACAAACTTTGTGTTGATGAGTTGCAGTGAGAGAAGATAAAGAAACATCCAGCTTATTTTTACCTTATTTAAATGTGCAAGGCTTTCTGTATCAAGTTACTTTTAACTGTAAAAAACAGCTATGCTTGATGTATTGTCGTTAACACACTGGTTTTTACTGCACTTTGTTATTCTTCTAGTTAATGAATCAGAAGTCTCACACATTCACCAAAAATTATTTTGTTCACATTGAAAACATACTGCACATTTCTAGCCATCATTTTAATTATTTTTTTATTAAGATTGCTTCACTTATCAAATCAGTTTAGTTTAGGATAGTAGCTAACTGGTTAGTATCACTCAAATTCCCCTAGCGTATCATTCTCTGGTTCACTGTTCATACTGTTACTCATAAGTCAGTGGGTTATCTGTATTTCTGAGTGGCAAGTGATGGTCTCACATCACAGCTGATGGACTTTCCAGTGCTGGTCGACTATATTATCACTGGCTGCTTTTCATGGGTAAAGTAGATAAACCCGTATTACACCTTAAAGGGTTAGTTCACTCCAAAATGAAAATTCTGTCATTAATTACTCACCCTCATGTCATTCCAAACCCGTAAGACTTTCATTCATCTTCGGAACACAAATTAAGATATTTTTAATGAAATCAGACCTTTCTGGCCCTAAATATATCACAACGCAACTGACACGTTCAAGGCCTGGAAACATAGTAAGGACATTGTTAAAATAGTCCATGTGACATCAGTGGTTCAACCATAATGTTGTAAAGCTACAAGAATACTTTTTGTGTGCAAAGAAAACAAAAATAAAGACTTTATTCAACAATTTCTTCTCTTCCGGGTCAATCTTTGATGTGCGTTCACAGCAGTACCACGCATGCGTGTGCATTCCTCTGCTTGTAAACAAGGCACAGCGCATCCAGGTTCTGCTTCAGAATGCTGGCTCCTGTGTCAGTAGCACCACACATATGCGTTGTAGTACCGACTGACAGAAGAGAAGAAATTATTGACTAAAGTCAAGTCAAGTCAAGTCACCTTTATTTATATAGCGCTTTTACAATACAGATTGTGTCAAAGCACTTAACAGTATCAAATTGGAGGATAGAGTGTCAGTAATGTATAATGATAAGATTAAACACTCAATTTTCAGTTAAAGGCATTTCATTATTGAATTCAGAGATGTCATTGTCTAGCTCAGTTTAGTTTAAATAGTATCTGTGCAATCAAATCGGCGATAATCGCTAGAAATTAAGTGTCCCCAAAAATAAAAGTGATTATTTTTGTTTTCTTTGCGCAAAAAAAAAAGGATTCTCGTAGCTTTATGAAATCACGGTTGAACCACTGATGTCACATGGACTATTTTAATAATGTCCTTATTACATTTCTGTGCCTTGAACATGTCAGTTGCGTTGCAGTCTATGTAGGGCCAGAGAGTTCTCGGATTTCATCAAAAATATCTTAATTTGTGTTCCGAAGATGAACAAAGGTCTTATAGGTTTGGAACGACATGAGGGAGAGTAATTAATGACAGAATTTTTATTTTTGGGTGAACTGTCCCTTTAAATATTTGCCAAGTAGGCCTATTTTTTAAGTGAACTTGTGAATCGTTACATGTATTCACTGAGCTTGAAAGCAATAATATATCTGAAGACTATGATTCATAAGCATATGGCTCTGGGTATAAGCTAATTACGAAAAAAATGCTTTGTGACAAATCAGTTAAATTAATGATTCAACGACTCACAAAAGCCGAAGTATATATGTGACCGAAGACACAAGAAGACTGAACTTATTCATGTAGCCTACAAAATGGATCCCTAAAAGAATCAGGGAACAAATCTTTTTGGTTGTTGGTTTCATACAAATTTATACTGCGTACAGATTTAAAATCATACCACATACTCTTTCTATTACACACACTGTAATTATTTTCATATAACAAAACACAACACAAAACACATCACATACATGTTTAAAGAATAATACTGCACTAAGTGTTGTTTATCAAATCATATATTAAATCAAATGAAATTGTTCTGAATTAGCATAGGATCAACTAGGAACCAATTAACTGTGAATCAAATAATTTCAGTGTCAATCCAAAGATTAGTTAGGCCTCATCCTTTGGGTTTTGTTTGAGTAGATAAGAGAGATGAAGCTACAGTATGTTTAAAAAGAGTCGCTGGCTTTATGCCCATCTTCAAATACCATCTCCTTGAGAGCACAGCCTTTCTGAGGTCATCTGTCAAATATGAGAGCGCTGTTCCGACACTCACTTCACCAACACTTTACCAAGCTTTAAAATCTGACCACATTCCTGTCTTTGTCTCCTGCTTCCAAAGGGACTTTATAAATTAACTGTTTTGAGGAACTGGAATAATGTTTTCACTAGCCTAAAGCATAGATTTATATTCCCCTACAAAGGCCTAAAGGTATTAGCTTAGCTCAGAGCAGCTCAGACTATTTTGTCTTATGTAACTTCTAATTTTAAAAACTGCTTATTGTATGTGCAAGTTGTAGACAAAAATGAATGCTATGAAGACCGTTAAAAACAACAAGCGGTGTTAATTTGCTTTTCCATGAACACTGGTAACACAAATTTGTAGTTGGAAGAAAATAGATAAAAGCCGGTCCCATTCACCTTCTTTTTATTGCCGATGAAATGGTCTGAGAATGCAAATAGGGGGAACAACATGTGCAGCTGGTGCCAGGGCAGCTGTTGCCTCTTGGCAGACCTGAACCAGGGCATGTCATGAATTCACCATGTGTTGTCCACATAGCCTAAATAAAGTGCTCAACTATTGTAAAGAGTCAGTTGTCACTCAGATTTAGCTTATAACGTGCTTATAAAATGTTTTTGAGAAGTGGACTGTCTAATAGTACTAATATAGTAAATTCAGTCAATCTGTATTGTGTAGGATAGCAAAGGACTGAATGGAAGTATGAATGCATTTACATTATAAGCACTACAAGCAGGTATTATGAGGACATGCTGTACGTCTTCAGTCATTTTCAAAACATTGCCAGAGCATTTTGCTAGCTGAGCAAGTGTCACTGAGGTCGTTCTAGATGCCAGGATTAAAAGAAGCTATCAGAGATCCGTGTGGATCAAAATAGCTCAATTAAAAGTAGAGATGGTCATGGAAAAAAAGGCCACACCGCAAATGGAAACAGATGAAAGTCTGCAGAGGTGACCTTGAAATGAAAGACGAGGGGAAACTCCCTGCTGCTGGACTTTTTTTTCCCCAGCAAAAATATATTTCTCTGAATAAAAAGGTCTGGGCTATCGCTCTGTGATGGATATCTTTTCCCTCAGAACATGGAAAGAGTAGAGCAGACCGTCTCTGGCATTGCTCACCAATCCAAAATAGCCCTTAGATCAGGGAAAATGCATTGCTCGCAGTTGTCACTTAACAAATAGGGCATACTGTGCTTATAAGTAGACACTGTGGCTGTAATTCTACTCAGTCCTGAAATAACATCCTCATTTATAAAGAACTGTGTGAGAATACTTCTTTGAAATATCTGGATTCCAGAGGAAGCTAAACAAAAGCTGTCAATTAGATAAGAGTGGAGAGATGCACTGTGAAGCCAAGCAGGTTTATCTATGGAGCAGGAATGCTTGCAGCACACAGCCAAATAGCTCTTGAACAGCATTTATCAACAGATAAAATAAGTGCTCTCTGTCCTGTAGCTGAAATATGATTTGACAGTATTATCTTATTAATGTTTGCCATTATTAAATGGGGGATAAGTAGGTGCTATATCTTAACTGCAACAAAAACATGCAATATGCAAACTTGCAAAGTGATAAATGACAAATACATCTTTACACATGATAGAATGGCCCACACGAGTCTTTAACAGAAAATGTCCTCAATAACACTATACTCGTGATGGTTATCAAGTGTTACATTCCTCACTGACATGTGTTGAACAAACATATCTGCTCAGTTAAGTCAGACCAGGCCCACATTAAATGCAAGACACTGACAAATTTGATTTATATATTAATTAAATAAAAAAATAAAAGTAAAGTAAAATGTAAATTTTACATAAATTATTTATTAGTTAAATTTAAACAAGTTTTATATAAATAAAATGTTTTTAGTAAAATAAATATGTGTAGAAAATCTAAAATAGTTAGACAATGTGATTTTACAAATGAGATATGTGCATGACAAGTAAATTATATAAACTACATTAAATTGTAGTTACATATACATTTACATGATATATTTGTAAAATCACATTGTCTAATTCAAACAATTTTTGTTAAATACTGGACATTTGTTAAATACTCATGTGGGTCAAGCTGCCCATTGTAGCATGTGTCATATATCATTTTGGTATGAACTCAGTAAGAACTTTTGGGGGCCATTTAAATGAAATATAAATTGTATATATTTATGTTTCAAAGCCTGAAAATGCAATTAAGATAAATGTAGCATCCACATATCTCCTATATGTTATAGTGCCATTCATTAGATAAAAAAAATACTGTCACATCATAGTTCAATTATGTATTATGTAATATATGTACTCATATTGCTCATACACAAAAGTTGGATTAATTTAAATTGGAAGTATTAGTGTTTACAGACCATTCATTCAAATAAAGAGGCCCATGATTCAGCATCCAACTGTCCCCTTACCTTTGCCACTTGGAGGGGTTTCTGGTGCTCAGCTCCTCCTTGTAATCGGAAACCCCACGGTGCACCTCCTGACAGGGTCACCACTACCTCCTCTGCGACCATTTTTATTTTGTTGTTTCTGTGTCTCTCGTTAATGTTTCTTGGTTCTTAGTTTCTTTCAATAGTCTTGTCCCATCCCTGGATGTGCAGTCCTCCTCCGTGGCCCAGACTGCCTGCAGAGCTTCTGTCAGTTCTGAGAGGTGAGCGCAGACACACACCCCATGGGCCATGAGCATGTGAAGTGTGGGGAGAGCAAAAGGGGGCGGGAGGAAGCGAGAACGCCTCTATCTCGCTCTTCATTGGAATGCTGGGTCAGTAGGTGGGGGTGTGCAATCTAGATCCAGGACCTCCTTCCTTCATCCCACTGGCCACACTTGTCCTGTCAATCCACTGCCACATCCAAAGGATGCTGATAGACCCTCTAAAAATAAATACCCCAGCAGTCCCACTGAGCTTTATCTGTGAATGCCCTCAAAATGTGAAGGGAGCTATTAGAGGAGTTATTTTGGGGAGTCAGATGACACTAGACCATATTGCAAATTAAACTGAAGCTTAATGATGCTCATTAGACATTATAAATAAATGTTTAGCAAACTGATTGTTCCTGGAGGATTCGTCAGCTTAATAATTATGGGGACTTGTTCATTTGATCTTAGATATAATGTTGCTTGACCAAAGATGTTTCCCTGAAAATTATTTATTGTAACCAGCTATGCTTTCATTTATAATTTAGATATTCTCAGTGTTATTTGGTCATTTATCTTTGGCATTTATTCAGATTTGTTGTTTTAATATGTTGTTTTTATTTTATCTTTTGCTATAGCATGATTTACAGCACCATGAAATAATCTTTAGCTATAACATTCATTTACATTTAGTAATTTAGCATATGCTTTTATCCAAAGCTACTTACAAATGAGGACAATAGAAGCAATCAAAACCAACAAAAGAGCAATAATAGAAAGTGTTGTGTGACAAGCCTTGATTAGCCATAACGCTGCATTCATTCACCATTAGAAATATTAGATGTTCTTAAAGAAATAGTTCAGTAATAAAATCAGAGATAAGAGGGTAAATGTATTGAATAGACTCAGATTCAGATGTATTTTATAAACAAATTGCTGAAACTGAGAAGTGTGTGAAATGTGTGTTTGGTAACAGTAACTCATAGGTCATGTGAAATCATGGGTAAGCAGGGCATGAGGAATTACAATCAACAAAATTAAGACCACATCTGGTGAATAATGATTTTGTATTTTGATGCTGATGAGTAGGACTTATGTCTTAAGTGAGGAAAATAAGTTATTCTTAGATGTGTTTTTTCTTTTCTGCCTCTTTTGTTTCAGCTTATGACTGTGAATATTTTATTCTGTGTCCACACGACCATTAAACCACAAGTTTTCACAAGTTTTAATATTCACACAGCTTTAGTGCAAAGGAAAAAAAAAGCCTTGTAACAACACTTGTGTATTTTCCATAATTGGTCAATCTTTAAATTTGTGATATGTGACTAATATATATTCTTCTTTTCAAACGTTTGGGGCTACATTTATTTGATACAGTAAAAACAATAAAATCGTTAAATATTAGGCATATTACAATTTTAAATAATTTAAATAATGATTTTCTATTTTAATACTTTAAAATATATATTCAGTAACAGATTGCTTGATTTAAAGCTTTTTTCTCTAAGTAAAATATTCACAATTTAGCCACTAGAGGGAGAACAGTACCCATGTAATCTGGGTAAATTATTAGAGAAATTCGTATGTAGATGGAAGGGAGACAGTTAAATATCCTCGTTTGTTACTTTCAACAAGAACTGTTGATCTGAAAGAAAGGTTTACCACAGATAATAACACGTTTTCATGTGAACAGTGGTCACTATCAAAAAAAAATTAATAATTGGAAAATAACGAAATGGAAAATAATTTACATTTCTCTAATTTCGATTGGTTTCTAACCACTAGCCTACTTCAATCCTTTAATGTAGACTAACTTTTGTATGGCATAATTCATTTAGTTCATAATAATATGATCATATAGCCTTCCATAATCCATCACAACAGTTTTTAACAAATTATATGAAAACCTCCGTCGCTTTTTCTATAAGCTATTCATTGCATCATTGTTCAATTATCAATTACCATGATTAAAATAACAACATACCCGAAAAAAAAAAAGTTTTGTTACTGAAGTCTCTAATAGCTGGCTGAATAGACTATGTAAAAAATAATAATAATAAAACTTTGATTATGTCCACTTTGATTTTGATTATGTCAGACAGGCTGTTCCATTCGTCATATGTTCGTCAGTTTGTCCTTTCATTTTTTCTTATGTCAGTGATGTTAACACTGTGATCGTCGTAAAATTTTATGGTTATTTACGGTTTCCATACAAGACCAGCGGCAAATGTTCGCGAGTCGGCCCCTCCTCTGCCCCCTCTCTCGGAAATAACCCCAGTTTTGCCACAATTTACTCTATATTTGGTGTTGGTCCGATGTCTGTGCTGGAGCGTAAAGGAAGAGGAGGAGAAGGAGGGCACAAACCGCACAAACCGCCGGTGTACTAGTAGAGAAGAGCGATAAACGCCTGTATCAACTGACTGACAAGTTAACCGAGATGGAGAAAACTTCACCTAAACTCTTCAGTTTATGGATTTATTGTGTAATTCTATTCCTAACCGATGCTGGACTAGGTACGTCCCGTCTTTTCAGTTTCTGTAAACTTGTTTTATAGCTTGTGTCCTGTTACTTTTTTGTCTTGTTTGATTACGTTTTTGATAGGCTATTTTATCATATATTTTATGTCTGATGTGGTTCATGACAGCGGATGAAGATGTTTAACTTAATTCTGACTGTCAAATAATTTGCTTTTATCCTTAATTTCGTTTGAACACACTTTTTGAATTGCCTTTCTTTCTTTCCCTAAAACATCAACATTATTTGCTAGATGCACTACATGGACCCACATTTGTCCCACTATAAAAGACTTTTGATCAGTATGTACTTGACTTATGCTCTGAGTATCTGACAGATCAGGTCTGATAAAAGCCTGATATGTGAACTTTATGATCTTTTGTGTTTATGAAATTACTTGTCTAATGCAAAACATCTCAACAATGCTGATACACACTGATTGTTTAAATCCCCCACAAATGGAGTTAATAAATCTGATCATGTGTTAATGATTAGACATGCTTTTGTCTCTATAAACCCGCAGGCTACAAAGTAATTGCAACTGGAGATCGAAAATTTGCATTTTTCTTTCTCTCTCAGGATCCAACATCTGTACTTCTCGAGGAGCCAGCACATGTCAGCAGTGCCTGGCAGTGCATCCTACCTGTGCCTGGTGTTTTCAAGAGGTGTGGTGAACTACAATGTTTAATGACTGAGCTGAAAAAATGTTTACTTTGGGTTTTATTACAGTATTAAGATTCCTGGATGGAGTCGAGAGCTTTATGATTGATAGAAAAAAAAATCAGACTTTTAATCTTAGAGGTAGTAGTATGTTTGCACAGGTTTAGATGGTTTGTGAGGACATATTTGTATAATGACGTGGGTATAACATAGATATTACAATGTGAAGGTGGTTTATGAGGACACGTCCTGTGTCCCCGAATTCAAATCCTTAAAAAATACTAAATGATGTTTTTTTGAAAATGTAAAAATGCATAAAGTTTTCTTTGAGGTTTCTTTGAAGTTTAGGGGTAGGGTTGGTGTAGGGGCATAGAAAACAACAGTTTGTACAGCATAAAAAACATTATGCCTATGGAAAGTCCCTGTTTTTCAATATTAATATAAGTGCTAAGATGAATCAGGCTTGATAACACTAAAGTAGACTGACTCATATTTGGGTCAAGGAGTAGTTTTGTTTTATGATAAAACATAATTTTGCAGTTTTGAAGCAATTACAACCCTCCACATGGTCCACATCATCCACTGGAGTAGACATTTTAAAGCCACGATGAAACTGAAGAAGCGACAGATCTATTCTTCTGTATTGTTACATCTATCCATTGGTTTTTGACTGGATGGAGGCAAATCAGAATGTGAGCTTGCAGGCGATTGTAAGAAAGAGATGAAGTTTTTTCCATTTTAGAGAAACAACATTTTGAAAACAAAAATAAGAGTTACGAATAAATTACTGTTAATAAATAGTTAAAAATACAAAAAAATGAAACGGGTGTGAATCTAACATGTATTTAGAGATTGTTTTGTTCTTTTCATACCAACTTAAAGCGAATGTCTGATGGAAACAGTTTGAAATGTTTTCAATGCCAATACTTAAGCCTCACAACCATTGTATCTTTATTAAGAGGAAAAAGGAAAAGGTAGCAGGTCTTCTTTTGTTTTTTCTCAATCTCATAAAAGAATGAGTCATGTATTATAGCTTTTTGATATTCAGGAAGTAAAATAAGGACTGTCATTTAGCTGTGACGAAAAATCCAGTAATTGTTTTTTTCTGAGTGACGATACAAAAAAAAATATTGACTCAACCATTAGCATGATTTGGGGGTCAGGACTACCTTATTTGTTCGACCAAAGGCAGACGAGGAGAGTGTTTTTTTGTAATTCTGTTTGCTGCTGCAATCTTTATTTAGTGCCCTATACCAGTATAACTGTCTGCCAAATGCTTATCAGGATTTTGGACAAAATGTACCTGGTTCCTCCCGATGTGACCTGAAGAAGAACCTCATAGAGGCAGGATGCAGAAGAGGAGCTCTGGAGTATCCCACCAGCAAAATGCATGTGACAGAGAACAAAGATCTCAGTGACAAGGCCTCGGGATCCACCACCGACGTCACCCAGATCCAACCTCAGAGCATGCACATCTCTCTGAGACCTGGTGAGTTCATCAACCCATAAACAAGTGACCACATGTTCCTCCATTAGACCAAATAGTTACTCTGGCATCCCACAGATGATTCCCAGGTCTTCACACTGAAAGTCCGTCAAGTTGAGGACTACCCTGTGGATTTGTATTATCTGATGGACTTGTCCTACTCCATGAATGACGACCTGTCGCAGCTGCGACGGCTGGGGCGAGGCCTGGCTGAAGAGATGAGCAAAACCACCAGTAATCTACGCATGGGCTTTGGGGCTTTCGTGGATAAACCCGTGTCTCCGTACATGTACATCTCACCTCAGGAAGCCGTGTTAAATCCTTGTTACTCGTGAGTGATGACATGTATTTACATGCTGAACATAAACATTACAGATGATGGGTGTTTATTTCAAACTTGTAATTGGGCGGTGTGCATTTTGGCTGACAGAATCTGGTATTACATCTTTAGATACACTGCTATTATGGTTGAAGTGTCTCCATTTGCTGAGTTACATACAGAAATAAGTGTTATGCTGTAAGCTGTTTTCTAAAGCTTGAATGTTGAGACTCATGTGTGTCAGCAAATGTGAATAACCAATATTGTAACTTTCTGAATTTTCTCACCGTTAATGTTCTTTTCTCATCCTTCTGCATCTTAATACATTATCTTTCATAGGATCCCATACAAGTGCCAGCCTCAGTTTGGCTACAGACACGTTCTGTCTCTGACAGAGGAAGTCAGCCGCTTTACAGAGGAAGTGAAGAAACAGAAGGTGTCTCGGAACAGGGACGCACCAGAGGGAGGCTTTGATGCCATTATACAGGCAGCCGTGTGCAAGGTTGAACTCACTAAACAAGCAAATAAAAATACAGAGAACTTTACAATATAGGTAGCTTTTGAATTGGTTATTTTTGGCTCAAAATAAGTGTTCTTATGTGAACACTTTTGTCTTTCTCTCAGGAGAAAATTGGTTGGAGACCTGGTGCTTCTCACTTACTGGTTTTTACCACAGATGCCAAGACACACGTGGCACTCGATGGGCGCTTGGCGGGCATTGTACGACCCAATGACGGCCAATGTTATGTGGGCACAGATAACGTCTACAATATGTCTACAACTATGGTATTCTGCTGATCTTTTTAATGACTTTTTAGTAGGGATGTGACGATACACCCCAAGCTGGTTGAAAATAGATACAAATATGTGACGAATCAAGTAGGTTGAGATGCTAAATGAATCACAATACAGTTGGGAGTGGGAGTTCATTTGAATGTGTCTCTATTGGGAACTGACTGTCTTTAGAAAAGTTTACATGGTATTTTCTTTTCATCCTGCCTCTAATCCATATTAATGCATTGTCATTCAGCCCGTCTGCTGGTTTTGGTTTCGTGTAGATGTTTTGTATAGTATAGTTTCACAAAGCTCAAGTCAGACATTTCTGTTTTTGCTTCAAATTTCAAAATCATACAATCCAATTTCGATGAAAAACTGCTCATGCTGCATGTATGCAGCATCTTTGTTTGGATTTTGATTAAAATACATTGGTTGCCTCTGATTTTAAATGGATAGAGCACAGGCAAAACCTTAGTTTGTTTAAAGGGGTCATATGACGTTGCTAAAAAGAACATTATTTTGTGTATTTGGTGTAATGCAATGTGTTTATGCGGTTTAAGGTTCAAAAAACACATTATTTTCCACATACTGTACATTATTGTTGCTGCTCTATGCCCTGCCTTTCTGAAACGATGTTCACTGATGTTTACAAAGCTCATCGCTCTGACAAGCGAGGCGTGCTCTGATTGGCCAGCTATCCAGTGCGTTGTGATTGGCCGAATACCTCAAGCGTGAGACGGAAATGTTACACCCCTTAACGTATTGTAATGCCGTGTCCCGGCGCGACGACACAAAAACAATAAAACCCATTATAAACAAGGCATTTGTTGCATCCAGTGGGGACATAATTACTGATTATAATGACTTATACTGTCTTTTTACGCATTGTGTTGCATCGCGCCTCGTAAACATTACCATGTCTGCATCTGTGATCGGAGAAACGACAAACAACAAGCACTACTCTACACAGCTCAAAACTCGCGTTTGAATAGTCAGTGGCAAATTCTTTAAATAAGAAATCGTACTTACAGGCTGTGAGTCAGAAGTGCCAGACTGTCCTTGCAAAGTTGGAATTGCCCAACTTTATAGAAACAGTCTTTGAGCATAGCTGGCAGGCTACTCCCAGGTTCAGGAAATAGTCCTCCGTTAAATGCGCTGCACACACTCTTAATATTTGGGTTGAACTGTTCTGGAACAGTGTTGTAAATACAGCTTAACCACTGATTTCTAGTTATGTCCTCTTTTTGAAAGCCCAAACAAAGTAGTTTTGCTTTCACAACGAAACACAGCGTCTCCAGGACATGGCGCTGGCGGCACCAACAATACTACAGCGAGAATAAAAATGATGCCCCTTTCTTTGTGTAAACATTTGGGCGGTGTTTTGCAAATCTCCCCACACCGTGACGTAGACATGTGGGGGCGTGTTTGAATGAGCCGTTTTAGGGGGGCGTGGTCGAGTCTTAACTTTTATAAAGAATATCTCTTTGGTTTTGAGACTTTATTCTTTGCAACTTCAGGGATCTTATCTATGCACAAACAGCTTGTAACACCCCAAAGAGAAAGGAAAGATATTTTTATTTTTTGTATTGTTTATTTTTGATATGGGGTTTGTTTTAAAATTTAAATTTAGTTTTATTTGACATATTTAAGTTTTACAAAGAACACCATTTTGTAAAAGGAAAAATAAAAGGACACCTTTTCATTTACAATTTGTATTAAATCTAATTTTGTAAAAAAAATGGTCAGAAATTATTTTCGTGAAATCAATATCGTGAATCATTTCGCATTGTGAGTTGAGTAAATCATTACATCCCTACATTTTAGTAAATTTTTGGTGAAACATACAGACAAAACATTCACTTTGATAGGGTATTTAGCATTAGACACACTGTACAGCATATGAAAAACTCTTAAATTAAGTTTATATTACCTTTATTTATGCATACTAATGGTTAACATTTTTTTCAGGACTACCCATCCCTGGCATTAATCACAGAGAAAATGTCAGAGAACAATATAAATCTCATCTTTGCTGTGACCAGCCACGTGGAATCACTCTATAAGGTAAGAAGGGTAATAAATGTTATCGTAAATCAGTATGGTAATGATTTTTACTGTATCCTTATTTTGCTCTCTTCATCCATTGTAGAACTACAGTGAGCTGATCCCTGGCACTGCGGTGGGCACGCTGTCCGAGGACTCTCATAATGTCATCCAGCTGATCCAGGATGCATATGCTGTAATGTCCCTTTTACATTTACCAAAAAAGTTTGTTTACTTATTTAAGTTTAAGCTAAATTTTTCTGTTTTCATACATCTCTATGCATTGCTATTGAAAATAGACAATTGACTTAAATGCCTGTGATTTTTTCCTTTAAAAATAAGTTAGAATGATATTCTGTGGTGATCTCCATATGCTAACGATAGAGCTGAACTTGTGCTGAACCTGAAGCATTCCTTTAAAAGGCTTTATTCCATTCACATATTCTGTGGTTACTGATCTATTGTTTTCTGTTGTGTTTGTGTGTTTGTGTAACAGAAACTGCGTTCCAAGGTTGAGCTGGAGCTCTTGAATGTCCCCGAAGAGCTCAGTCTGACATTTAATGCCACATGTCTCAATGGAGAGGTCATCCCTGGGCTAAGATCCTGCTCTGGCCTCAAAAGAGGAGATACCGTCAGTATCCTCTTCTCTCTTTATCTCTTTCTCTCCATCTCTCTAATATTCTCCATCCACCTCATTTGGATCTCACGTTGTTGCTTTATTCTCACTCTAAAATTCCTGGTATAACTCAACCAAACCACTCCTCCCAAAACTCCCCTACGGACAGTTCGGTCACTTCCTTCTTTTCAGTCATATTCCCACTCTGACATCTTGACATATTCCACAAGAGGAGGAGCACAGGAAATGTCCTTTCTAATGTGCAATCATCATCCTTCTTCGATAAATGAGTTGTATGAAATGTTGTGGTTTCACTCCCTTCCTTACAAATGGTTAACTGTAAAAACGTATACACATTCAGGAAAAGTGGGTGTAACTGTGCCATTACTCATTTTGCTGAGTGTGTCTCACCATCACTCGCCTGTTTCCTGTTCTTCTGTGCTGCTCTGACTCACACCACCCAGCCTTCAGTTTAGACTGTCTGTCAGTCCAACACAATCGCATGTTAGACAGCCTACACACTGACTGTCAGCAATGGAATAACACTCACATACTGTATGTCATGTACATAATGGCTAAACATCTCCATAAGAAATATAAGACTAAACACATATTACTTTATTTTCAATTATTATATTATATTATATATTTATTATATTATTTTTTTTTTTTTCACTTACACAAATCAAGTCTTCAAGTGGTGAATTACAATTAAAACATTACATTGCTGTGACAGACCAGTAAAGTATTGATTTGACATTATTAAAAAATATATTTTCATTCATTATAATTATAATATTTTATTTATACATGTTTTAATATTCAATTATTTAAATTGTATTAAATATACACTACCATTCAATGGTTAGGGTCAGTTAGATATTATAATATTTTGAAAGAAGACTCTTATGCTCATCAAGGCTACATTTATTTAATCTAAAATACATTAATATGGTATTTTATATTTAATATTTACAGTTCAAAATAGTACCTATTTTCTATTTTTAAATATTTGATTTAAAATATTTAAAAATAGACATAATCCTTTAGAAATCATTTTAATATGCTGATTTGGTGCTCAATAGATATTTCTGTTATTATCAGTGTTGAAAACAAACGTGCTACTTAATATCGTTGTGGAAACCAAAATCATTTTTGGTCACCTCTGATCAATTTACTATATCCTTGCTAATTAAAAGTATTAATTTTCTTTAAAAAATAGACAGTACAACTTTGTAATGTATAATGATAATTCATGTTTGTGAACACCAGTGCTCTGTAACAACTCCACACTCCTTCAATCCCATCTTCCCAGGTGTCCTTCAGTGTAGAAGCTCGGGCCAGAGGCTGTCCTAAAGAGAAGCGCAAGACCTTCACCATCAAACCGGTGGGCTTCAAAGACACCTTGCAGATCACAGTCAGCTTCGAGTGTGAGTGTAAATGCCAAGCTAAGGCAGAGCCTGACAGTCCCATCTGCCACCATGGAAACGGCACCTACGAGTGTGGGATCTGCCTGTGCAACCCGGGACGATTGGGTCCCAGGTGTGAGTGTGCAGAGGGGGACTATAGCCCCACCGAGCAGGACGCCTGCACCGGGCCAGACAAAGTGGTCTGCAGCGGCCGTGGAGACTGTGTGTGCGGCCAGTGCGTGTGCCACAATAATGATTTCGGCAAGGTGTGGGGGAAGAGGTGTGAGTGTGACGATTTCAGCTGCCTGCGGTACAAAGGAGAGCTCTGCTCAGGTAAGAGAAGATTTGGGTATGATAGAGAGTGTGACAGAGTTTTATTATTAGACTGTTTGATGTGGCATTAACAGTGATCCCAACAAGTGTTTTTGGACACTTTTAAACCAAACGTGTAAATGTATTTGAATCAGATGCAAAATATTAAACCCAGTGGCATTTGCAAACAAATGTGGGGGAAAACCAAATTTAAAAAAAAATCCAGAACTGAATGTTCTCATATGGGAACAAATTATTCATATGAGTCATTTTTTAGTGAATCAAAAACATACAATGCATTGCAACCAGTGTAGTCCGATTCCCGAACAAATGATTCCTACGAGTCGGTTCTTTTTTAGTGAAACAAAAACACAGCACTGCCAATGTGGTCTGATTCCCAAATGAATGACTCTTATGAGTCAAATGATATTTTTTTTTGTGAATCAAAAACATACAGTACAGCCAGTGTGGTCCAATTCCTGAACAAATGATTATTATGAGTGGACTGGTTTCAGTAAATCAAAACTATACAGTGAGAACAGTGTAGTCTGATTCCTGAACAAATTATCCTTATTAGCTGTTTCTTTTTTTGTCAATCAAAAACATACAGTACAACCAGTGTAGTCTGATTCCAAAACAAATTATTCTTATGAATCTGATCTTTTTAGTGAATCAAAACCATACAGTGCAACCGGTGTAGTCAGATTCCTGAACAAATGATTCTTATGAGCTGGTTCATTATAGTGAATCAAACACATACAGCTTATTGTTACCTGTACTGTATGTTCTTTAGGCCAGTAAATACTGCCTTTTTGTTCATATGAAACCATAATCTGCAGTTAAAGATGCAAATTATGGGTGTTGTCAGTAATATAATATTATATATATATATATATATATATATATATATATTCATCATATTAACTATATGCTTGTTTTATTGTTTAACATCCAGAAAATGTCTGAATATTTTTTTGAACCATATATATTTTGTTTTACAATATAAAATATTACAAACATTTGCTTGAATAACACAAAATAATGCCACTTGGATTAATATATTGATATATAATGCAAAGACACTTATAATTTTTAAGGAGACTTAAGGGTACTTAATAACTTAAGTATTCTTATCCAAATACTTTTTAGGGCCCCTGCATCTCAGCCTTGACAAACTCACAACGAGCAAGATATTTTAGAATAAAGTCTCTGTTTTCTCACAGCCTATTATTTTGTACAAAAGTCTTTCTTTACGAGTAAGATTCCCTGTTCCCTGCCTCACATCACCTCAAAGGAATTACCTACAATAACACTAAAACGTCTCCTGCGTTAGTCGAAGTACGAGCTCCTCGTATAAATAAACAGGCTCTGTGGGACTTGGCAGGCTAAACCATGTGTTGACCTATTTGAGACATGTGTGTTTGTTCTTCAGACGAGGTGCTGATATTCCACTAGAGTGCCTTTGAGTTGGAATGGCCGAAGAGTTTATGTAAAAAAAAAACAAAAAAAAACGAAACACTACAGCGCACCTTTTGAAGTTGTGTACCTCTTGGAAGGGGGTTGGTTTCACACTTAAACAAAACCAGATCTCTGTAGTCGTGATTCCAAAAGATTTCAGCCTCCGTTTCAACAAACTGAACATTTTAGGAGAAAACATCTTGTAGATCTACAAGACGTTTCTTATAGCATACTCCCAGAGGTCCAAAGTAATCCAGAAAATGCCTTTCTGCGTTGTCACACACTGATGATGTCATTGAACCAAAAATAGCCCAGTGAGGGAGTAAAGTGGTGTTTAGGCTGATGTGAAGAGTTTGTATTGTTTTCTCTGGGAAGAATAATTGCACGCAATACAATGTTATTTTTTATATTTGGTTAGCCATTGTTGTATTTCCATGTGGTTTTGTTTTTGATTTAGCTACATCATTGTTGTATTTTCAACCAAAGTCCCAAATCACTCATAAACATTGTTTTGCTAAGGAATAAAGCACTGTAATCTCCTAAGCAAACATGCACACTGCCGCAAATGTGCTTATAATTATAACTGTAAATCACACATGTAATAGAGCTCAGCATTCCGCCACTGAACGTCAAGTGAAATATATTACGACTATCATATCAGTTCTGTCACATTCCTCACATTCACAGGCACCATATGTCCATTTTTAGTATTTATAAATGAAAGATGGAGCTGTTTGACAACAGTTGAGCGTGATTGCAAGTGGGGAATTTCATTTGTCATACATGGAAAGCCTTAGCATAATATTTGGAAACAAGTTGTTTTTTCAATGCATGTATTGTATGTAATGTACAACTCCTTACATGAGGCGCTTTTATGGACTCAGGTTCAAATTGACCTTATTACATTATGAGATTAATCATGGAAAGCTTTCTTTCAAGGGTCAAAAAAGCATCTAAATTCTACAGTCATGTGGACTCCCGTTCCCATCTTTGTGTTATTTTTCCCTACATGGCTCATTCCAGGTCATGGCACTTGTTCCTGTGGGTTTTGTCAGTGTGATCCAGACTGGAAGGGGGAGAACTGCAACTGTTCTACTCGTACAGACACCTGTATGTCCAGTTTGGGGCTGTTGTGCAGCGGTCGTGGTCAGTGTGTGTGTGGGAGCTGTGAATGCACTCAGCCCGGGGCCTACGGCTCCACCTGCGACAAATGCCCCACCTGCCCTGACGCTTGTACCTTGAAGAAGTAAGGAGTAACTCCTATATGTTCAGAACAGCATACTACCAAATTATATTGCACATTTTCTGTATGCATTGCATAGAATACCAAGATGACCCTGTACATTTTCCAAAATGTGCATTTTTCAAATGTTCAATTTGGCCTTTCATTGCTTGAATAGAGTGATGTATTTCTTGACCCATTATTTGATCTGACTGCCAAAAGCCTTGAATGTGCAAAATAACCATTTGCATTTCAAATTGGATGGCAATAGTTGAATTTAGCATACTACTATTTGGAATGTTTATTATTCTGTAAGACGTTCTGATTCACATGCAGTTTTTTAAAAATATATTATGGAAGTATATAGTTTACACTAGACAGTATTCAGTAAGTAATATACTTTACTCTAGTAAAAAAAGTAATATATTTAAAATACATTTATTTCATACTAAGTATAGTTCAAATCTCTTGACATATTTACTGACATATCGATCGAGCTTACTGATATAATAAATTATAATTCAACTTCATTTGGAGTACTATTTGTGCACAATGCACATTTCTTAATATTAAGCCTGAAACGTGTTTTAATGTCACTATTGATGATGATTTTTTGAATAATATCAGTCTTCAAATGCATGATATTTAAAGTGTACTTGAAGTATACTTGCAATAGTTCCGCTTAAGCACAATCAAATATACTTCAGTATATCTTTAGTTGGACTTCAGCACTACTTCTGCACAATTAGAGTGTATTAAGTACAAAATTAGTTGTTCCAACTAATTAACAGACTTTAAGTCTACCAGAGTAGTGTACTAAAAATACAATTGCAGGGTATTTTTTTATTAAGGATGTAAATGTATTTGTAGTATACTTAGCTTGAAATAAATGTATCTCAAAAACATTTTAGTATATTTATTTTCACAGTATTCAGAAAGCAGTAAACTAGTATTCTAATCCAAATATAGGCAATTCAAATGTAAAAGTTTATGTCAAATCTTTATTTAAATTAAAGATCTTTCTCTCTCTCTCTCTGTCTCTAGGGACTGTGTAGAGTGTAAGCACTTTAAGAGAGGGAAACTCTTTGATGATGACACCTGCACTCGAATCTGCAGAGATGAAATCAGACTGGTGGATGATTTGGGTACCATTATCACGTTATCATTTGATTTTATTATTATTATTTCATTTTATTTATAGCATTCTAGCTTTTTCTGTAGCCTTCTTTTGTAACCCTCTGTTACCCTACAGTGTTCCATGATAAGAATGCAGTGAATTGCACCTATAAGGATGAGGACGACTGTGTGCAAAGGTTTCAGTACTATGAGGACAACAGTGGCAAATCCATCTTGTTTCTGGTGAAAGAGCCAGGTAACATTCTGTTAATGCTCTTACTGCTGAAGAAAATCAATCAAATCTCTGTACAAAGATTGTTTGAGAAAACTAAAGGGAAGTATATTATTTACAGAATTAGTGTTTATTTTATTTTATTCGGGGTATTTCTTGCTATTAGAGATATGAGTATAGGAATATAGGAGTTTCTAGGTGTTTGCGTAAGCGTATGGAAGTGTAGGTGTATGTGCAGTGTGTGATGGCTGTAAATTCAGAAGCCCGCAGTGAGAGTCTGCTGCTCTGCTTTAATGGACACACATGTGGAACATGGGCTCTATTAGCAGCACACACATACCCAGAACCCAAGGAGCACCCCACCTTGTAAAAACACACAGCAATAAACAACATCCAAGCTACTGAAGAACTCGCTGACACAGTATAATTCCTAATGGGATAGGAATGGTTCAGACAGGAAGCAAAGAGACAGACACAAGACTATATAGAGAAGCGAGTAACAATGAGTCATTTATGGTGTTTCAAAAGATTTCTATTTCAAATAAATCCTGTTCTTGTGAACCTTCTATTCATCGTAAGTCACGTTTTAAAATAGAAGCATCTTTCACATGCATTTCCTTTTCTTGTGAAATAGACTGCCCTAAAGGCCCTGATATCTTGGTGGTGCTCCTATCAGTAGCTGGTGCCATTCTGTTCTTGGGTCTGGCTGCCCTGCTTATCTGGAAATTGCTTATCACCATCCATGATCGGCGTGAATTTGCTAAGTTCGAGGAGGAGCGGGCACGTGCCAAGTGGGAAACGGTTAGTGAAGTGCAAAAATACACACTGTATGCATAGACAGAAGCTATCTGATCAAAGACTTCAGCATACACAACCAAAAACATTTACACAACCAAAAACATTTACACTCCCACACCTCTCTGTTTAATGTAAAAAGCTCAAATTACTGTGTGTAAGTAGCTTGGTAAACTATAGATGTTGGCAGGATGATTTTACTGTTTTAGTGGCATGCTGTTTTTCTCTTCAGAACAAAGAAAAAGCCTCCGTGCCCCTGGGCAAGTTTTGTTTTAAATTATCTGATGCTAATTAGGCTTTCCTCGTGAGGTTTCGAGCCACATGTGAACTCTCTGATCCCCTTCTGCTCAGTACTGAGTTCCCTACTTCAACTTTTATGTTGGAATATGTGTAATTTGACTCAATTTGATTTGTTTTTAAATCAGAACAGATTTGGAGAAATTTAGCAACACATCACATGCTCATCAATGGATCCTCTGCAGTGAATGGGTGCCGTCAGAATGAGAGTTCAAATAGCTGATAAAAACATCACAATCATCCACAACAAGTAATCCACATGACTCCATTATATCAGTTAATGTCTTGTGAAGCAAAACAACTGTTTGTAATAAATCGATTATTAAGATGTTTTAACTTCAAACTGTTGCTTCCAGCTAAAATATGAGTCCTCTATCCATAATATTGCCTTTTCTCCAGTGAAAAAGTTGTCTCGTCTGAATCAGGAGAGAAATATGAACAGATCAAGCACCATTTACAAGCAAAACCAGTCCAAAATAATTTTAAGCAAAGATGTTGGTGGATTTTGATGTGAGAGAACAACAGGAGATGGACTGCGTTATTATTGTATTTTGGCCAGAAGCGATTAAAAGTTAAAAACACCTTAATGATGGTTTAGTTATATGTTAAAAACATGCAACTTTACACAAGACGTTAATTAATGGACTAGAGGTCTAGTGGACTAGTTGTGTGGATCACTGATGGTTTGTATCAGCTGTTTGGACTCTCATTCTGGCGGCACCCATTCACTGCAGAGGATCCACTGAGGAGCAAGTAATGTAATGCTAAATTTCTCCAAATCTGTTCAATTTTGTATGGCCTGATCGTGAGTACATTTTCAATTTTCAGCATCTCTTTTGTTTTTTTTTTGGTTTTTTTTATTATTTAAGGAGGGTTGAGGCTAGAAAACCATATTGGTCAAATGTAGACTGTGTAAATGCATACTGAATGATAACTAGATTTTTATTCATACAGGGCCACAACCCCCTCTACAAAGGTGCCACATCAACATTCACAAACATCACATACCGAGGCAAGGACTGACCGCAGAGAGCGGAGGAAAAATTGAACGGCACTAACAGACAGTGTTCATATTTTAAAAGGTTTAATAGTATGTGTTTTTGTAAAATTTAATATGCAAATTGAACACGATCAGGAAGGGTTGTACATATTTTGTTGTTGTACATATGTAAAGTCAAAAATGGCATAATCCCTCTGTGGAAGTCTTTCGGTTTGTCACTGGATGAATGTTAATCTTTACATTTGCTTCCTACATGACTGTATTTGTCTGCAGCACCGTGCCTGGAGAGATAGCTTCACACTGTAGTGACACACGTCAAGCCATTTCCTCCCTCACTCTGTGCAGTGGCAGATATGAATGATAAAAAGCCTGAGCAATCTTTCCAACTACTGATGGTCTGTGGTAACACTGAATCCCTCATCATGAGCAAGAAATGTTATTAATAGAAGCTGTTCTCTTTGCTGTGGTTATAGCTTTATTAATATTATGCAACTATAGTGGTAGCTTTAGTGCACAATTTTGGGTTCACAAATCAAGTGTTGTATAAAAATGGGCGAGAGTTGTCTGTCGCTATAATTTTTACGAAATGTATGCCAAAAATAGAGACATTTTTATTATTTGTCTGGCAGAGTGACCTTAAAAGCCAAAAGTCATTCTCAGCTCAAGTGCAAAAAAGTAAGAGTGCCCTCCAATGGGAAGTATATGAACGTCTGGATTTTGTGTTTTGATGCGGTCAGACTCTGACCAATTTTAGTATGTGTTAATTAAAGGTAAACAGAAATAACGGAAGATTAGTCAAATTATGTAATTGAAAAAAAAACCATCTAATGTGATATATTTAAGGTAAATATCATTACCTTTCCTTATATGTAGCGATGCAACACACTTTAATCGTAATATCAATAAAACATGATATATGTAGCTTATCAATGTTTTTTTTTTTTCCATGCTCATGTTAGTAGAGTATATTACTGTTATTAATTACTATTAAACTAATTTCATTGTTTGTATTTGGTGTTAATAAAGGCCTTTTTTCCCATTCCATTCCATATCACTTTTATGGGTCTAATAACCTGGTCTAATTTAAATTAATCGGACTAATTCTATATTAAATTTTCTTTGCTGTGTGAAGGCATGTAATATTTCTGTGGATGTGATTCTGTTATATGTATTGAACTACATCGCCACCTACTGGATTGATGTTACAACCACACTTCTAATTATTTTGTTTTGTATTCATAAAAACACTGATAGGTAATAATTATGAGAGATACTTAAGTTTTACGTGCAGCAAATAATTTACTATAGGGAATTAACATTTATTGTATATCTTTAGTATATTTTGTAAGGACATTTTCTGAAATCCGACTCAGATTACAGTTGTTTAAATATTTCATGTTCAAATATTTTGCCACACCAGATATCAAAAAGTGGGTCACTGCTAATCTTAAATCACAGATAATTATGTCTATATTGTTCCATTAGGCCATATAAGTAAGTATACGATCAATTTAGTCAACTGGATCATTAAATTATTAAAAAGTGTAACGCTTAACCTTTATTTGTTTAAAGTTTCAGCCATAAATATATTTATGTTTTTTTAATAACATTTCAGTCCTAAATAATTTTTTATCAACTTTTCATAAATATCAATATATTTGTTGTTATTTTAACAAACGTTTAAGCCCTAAATAAATAAATAAAACGTAACATATTTGTTACGTTATTTTCGTACCGAAAGAGGCGTCGCCAGGATCACTTTACACGACACACAAACGACAGAGAGAGAGAGAGAGAGAGAGAGTGAGAGTGAGAGAGAGAGAGAGAGAGAGGATGCTGAAATACTGAAGGCTGTGGCAGGATCACAGTCAGCCCTACTATCAGCGTTAAAGATCCTGGAAATGTGCAGGTGAGTTGATCAACTGACATCGCAATCTTAACACATGATGCAGATCTTTAACACCAGTTTACTGATTTACTGCTAAAACGTTAGATAATAATAAGACAACACCTGCCTGCGCTCCATCAACATCATCATCTAAAAAAAAAAAAAAAAAAAAGATACCATTTCACACTTACTGTAGCTACAAATATGCGTTTCGACATAATTTTATTGTTATTGTCATATCTATTCGTGTCAATTCAAAGCGCATCATCAATGTTGTTGTTAGCCGGCTAATGTCAGCTAACGTTAGCTCTTGGCTAGCTAATGTAACGTTATCGCTATAGTGAAAATTGAGGAGTTATGGTGGTGTCAGTGGTATTTGAATAGAAATATGTGAGATGTGATGTTTTGTTTATTGTGTTGGCAGTAGATATGATTAAATAGAGGAGATGTATTTATCTTATTGTTGTTAGACAGACAGTGTAAATACGCCTGTCATCTGCTGGTGCTGTTTAACAGAGCGCACCAGCTCATTAAGAGTTTATAATGACCATTAAGGTAACTGAAAATCTATTCTGTATATTAAGGCTGTATATTTGAAGGTTTACTATTTTCCAACTTTGTCCTCTCTATATAGCAATAGCTATAGTTTAGTTTAGTTATGTTTGAGCTATAATTTTACATATTTTATATACAGGGTTATTTACAGTACATACATATATTCTTTTGAAGAGGTTTCATTAGGTGTTGACAGTTTGTCACACATAAAATTTATAGCCAGACCTCTTTTCAATTAAAAAGGGGAAAATAGCATGATTGTAAGTAAAACAGTTTTTATTTATTTTATTAAGAGGATAAACAGCTTAACTTTGATACACAATGAGAAGTAATTAATAAGAAAGAATGAATTAAATAAGGAAACAGAAAGAAAATAAAAAGGTGGTGAAGTCTGGGTGTGCCGGTAGGGCTTGTGGGTTTTAGTTGTCTGTTTAGTTTTAGTTGTCAAGTAGAGCAGAGGCTACACTGAGTCTAGTACACAGTATTCTCATTATATAAATATCTAACTAAATAATTATTTGTCTGTGATGGACCATCTGACTGTCCTTCTGTTTATGTTTAGTGTTGAGATCACAGTTACCAAGCAAAGAGTCATGCTGTGTCAGACGATGACCTATAACCAGAGGGTGATTGTGTCCTAGCGTGTGTGAACAGGGCACATGGAGCTTCTATGGGCTGGGTCAGGCTGCACGCAGTTCTATTGATTATTTGAGACAGCAGTAGTAGTCAGAGGTGAACTGAGGTTCATGCTGCTAGATTCAGATTGATCTATCTCAGTGGTTCTCAACTGGTGGGTTGTGACTCAAAAATGGGTCACAGGTTAGTCCTGGTTGTGTCACGTAATGCATAGTTAGCTAAATAAATACGTGACAGTTCAAAAGTCTATTTTTCTTCTTTTTTAAAAAGATAATTGTATTCAGTAAGGACGCTTTAAATTGATAAAAAATATATCAGTTAAAGCATTTATAATGTTATAAAACATTTCTTATTTCAAAAATTCCATATGTTTTGTAGTTAAAGTCACAAGCATGCATCCAATAAAACTCCGTCATCTATCACTTGGTAGATTTTTTTTGCATATCGTTTATTTTTGTATGCTAAACAGTGCTGGTGCTTTGTATAATCTCGCAGGTTTATCTGTCATGGATGCAAGTATGATACCAAAATTCGCCTCCAAAGACGAGGAAATTGACTTCTGGAAGACTCTTTCACTCAAGTACAAGAAAAGGTAAGTGGCAGTACAGTGAGCAGCATTGAGCGTTACTCAGCTCTCTGTTGTGTAGGCTGACACATGATAGCATTCTTTCATGTTGTCCTCAGCCTTCACTGTTCACATTGCCTTTTGGATAGACAAAACACTGCCTCTAAATGCTGGGAGTAAAACCAATGCAACCTGTTCCCTTACATTATGAGAGAGCCATATCGAGGAAATTACTGTATGTTTTAAGGCAGTCACAGTAGTTTTATGCAATCCGCCACAGTGGGAATTTCCTTCAACGGGTTTAGCTTATTGCGATTTGATATAGGCTCCCGCTGCTAATTTTACCGTTGAAAAGCTCTCAGTGGCGTTGTAATCTAAAAAGATTACACAACAAGCTTGTTGCTTGGTAAATTGCGTCCCAAAGCAGCATTTCTTGATTCCAGCATGGAGTGTTTCAGACTCCCTTTGTGTAAAGACAGGCATTTGCACACACAAAAACTTGGTACACCCAAGTTTGTGATTAACAGAATACTGTTTGGTTCGTCTGGTTACATAAAAAACAAATGACTAGGGTTTGTAGCTCAAATAAATCCCTCTATGTAATCTGAATGAAAGATTTGATTTACAAATCAGCTTTGTTCTTTTTTTTTGATTGTGCACCAGCTCCTTAGCTAATTTTAGCTGTCAAACAAGTCCACATTATGTATTTGTGCAGCTTGCTAAGGAGAAATGAGTTATTATTAATTTTTTTAATGGGACAAGTTGTCGCCTGGTGGATGAGGTAAAAATCGCATTGACCTACTTCAGCTGAGGGAACCAAGCCATAGAGATTTGAGTGGTGGGCTTTTTTGACTTGGCCAGTTAGCAGCCACTTAAAGGGATAGTTCACACAAAAATGATAATTCTGTCTTTAATTACTTATCCTTGTGTTGTTTCAAACCTGTAAGATCTTTGTTCATCTTCAGAACACAAATTAAGATATTTTTTATGAAGCCCGAGAGCTTTCTGACCCTGCATAGACAGCAACACAACTACCATGTTCAAGGCCCAGAAAGTTAGTAAGGACATCATTAAAATAGTCCATGTGACATCAGTGGTTCAACCTTAATTTTATGAAGCTACAAGAATACGTTTTGTGCACAAAGGAAACAACAATAATTTATTTTGTGTCAGTCTCTGCCATAAATTCACAAGAGTGCTACTTATGTTCATCATGATTTAAGACTGGGTTTCACTGACATGTGATAACTCCATCTATACCCAGTTCTGACCTGCTAGTAAAAAACCTAATCAGCACTTCAGAGACCATGCAAAAATGAGTCACAGATGTTGTGTGATTCTGATTCTCTCCTGCGCTGCTGGGCGTTATGTACTTTCTGCACAGTTTTAGTGGTCTCCTTGTCCCTGGATAAACAGGTTGTCCTGCCCTATCTCCTGGCTCACGTGGCTGCAGCATGGCTGGGCAGGGAAATATTGCCCCGATGCCATTTTTAGATCCTTCCACACCATAATGCTGGCTGGTGATTACATAAAGAGGCCCAGGGCAGTGCTCTCCCCTGGTCACTGGTACACTGTAAACAAAACTGGTTATTTACAGCAGATGCAGTCTGCCCCATTCACACTGTGCTAGTAATGGTGTCAGCTTAAATCATATTCATTAAATAATAGTATAATCAGTGAGTTGTCTAAGGCTTTGGGAGCCCAGATAGCTAAAAACTTATTGACTTTATTGTTCTGTGCATATTTCCATTGTTAATATAGTGATGGCCTGACATTGTATTTGTAGCATTCCCCAGATTAAACCAGGAAAGAAATAATATTACATAACAACAGGCCTATATTCCCTTACATTTATGGGAAATGCCAAACTGCTTTTTCTGTTGACTTCTTATCAGTCTGTGTGTATGCTATGTTTTCAGAATATCCTGTACTGAAAAAAGTAGTTCCTGCAGTGAGGTTTCATTTGTAGCTTCTTTAAAAACAAAATACTGGCCTATATTTTTGAACGATAGTGTAAATTCAAATTTAAGTATATGGTTTCCCTGAACATGTTTTTATACATATAACTTTCGGTGTTCAGTAGGCTATTGTGCAAGGCGAACTCTGTTTAAGAAATAGAATATGCTAATTTTATGCATGTGCTATTAGTGATAAACGGTATCTTGTTCAGTTATAAGGAGGCACAGGAGGAGTTGCTGGAGTTCCAAGAGGGGAGCAGAGAGCTGGAGACGGAGCTGGAGACACAACTGGGCCAAGCAGAGCATCGCATCAGAGACCTGCAGTCGGACAACGAGAGACTGCAGCATGAGCTCGACTCACTCAAGGTGAGAGTGTGTGAGCTGAACACAGACTGGCCGTGTGTAAAGAACATTAAAGCGAGGACAGGTCTAATGAGTGTGTGGCTTTGCTTTCTCTTTCCTGTAGGAGAAGCTAGAGTATCAGTATGCTCAGAGCTATAAACAGATCTCCGTGCTAGAGGACGACCTCAGCCAGACTCGAGGCATCAAGGAGCAGCTGCATAAATATGTCAGAGAGTTAGAGCAGGCCAATGACGACCTGGAGAGAGCTAAGAGGTCAGAGGGCAGAGAGCTTATACTTCACCATACATTTCACTACAAATGTATCATAGCCAGAATGCTTCCCTAAAGATGACATTAAAAGGCATTCACATTGCATTTAAAATCCAAAAAACATATATTCAGAGCAGGAAATTACACTACAGGTAAGAATTTGGGGTCAGTAAGATGCATTTAATTGATCAAATATACAGTAATAACAGTAACCGTTTTCTATTTTAATATATTTAAAATTTTATTTATTCCCATGATGGCAAAGCTGAATTTTCAGCAGCCTTTACTCCAGTCTTCACTGTCACATGATACTTCAGAAATCATTATGTTGATTTGGTGCTCAACAAACATTTCTTAGTAGCAATGTTGGGCTGTTTAATATTTTTGGGATATTTTGGGATTCTTTGATGAATAGAAGGAAAAGCAGAAGGATTTATTTGAAATGGAAATCTTTTGTAATATTATAAATGTCACTGTCACTTTTGATCAATTTAATGCATCCTTGCTGAACAGAAGTATTTACTTATTGCTGATTAAATATTAACTAACTAAAAGAACTGACCCTAAAATTTTTAAATGCCTTTGTTTCATGAAATGCCATGAAAATAGTTTCATGAAAAGTGAAACAATATACAGTATTCTACAGTATTCTTCCGCCACTGAATAAAAAAATAAAAAAGGTAATTGCGACCTTTTATCTTACAGTTTGGACTTTTTTTCTCAGAATTGCGTGATATAAACTCGCAATTGTGAGACAAAAAGTCGCAATTCTGATAAATAAATCAGAACTGCGAGATATAAACTCAATGCAAATCTGAGCACATATCATTTTTTTCCCCCTCAAAATTGGACTTTATAACTCGTAATTGCGAGTTTATTTCTCACAATTGTGAGAAAAAGTCACAATTGCAAGATATAAACTCGCAATTGCGAGAAAAAAAGTCCGAATTGTGAGTTTATATCTCACAATTCTGACTTTTTTTCACAGAATTGTTAGATGTAAACTCGCAATAAAAAAAGTCGCAATAACCTTTTTTTCTTTTTTATTCAGTGGCGAAAACGGCTTCCATAGTATTCTGATTAAAGTTTAGCAAAACAAACATTTTTTAAATAATTAAAATCGCGGCTGTTTTGATTATATGTTGTCTTTAAAGAATTCTGCCCTGGTAGGTTGTATGCCTTTCCACTATTCTGCTATAATTTTTGTTTTATTCTACTATGGTTTGATACCACAGAGCCACGATTACATCTCTGGAGGACTTTGAGCAGAGGCTGAACCAGGCCATCGAGAGGAACGCCTTTCTGGAGAGTGAACTGGATGAGAAGGAGTCTCTCCTGGTGTCTGTGCAGAGACTAAAAGATGAAGCCAGAGGTATTTACTGACTCTCCTCTCTGAAATGTTGTAATTACAGCTAGTTCCTCATTCCAGGCTGCTCAAGTGATGTTTATAGATCCTGTTCTGTCACTAAATGTCACTCATTCCTGCCTGCTTCAACATTATGGTCTGCAAGTGAAAGTTTCGGATCAACATCTGATTTGTAGATTTGCGGCAAGAGCTTGCGGTGCGAGAGAGGCCAGAGGTGACACGAATGTCGGCCCCCAGCTCTCCGACTCCAGACAATGACAAAACAGACTCAGCAGTCCAGGCCTCCCTGTCTCTGCCGGCTACACCACTCAGCAAGAACCTGGACAATGCTTTCACCAGCCAGACAGGTAGATGGCTATTTCGCTCTGAGATGTTTACAGTGCCACACGTGTTTGCATGACTCACGAGGTTCTTGTCTTTTGCAGCTCTGGCCAACAGCTCCACTAATGCAGCCCTCACACCATCTGCCAGAATATCAGCGCTCAATATTGTTGGAGATTTACTGCGCAAAGTTGGGGTGTGTAAACACTGGAGATTGAACTTTTGATAGCTTTTCAGACAAATAATTCTTCCCAGTTTTATTCATGGATCACCATTTGCATAAATGAATTTGGTGTCTAATCCAAGTGTTTGTTCTGTTTTGTAGGCTTTAGAGTCCAAGCTCGCAGCCTGTCGAAATTTTGCCAAGGACCAGGTAGCCAGGAAGAACTATGTCACAAACGTCAATGGAAATCTGATTAACGGAGACATTTCAAATTACTCTCACTCTCTCCACACATCCTACTTCGACAAAGCGTGAGTCAGCCATTTTGTTCTGCCACAGTTCAGAAAACCCAATCAATAAACCTTTAGATGTTGATGAGCAGTTACCTTATTTGATCTACGTTACCCATAATTACTTTGTGTCCTAGAAATCTTCCTGATTTCTATTGAAAGCAGTTCTCAGAAAGAAACAACTGTGTGTATTTAATGTGAGGACTGAAATGAAAGGCAGTTTGAAGACTGTAATGAGTCTAAATGATACAGGAGATAAAATTCTCTCAGACCTCTGTGTGTTTCTCTCCTCAGCAGAAGAGAGAGGGTCATTTTCCCGGCGTTGCTTCTGGGTAAATGATCCGACTAGCAGTTTTATGTGGGGGTCCATGCATGCTGGTTAACATCCCCCTACATATGACTTGGAGTACTTTAATCCACTAGGTTAAGATCATATCATCTCCACTAACATCTTGGTGGTGGCTCAAATTGTCTATGTAGGTGCACTCCATAGATTTGCTTTATTTAACTAAATGTGAGAGAACTGGGCCAGTGTTTTGACTCTTAGCTGAAGATTAAAAACATGAAATGTTCTCTAAAAAATTCTGAAATTTATGGAGTTCACCCTGAGTGCTAAACTATGAGTTTCTCTCCTCATCTGTCTGTCGGTATGAACTGAATTACAGGATTAGACGGTCATTAGTTAGATCTCATTCATTTTTCATTTTAAAGTCAACATGAAACAAGATATTCAATGAGGAAAAAAAATATTGGGAGTACCTCATTGATTCATGGGAAAAAGAAAAAAGTGGATATTGGTTACGCTACCATTCACAAGTTTGGGGTCATTAAAATTTTTTTATGTTTTTGAAACACCAAGGCTGCATTTATTTGATTACAAATACAGTAAAAATAGCATTGTGAATATACACTTCAAATAATTGCTTTCTATTTGAATATTTTAAGAAATATAATTCATTTCTGGAAAGGCAAAGCAGAATTTTCAGTAGCCATTTCTCCTGTTTTCACTGTCAAATATTCTTGACAAATGATTAGAACATGCTGATTTAAAGCTGAAGAAACATTTCTTACTAACAATGTTGAAAACAGTTGTGCTGCTTAATATTTTCATGGAAACTGTGATTACATTTTTTTCAGCATTATTTGATTAATAGAAAGTTAAAAAAACAGCATTTATTTGAAATAGAATTCTTTTGTGACATTATTACTCGTTAAATCACTTTTGCGCAATTTAATGGATCCTTGCTAAAGAAAAGATTTATTTTCTTACATTTTTTTTTTTTTTGAATGGTAGTGTACCAGAACAGACCAGTAGAACTGCAGTAACCAAACCTGAGCATTGTTAGAGGGTTCGAAAAATATGAAATCAGCTGAAAAGTTGTAAAAAAATAATGAAAGATTATGATTTTTCCTTTTTCTTTTTTGTGAAATATGAATCAATGAGTTATGCATAATAATACCAGGAACTTGTATTATGAAAATAAACAGAAACAACTTGATTTCATGTTGACTTTAAGCATGTTCTTAAAAAACAAGACGCTTTATTGCCATTTAATCCATTTGAGAAGACAAATAAAGAGTCATGAATGAAGAGGGCAGGATTTCTTGAGGATCCGCAGTGTTATGCAGCAGTGCTGAATCAGTGTCCTGTAGCTTGAGTATCAGTAGATGGTAAAGGGCACGGAGACGACGCCCAGGGCTTGTGTTTCTGCTGCATAAGACCTATCAGATCTATAGATGAGCTATCAAAGAAGACAGAGCGTTTAGATCAGGATAACAGGCCTTTGCAGTCTCCAGTACACTTTAGTCATTTGATTTTGTAATGGTGCAGTACACACATTATATTTGTGTGTTTCAAGGTAACAAGAACAGACACAGCGAAGCGTAGCTGATGGATGTCATCGAATTACCTTTGTACTGATGGACAGTAGAGTGTTTGTGTCTGGTGTGTCTCCAGGGGCTGTATTGAATGATTTGGGCTGAGAAAATCTACAGTTTCAGAGCTTCTGAATTTGTTCTGCTTGCTTATCTACACCAATTCACTCTGAGCTACTTGCGTGTGAGCTTTTCTACACATTAACTGTGCAATTGGTTTCGGGAAAAGTCTGTTTCTGTCTCATAGAGCTATTTCGTGCCAAATCCCATCTAGTTTATCCAGTTGGTGTGGACTGAAATAAATACTAGTGACAATTCTAACAGTAGTATGAATAGTCTGTATAGGCTTGCATTGTACAGGGTTTTAACCACAGTCTCGTGTTTGTCTGAGCACAGCAGGACAGTGAACGGTTTGGACCCCGGTGCCGTGACGAACATCACAGCTCCGCCGCGCTCCAACTCTCCATCCAGCCTGGTGCTCAGCGTGTGACCCTCAAACACACACAAACTCCATTACAACCACTATACAGCAATATAACAATTCACTACTGAGATTACAGTGGGTTACAATGCGGTTAGTAACTGTAGCAGCATCTCATACTAGTCTCTGCATTGCAATATCCTACATTTTACTGCTGAAGTACTTGTTAATAGTTCTTAAAATTGTATAAACCCATCTAATATATTTATGGTTACTGCTAATTTAGGTATAAGCATATATGTACATATTTAATTTAGTTTTCTCTGTTCTTTGCAAATGTTTTGTCTTTTACCACAGTCCAAAAATGTATTTATTGATATAGTGTTGGATGGCAATGTATGTGAAAGCTAAAAACAAAGGGAATTTATGTTATTAATATATGTTGTGCAACACATGCAGTGTTGGTGTATGAGAAGGTAGACCCGATATTGTCTATATGATATATGGTATATTGAAGGAAAAAAGAAGATGAAGGGAGGAGATTTGACTATCTAGACTTACATGTGCACTTATATGTCATGGAAACTGGTTTCCATTTTTATCCCCAATTTTTTGTATTTGTTCACAAGGTCATTTTATTTGGGTAAGTGCTAGTGTGTGCCTCAGATGGGTAAACTTCCCCTGAAATGTGGCCAAGTGTGAAACGTATTTGGAGTTGCACATGAAAGGTTTGTTTGGGCTCCAGCAGGTTTGCATTTTAAACACTGGTTTGGTTATATTGACAATCAACTGCTGTAGTAATACTGTATGACACATTTGCTACTGAGTCTCAGGCTGGTTTACCAGCCTTATAGTATTTGTTGGAATATCCATACCTTATTTTTCTCCTTGCTGTGAATTACAAATCTTATTAATTTTGGTTAGTGCAATGTGTTCCAAAAGCACTTTTTGTTACTTTCGCGTGCTCAAATAAATGGTAGTGTTCTCACGAGTCTGTGTTATTGTATCAAACACAAAAATGTTAACTCTATGGTGTTACCACTGAAAAATCTTACAATTAGAAGGACTTCAGAAAAAGGCTTTTATGCCAGCCAGTGTATTTTTAGTATTTATTAATATTTCAAAATATTTTTATAGATTCAGTTTCCTTTTTAATTTTAAGTTTTAGTATTTTATAATATTTTGATTAGCTTCTTCTTACTACTATTTGGCTTTAATTTATTTAAAAGCAATTTCATTTCATTTTTAGTATTTAAATTGTCAACATTTCAAATTTTCAATTAACAATAACAACACTGATGCCAACTGCACAGTGTAACAATTTTTTATTCATAATTTCATAAATGTATTAATAAAGGGTTTGAATGGTACACAAAATATTTTAAAACTCAGCAGATTTATATTTTAGGCTTTTAACTGGTGAAGATCATTTGTAATATTTATAATTTGTTTGGCTTATACATAAAATATGTATTTTTTATATATGTTTTCAATAAAATCCAAGTAGCTTTTTGTCAGTGGCAGGAATGAGGCACATACATATGTTTGGCCCATTAATATTTACCATTCTAATCCTCTTGCAAATCCAGCTGTTACAGCTAAATATGATCAAGGCAATCCATTCAAATCATTGCTTACTACATCATTCATGGACTTTCCATGCAACTTCTGTCCTATTACAGCAATATCAGAACAATCAAGGAAAAATATTTATAACACTCCACAAATCCTTATTGGCAAAAAATGTCCCATGTTTTCTTCAGTGTTGGTTTCCTCCAGGTTTCCATTCAGTCATCTCACCTGTCCCCTGCACTATTCTTCTCAATAATTTGATCCATTAGTTTCCTCCTCCTCTCCAGCACCTCCAGCCTTTTGGCCTCATTGCGGGATCGTTCCTGCTCCCTGAGATCTGCCAGGTCCTCCATGAACAAATGCCTTCATGCATAAGGCAGAATAATGATATGAATGGTCAGACCTCACAGCAAAGATCTTAATTAGTCTCAATGCTCGTAGGCAGTACTATAATGATAATCATTAAAAAGTATTGCAGTGCATGCATTTATTCTGCAACTAATTCAGAATAATTGCAATTTGGTATCATTTAATTTTCTGCAATTCAGTTCAGACCACTTGGCATACACTGTCTAGTCCATTATTTCAGACTCAGATATTCTACTAGAATGTTCAACAGTCAAATGTACAGTAACAAACACAGATGAAGCATTGCAATTTTGTTCACACATACCCGCATTATGAATCTCCGACTAATCAAACACACCTTAACCAGTTAATCAAAGTCTTAGGATTCTTGGACTGATACTTTCATGTTATATTTTATCCGCATATGTTTTGTCAGGACTCATTTTCACACGGCCAAACTGCACAATATTGTGTGTACAACACATATAGTTTTATAGTCTAAACACTATTGCTGTACAGATTTGCACGTTGTGTCAATGTCAAGGGGGTGTGTTATCTCACCTATTCAGAAACGCTGTGGCCAAACCTACGAGCAGTGTCCCAAAAAGAATCGGTTTTGCAAGGCGCTTTCCAATAGACAGTTTAGACTGTTTCATGCTGAAAATGTCAAATCTTCGTGCAAGCACAAAAAACAACCAACAAAAGTCTCAGTGATACAGTAACGTTGGTTCTGACCTCCCACGGATGAATATATACTGCACATATAACCCCAAGCATTACTTCCGGCTCGTGCGTTATAAAATAAATTACTCCATTTATTTGTGATATTGTCTTACGAAGCAAGAGTGGTGTTCTGAATATTTTACCCAGTGAAATGTTATGTTATTAGATTTTACTTATATGCACATTTATGCGAGAGGAACTTAAAATCAAAGGAACTACAAATGACGGGGGAAGTATTTACTGACGGACCAGACGTGCAGAGCAGCTTCAGGGATGCGAAACTAGTCAACACACTCACCAAACATGACTTTCTGTGTTAAATATATCTGTATTCACAATCCTTAGAAAGACAGTTTTTGTAGATATGCAACTGAGAGTTTGAAGTTTATAGCAGAAGCACGAATGACTTTCATCAGCGTTATTCTGCACAAGTGAGTCACTTTTGCCTCATTTCTTGTCTTTATTGCTGTTATTATTGTCATCTATCAGTATTGTGAAACTGATTAGATCAGTGTCACAAACTTTTTGTTTTATACGGTGGAATAAAACATCATTATAACGAATTTTCTTGTAATATAGTATTTTTGTAATGCAGTATCTACCTATATCTATACAGTGTAATAAAACTGTTTTTCTATCTGCAGGTGTTAAACCCATGTTACCCATGATTCATCTGTGATGGCAGGAAAGAGTCGTTTCTCAGCGTCTGACCGGTTTGAGTACCTCCAGGGTCTGGTCACAGAGTTTCAGGACACTGACAGCGAGGGTATGTCACTGTTTGCAGACGCACTGCATCTTTATATATTTGTGCTTGAAGCAGTTTGCTCATGCTATATTCCTCTACTTGACAGACTATAATCAGTACATATAGTAATTGTTTACAGCCGTCTTTATAATAAAGGTGTCTGAAAAATGTCTTATTTGTCTCTTCACTTCTTGGCAGATTCTAAAGAGCAAGTGCTGGCAAACCTGGCCAACTTTGCCTACGATCCATCCAACATGGAAGCACTGCGATTGCTCCAGGTCACTGAGCTCTTCCTGGACATGCTGACAGAAGAAAATGAGAACTTTGTGGAGTTTGGAATTGGTTAGTTTAGCTGTTATAACTGCTGTTATAATCTATTCACATGAACCAACCAACTGTTTGAAATCCTACAGGTGGTTTGTGTAACCTCAGTATGGAGCGGGAGTCCCGTGATCAGATCCTGCAAAGCGGCGGAGTCCCATTAGTGATATCCTGCCTGTCGAGTAACAGAGACGAGACTGTTCTCTCGGCCATCACCACATTAATGAACCTGACCACAGCAGCCTCGCGTGCTGAGACTACAGACAGTGCTGTGGTGCAGTGCATGCTGCGCTTCTCCCTCACACAGAACCCGCGCCTCAGGAACCTGGCGTCGGTCTTCCTGCAGGACTACTGCACACAGCAACAAGTGGACAAAGCCCAGGAGGAAATGCAGGGACAAAGCCAATCAGCGCTGGGGATTCCACTGCCAAAGGACTGAATACTTTAGATTTTGAATGTAATTGTTCGTGGACAATTTGTAAATGCTGAAATTGTCATTTAAGATTATGTTGAAAAATAAAAGCTTATTTTCTTAATAAATATGGTCCGGGTTCAAATATGTATGTGCATATACTTTTATATATGCAAATTATTTTAAACATTATAAATACTGTATTTTTTCTTTTCTAAAAATACACATTTTAAAAAAAGATATATTCATTTGTAAAAATGTTATTCCTGTGAATTTTCAGCAGCTATTACTCGTCTTCATCGTCACATGATCCTTCAGAAATCATTCTACTTTAATATATGCTCAAGAAACAGTTCTTATTATCAATGTTGGAAACAGTCGTGCTTATTTTTTAGAAATGGATCCATTTTTTTCAGAATTCTTTGATGAATAAAAACTTAAAAAAAGAACAGCATTTATTTAAAAAAGCAATCTTCTGTAACAAATGTCTTTCCTGTAAATTTTGATAAATTTAATACTTCCTCGCTGATTGATTTCTTTCAAACTATTTTTTTTTTTTTTTATTGACCTCAAGGCTAGTGAATATTTATAGTAATTGCATTCAAAATATGCTTTCTTCTGAATCCAAACAATTATGAAAAGTAGAAACAGATGCTGATATTGTTGTTATTCTGCTAATGGACACACGGGGGAGACTCTTAACATTTTAGCTCTAAGACTTTCGCTCATGCTAGATTCCAAATTAGGTGATCCATTTACTGGAAGCAATGATGCCATAAATCATTGTTAATTTTATGAAATATCCTACACAGGCAAGTGAATGCATCCCATAATGACCTTGAGAAGCATGCAGTGAATGACGGATTCCATTATTAGCTGCTAGGAAATTCGAAAAGAATGTCTGGGGTTTTTTCCAGCACTTTGGTTTTAAAGTCTCACCTTAAACGATCCTCACAAAACTATGTGTTAGTGAAAACCAGAGTAGCCATTACTTTCCAGCAGACCTATTCGAAAGCTGAGAGACGACCTCGCTCTCCTCTTTCCATACAGTCTCAATACCAGCTTCAAAATGTTCACATCACAAGCCAAGCAGGAAAGCACCAAGGCCTAAATGAACACAATGAGGGAACTACCTCAACGCCAACAAAAAGAGACTACAATTGTGCCTTAAATACCCTATTTTTGGATATTTCAGGAATCTAAAATGTAGAACATACAGTATGTACTTCAAACTGAATATGGAGCAGATGTACACAGAGATCATTTACCTTTGACGTTGCTCAAAAAGAAAAAAAAAAGAACACACTTTGTTTTCTTTCTATTTTTCACAAGAATATAATTCAAAGGAACATTTTAGTAAATATTTAAAGTCATCTAACAAACTGTCTTAGTGGAATCATGCATATTTTGGATACCAATTTCCTATGATTATAATTGGTTCATATGATTGAGGATTATTTGGTTTCAAATACAATTAACAACAAAATAAAGATAATAATTAAGAAAAGATACATTTAGAAATGTCACTGGTAGCTTTTTAGGAACAGGATTGTAACAGGGTATTATCACCAATGTATAAAACACAACATAACATTTAATTATAAGCATGGCTGGTAAAACAATGACATCACAATATATCTGAGTAACTCATAATGTCCTGAGGTTGATGTCCTGCTTGTAACTGTTTAAAAAAGGCACACAGGTGCTTTCGCAATCACAGTCCAAGCAGTTTTTCTGCCTGTTCGCGCAGTTTGTGCTTCTGGATCTGAGAGAGACGAAGAAAAGAAGCAGCTATTAAAGGGTTCAATCCGTCGACAGCACACCACAAGCCTTTAAAAGCAAAGGTGTCACAGTAGCCCTCGAATGTCTGAAACCACTTCAGTGGGTTTCATGCAGACGGGGAAATTGCTTGAATTTCTTCTGTCTAGAGACTAATGTGAATCCACCCAAGAAAACACCACTTTAACATTTTCTTCATATTTAACATGATGTACCCACAGAGACAGAGAGGAGTGGTGACTAAGTAAAGACAAATGCTCACAGAACATGACTTTCTCTAGACTGAATGAACCAAAGGATTTGTTTCTTATTCATTATTGTTTTATTAGCACTGTAAAAGTGAGTTTCATATTATCTCACATCACTTACCTTGCCTGTGACAGTCAGAGGATATCCCTGAACAAACGTTATATAGCGAGGCACCTTGAAATGGGCAATCTGCGAAAAACACATACATGTGTTGATGAACTATCTTTGAGATACAATTCTAGCTCATTCATATTTTGAATTTGTTTTTATTTTTATATTTTGTTTTCATTTTAATTTTAGTTAAACTTTTGGTAATTTTGATGTTTTGATCATTTTTATGATTTTTTTATGGTTTTAGAATATTTATTTCCATTTTAGTTATTTTCGTACACAAAGTTACACTAAATGAAAGCTGAAGTTTATTTAATTTCAAGTAACCAAACTGTTTTTATGGTTTTAGTTTTAGTGATGATGGATGACACACAGAGGGTAGTAACTGATTACATGTAATCTGGATCACATTCCAATAATTATGTACTTGTAATTAGATTAATTACATGATTGCATATTATTCACACAATAGCAATAAATATTATTCATAATTTATTAAATCTCCCTAATTCCTCTTTTTCTTCTTTTTAAATGTTCCTTTCTAAAATAGATTACCCTACCGCTTATATACATTCAGAAAGTTTTCTTTCACCTAATATATTTACTTGAAGTACCCTTGAGATTTTAAAATAAATATTTTAATAATTAACTATTACATTTGCATGTTCGTGGATCTCTGACATTGGTCAGTGGTAACATGACATGCAGGTAAACAAATAAAATATTTCATTTTTTAGAATGACTCAATTTCACATTTTTATGATCTAATTAATTATTTGATTTTCATTAAACTCCCGAACCCCCTGCAGTTCCTTTGCGAACCCCAGTTTGGGAAACACTTTATATTATTAATTCCAACGAATGGAATATATTTTCTTATTCAATACGGTACAAGATTTTCCTATTTAAATCAATGTGATAAACAAATTAGTTCAAAAGTATTCTAAAAGTACTCGAAAAGTAATTGATTACATTACCTAAAATGTGTAATTTAGAGGATTACATTACTAACTACAATTTTTTTGTCATGTAATTTGGAATCAGTACAATTTGTAAGTAATCTACTCAGTTCTTGACACGCAAAAAGCATAAGAACTGTGGATATTCTGACCTGTCCTTTGCAATAGGCCTTGATCTCTTCTGCAGTGCATTCCTGACCAGTCTCGAGTCTAATACAAGCACAAACTTCCTCCCCCATTCTCTCATCCTTCACTCCAACCACCTGTATGGAAAACACAGATAGAACATGCTTTTCTAAACAGCAAACAATGATCTTCTTGTCTGTATTTGGTCTTATTTTCCATTAAAAATACCTAAACACTCTTAAATCAAAATCCAATTACTTGAAAAGCAAAATGGCACAAGATAACAAGTCTTGATTTCTCATTAATGTATAAAAATTAAGGAACTTTATGCTTAAAACAAGAAAAAATGTCTTTAACCCCATTCTCCTAACTCCATTGGCAGATCTTTTTTTCTTGTTTTAAGCATAGAGTGACTTAATTTTGATAAATTCTTCAGAAAAGTACAACACACGGATGCTTTAAATTGATCAGACGTGATGATTAAGACATTAATAATGTTACAAAAGATTTCTATTTCAGATAAATACTGTTCTTCTGAACTTTCTATTCATTAAAGAAACCTAAAAAAACTCTACTCAGCTGTTTTCAACATAATAATAATAAATGTTTTTTTTGAGCAGCAAATCAGAATATTAGAATGATTTTTGAAGGATCATGTGACTGGAGTAAAATTCAGATTTGAAATCACAGGAATAAATTACATTTTAAAATATATTAAAACAGTTAACAGTTATTTTAAATAGTAAAAATATTTCAGACTTTTACTGTTTTCGCTGTACTTTGGATTAAATAAATGCAGGCTGGTGAGCAGAAGAGGCTTCTTTAAAAAACATTAAAAATCTTACTGTTCAAAAGCTTTTGACTGGTAAAAGTATTAATATTCCTGATTTTGCTTCTGAAACAAATATGTCTTGATTTAAGAATGTTTATTTGTACCGGAAAACAGGACAAAAATAAGAGGACCATCTTGCTTTCTTTAACATAAAATGGAGGTAAAAGGAATAGTCGATGAAAATTATCACACTGCTACAGGTAAATAAATAGTTGATGAGAATTATCAAGTGCTAAAGCTATATAAATGTCTCTGGTTAGGATTATTGACCTGTGCTTCCTGAATTTTTGGGTGTGTGTGCAGAAACTGTTCGATTTCAGCAGGGTAGATGTTTTCTCCTCCTCGGATGATCATGTCCTTGATGCGTCCCTCGATTTTGCAGTACCCATATCCGTCCAAACTGGCAATGTCACTGTATCAGATCACAGAACAGACTGAGTCATTGAGAACTGTTTGGAATAAATCTTGATTAAATCTAATAAGAGAGGGAAAATTCAAAAGCACTTACCCAGTCTTGTACCAGCGGTCTTTTGTGATGCACTCCTGGGTCTTTTCATCATCTTTCCAGTATTCCAGCATCACACAGTATCCCCTGATCATCAGCTCCCCCTGAGCACCCAGAGGCACGATCTCTCCTGTAGTAGGGTTCACTACTTTTGCCTAATGGAGAAAAAAGCATTCAGTGTGCAACAACAAACTATAAATATGCTTGCAGGACACCTTTATATAGCATGTTGTATATCGTGTGTAAATGAACCTCAGTGTGGGGGCATATACATCCAACAGTCTCTGTCTTTCGCTCCTCGCTGTCAATCGGAAAGCCACAGAACGTCACAGGGCTGTTTTCAGTTGTGCCGTATCCAATCTGTTCCAAAAGACATCACATATATACACATTCAAGCTTAGTGCCTAATTCACTATTTTGTAACAATGTCTAGAACCTACACTGAGAAAATTCTTCAATTTAGCATTTGTAAAATGTAATATGTTTTACATTTTATATGCGTAAAATATATTTTTAAATGTATTGTTTTCTTATTATGTTTTACTAATTTATTATCTTATAATTTACTTTAAAATATTTATAATTAGTTCATTCATTTAATATAAAAATAAAATGGTAATTTAATATAACACTAATGAAAATGCTTCAATTTACCAGTTTTAAACTGTAATATATTTATAACATTTTATAAATATTTAAAATCATGTATTATTTTGTTATTAGATTTTTTTAATTATTCTTTTATATATAATATAATAAAAATTAAATTATATTGAATTGATATTTTAATATAAAATATTTCTGATAATGCTTAAGTTTAGCCTTTTTAAAGTGAAACTTTCATATTTTCTAGATTCATTACATGTAAAGTAAAACATTTCAAAAGTTTTTTATTTTAATTTTGATGATTCGAGCTTACAGCTCATGAAAGTCAAAAATCCAGTATCTCAAAATATTAGAATATTTGCATTTGAGTTTCATTAAATGACTATCCCTACAGTATAAATTCAGTGTATCTCTTGTTCTTTGAAACCACAATAATGGAGAAGACAGCTGACGTGGCAATGGTCCAGAAGACAATCATTGACACAGTCCACAAAGAGGGTAAGTTACAGAAGGTCATTACTGAAAGGTGTGGCTGTTTACAGAGTGCTGTATCAAAGCATATTAAATGCAAAGTTGACTGGAAGGAAGAAATTGAGCAGGAAAAGGTGCACAAGCAACAGGGATGACCCCAAGCTTGAGAATACCGTCAAGCAAAGTCGATTCAAACACTTGGGAGAGCTTCACAAGGAGTGAACTGAAGCTGGAGTCAGTGCATCAAGAGTCACCACGCTCAGACGTCTTCAGGAAAAGGGCTACCAAGCCACTTCTGAACCAGAGACAACGTCAGAAGCATCTTACCTGGGCTGTGGAGAAAAAGAACTGGACTGTTGCTCAGTGGTCCAAAGTCCTCTTTTCAGATAAAAGTAAATTTTGCATTTCATTTGGAAATCAAGGTCTAGAGTCTGGAGGAAGACTGGAGAGGCACAGAATCCCGACCAAGTACTGAGTGCATAAATGAACATACTTTAAAGAACTTGAACTTTTCTGTTTTGCAAATCCTTTTTTTGATTGATCTTAGGAAATATTCTTATATTTTGAGATATTGTATTTCTGTAATCATCAAAATTAAAACAAAAAAACTTTTGAAATGTTTTACTTTACATGTAATGAATCTAGAATATATAAAAGTTTCACTTTTTGAAATAAGTTACTAAAAAAACTTTTTCACGATATTATAATTTTTTGAGATGCACCTATATATAAAGTCCAATGATTATTAACTCCCCATCACCACACCTAACATTGCTTGATCAAACATATTTGGCCTATAAATAGTACAGAATCTGAAATATTATATTCATAGATGTTTTTGTTTTAAGTTTATTTTACTTTTTTAATTTCCATGTTTAAAATACATGGAAATATTTGGATTCCACTGTATATGTTACGGCTCACAGAATTAAACTCTGATTTCTATGCCATTAAACTTACACTACTCTTTTTGCACAGCCAAAAGTTGCAAAGGCCTTTTGCTAACATTTTTCCACAAACTAGACTAATGGCAAGCAGACAGCTCAATCAGCTGAATGGGCCAGGCCTGGGAGGCAGGTGAGGTATGTGGTGTGCACCTGAGAACTGGCACACCAGCTGTTGTTTTGAACCCCAGCTCTCTCGACTCTGGAAACAATTCATCACAGTGTCTTCAAGAGACATAACCTCATCACGGCAGAGGATGTCAATTTGTGTTTACCAAACTGAATTACAAGTGCTGCCAGCCATCGAGGTGAGACCGTGTGACGTGCCAGACATTTATAATGTTTGTGTGGAACATTTTAAGTGAGTCATGAGCTTTTGAACTCAATAAGTAAATAAAAAATTGCTTTAATAGCCACAACATCTACTGCGAGTGTGGACTTGAAAGAGCCAAGACATACACTTTGCCGATAAAATGTTAAATCTGTTAAGCAAACACTAGATTCTGCCTAAGATGAGAGAAGCTGAGGCGCTCATAAACAGATCTGAGGTCTATCAGTTCTTTGAACCAAAGAGGAACAAGGATTAAATGTTTTGTTACACAAATTTCAACCACTATGAAAAAGTTTGTTGATGCATATGAAAAAATACTGGGTGACTCCACAGTGCACTTCTTTTTTTTTATATTGAATACTGTACATAGCTGAAATGAAAGGAGACATTTATGCAGAGGAATGCGCCTCTCCACTCCATGAAACGCTCCACTACAGACAAAAGAAAAACCTCCATTTCCATTGTTGTGATGTGATACCAGCCAAACATCTGGCTGTGATTATATGTTATAAAACGGCCCGCCACACGGGAGTGGCTCCTTTCCCTCCTTCTGCTGACTAAAAACAATGGAAATGTCTGGCACGACACACAGTCTCACCTTAACCTCATGAGATTTGGTTGCACATAAATTAGAAATGAGAGACTAAAAATACAATCACGTTTCAGACCACTGAACTTGTTTGTACCCAACATGTACTGAGAACCTTTCATGGATTTTAGAAAGAAAGAAAGAAAAAAGATTTCTTCTTAAAATAGAATCAAAACTTAAATATCTCACAAAATGAAGCTTGTGGAATTGATGAAACATGAAAAATCACTTGAGCATAATCACAAAATTTTTAATGCAGCAAATTTTCAGTGCATCTACATAGGAAGGATTAAAATGACCAATGAATGGTAAGAGTCTGATCTTTTAAATGATTTTCATGATCTGTTGGGGTTAGGTGGAGTGAATATTATTACTTCAGCTCCGCTTTTAACACCATCATCCCATCACTCCTCCAGCCCAAATTAACTCAGCTATCAGGCAGTAGACAGGCAGCAGCTAGTAAAGCTTGGAAAATTCTCATCCAGCACCCGTATGATCAGCATTGGTGCCCCCCAGGGTTGCGTCCTCTCCCCACTGCTCTTCTCCCTGTACACCAGCGACTGCACATCTAAAGACCCCTCTGTCAAGCTCCTAAAGTTTGCAGATGACACCATAGTTATCGGCCTCATTCAGGATGGTGACGAGTCTGCTTACAGACAGGAGGTTAAGGAGCTGGCTGTCTGGTGCAGTCTTAACAACCTGGAGCTGAACACGCTCAAAACTGTGGAGATGATCGTGGACTTCAGGAGAAACCCCCCTGCACTCTCCCCACTCACCATCATGAACAGCACTGTGACTGCAGTGGAGTCATTCAGATTCCTGGGCACCACAATTTCTCAGGACCTGAAGTGGGACAATCACATCGAGTCCATTGTGAAAAAGGCCCAGCAGAGGCTGTATTTCCTCCGCCAGCTAAGGAAGTTCAACCTGCCACAGGAGCTGCTGAAACAGTTCTACTCCGCCATCACTGAATCGGTCCTCTGTACAATAACTGTCTGGTTCAGCTCAGCTACCAAATCTGACCTCAGAAGACTACAGAGCGTAGCTGACTGCTGAGTGAATCATTGGTACAACCCTCCCCACTCTCCAAGAACTGTACTCATCCACATGGACCCCTCACACCCAGCACACTCCCTCTTTGAACTGTTGCCATCAGGTCGTCTGGACGCTACATGTCCCTTATGAATAAATGTGTAATTGCAGTTTTTTTTTATTATGTATGAGGCCCTTAATTTGCAAAGCCACTGTGGGGAGAACTCGAATGTGCAGAACATGCTGAGAAACCAAAGAACCTAGAGGTTCTGGAGGATTTTTGTCAAAACAGATGGACAATTTCACCAATCAAGACAAAACTGGGACTCATACATCAAAATCACTAAAAACAGTCAGTGATGCTTGAGGTAATAAAAAACAATATTAAAAGGTATATCAACTTTCTGAACAGTAAATTTAGTTATTACTTTGTCTTCAGAAATATATGTAAATGTATTACATCATATAGGTTAATCAGAGAAGTTCTAAAAAAAAAAAATTTCATTTTATAATCGGTATAAATAAATTCTGCAAGGACTATGTAAAGTTAGAAGCAAAACTGTACTTTAAGTGGTATTTAAATAAATAAATTAATTAATTAATAAAGAAATAATGTTTAATTTATTTTAATATCTTGCAGAAACTGCAATTTCTATGTAATGTTAAGAGCAGAACTGTAAAAAACAAATTAAACAAACAAATAAATAAATGTTTATTTTTTCAAAATACCTTGCAGATATAGCCATTGCTTTGTAATGTTAAGAGCTCAATGTATTATAAACAATAAATAAATATTAAATTTATTTTTAATAAATACCTTGCAGATGTAGCCATTGCTATGTAATGTTAAGAGCAAACTCTATTACAAGCAACAAATAAATAAACATTTAAATGTATTTTTAATAAATATATTAAGCACTACTTAATAAATAAATAAAATTTTAATACATATCTTGCAAATACTGCAATTACTATGTAACATTAAGAGCAGAACTGTATTATAAGCAATAAATAAATATTTTTAATGTATTTTTAATAACTAGTTTGCCGCTTTTGAAATGGCTACGTAAAGTTAAGAGCAGAACTATAAGCACTAAATAAATAAATACATGTTTAAATAAATATCATGCAGATCTGCAATGGCTACATAATGTTAAGAGAAGAACTCTTATAAACATTTAGAAACTATTATAAACACTTGTGCTTTCAGCTTTCTTCCCTCCTTTCCTCTGACTCACACACACACACTCACACACCCCTCCCTCTCTCTCTCTCTCTCTCTCTCTCTCTCTCGAGCTCACCTCTAGCCCTCTCTCTCTCTCTGCACTTTCACACACTCCCCCTCTTTACTCTGAGGTTGTGTGGACCACTTTTGCTGTCTGTATATGTTCCTGCTGGAGTAAAGGCGAAAGAAGACCAACAGTCAGACAGCATAAAGCAGTGGACTGATCATCACAGCGTCATCATGTACAGTTTCAGCTTCCTACTGGTGCTAGTGTGTCTACAGGTTTGTGTCCCCTTTGTCTTTGGAGCACCAACTCAATGCCCAAGCCAGTGCCACTGCCATGGGGACCTGCAACATGTTATCTGTGACAACGTTGGGCTGAAGAAGATCCCCCGCATATCCGAGGCCACTCGTCTTCTAAACCTGCAACGCAACAACCTGGGAAATCTCCCAACCGGGGGCTTCAGCGAGATGAAGGGGCTCATTTCCCTGCACCTGCAGCACTGTCAGATCCGAGAGATCTCCAGCCAGGCTTTCAAAGGACTGAAGAAGCTCATCTACCTCTACTTGTCTAACAATGAGATCAGCACCATCAAACCAGGCGCTTTTGACGACCTGACCGAACTGACCTATCTCTACTTGGACGGTAACCAAATTACGAGCCTTCCAAAGGGCATCTTCTCTCCTATGATCAACCTGTTTATCCTGCAGCTCGACAACAACAAGCTTCGAGAGCTGCAGCCTGGTACTTTCACAGGTGCTAGCGATCTCCGATGGCTTTATATGAGTGGCAATGAGTTGAGCTCCATTCAGCCTGGTTCTTTTGATGAAGTGGAGAACCTGGCCATTCTAACTCTGGACCGTAACAAGCTGTCTACCTACCCTCTCCTGGCTATGAGCAAGCTGCGTGTTGTGGAGGAACTCAACTTGTCCAAAAACCCTCTCATCCTCATGCCTGACCATGCTTTCCGGAGCTTTGGCCGTTATATGGAGAAGCTCCATCTAAATGACATGAGCCTGGAGAAGGTAAGTCTGTGAAATTGCAGGAGTAAACACTTAAAATGTAGAATAAAACATGAGAATCAAGATGCTGATTGAGAACCAAATGAATGGTTTCCCCATAAAGCTGGTCTCTAAAGTTGAGGCTAAATAAATGCATGTTTGTGTTTGGTTTTCGGGAAGCTTAGCATTGGCAAACAAACTTTACATCCCATCAGAGCTGGCCATGCTAAGGAACTGCAACCCCATCGGAGTAAAATGTAGTCTGAAAAACCAAGATATCCAGCTAAATCAGTCCTGTGCTGGAGACTTTCACCTGTTTTCTTTCAATAAGATCCTCCTGATCCATTCCTGTCATACTTTCAGGCCTTAAAAAGGTCACATGTGCTTTATGTCAGGATGCATGTGCGCTATTCCAGTAGGATATTTCCCTCTGGAACAATATATGGTTAAAGAAAGTGTTTAAGAGATACATTTATCTTTTCCTTGTCTTTGATCTGACTTCAACAGACTCTCCACATGGACTGATACCAGTGCAAAGTCAAAAGTCCAAGTATAAATATATAATGCAAATGCAAAGCACATTTTAAATGTTACTGTGCACTCAGCATAGTTTTATATATATATATATATATATATATATATATATATATATATATATATATATATATATTTTTTTTTTTTTTTTTTTTATTATATATAAAATATTTATAAAGCTATATTTTATATAAATAATATACAAATTGTTACAAATAATATATGATATTCATTATTTTAAATGATTTCTATATGCACAAACATGCGTAAATACAGATCAACAAGCATCGGTGCCATGCAGTTGGTCAGTGTTTTTTGTATGATAGGAAAGGGAAAAAATAACCACTCTCCCATCACGTGTGGATATTTTTAGGGTCTATTTGCTTGAAAAATGTTATTTTGAGACCCGAGTTTTTTCCTCTCACTTGGTGCACCATGTAAACAGGTCAGCAAGGGTTAGCAGACGGGTAAATAGTGACAGGGTGTTCCGTGGCCCATGAAGAGAAGTATTTTAGGCTGTAGTTGCCTCACCTGAATGGACAATTCAACCCAATTCAAGCATTTCTGGCAGAAGAGCAGGTCGATGGAGGAGTGGACAGACAGAAAAAGTGAAAACAACCCTTCCATGCTGGAATAGATCCATCCTGCATTGCCTCAAATTACCAAACTCTCCACGTCTCTTGCCTTCTGAGTGGAAATTTCCAAAACGTCCCTTCAATAAGTGCATCTTTTCTACACTTACATAACACACCCACACACACTGCGCGTATACACTTTCAAAGCCCCTCAACCTATAAAGCAGACACCATGCAGACCAGTACTTCTAACACCTGGGTGAAGTTTTTAGCAGACTTGCATACGCTTATGAAGTTTGATGGAGAGCTGGAAGGAAAGTGCAGACAGGTTTACATAAGCCCTGGCACATAGGACAGCATGAGAGAGGCCTTTCATGTGGAAAAAAAGCCCTCAGTTCAGGATCCACAAGTTTCCTTTAGATATTAAGAGTGACTTTGAATGCTAACTGTAGGGATATTCTACAAAGCAGTGAGTTATAATGTGTTATCGACTGCATATATGGTAAACAACTGTATATCTGCCCTTTCTACCTGTCAAGTTTTCCAGTGCTGCCTTTGAGGGAGTGACGGCTCTCAAATCTCTGCATCTTGAGAACAACAAGCTAAAATCACTTCCGAGCAGCCTTGAGTTCAGCACCCTCCAGAACATCACTCTGTTTAACAACCCCTGGAGCTGCACCTGCCAGTTAGCAAACCTCAGAAAGTAAGAGACAACAAAAGATCACTTCAAACATAACTGCATTTAAGCTTTCAAAAGAAATTATGCCTTTCATATTTACTTCATGGCTTCATTCAAGTCAACATAAAATCAAAACCTAACCTATTTACTTCTTAATGCATGATATTATCAAGAATGATCACTTGAACATGCTGACGCCACTAAGGCTGTAAGAGCTAATTCAAAATATTAACCAATAGCCAAATAGCTATTTAGTCAATGTTGTAGAAAATTTGCATTCATTTTGCTATGCAATGCCTACTTTTTACTATCCAATCAATTCTTGACAAAAAAGTCCCGCCTCATATCTTGCTGAATATCTAGTTTTACTCTGAAATAAGTTGCAAATAGCCAACAGTAACTATAAATGCTTGAATTTGCTTGTACAGATGGATGGACACTAGTCGCCATCGCCCTGATGCAGTTTGCGCCTCTCCTGGAAGCCAGAAAGGAAAGCAAATAAAAGACAGCACTGCTTTCAGTCGCTGCAAGGCAAAGACAAAGAGGGCCAGGAAGGGAGCACGGCTTTGAGATGGTAAGCAGCCCTGTTAATTCCACTCTCACAAATTTAGAACCTAAATACAAGCCAAAAGGTGAAAACATTACAAATGACATTAAATATAAAAGGCTACCTTAATGTCCTCTAGTAAAGTAGTACAGGGGGGCCAGTACCGAGATAACATTTGGTTTTTATCCAATGTGACTTATATTGCATTCAAGGTACACATTTGATCAGTTCTTGCTTTCTCTGTGAATCAAACACATAACCTTGGCTTTACTAGTGTCATGCACTATTGTTTGAGCTACAGGAAGGCCATTACTTCCAAGTAAGGAATAAAAGTATTTACATTTATCTATATTAATAATCTTAATCATAAAAAAAAAATCACTTAAAATAAAGATGTTTAACATTAAACTGACATCATATTTTTATTGCAACAATAGTAATAGTAGCAGAGGTACGTCAGCTTCAGCTTGTATAGAAGGGCCTTTGAATATTGTCTTGGACAAGGGAGAGTCCAGAAGGTTGAAAATCACTGTTCTAAAACATAATATTGTAGAATTGTAAGTTTATTCATTTAATTTAAATCTAATTAAAAGTATTTGCTGAGTAAGAGTGCTGAGATTAAAGTCAAAGCTGACCAAGAAATGTTTATACTAGTTAAACCAGAGGCCAATCCTGATTACTAACATTACTAAAACAAAGTCTTCCAGGTTTGAGATCCTAAACTGAGGTCTAATATCCAGACCCATAAAAGGTTTATGTGGTCTTGTAAATGAGACCACAGGATTAAGGCTCCAGCTATGACCATAAAAATGAGACATTAATCACAGTCCTCAGTATGACAACTAGCCTTTTATAACATGATTTGCAAATGTAAATAAATTAAGAAGAAGAAAAAAAAAAAAAGTGGTAAATGGTCAAGTGTTCTCTGTGGTGCACGGAGCAAAACACCACTGCTCTCCCGTAATCTCTATAAAAGACCCTTTCATCAGGAGATACTCATGAGATTCCCTGCTCAAGTGTTACCACAAGTCCTGAGAGACCACTGTGGATGTGATAAACTCTGGTAAACTGTTATGATATTATTTAAGCACGGGTAATCCCATTTGGGATTTGGGAGTGGAGAAACCATTGGTGGTCGCACCTCTATTATCAAACATAAATAATTTAACATTAGGTATTCACCTTTCCCATAAAAGTTATTAAATGGTTTATATAATTTAATAATCAACTCAACCTAAAACACTGCCTTCCAGTAACTTCTGTGAGAAATTAAAGTTACATATTTGCACAGAGAATCAAGAGTTTAATGCTAACCGTGAGTGTTTTTACCTCTTCCAACATGAAAGAGTGAATGGTAATCCTATAATTGTGGTCAGGATATGGGTTTGGGCCACTGCCTTGTGGTAAAATACTGTCTGCTATGTTTTTCCAACCTATCCTTCATGTTCCTCCTGGTCTCTTTGTCTAAGGTTTGTTTGTGTGTTTCCATTTTGGCTTTGGCACTACTATGTGCAGACCATCAGATGTTCAAAACTGAGATTGGCAATCTTATTTGTATGTTCCCGCAGGAGGACAGGGAGAAGAGGCCTGTCCAGGTGTCGGGACTTCAATGTGCAGAAAAGAAAAGCAATGCAGACTGCTACAATGGGACTGTCCATATCCTCTTTCACTCATTTTTTTTGTGTGACATATAGATGCGCTGACTCAATTCATAATGATTAACATGAATAGCATAAATATGTGTTCACAGACATTGACAAACACCCTGAAGGAGAAACTGTGTGAGTTTGCAAAGATGTACACCTCAAATGAAATACGACTCAAACTCTCAGTGTTCACTGTTATGGTAACGTATATGCTAACTCACACAAGAACTAGAAGAACTAGAACTAGAACCTACACTATAGTAAAAATCAAGAGTACTAACAGGAATACTCTTCTCCATAAAATGAGAATCGGTAGAATAGATTTGCATTGATTAGCATTTACTTAGAGACTCAGCAGTACCTTATTGAAGTATAAATGTTCACAGGTAATTCTTCAAGGTTGTATTTTCTCTCTCTCTCTCTCTCTCTCTCAGATTTCAGCATATTTTTTTAAACCTTTGAGTAAATCAAACCAAATGGCCACTGTAGAATGAATCTTGGCTATTCTACTGATTCTAATTTTATGGTCTTCACAGCATACTCCCAATATGAGGGTTAGAAGCACTTAAAATTAGAGTTAAAATCACAACAGAGCTCTTCATGAGGATTCTCTTTCAACATTTTGAGTTCATTCTTAGCTTTAAACATCTCACAACGTCCTGCTAGGAATTTCCGAGGCTTTGCAAACATAACAAACCTTGACTGTGGCTAAAGCTGACACATTCAAGATGTGAGAGGACCTGACCTCTTCTTTACATCTCTGACCAAAGTCAAACGCAACACAGGCCAGGAAAACATGGACTCGTTATAGCCATGAAAATGGTAAATGAGACAGTGTAACGACTGTGTAAGGAATAACACAGCTAGTCATTATCACACAGTTAATCCAGACAGGATGATCAGGATTGGTTCCCAAATATAAGGATTAGCCAATAAGAATGCTGTGCCTGACCAATCAAAATCAAGAAATGACACAAGTGATGGTGGTGCCAGAAGAAGAGGATTTACGAAGAGCAGGTAAAATGAAAAAATTGAGACAAATGGAGGTTTTCCAGTCTAATGTAATCAATTTGTTACTGTGATGTACTCATACTCAATAAAAGACATAAAGCACCACTATAGTAATGGTTTCTTAAGAGAATGAAAACTGGATGCACTAAGATTGTGCAATATATTCTTTGAAAAACAATAGTACTATTGTTCAGATCCTGCTACCTTCTCCATACCTGGTTCTTAAAGGTATAGTTCACCCAAAATTGAAAATTCTGTCATCATTTACTCATAGTCAAAACCTGTATGACTTTTTTCTTTTGTGGAAAATATGCTCTCTTTTTTGGGGAATAGCTGTATTTTCTTCCTAAATTTTAGTTTTCTCCTCACACAAAGCTATTATGGCTTTAGAAGACTTTAGTTAGAGTGCAAATAATATGGATTACTCGTATGGTACTTTTTGAAACCGTATAGCTTCATTTTATGGAGGACAGCAGCTTAGTTTGTTTGGAACATGAGATTGAATAAACGACACCTACATTTTAATTTCCTGCTGAACTATCACTTTAACAGTTATTAATACAATACCATTCATAAGCTTGGAGTCAAAAAGATTTTTTTTAAGAACTTAATTTATCCAATGCAAGGATGCACTAAATTAATCAAGTGACACTACAGTTCTATATTATATTCTATGCTGTTCTGAACCTGTTTTCAACATTGATAATAATAAATAATAATCAGCATATTAGAATGATTTCTGAAGGATCATGTGACAATTAAGACTGGCATAATGGCTGCTGAAAATTCAGCTTTACCATCACAGGAATAAATTACATTTAAAATATATTAAATGAGAAAATATTTTTAGTAGTAATGATATTACACAATATTACCGTTTTACTTTATATTAGATTAAATGAAAGCAGCCTTACAGAGCGAGATATTTCTTTCAAAGACAAACCGACCCCAAACTTTTGAACAATTTTGTATATTTTTAACAAATACCAAGCCATTTTTATTCAAATATAAGAGGAATATTTAATGTGATAATGGATAGCGAATCAAAAGTAGGCACATATCTTTTCTTAGAACAGAAAAGGACAATACTAAAATAAATGTTTAGACCAGGTAAACTGGTCTGCGAGTAACTTTTATATTAATTCTCTGTCTCCCTCTAGTGATAAAGGCATGCAGTATACACAAAATTATAATCAGCTTGATTTATAACAAATTATGTGTACTGTGTAAATCCCTTTTTATTATGAGTAATTACTTACCAGCATTTCCTTTAAACCCATGACATTGATGATCTTACGGATGACCTCAGGTGGACAAGGAGACCCGGCAGAAATACCTGACAGACACAAAACAAAGGATATTAGCAGAATATCTTTGATTGCTCAGAAAAGCTTGATAATATTAATGTAATCTATCACAAGTTCCATTGAGCAATAGATGTTACAAAGGTTTTGACTGACTTACCACCCTCAGCTGATGACAAATCAATCTTGGCCAGGTCAGGCTGACTAAGCATGTCAATAAACATAGTTGGGGTGCCGTACACAAACGTACACCTGGGTAAACAGTGAATTTTGTGCCAATTGCATTAAATAAATACAGCTCAGATGCTTTTCCAGTTATGCATGACGTACACTACATGACCTTTGATCCTTACCTACATTCAACATGACTGTCCTCTTTATATGTCCCTGTGTCTTTTATATACACAACAACTTAAATTCACTATGGCTGAGGTAAGCAGCACCAAAGTACCTTTTGGAAGGATTTAGCATTATCTTCTATCGCAAAGGTCAGATGTGCAACTCTTTCACAATACATCAATTCTTGTTTTAGTATAAAAATTTTAAAAATTTATAAAAAGTTTAAAAAGTATTTAAAAAATGTACTTTACATGAATAACCACATACTTCTCTTTCTCTATCGCCACCAGGTTGGCGTGTCCGTCATACCCGGTGGATGGGAAAACCACTGTGGTGCCATGAATAGCCATGACCATACCACCACCCACCGAGCCAAAACAGTGATACATGGGCACTGGCAAGCAGATTCGCACATTCTTCTGTAAGGAGAATAATGTCAAATATTACACATACTGCATGTGCTGTAAAGGTAAATGCATGGAGATTTATGGAGAACAAAAGATTTTCTGCTAAATAATGAACTGTATTTTTGCAAGTGTTCAACAAACAGCTCTTTCACTGAATTGTCATTATCATTTGATCACATGTACCCACCCTCCAGCTGTAGCCTATGCGCCTGCCGATGAAATAAGCATTGTTCACAATGTTGTGATGAGACAGAGTTGCTCCTTTGGGCTTTCCAGTTGTTCCCTTAAAATCATAAAGACCAAAACTAAATGATTTATTTAGCATTTACTGATTCAGATCATTAGGATGTGTTTCAAGACTTAAAGCTAAAGTGTGTAATTTTTAATGCTTTAAAAAAAAAAAAAAAAAAAACCTTTTTTATGTAGAGACTACTCTAAGTAAGTAATTTCTTGGCTAATTTCTCTAAATTGTAAATGCCGTGGCATAAACATTGATCTATTTGTCCCTAACAACCTAACACAGCAACATCAGGCCAACCAATGGTGTAAGTTTAGAGCAGCACTATAATTTTTACTGACCAGTAGAATAGGGAGTGTATGGAAGCTTGTTTCTGTCATGTAACATTTTTTTTTAAAAAGTAACTGCAAATTTTTTATCTCATAATTCATAATTTTTTTCCCCTCACAGTTGGGAAATAAACTTGCAAATCTGATAAAAGTCTAAATTGTGAGAAAAGGAAAAAGGTAATTGTGTTTTATTGGAGATATAAACTCAACATTTCAAGAAATTCTAATTTTTTCTCAGAATTGTGAACGTATATCTCACAATTTTGAGTTTATGGCTCGCAATTCTGATAAAATGTTGCAATTAGCTTTTTTATAGTAGGCTTCCATAGGAGTGAGTGTTTGAGCTAAACTGAAAAGAGTCACACACGTCAGCTTTAATGTAAATATAAATATACAGTTTAAAAAGAAGCAAAATACCGAAGTAAACTGAATGTTTATGGGATCATCACAAGTGAGTTTCTTCTGGAGGTCTTGTAGTTGTTGTAGGTGTTGGCTGCTTCCTGCCTGCATCACATCTTTCAAGTGAAAAGCTCCTGGTTGCTGACTGTCAGTTAAGATCACAGTGTGTAGGTCTGGTAGTCTGAAAATAAAACAACAACTCATTCACCCTCTGGACCTAAATATTGATTATGTACACCTTCCTTTTATTACATCACCTGTACCTTGAACTCTTGATTCCTCCAGGAGAGGCTGTCTCCATCTCCGGACAAAGCTGCCTTAACATGTCACAGTACTTTTGAGTCTTGAATTCCGTTGGACAAACGACTGCATTGCACTGCACCTAAAAGAAGCATTCGCATAAAGGGATAGTTCAACCAAAAATTTTAATTAGCCCATGATTTACTCCCCTTCAAGTCATCCTAGATGTATATGACTTTCTTCTTTCAGACGAATACAGTCAAGAGTTATATTAAAAAATATCCTGGCTCGTCCAAGCTTTATAATTTCAGTGAATAATGGTCAAGATTTTGAAGTAAAATAAAATGCATCCATCCATCATAAAAAGTGCTCCACACAGCTCCAGGGGGTTAAAGGGTTACTCCACCTCAAAATGAAAGTTTTGTCATTAATCTCTTACCCCCATGTCATTCCAAACCCGTAAAAGCTTCGTTCATCTTCGGAACACAATTTAAGATATTTTGGATGAAAACCGGGAGGCTTGTGACTGTCCCATTGACAGCCAAGTAAATTACACTGTCAAGGCCCAGAAAAGTATAAAATATACATACAAAAGAATAATTTTTTTATGGAAATTAAACAAAAATAACGACTTTATTTAACAATTCGGCACCGTACAATTTTGCGTGCAGCGATACTCTCCAAAATGGCGCTACGGTGTCGTATTGTTGAATAAAGTTATTTTTGTTTTATTTCCATACAAAAAGTATTCTTTTGTATGTATATTTTATACTTTTCTGGGCCTTGACAGTGTAATTTACTTGGCAGTCAATGGGACAGTCACAAGTATTCTCGTCGCTTCATAACATTATGGTTGAACCACGGTCAAGACATCGTCAGAATACTCCATCTGCCATCAGTGTAATTTACTCGGCAGTCAATGGGACAGTCACAAGCCTCCCGGTTTTCATCCAAAATATCTTAAATTGTGTTCCGAAGACGAACAAAGCTTTTACGGGCTTGGAACGACATGGGGGTAAGTGACTAAAGCCGCGGTCACACTAGACTTTGATCATGCGAAATTGTTTCGCATGCTGCAATGGTCGTGATATGACGTCACGCTGTACAGCGTCTTTTTAAAAACCGAAATTCAACACGTAACAAATTGTAATACATCTAAAATGTAAAAACATGCAATCTACTCCACTTTCCTGCAGCGCTGCAGTTTTAAATTCATGTTCTTTTAATTCAGAAAGGAGGTCATGCTGTTATGTATCGATCTGCCGTTGGTCACACGGTGTCACGTGATGCGAATTCGCAGGGCAGAGTTCACCAAGCTTGAACTTTGGAACGCAGCGAAATGCGAAAACTTTTCGCACGGGCTTGCGTTTCCGGTCTGACGCATTCGCATGCGTATGAATGGAAGTCAATGGAACGAAAAGTCTAGTGTGTGACCGCGGCTTAATGACAAAATTTTCATTTTGGTGTGGAGCATCCCTTTAATAAAAGCCTTCTAAAGTGAATCAATATTTTTGTGTAAGAAAAATATCCATATTTACACCATTATAAACTGTAATCTCAAACTTTCGCTAACTGTCGTACATGCATAGCATATTCTCACAGGATCTTACGCTATGCGTCCTGCGTCATCCACTGGAATGCCACTCTCTCATGTAAGCACATACGACAGTTAGCTCATGGTTTATGAAGTTTTAAATATGGATATTTTTCTTATACAAATGTATCGCTTCGCTTCATAAGGCATTTATTAAACCCCCGGAGCTGTGTAAAAATACTTTTTATGATGGATGGATGCATTATTTTGGGTTTCAAAATCTCAACTCCATTCTCTGCCATTATAAAGCTAGGAAGAGCCAGGGCATTTGTATTCTGTTTGTAAACTCTGATTGTATTCGTCTGAAAGAAGAAAGTCATATACACCTAGGATGGCTTGAGGGTGAGTAAAAAACTAAAGCCATAAAATGTAGGACATATTTGCAACAGGCGTTTTGTCGCATCCAATCCAATGTGACACGAGTGACAATGGTTGTTAGCACAGTTAAAAGCTATAAAAGCTTATTTCTGCCTCAGTGTAAAAAGAAAGGTGGGCTAATCATGCCTTTATATCTCACATTTTATTTCTCAGAACTGGGACTACCCTCACAAATGCATTTGTAATTCTCATAACTGTGACTTTAAATCTCACAATTACGAATTAACAGTAAACAGGCTTTCATATTAAACAAACCCTGTTTTAGTGAAAACTAACCCCAAACAGTCCAGTAGTTTTGGACATTTAGCTGTTTGTTGTTCTTTTCTGCATGTATAAACATTAACTTACCTTTCTGAGAGCATATTCTGCCTCCTGCAGTTGATAAGCCGGGTTCACTGAAACCTGTAAAATCACAAAAAACTTGAACAGGTTAGAGACCAGCTGTTGATAAATGTAACCCTGGACCACAAAACCAGTCATAAGGTTCTATTTTTTTTTTAAATTGAGATTATGCATCATTTGAAAGCTTTCCATTGATGTATGGTTTGTTAGGATAGGAAAATATTTGGCTGCGATACAACTATGTATTTGAAAATCTGGAATCTGAGGGTGCAAAAAAATATAAATATTGAGAAAATTGAGTTTTTAGTGGTCCAGGGTCACAAATACTCAGACAAACCAAATGTCAAGACAGTCAAAAACACTCACCAAAATGATCCCTGCCTTAGCTGTGGCAAACTGCATAAGTATCCACTCATAGATGTTCGGTCCCCACATCCCTAAGCGATCGCCCCTCTTCAGTCCAACAGCAAGCAGACCTGCGGCAGTCTGTTCCACCTGAAATCAAAACCTTTATTTATTTATTTAAAAAAATATTTTTACACCGGCCCAGAAGACATTCAAAATGTAAGGTGGATTTTTTGTCAATACAGCAAATGATAATTAAATTAGGAATATATACACATATATATATATATATATTAATGCATCAAAAATTTAAAAAAGAGAATCATGGAATCAGGTTCATAGGTTATCTAAGGCACATGACGCGAGTTAAACGTTATGTGACAGGCTGTCAACCCAATCTTGCAGATTTGCACTTTTTAAAATCAATAATGTCAGACCCTTGGCTTTGTATAACGCAAGTATCATTGGCTCTTATAACAAGTTGCTTGTAATGTTCCTCATTCGGATAAAAGCATCTGTGAAAAGGAGTGTGAATTTTGTGAGGACAAAATATTTGGATATTATATGATTTGATGTTGCTAAGTATTTAAATAGTCATTCTAATTCAAACAAAAAAACACTTGTACTATAAAGTAACATGCTAATATGTTCTTGTGTACTCAAAAAAGTAAATAAATGCACTACAAAAAAAAAATTGACATTCCACATTGGAGATGTGTGTCGAATGGCACCGACTTGTTTTAAACTTTCATGCTTTGTAATACATTGCTTATCTGTAAATGTTTAACTTCTTGTCACAATGATACTTTAACCTACTGCATCATGTCAGAGAACAGCCACACACGAAGCACTTATCTTTGCCAGGTAGATCACATCAGTCAATTTAGAAAAAAAAAACTCAGGTTAAGGTTTGCATGATAATAATAATTCCCTTAATACTAATTTAATGTTTAAGAAAGGTCATGAATAACCACAAATAACATTTGACCACTTCATGGTAATTATGTTAGTGATTAATCCATTGGTTTTTATTCTGCTTTATGCATATATTTAACAGAACACCCTCTACGCAAACAAATAGAGTAAAATGGGTATGTATTGCTATTTTAACACCATGTTTCTGCCAGTACTGGATTTCACATTGACTCTGTGGTTAAAGCTTATTTACGTCTGATTAATAAAGGGCTGCTTAGGAATGTTTAATTTTTTTTTTTTTATTATTTTAGGATTTGGCCAAGATCTCTCATTCCACACAGTGCACTTCTGACATTTCTCCCACGAGGGGTATAAAATGGAAGCACTGTGGTTAGTATCTTCAGTCTTACAGGAATCACTTCTCTAGCCTGTCCTCTGTAGAAAAACCAGATGCAAAAATCACTCACATCTTGGTAGAACTGAGCAAACGTCTTGCGCATTCCATCTTGCATAAAAACCAAAGCTTCACGATCAGGGTAGCACTCCACTGTGCGTTGAAGACTCTGGTCCACAGTACTAGAGAGCAGCGAATGGGAAGAGATGCCATGGACATAACTGGTAGTCAGGGTTGGGATGCAGGGTGGGCTATCCACATGAATGGCACTGAAAAAAAGAGGAGCAAAAAGTGTGCATAAGAGATGTTGAGACACATTTGGAAAAGACAAGTACAATTTTTTCCATCTTTGTAAGTAAGTATTGAAGTGAGTTCTGTTGACTGTAACAACCATCAGTTTCATAAAGGAAGTAGTTTTTTGTTTTGGTCTTGTGAAGTTCACACTGAAGGGAAAGCAGAAGATAAAAAAAACAAAACATCATGACAACACTGACGTTTATGATAACAAAAGGTGAAATAAGGGATATCAGCTGCGCTATTTCTCACTTTAGAGACCCAAGATGATGGTCTTTTTTTGATGCTCAACATAACATTGATTTGTGATTTGAAGGTAAGACAGCATCACAGTTGAAATTAGCACACAAACATGAAGATAATTTCTTCTGCATATAAAATAAACTCGTATACACATTGAAAGAAGTAACCTAAGCTCACCATTTCACATTATCTTAGAAACTACTCTAACATGCTGATTTGGTGCCCAAGAAACATGAAACATTATCAGGGTTGAAAACAGTGATGCAATATTTTTGTAGAAACTGTGAATAGAAATGAATAGAAAGTTCAAAAGAACAGCATTTATGTGAAATAGAAATGTTTTTGTAACTATATAAATGTCTTTACTTTCACTTAAACTAACCCTGCCCCAAACTGTTGAACAGTAGTGTCCACCCTTTTCAGGAGCCTCAACTAATCGGATAAAGATTGTTCAATAGGGGAGGCATTCAAAATGTGCAGCACTGGAAGATCAACCTGCTGAACCAGACTGGCATAAATCTGGAAGACTGTTGTTCAATTTGTGCTACCCTATCAGATTTTCCTACCTCCCGTTAAAACAGTTGGTAGCATAATTTGACAGTGAAAAATGCTGTCTATCAGATTTTGCTTCCAGCATGATAGTACTGTGGTGTGAGGCTTCATTAACGTGTACACCTACCCCAACCCTAAACCTAACCTTACAGTATTAAAAATACAGTGTCGGTAGCATAATCTGATAGCATTATCTGTTAGAACCGTTTTAAAACAATCAACCATTTTATGCTGCTTTAATGTGTGTGTCTGTGTGTGTGTGTGTTTATCTGAAAGTGTAACAATGCAAACAGGTTTTCTGTAAGGGGTAGGTTTAGGGAATAAAAAATATTGTTTGGTTAGTATGAAAGTAATAGAAGTCCCCACAATTCACAGAAACGTGTGTGTGTGTGTGTGTGCTGCGTTTTTGTGAAAAGTCAGGACATAGATTTGTATAATGACAAAGGTATGACATAGGTATTACAAGGTGAAGGTGACATCTCAGGACATTGACCCATGTCCCCACTTTTCAAAACGCTTATAAATCACTCAGAATGAGTTTTTTTGGGGGAAAGTTGACATGCACAGTCTCCTGTAAGGGGTAGGTTTAGGTGTAGGGTTGGTGTAGGGCAATAGCACATACAGTAAGTACACTATAAAAACCATTACGCCTATGGGATGTCCCCACTTTTCACAAAAACGAACATGTGTGTGTGTGTGTTTATCTGAAAGTGTAACAATGCAAACAGGTTTTCTGTAAGGGGTAGGTTTAGGGGATAAAAAATATTGTTTGGTTAGTATGAAAGTAATAGAAGTCCCCACAATTCACAGAAACATGTGTGTGTGTGTGTGTGTGTGTTTATCTGAAAGTGTAACAATGCAAACAGGTTTTCTGTAAGGGGTAGGTTTAGGGGATAAAAAATATTGTTTGGTTAGTATGAAAGTAATATAAGTCCCCACAATTCACAGAAACGTGTGTGTGTGTGTGTGTGTGTGTGTGTTTATCTGAAAGTGTAACAATGCAAACAGGTTTTCTGTAAGGGGTAGGTTTAGGGGATAAAAAATATTGTTTGGTCAGTATGAAAGTAATAGAAGTCCCCACAATTCACAGAAATGTATGTGTGTGTGTGTGTGTGTGTGTATACATACCTGGTTGGTATTCCAGATGCCCCTCAAGTATACCATGAAATTTTGATCTCGTGGGCACATTTTTGGTCCCCATGATTAAAACAGCTTAATACAAATGTATTTTTTTAAATACTCTCTTTCTCTTCCTCTCGGCTTGCTCCCTTTATCAGGGGTCGCCACAGCGGAGTGATCCGCACAAGCGATTTGGCACACGTTTTCAATTTTTTTGAAAATCTAAAAATGTATAAAGTTTTGTGTGAAGAGTAGGTTTAGAGGCAGGAAAGAGCAGCAGAATCATTAACTGTTACTCGCTAGAGAAAGTTTTTAGAGAAAAACGAACAATCTTCCATATCTATTTCTCTGTAGTGTCAGTTAAAGGGTTAATGAAACCATTGCAACAAATATGCAAACCGTCGGACGCCGGTGTTATTTTCGAGTTTCCAAGAATACGGAAAAGTAGTTCGAAAAACAAATGTATAAAAAGCAATTTGACTCATGTCTGACAATTTCCGCCAAATAAATCATAAAAGATGCATTCATTTTTATTATTTTTTTCTTACCAAGTCTGCTGAGAAGCTCCGAAAGGAGTCCAGGGTCTCTGCAGAAAATGCAGTGTTTTGCAGAAGCTTGCAGTCGTTCGCAGATTAGCCAGAAGAATCTTAGAAGACATCTTTCACTTCGACCCTTGCAATAAAAGTGAGTTCTGAAGAATCTTAGTTTAGTTTTTTAATTCAGAAACTCGGTGCTATTGCAAAGAAACAAAACACGTACCCAAACATAACCTGGCTCGCTCATAAATGCTCACAACTTTAAAATAACATTAAAATAAGCAACCCTGAATTATCAATTAATTGCGATGGTAAATCATGAATGCTTGACTTCTTAGTAACACCAAGATCGTGCCGCCGCGATCCCAAAGTTCCCAGAAGTTAATCGTTGAGCCAACAACAACTCAACAAGTTGCAAGACAAGCAGCTACAGCGGAATATGAACTGTAGAGGACGTAAAAACACGCGTTATCACATCAGGAAGCTGTAGTTCAGTCATGCAGTCATCTGCTTAGCATTTACACTTTTAAACGTCTCACATTTAAACGGGAACGTTTAATACAGATGCTTAAGCGAATATTTAACACCACATGCTCTGATCTATTGACGGAATGCCAGTTCTTACTGCAACAAAACAGCTGGCAATCAGTCAAATGGTTCGTGAATACTGTTACATGAATCTTAGTGATTTGCAATACTGTATCATTTTGTATTATAATCATATGATAGATACGAGTGGGAAACGTTTAGTGTTGTTTTCATGCTCTTCTCGACTGATATGATCTCAACTCCCTGGGTCACTGAATAATAGAGGAGGGGAAGTGGGTTTGAAAGGAATGTCAGAAGGCGTAAACAAGTGTTTGCATGCATGCAATTCTTTAACCCGACAGCCTACTCTAACTTGTAGCTACTTCTAACTAGGCTAGCTTTACTAAACCGAAAGCTGTCGTTTAGAGAAAGTGGCTAGATATATTACAAACGGTCACTTTTGTAGATTTTAACGAAAACATTCGCAGGTGTAGTTTAAATTTATTAAATTATCCACTTTCTACCGCGCTCTATTTGCAAATCCTGGCAGCGGCAGGTCGCAGCGCCACTTCCGGTGACATCCCCAGATGCCACGGCAGCTGCCACGGTTTTTCTCGCTGTTTTTGCTGTTTGATCGGTAAAAACTACACTGTTCTCAGTGGCTTGCGGTGGTGTTTTTTTTTTTTTTAAATGATGCAAAGTTCCCACAATTGTATTACTATTATTATTAAGTTGGCTTGAGAAAGCCAACTTACTGAAATGCTATTTAAACTTCTTATTATTATTCTTCTGAGACTAAATTTACAACTCTAACTCCTCCTAGAGCTTTAACTCTACAGACTCCAAACTCAGCCCGGATCTTCAGACTGGTCTGACTCGAGTTGCTATATCTTTTCTAACTGATACGACTTACGGTTTTCATAAAACTGAAGATTAAAAATCATAAAACTCCCATAGACTTACAGTGACGGAATGTTCAGATGAGCCCTGACCTTGCCAGCTCCAACTGTCAAAATTTAAATCTAAACACACTGAAGCCCATTAGACTCAATCAGACTTCCCTTCTATGTATTATGTACTAACCCATTCAAACTCATCTCTCTCTCTCTATCTCTCTCTCTATCTATCCTAGCGAAATGCTAATCATGCTAATGACAGGCTAATCATGCTAGAAACATGCTAGTGACATGCTAGTCACTTGCTAATCATGCTAGAAACATTTTAGCGACATGCTAGTCACTTGCTAATCATGCTAGCAACATGCTAGTAACATGCTAATCATGCTAGCGACTTGCTACTCACTTGTTAATCATGCTAACAACATGCTAGTAACATGCTAATCATGCTAGAAACATGCTAGCGACATGCTAGTCACTTGCTAATCATGCTAGCAACATGCTAATCATGCTAGAAACCTGCTAACGACATGCTAGTCACTTGCTAGTCAAGCTAGCAACATGCTAGTGGCATGCTAATCATGCTAGTGGCATGCTAATCATGCTAGAAACATGCTAGCAACATGCTAGTCACTTGCTAATCATGCTAACAACATGCTAGTCGCATGCTAATCATGCTAGAAACATGCTAGCGACATGCTAATAATGCTAGCAACAATGTTAATCATGCTAGAAACATGCTAGCAACTTGTTAATCATGCTAGCAACATGCTAGTCACTTGCTAATCATGCTAACAACATTCTAGTAACACCTTAGCAACCACACTTGGTACCTTAGCAACCGCATAGCAACACCTTAGTAACCACCAAAGTTAGCCTAGCAACCATCATAGCAACCACTCTGAGGTCCTTCTATCTATCTATGTATCAAACTTTAAGCTTTTAAAACTACTTTAAACTTCAAACTATTTCAGACTGAAACCCATCAAACTTAAAACTTTTAACATTTTTCAAACTTAAACTTTTTAAACTTCTTAAACTTTTTTTAAACTTTTCAAACTTTCTGGTCCGTCTTTCTCAAGCCAACTTAAAGTTTGTCTCGACGAACTTTTCTATCTAGTTATTATTCTTTTTCTGAGACTAAAATTTCTGACTGCTACTCCTCCTAGAGCTTTAACTCTACAAACTCAGCCCAAGTCTTGAGACTGATCTGACTTAGCGTGCTATATCTTTTCTAACTGATACGACTTACGGTTTTCATAAAAATAAAGATTAAAAATCATAAAAAATCCCATAGACTTACATTGGCTCATCTGAACATTCCGTCAAACTCCAACTGTCAAAATTTAAATCTAAACACACTGAAGCCCATTAGACTCAATCAGACTTCCCTTCTATGTACTATTTCTAACCCAATCAAACTCATCTATCTCTCTATCTGAGATCTATCTCACACACACACAGACACACAGACACGCCTCACACACACAAACAAACAAATAAACAAACATAGACCTTTCAATCATAAGACCTGTTTTTCCTGTTTACACCTGTGTCCTTTGGGGGCAATATGACCCCAAAATTGAAAGAGTAATTGTAAAACATTTATAAATTTTTAATCATACAAATAATATATCTTTTTTGTTTGTTTGTTTACTTCTCATCTATACATTAATGCTGTGTTTTGGGAGATATGAAGTACTTTTGTACCTGTTTACCACAAACATCCTTAGCTACACCATTAGCTTACATGTGAAATATTACATTTTTATGAATAAATCTCTTAAATGATGATCTAAATTTAATTTAAACTGTTTCTGGATATTGATCTATGTGTTAGGTGTGCAATACTGCCATCTGGTGGTTAGAGAAAAACTTGTAGAAATCAGTTTTTGAAAGAATAGTGTAATGACCATATATATCCAGCAGAGGCCCATAGAGAGCCATTCATTTTTTCTGGAAGTGGTCAGCTGCTCCTCTCACAACTTTTCTGATATATATTTGGTAATTATATATTTAAACATTATAAAATACATTAAAAACAGTATAAGTGCTCGCTTTTGCAATAATGCCACATAAATTTGCAGAAATGCCACACAAGTTGTCACTAAAACTTGATTGCAGGTACGTATTTATTTCAATCTAAAAAGTAAAATATTTTTTGTTTGTTTTTGACATAAATGTAAATAAAATGCAGAATTTATTGATTTTATTTGCCAATTTTTATAAAATTGCTCTTTGTTGCAGTCACACGTGTGTGTTTTTGTATGTGTGTGTGCGCGCGTCTTTTCTACATTGCATTTGTGATCTAGTACCAGGCTTTCATTTCTGTGTGAAAATTTTCAGACCTATGCTGGATTTATTATTATTTTTTGACAAATTATAAAAATATATATAGATTTTTTCGTAATTCCCATTCATTTTCAAAGACCATATTAGTAAAAATTTGAATTATTTTTTATGTGAATACAGATAGAAAATGTTGAAAAGTCATAAAATCTTATTCCACTGAGATGAAGGGAAACATTTTTTAACTAAAGAAAGTTGATTGAGGTCTTACTGACCCCGATACTATTTCTAATCCATTCAAACTCATCTATCTAATGTTTCTTATCTTTCTATCTATAATCTGACTTTATCTATCTATCTATCTATCTATCTATAATCTGACTTTATCTATCTATCTATCTATCTAAAGTCTATCTATCTATCTATCTATCTATCTATCTATCTATCTAAAGTCTATCTATCTATCTATCTATCTATCTATCTATCTATCTATCTATCTATCATCTGACTATCTATCTTATCTATCTATCTATCTATCTATCTATCTTATCTATCCTATCTATCTATCTATCTATCTATCTATCTATCTATCTATGATATATAATAGATACATGACAGATCTATCTATCTATGTCAGACTGTATTGCTTTAAGTTTGTAAAACTACTTTAAACTTCAAACTATTTCATACTGAAAACCATCAAACTTAAAACTTTTTTAAACTTTTTAAACTTTTTGGTCCGGCTTTCTCAAGCCAACTTAAAGTTTGTCTCGACGAACTTTTCTATCTAGTTATTATTCTTTTTCTGAGACTAAAATTTCTGACTGCTACTCCTCCTAGAGCTTTAACTCTACAAACTCAGCCCAAGTCTTGAGACTGATCTGACTTAGCGTGCTATATCTTTTCTAACTGATACGACTTACGGTTTTCATAAAAATGAAGATTAAAAATCATAAAAAATCCCATAGATTTACATTGGCTCATCTGAACATTCCGTCAAACTCCAACTGTCAAAATTTAAATCTAAACACACTGAAGCCCATTAGACTCAATCAGACTTCCCTTCTATGTACTATTTCTAACCCAATCAAACTCATCTATCTCTCTCTCTCTCTCTCTCTCTATCTATCTATCTATCTATCTCTCTATCTCTCTCTCTATCTATCTATCTATCTATCTATCAGACTTCCCTTCTATGTACTATTTCTAACCCAATCAAACTCATCTATCTATCTATTCAATTCAATTCAAATTAGCTTTATTGGCATGACTGTGTAGCATCACAATGTTGCCAAAGCAATACATATATTATACAGATAAATAAAATCATGAGGAAACACATATGTCCATATTATACATGTAGGTAAAAAATAATAATAATAATAATAATTAAAAAATAAATAAAAATAAATAAATGATTAAATGAATACAGAGAGCAGTTATAAATGGAAAGGAGGGGTCAGCCTTTGTCCCTCATTTGATGGCAGGAGGACACATACTGCGCTGCAGGTGGATACACTTTCCTTTTCTCCCAGAATATAACAGAGTTTGTCTAAGTTGCTTTTATGGTTAAATTCAGGTGAAACTAGAGCTATTTGTTTGAAATAGGCATCTCTGATGTGTTTATATTTGCTGCACTCTGTGAGGAAGTGCAGCTCGTCCTCTACGAGTCCCTCAGTGCAGTGAGAACACAGTCGCAGCTCTCTGGCTCTCCAGCTCTGCTTGTGTCGGCCCGTCTCCACACACAGACTGTGTTCACTCAGACGATACTTCGTCAGCAGCTTTCTCTGACCATACTCTTTAGTACTGCTCAGGTATGGCGCTAATTTTTAATCAGATTTTATTCTGTGGAAGCAAGTTAATTTCTTTACTTGAGTTACTTTTTGCTGCCAATCATGAATGTATTCTTCCTGGGTTATTTTTTCAGTTTCTTTAATTTTTGAATTCTTTAACTGAATTGTGGAATTGAGTTGATGTTTTTCCACTAAATAGTGAAAGGGGTCAGTCTCTGGGTGTTTCTGCCGATAAGTGAAAGCACTGTGGTGGCAGCTATCTGTCGGCGCGTCTGAAAGATGGATCCAGAACTTCGCTGCTCTCTTCTGGATCTCAGAGAGCAGAGGGAATCTGCCCAGTTCTGCCCTGCAGCCGAGATTCGGGGCGTTTCTGTGAATTCCCAGGATGCTTTTGCAGAATTCAAGGTGGAAAATTTCAACAGGGTTTTTGTCCCATGATTCATAGTTTAATTTAAATTTGGGGCCCCAGATTTCACAGCCATAGAGGAGAATGGGTTTGATGATGCTATCGAAGATTTTCAGCCACAGTTTAATGGGTGGGTTGAATCTGAACAGGGGTCGTCTTATACTGTAAAAAGCCCTGCGTGCCTTATCCGTCAGATCTTTGATTGCAGTATTGAGCTGTCCAGAGGCTGAGATCGTCAGACCCAAATAATTATAACAGGTGACGTGATTAAGAATTGTTCCACCGATTGTGAACTCATATTTTTTGTCAGCAAGACGAGGCTTTTTCTGAAAGATCATGATTTTTGACTTCTCCATGTTTATCGGTAAGGCCCAATCGTTACTGTACTTTTCCAGAATGGAGAGGCTTTGGTGCAGCCCCTCTTCATGAGGAGACAAGAGCAGAAGATCGTCTGCATACAGGAGGCATTTGATTTCTCTGCCCTCGAGGGTCAGACCAGGACCAGAGGACTTATCAAGTGCTGATGCCAGTTCATTAATATAGATATTAAATAGAGTCGGGCTGAGGCTGCAGCCTTGACGGACTATCTATCTATCTATCTATCTATCTATCTATATCTATCTATCTCTCTCTCTCTCTCTCTCTATCTATCTATCTATCTATCAGACTTCCCTTCTATGTACTATTTCTAACCCATTCAAATTCATCTATCTCTCTATCTATCTATCTATCTATCTAAAGGATATTCACTCTCCATTCATTCTTTATCTAACACACACACGCACACACACACACGAAATAGACATAAAATGTGAAGATTGAAAGAGTAATTGTAAAACATTTATACATTTTTAATATTTCATTTTCTTTGTTTACTTCTCATCTATACATTAATGCTGTGTTTTGGGAGATATGAAGTACTTTTGTACCGTTTACCACAAAAATCCTCAACTACACCATTAGCTTGCATGTGAAATATTACATTTTTATGAATAAATCTCTTAAATGATGATCTAAATTTAATTTAAACTGTTTCTGGATATTGATCTAGGTGTTAGGTGTGCAATACTGCCATCTGGTGGTTAGAGAAAAACTTGTAGAAATCACAGTTTTTGAAAGAATAGTGTAATCACCATATATATCCAGCAGAGGCCCATAGAGAGCCATTCATTTTTCTGGAAGTGGTCAGCTGCTCCTCTCACAACTTTTCTGATATATATTTGGTAATTATATATTTAAACATTATAAAATACACAACTTTTATGATACATATTTTGTAATTATATATTTAAACATTATAAAATACATTAAAAACAGTATAAGTGCTCGCTTTTGCAATAATACCACATAAATTTGCAGAAATGCCACACAAGTTGTCACTAAAACTTGATTGCAGGTACGTATTTATTTCAATCTAAAAAGTAAAATATTTTTTGTTTGTTTTTGACATAAATGTAAATAAAATCAAAACGAAAAAAAAAAACTAAACTAAAAACAACAACTGCAATAAGCAGATATGAATGGCGGGTATGTGTGTAAGAGAGTGTGTGTGTACGTACGTGAGTGAGTATGCTCGTTCCACATTGCATTTGTGCTCTAGTATCAGACTTTAATTTTGTTGTGTGGACATTTTCAGATTTATGCAGAATTTATTGATTTTATTTGCCAATTTCTATAAAAATGCTCTTTGTTGCAGTCACACGTGTGTGTTTTTGTATGTGTGTGTGCGCGCGTCTTTTCTACATAGCATTTGTGATCTAGTACCAGGCTTTCATTTCTGTGTGAAAATTTTAAGACCTATGCTGGATTTATTATTATTTTTTGACAAATTTAAAATATAATATTGACCCCAAAGACCATATTAGTAAAAAAAAAAAAATACATACCTTCAGAACAACCGAATTAAGCCCTTCTTTTTTTTTTTTATGTGAATACAGATAGAAAATGTTGAAAAGTCATAAAATCTTATTCCACTGAGATGAAGGGAAACATTTTTTAACTAAAGAAAGTTGATTGAGGTCTTACTGACCCCGATACTATTTCTAATCCATTCAAACTCATCTATCTAATGTTTCTTATCTTTCTATCTATAATCTGACTTTATCTATCTATCTATCTATCTATCTATCTAAAGTCTATCTGTCTTTCTGTCTATCTATCTATCTATAATCTGACTCTATCTATCTATCTATCTATCTATCTATCTATAATCTGACTTTATCTATCTATCTATAATCTGACTTTATCTATCTATCTATCTATAATCTGACTCTATCTATCTATGTGTCAAACTTTAAGCTTTTAAAACTACTTTAAACTTCAAACTATTTCTGACTGAAACCCATCAAACTTAAAACTTTTAACATTTTTCAAACTTAAACTTTTTAAACTTCTTAAACTTTTCAAACTTTTCAAACTTTCTGGTCCGTCTTTCTCAAGCCAACTTAAAGTTTGTCTCGACGAACTTTCCTATCTAGTTATTATTATTATATATTTTTATGTATCAGCTGTCAGAGTTTGTGCCAGGAGTCACGATCGTTTGTCGCCGTTTCTGCTGTAAATTACAGTTTTATTTTTAACTAAAAAATTTGATGATGCATATTATATACCAGCAAGCAGATGCGATCAGAATATGAACCCAATAAGCTAAATTGCATAATTATTTTCCCATAAAGAACATACACACAGATAAGGAGTGCCCAGCTGCTGCTAGCCAATACTGTATACGCACACACGCGCGGGCATACACAAACATATTTTTTTTAATGTATTTAATGTAACACTTTAGTTATTAACTAGTTGCTTGCATATTACTATATTAGCTGTTTATTAGTACTCATAAAGCACATACTATGCCTTATTATGCGTGATTTTACATCTTACCCTACCTGAACAGTAAGGAGTTTATTGAGGCAAAAGTCAACAGTATGGTAACAGTGAGAATTGGACCCAAAACTAAAGTGTATATATATATATATATATTAAAATAATCATGAGACCATTTTAATTGAGACACTTAAGTTTTTATTGATTTTTAATGTATTTTTATCATTAAATGATTTTTTATTTATGATCCTGAAGGATCTTTATTCACTCTTTATTAATCCTTTCCTTTGAACTGTATACAGTGAACTGTTGGATCCTGAAGGATGAAAAATTCTTAATCAAATATGGTGACAGTAGCCCACTTGTTTTTATCCACAAGTTCTGTCCAGAAGAAGAAGAAAGTATGGTCAAAATATTTGGTGTATATAATAATGTTACAATTAATGCCTCAGACTTGTAGGCCTAGAGCATTTACAGTACATGACATAAATGATATTTTCTAACAATGAATGCTTTCTATTAATATTATAAATGTATTATTACTGTTTTTCATTATAAAATAACAGTAAAAATTGTTTGCAACAAAACTTACGAAAATTACACGTAGTTTTGCAACGCATAAAAAAGGTATTACAGTTAAAACATTTTGCTACACTCACCATAGTTTAAGCATGCTATTTGTAGTAAAACCGTGACTATACAAATTGTAATAAAAAAAACCATTTCATTTCTCTGTGATCCCACATTTGCCCATTTTCATTTTTGTAGCTATTACAAAAATGATATACTTAATTGAACTGCCCAATTTCCATTCATCACTTTATTAATTTGCTTGCATGATATGAATGTAAAATAACCTGCCAAAATTTACATAACCTCAAAGCCGCAAGGATAAGATTACTGAATTTCTGATGTTTGTGTGTTGTACGGCTTTGCCTGCCATCAGTCAAGGCAAGGGAGTCTCATTAGAGAAAAAAAAAAATGGATGCGAAAATTATCGATATTACAAAAATAAATCAACGCAAGTATTACAAAATGTGACATTAAAAAGTGTAAAAGTTACTAGTTTTTATAAAGTAATTCTGTCCAACAGCGACACCCGCTGGTAAAGTTAAAAAGAACAGCTGAACATCAGTTGACAAATAAAATATGTTTGTATTGTTACTGCCTTTTGTTATTATTTTGGAATAAATGTAAAAATACGTAAAAACACTAACTTGATGAGATTTATTGGTTTTGATGAACAGAATATTACACAGTGTAAAAATACAAAATATAATTGTATTTGGCCTTTTTAATGTAATGTTTATTTAACCAGGGAAGGTAAGGTTATATACAGTGAGGAAAATAAGTATTTGAACACCCTGCTATTTTGCAAGTTCTCCCACTTAGAAATCATGGAGGGGTCTGAATTGTCATCGTAGGTGCATGTCCACTGTGAGAGACATAATCTAAAAAAAAAAATCCAGAAATCACAATGTATGATTTTTTAACTATTTATTTGTATGATACAGCTGCAAATAAGTATTTGAACACCTGTCTATCAGCTAGAATTCTGACCCTCAAAGACCTGTTAGTCTGCCTTTAAAATGTCCACCTCCACTCCATTTATTATCCTAAATTAGATGCACCTGTTTGAGGTCGTTAGCTGCATGAAGACACCTGTCCACCCCATACAATCAGTAAGAATCCAACTACTAACATGGCCAAGACCAAAGAGCTGTCCAAAGACACTAGAGACAAAATTGTACACCTCCACAAGGCTGGAAAGGGCTACGGGAAATTGCCAAGCAGCTTGGTGAAAAAGGTCCACTGTTGGAGCAATCATTAGAAAATAGAAGAAGCTAAACATGACTGTCAATCTCCCTCGGACTGGGGCTCCATGCAAGATCTCACCTCGTGGGGTCTCAATGATCCTAAGAAAGGTGAGAAATCAGCCCAGAACTACACGGGAGGAGCTGGTCAATGACCTGAAAAGAGCTGGGACCACCGTTTCCAAGGTTACTGTTGGTAATACACTAAGACGTCATGGTTTGAAATCATGCATGGCACGGAAGGTTCCCCTGCTTAAACCAGCACATGTCCAGGCCCGACTTAAGTTTGCCAATGACCATTTGGATGATCCAGAGGAGTCATGGGAGAAAGTCATGTGGTCAGATGAGACCAAAATAGAACTTTTGGTCATAATTCCACTAAACGTGTTTGGAGGAAGAAGAATGATGAGTACCATCCCAAGAACACCATCCCTACTGTGAAGCATGGGGTGGTAGCATCATGCTTTGGGGTGTTTTTCTGCACATGGGACAGGGCGACTGCACTGTATTAAGGAGAGGATGACCGGGGCCATGTATTGCGAGATTTTGGGGAACAACCTCCTTCCCTCAGTTAGAGCATTGAAGATGGGTCGAGGCTGGGTCTTCCAACATGACAATGACCAAGCACACAGCCAGGATAACCAAGGAGTGGCTCTGTAAGAAGCATATCAAGGTTCTGGCGTGGCCTAGCCAGTCTCCAGACCTAAACCCAATAGAGAATCTTTGGAGGGAGCTCAAACTCCGTGTTTCTCAGCGACAGGCCAGAAACCTGACTGATCTAGAGAAGATCTGTGTGGAGGAGGGCCAAAATCCCTCCTGCAGTGTGTGCAAACCTGGTGAAAACTACAGGAAACGTTTGACCTCTGTAATTGCAAACAAAGGCTACTGTACCAAATATTAACACTGATTTTCTCAGGTGTTCAAATACTTATTTGCAGCTGTATCATACAAATAAATAGTTAAAAAATCATACATTGTGATTTCTGGATTTTTTTTTTAGATTATGTCTCTCACAGTGGACATGCACCTACGATGACAATTTCAGACCCCTCCATGATTTCTAAGTGGGAGAACTTGCAAAATAGCAGGGTGTTCAAATACTTATTTTCCTCACTGTATATATATATATATATATATATATATTTATTAGTCATACACGAAGCCGGACGGTGCAGAATGTGCAAGACGGACTCATATAGAAGTAATAACTTACAACTTACCAGGAAATCCCTAATATGGACAAAAGCGTCCAGCTATCACTGTGTTTTCTGAATAAAAGGCAGAAACCTTTGGAAACGTGAAGACATTAAACACACGATTGCCACAATATATGGTTTATTTGTGTTTTTTCAGTCATCTCCAGGTAATAAATAAAGTATATGAACAATTCAGTGCTACTTGACATAGCATTTATTACAGTACAGAAACTATTCTGCCTTATATGTGATAAAAATGAAAAAAAAGTGTTTGTAGTACATTAACAAATCATTTATTGTTTATTGTCCAACAGTGTATCTGATTTCTAAGCCAATTAAAAAAAAGAAATAAGAGAAAAAAATAAAGTTTCCTATATTCCTAGTATGTATATATATATATATATATATATATATATATACTGTATATATGATGTGGTATGAATACTTTCGCAAGGCACTGTGTGTATGTATGTGTGTGTATGTATGTGTGTGTATGTATATATATATATATATATATACAGTGAGGAAAATAAGTATTTGAACACCCTGCTATTTTGCAAATTCTCCCACTTAGAAATCATGGAGGGTCTGAAATTGTCATCGTAGGTGCATGTCCACTGTGAGAGACATAATCTAAAAAAATCCAGAAATCACAATGTATGATTTTTAACTATTTATTTGTATGATACAGCTGCAAATAAGTATTTGAACACCTGAGAAAATCAATGTTAATATTTGGTACAGTAGCCTTTGTTTGCAATTACAGAGGTCAAACGTTTCCTGTAGTTTTCACCAGGTTTGCACACACTGCAGGAGGGATTTTGGCCCACTCCTCCACACAGATCTTCTCTAGATCAGTCAGGTTTCTGGCCTGTCGCTGAGAAACACGGAGTTTGAGCTCCCTCCAAAGATTCTCTATTGGGTTTAGGTCTGAGACTGGCTAGGCCACGCCAGAACCTTGATATGCTTCTTACAGAGCCACCCTTGGTTATCCTGGCTGTGTGCTTCGGTCATTGTCATGTTGGAAGACCCAGCCTCGACCCATCTTCAATGCTCTAACTGAGGGAAGGAGGTTGTTCCCAAAATCTCGCAATACATGGCCCCGGTCATCCTCTCCTTAATACAGTGCAGTCGCCCTGTCCCATGTGCAGAAAAACACCCCAAAGATGATGCTACCACCCCATGCTTCACAGTAGGGATGGTGTTCTTGGATGGTACTCATCATTCTTCTTCCTCCAAACACGTTTAGTGGAATTATGACCAAAAGTTCTATTTTGGTCTCATCTGACCACATGACTTTCTCCCATGAGTCCTCTGGATCATCCAAATGGTCATTGGCAAACTTAAGTCGGGCCTGGACATGTGCTGGTTTAAGCAGGGGAACCTTCCGTGCCATGCATGATTTTAAACCATGACGCCTTAGTGTATTACCAACAGTAACCTTGGAAACGGTGGTCCCAGCTCTTTTCAGGTCATTGACCAGCTCCTCCCGTGTAGTTCTGGGCTGATTTCTCACCTTTCTTAGGATCATTGAGACCCCACGAGGTGAGATCTTGCATGGAGCAAGTCATGTTTAGCTTCTTCCATTTTCTAATGATTGCTCCAACAGTGGACCTTTTTTCACCAAGCTGCTTGGCAATTTCCCCGTAGCCCTTTCCAGCCTTGTGGAGGTGTACAATTTTGTCTCTAGTGTCTTTGAACAGCTCCTTGGTCTTGGCCATGTTAGTAATTGGATTCTTACTGATTGTATGGGGTGGACAGGTGTCTTTATGCAGCTAACGACCTCAAACAGGTGCATCTAATTGAGGATAATAAATGGAGTGGAGGTGGACATTTTAAAGGCAGACTAACAGGTCTTTGAGGGTCAGAATTCTAGCTGATAGACAGGTGTTCAAATACTTATTTGCAGCTGTATCATATAAATAAATAGTTAAAAAATCATACATTGTATAAAAAATATATAATATAAAATATAATACTATCATAAAACAATTCCTCCAATTCACATCAGCATCTGCTTGTGACTGAACTACAGTCATGTTGTCCCTGCAGTGCTGTGTCTGGCAAGGTGTGAATGGCTTCTTCCTTATTTCCTTTCAACAGTGCCAACTGGGTTTCTAAACTGCCTATCTTCTTAAGCAAATCACGATATCCCATGTTTCTTTTGTGTGAAAAGTGACACTGTCTTGCCTTGTGTCCCATCCTTCCACAAGCAAAACAAACAACTTCCTGATCTTTCCTACCTTTCTCCAAACAATGCCTTGCTATGTGACCATCCTTTCCACATCCATGACAAACAAAGCTTTGATGATGTCTCTCATTGTCTTGACAATGCCTGGCAATGTGACCAGCTTTTCCACATGCATAACAGAGAGTAACACCTTCTGAATTTACTCTTTCAAATCTCCCTGGTCTCTGATGGAAAGCATTAGATAATCTAGAACATTTTCTCTTGCCAAAGGCAGCGACTGGATGTCTAGATTCTGCAGCTTTCATTTGACTTCTTGCATTGAAATGCTGTGTCATTTTGGAAATTATTTGCTTGTATGGTGTATTTACATCTACATGCAGAGCAATGGCTTCTCGCATGTGTGAACTGCTTTGTGCAATTAATGCAGACTTAAACATGAGATTTTGTTTAGTTGCATTGGGCAAACCACTGTAACAGCTAAACATTTCCCACAACCTAGACGCAAATGCTAGAGGATGCTCTCCAATTTCCATTGTCACCTCAGTTATCTTTCTCAAGTTAACCAAATCAGTCCCAGCAAGTCTAAGCAGAGCTTCTTTCCTTGCCCCTCTGTCTGCTCTTTTTTCACGAACCTCCTGTGAGAGAACACTAGTTAATGAGTGAGGGATGCAGATCATGAGAAGTCTACAAGCATCTTCATCTGACACACTATAAACATCCACTACCTTCTCCAGTTTTGACAAGAACTCTACAGGATCCATGTTATCAGGGTCAAAAGTACCCACTGCTGTAACAAGACTTTGAAAGTCCATAAAAGACAGCTGTCTAACAGCTTGGCCATTTTCAGTTCTTTGATCAAGAATCCTCTCATTTCCATTTCCATTTCTATTCTGTCTTGTTCGCACTGGTGCTACTGGGAACCTTACAGAATCATCTGAAGAATTATGTCGTTGACTAAAGGTTTCCTTGCAGTCATTCTCATCATAATCAGAATTGGATTGGGCATGTACCAACTGTCTAGCTGTCCCTTCATACAAACATCTAAATGTTTCCCTCTCTGTTTCGGACTTTGAAATTTCTTTTCTCAATTTCACTATCTGTTCCTTCAAAATGATCTCTTCAGCCTCGCAATTTCTCAATGAGATGACATTGTCATTGACTTGAGAATTTAGTAACTTGTTTTCAGTTTTCATTTCCTCTAATCTTTTCTTAGTTACCTTGTATGAGGCAAAAATAGCTTGAAGTGCATTAGCAACTTTTCCCTCTTTGTTTTTAGGCATTCTGAGACAATTTTTGAATTGAGACATAGCCCACTCGTAGGGGTCGTCTGCATTCTCTATCCCATCAAACATTCCTACAGAGCTGTGCTTAGCGATGTATTTAACTATCAGCTCTTCCATTTTCACAATCTTATTAAATTGTCTTCAGCAATTCAGTAGGCTTATTTTCCTTCACTGATTGAACATTATCTAGTTACTAAGATACCTGTCAGTCAAATTATTCACAGCTCCTGTGGTTTGGACGCAAATGAATAAAACAGCCACACTACGTCGGGCTTCTAAACCAAAATTTTCACTTCTTCGCAAATGGCCACACTCCGTCGGGCATTACACTTCACTACATTAAACCATTAAAAATGCAACACTGTCACAGTACGTCGGATAAAACCACACTACTTCGGGTTTTATGTTATATTTTTAAAACAGTTTACTTGGCCACAGTACATCGGGCAAATTAACACTGTTTTTGGGCTTTAAACTTCACAGAGTTACGGTGCGTCAGACTCACTATACTATAACACACAACAGTTATGAAATAATTCTGTGACCACACTGCGTCGGGTCAAATCAGTTGCTTTAGAATTTCATCAGAATTATCACAACTTTACAGTCGGTTTCAATTACGTTAGAAACTTACAATTTTAGACACAACAGATCTAATACAACTCTGCCACCACACTGCATTGGGTTGATTCAATTACTTTAGAATCTTAACACAATTATAAGAGACCAACAACAAGTTTCAGTTACTTTAGAAACTTTGACTTAAGCACTTTGCTTCAGTTCCTTTAGAAACAACAATTCCAATACAACTCTGCTACCACAGTGCGTCGGGCTGATTCAGTTCCGTTTGAATCTTTAAACAGAATTTGTACAAAATAGGCTTAAGAACTCCTCCTGCTAATACTGACTAAACCAAATTCTCTTCTGTTCTTACAATTTCTTTTCTAGATTTTTTTAAAACGAGGGGGTTCCTTGACAAAAACAGCATATAATAAAGAAACCGCTTTTCTCACCTTTCCCTGCTTTTTCGGAAAACCCTCGCTGGGTGGCTCGCCAATGTAAGAAAAAGTAATGAGGACGATGAAGATCTTGATGAAGATGTTTATTGCAGCATAGCAGTGACAAAGCACATGTAGTACCTTGGGTTCAGCGGAGTCGGAATGAACCCAGAACATCCTAAGCACAAACCTTTTATACAGTTACAGTTGCTCCTGTTATTACAGCTGTGGTCTGCATGTTAATTAAGGTCTGACACCCCTTTGTCTGAGGTAGTTCTCGGTGTCCCACACCCGCACCCATTCTACAATTGGTGACCATTTGCTCAGGATGTGATCATCACAAATGGTCTACAAACAACATAACTGTTGACTTTCTTCTTTTCTATAATAATTAAGCCATTTTGGGAAATTAGCATGATCAAACATATTGTGGAGTGGAAGCTGGGTCGAGGCAGACTATAATTTCTTACAACATGCACCTACGATGACAATTTCAGACCCCTTCATGATTTCTAAGTGGGAGAACTTGCAAAATAGCAGGGTGTTCAAATACTTATTTTCCTCACTGTATATATATATTGTGACGGGAGGAGCCAACGACAGACACAGTGGGTGTGGCGTCAGGCCTCGGAGAGGCTTTTATTAAACAAAATTACTAAAATAAAGTGTCCAAGGGAAGAAGTGTCCAACAAAACGGGGGATCTGGTGTCCTCGTTGTGCTGCGGGGCTCGTGAAGGAGGGCAGTGTTCACAAGGGGAAGGGTCCAGGGAAGGGGCGGAGTCCGGTGGCCGCACGCGCTCCCGCTCTGGTCCGGTTTACGAGGGGCGGCGGCTTCTTCTGAGCGGCGGCTCTTCCTCTTCTTCCTCGGCCTTTGGCGGGACTTGATCGGCCCAGCATCCTGGCCCGACGGTTGTAATACGGGTGCGGCGTTCTCCCGGACCGCGGGTTCTGCAGCTCACATCTCCGGTGGCGCGATGTCCCTCTACGCACCCTTCCTGGACCCACGAGGACACCAGCGTGCATGCACGGGGAAGAGACCGGTCTCGAGGAGAGGCGCGCTGGGCATTTAACAGCGGCGGTGATGAGGCTTCATTCAGTCCAGCTGTGCCTCATCACACGCCGCCAGCCCGCGTTGATCCCACGCCCCTCCTCTCATCCACCCACTCCAGTCGGGAGCCTGGTGAAGAGCGGCGAATAAGGGACGGGGTGGTGATGATGATGAGGGGGAGGGCCACCGATCCGTCACAATATATATATATATATATATATATATATATATATATATATATAACATTTATGTCCCCCTCACTTCTGAAATGATGGGTATGCACCTGTATATAGTATACACGTGCTTATATACTGTCTATACAGCTAAGCACTCCTTATGTGTATGTTCTTTATGGGAAAATGCTTATGCAATTTAGCTTATTGGGTTCATATTCTGGTCGCAGCAGAAACGGCGACAAACGATCGTGACTCCTGGCACGAACTCTGGCAGCTGATACATAAAAATGTACAATAATAATAACAATAATAATAAATAACACACCTGTGGGAACTTTGCCTTAATATTTTAAAACACCATCGCTCGCCACTGAGAACAGTGTAGTTTTTACCGAGCAAACAGCAGAAACGGAGAGAAAAACCGTGGCAGCTGCCACGAGAAATATGGCAGCTGCCAGAAATGCATAGTCTCTATTATTTTATAATTACAACTGATAAGCTGAACTGTCAAATCTATGCAAAAAAAAAAAAAAATGCGTATTTAGATTTGAATGTATTGTACAAAGCAAGCTACTAGAAATAAACTTACAATGAAAAATACACATTAAGGGGCATTAGACACATTTTAATCTTAATAGAGGAATATTTGTTGTACAAAAAAATGAATTTAGCGACGCAATAAATCGTTTACTTGACCGCAACATACTGTTAATTAAATCAATATCGTTCTCTACATTATGCAGCGGCACCCAGCGGCAGGTGTCAGTCACTACCGAAGGTGCGACACGCACCGCGACAATGTCCGTGACATGTGTCACAGGTTTTAGTGACACATGCCACTCTCTACTGGCACATGCCACTGAAAACCGGAAGTGCCACCGGAAGTGTCACTGAGCATAGTGGCATGTGCCAATGGCATCTGTGCTTCAGATGTCACGTCACATAATGTTAAAACTGCCTCTCCAGAAACGGCCTGGCAGCTGCCGTGGATGCCACCGGAAGTGGCGCTGCGACCTGCCGCTGTCAGGGAGAGCGCCAGCTCCTGCAGCTCTATTTTCATTCTGTGCATTTTAAACGGTCCTGTTTCAGTATTACGGGGAAAGAAACTGCTCCAAACGTTTCAGAGAGTCAGTGAGATGTTCCTCGTTCAGACTGTCAGCCCAAATCCGATTTTGTGCATATCCGGATGGAATCGGATTTGAATAACTGACTGTCCACACAGCATATCGCAACTGTTCATATCCGATTTGTGTGTCCATAAGTGCTCATTCGTTTTTACTTAATGTGCATTGGTTTCTATGGTAATGCCGTTGCCTTGTTATGACTATGCTAAAAACAACAATACAGTTTGTAATACAGATGTCGTCTTACCATCGCGGTTGCGCTGTAATATTATATTTCGTCTTGTGAGGCAGCGGCAGAAACGCAGGAAGCTTAAATGTGCGGCTTTATTCCGTGATGCGGTCTCCGCTACTTTGCTTTTTTTTCTTCTTCTTCTTCTTTTTTTTTTTTTTTTGGTCTCTTCTACTTTCAAAACACAAAGAGGTAACGTTATGTATACTAGCAGTATATTGTTTTTTTCCCGCTTGACTTGCACTTCGCAACGACACAAGCTTCTGCAAAGATGTTAAGCATGTTTTCTGCAAAAACGTCTGACGTGTTTACGTTTTACGTGGCGTGAGGACGTGAAAAAGCTACGCTAAATCCGATCTGACCGTTCAGACTGAAACGGATTTCCAGAAATGCGATTTGAATAGGATTCCAAACCACATACGAATGTAGCTCGAAACGGATTTGCAGAAATCGGGTTTCATGTAGTTCGTTGCCGTTCAGACTATTTAAATATGATCGGATTTCAATCGGATTTGGGCCGACAGTCTGAATCACGATCGCTTTCAGAACATATTGAAAAGAACCGACTTAGGAGAATGATTCACTCTCTAGTTTTGTTTCCTATAAACGATTATTTGAAAACTGGCGACATAACCTTAACCTCTAACAGAGACGCTGCTATCAATAACATGTCTTTAATTTTTATATGAAAGTACTCCATAACTCCCATTACGTTTTCGGTTTACCTGCACTTGCTATTGTTTGAATGAGGTAAATTCTTCTCCGTAGTTTACCGATAGATGGCAGTCTACTAAAACGGACTGGTTAACAGGCAGAAGAGGAAGAATTTTGGCCCTCATTCATTGGTCACTGTAGAGGCGGCGGGTACTACATGAAAGAAGTTAGGGACAGTCACTAACATTTCTGTTATGAGGTTAAATCAGAAAACTGTTATTTTCCGAACCGAAAACGTCTTTTGAATCCCCTTCACTCTGAGGAGAATGTAAAACAGAGGGAGTCTGATAATGGACGCGGCGCGGTGCAGTGTGGAGTATATATCTGAGTTCAGTGACTGTCAGCCTCACTCAGTGCGCATCATTCAGGACGGCACGAGTCTTTTCTTGACCAGCGGAGACAGAGATGTGCTCATATTCAATATCCAGGAGAGGAGAGTCACGGCAAGTGGATGTCTGTTCTCACTGTGTCTTAACTACACGACTTTCAACCATGCTCACTTAAAACATGTTGTTTTTCAGACCGTGATGCAGTTTGATGCTTCAGTAATGAATTTGGCATTAAGTGACGATACACATCGACTTTATGCACTTTGCGCCAACGGTGGGCTTTACTGCGCTCCTTTACCACCACAGCTCAGGTAGAAATACAGATGATCAGTTACTATTAAATATGCATGTACGTGTGTGTAATTTACGTACAACATTTACCGGAAAACAGACCAAAAATACTGCTGATTTATATTGCACTACACAGATTTTTGCCCAATCAAAATGTTTTGCCTTTTCCCTCCTAGTTCTTCCTCTGTCTTGGTGAACAAGAGTACTGACAGTGTGCTGTATACTGTACAAGATGATTCCATTGTCCTGAAAAATGCCAGTCTGCAAGTGTTCACCATAGTCAAGAAGATCCTTGTGACTCTTAGCCTTCACAACTCTGTCTGGAGTTTTGATCTCTACGAAGAGCCTGAATCCAGACCCCTTCATAAACTTGCAAGTTTCCAGGTTGTAACTCTTAACACATGTTGTTTAAACATAACAGAGAAAGATAAAAGCATGAGTTCACCTCCAGTACTGACTTGCATCTACCCTGAAGGCTCCACATCAGTCAGCACTCACCAGTCTGACCTTCATTCTCAGCTTGAGCCCCGTCTTTTCAGGCTCTTATTTGGAGTGGACGCCTCTTTAGTCAATTCTCCAGTCATTCTGTGTGGTTTACCTGATGGACGTATTTGCTGCTTTCCTTTGCTCGTTCCCACCCTTGCTGGTCCTAGAGGAGAACAGAGATCTCCGGTCAGAGTCCTTCAGAGCTTAGAGCAGCCAGTCGTATTTATTGGAACCTGCATCTCTGGAGAACATGGACCTCAGTGTCTTGTTGCAGTTGGTCAAAGAGGCAAACTTCTAATGGTCAGAAGCAAACAAGCAAGCTTGGAAGGAAAAAAGGCAGATTATAGTAAGACTGAATTAAAATGCTTTCATTACACATACACTTGACATTGCCCTAGTCTTTATTTGATTTGATTGTCAATTATATATCTTTTCAGAATCTAGTAAACTTGAGCCAATTTATTATAAATGTACTCTTTTTCATACTTGTTTCATATGGTTTATATAACCTTTCTACAATTTTCAGGAGAGGTTTCAGTTTAATGACAGAAAAGATGTCATGTGGTGTGACCAAATAAGAAGTATTTTAAGTATTTCCTTATAGCTTGAACACATATGAGTGTACACGTATATTAAAAAATATTTTCAAAAAACTTATTTTTATTGCTCCATATCATGACTTCACAAATATAAATACTGTTTTGGAGAGTGGGTTAAACCACATGACATTTTACAACCTCATCTAACATTGCCTTGACTTGGCAGACAAAAATTGCTAAGTAGTGAAGCAGTTTTTAATATTTTTATAAGAGATAATAGTAACACATCGTGCCAAACTACTTGAGATTAAGATTTACATTATTATTATTTTTTTTTAATGAATAATTTTTTCCCTTCATTTTGTTATCAGGGCAGTTGTATCACCCTGATGTTTTTGACTGTATACCCCTAAAAATATCAAAATTACTGTACTTGCGAATTGTATTATGAATAATTATTTTTTTTATAAATTATAGATAAGTTTTGGTAATCTGTTAAATTCACATTTTACAGGCTTCAATGAACATAGTGTACGAGGTCCAGTGCTGTGTGCCTGTGTTGCTGATAAGTGGCTGTACTACAGTTCTCTCAACGATCTGCATGCTCTTCAGCTCACCACAGCATCATCTTCATCAGAAACAACAGGATCTGAGTCTCAACTGCAAGCTCTGACCTCAGACAGTCTTGGTGTATGCAGGGTTATAGCACTTGTTGGGCCATATACTAACTCCGCAGGTACAGTACATTAATTTTGATAAATCTCTGTTGTTTACCAGGATTTGCCAGTGATTTAAGTCACTAACACAAAGTGTTTGTTTTTAAATTTTAAGGATCTAAGAAGTTTTTCGCAGTATCTTTGAGTGGAAGACTTCTTTTTGTGAACCTTCCTCAAGGATCTGAAAACGGAAATGTTCCCAGGTTGCCCTCATCTCTGGCAGGCCAGAGAGTGAAGGACCTCCTGGCTTCCATCGCAAACATTTGGGAGAGGTCTGTTTCATGCTTCATCATTGAAAAGACTACTGGTTTTCCAGCAGCAATTACTAAATGTCCGATTTTGAGTTGTTTTTATATATTTAAACTTTATAATATGATAATTATAATCATAGTTGCTCTTGAAAAAAAATCTAAATTTTTTTAAACAAAAAAAAAACGTTTTGTTTGTTTTAACGGTTACAAATATTGTCACATCATTGACTCTTATTTTTATTTATTTTTTATTTTTACAATCTTCTGCAGGGCAGAATCCTTGAAACACAAGCTTCAGGAGAAAAATGAGTCTCTCAAACGTCTTAATCAAGTCATAAACGTTTGCAGCCTACTTTTGGACAACCACGGGAATGAAACGGTGTGTAATGTGGGCACCAAACTTCCAATCAGCTGTATTGGTGTAGCTAGATGGAGCTCATTGCTCCAAAGAGACTCGTTGACTCTGACATGTGTACTTGAAAATTCAAGTGAATGTACATTGGAACATGGCTGGACTTTGTGCATTCAGGTCCACCCATTATCCAAGGGTCCAAATATGGAGGGCTCATCGAGGACATACTCATTCCCATTCAAGAAACTGGATTCTGGTCAGAAACTGGATGTAACCATTCCTCTTGAAAGCACTGGTGGGCTGTCTCTGCCAGTGAAAGTCTACTGTTCTCTCGTCTTCTCCCTTTCTGCTCTGTTTAGTCCTGAAGCATCTTCTCCTGGTGTTTCTCAGCTCCTGACAGAGATGGGCTCCATCAGTGCACCTTTGAGTACTTTAACAGTGGACTGGCTTGATGCTTTAAGGCTAGAGGATTGTAACATCAGACACAATACTGTCACGGATGGCATCCAAGCCTTCCTGCATTCCAGAGGAGTGTTAACCAAGGATTCTGATGCTACTACCAAGTCAGGACCCATCACAGTGATGGTCAGGGTATCATCAGAGCTTCTAAAGGCCAAACTGCACCTCTCAGCAACCAGCAGTCCAGAAACATGCGTGTCTGTGCTAAACTGGCTGGTCTCACCTGAGGCCATAGGACAACCGTCAGTACAAAGTCCAGTGATTTGTGCCTACAGCCCAGATCGATGCTCTGTCAAGATTCTGGTCAAAGAGGTGCTGACTTTATACTACTGATTATTTATTTATGATCATAAAGTCTGTAATTTAGAATGAGTTACGCATGTCTTTCCTCAAGGTAACACTGGGAGATTTCTGTTCTGATGGACCTCTCGAAGTCTTGGAGATTCAGGTGGAAAGTACATCTGTGGCAGCGGTGTGTGGACTGCATCATGCCATTCTAAGGCGCCTTCAGGTATTTTTATAATAAAGTATTTCCATTTTTTGAATATGGATTTACAATTGAATCTAACTTGGATCATGGCATTTTCAACAGGTCTTGCTCAGAGACTCGGTTGTGAAATGTGGTCATACAAAACAGTTAAAGGCACAGAGCTTGTTTGAAGCCATACGGCATGTTGAGGTGGATCTGATTCCCTTCCATTTATTTCTTTATTACACTTTTACACTGTGATTAGTATTAATTAACATGTATCACACAGTTTTGCTTAAATCATATGAAACAATAACAGTTTTTTTCTATTGTCAGTCTCTCTTTAAAGACCTTCAGGATGCTCAGAATCAAGCAGCTCTTGGTGGCACAATGAAGATGAATAAGAACTCCGAGGTCCTGTTCCGCATTTTTCTGCAGCTGAGGGCAAATCCACTGGTCATTCTCTGATTGAAGTACACCATCAGAAGCTTTTATTAATTAATTTTTTTTTTTTAATACAGTAGAGGTTGTTATTTATGGAAGCCTATTTCCTCCACTGAATAATAAAATTAAAAAGGGTAACTGTGACTTTATCTCACAATTGACTTTTTTTTTCTCTCAATTGCGAGTTTACATCTCGTAATTCGGACTTTTTTTCCTCACAATTTCATGATATAAACTTTTAGAATTGTGAGATATAAACTCGCAACTGCGAGTTATAAAGTCCAGTTCTGAGGAGGAAAAAAGGCTTATATGTTCTCGCAATTGCGAGTTATAATGTCAGAATTGTGAGATATAACTCGCAATTCTGAGAACATATCAGTCTTTTTTCCTCCTCAGAACTGGACTTTATAACTCGCAGTTGCGAGTTTATATCTCACAATTCTAAGAAAAATGGCAGAATTGTGAGATGAAAAAGTCGCAATTACGGAAATGGGCTTCCATAGTTATTCCATACTTGTTTTACTTTTAGGAAACAAATCCCTTGCTTTCCTTTTTGTGTGTCCCATTGATCATAATTTATTCCGTAAGCAATGAAACACTATATACAAACAGAGGTATGGAGAAAAATACAGAGAAAGAAAAAAACATTTAAAAAACCTTCTAGAATGTGTTGTTAAATCTACATGAAAGGCAGTCTGTGAGAGTGTACTAAAGTCTCTGTAAAATGTAAAATACATCAAAATATCTGATACTTTAGTCTGCTGGTTGTGTCTCCAGATTGAAAAGCTTTTCTCTGAGTCGATGGTATCTTCCTCCTTTAGCCATGAGCTGCTGGTGTGTTCCCTGCTCCACGACTTCACCTCCCTCCATGAAGATAATGTGGTCTGCTTTCTCTACAGTCTCCAAACGATGAGCTATCACCAGTACTGTCTGATCTGTTATGTTATTGAGCACATCTTGAACCTGGAACATAAAATCATGAATAGAACCTCAGAATGTATCGTGTTGCAGCAGATTAAAAATAACATGCAGCTGCTTAAGATTTTAAGATTGTAGTATTAATTCCAGAGGAGTCCGTACTGCTTGTTGGGTGCTGCAGTCCATGTGGCTGGTGGCCTCGTCGAAGATCAGAATCTGTGGGTTCCTTATCAGAGCTCTGGCTATGGCAATGCACTGCTTCTGCCCTGCGGACAGCTGGCCACCACACTCACCAACATCTATAGAGAAAGCATCCAGATTTAATATACTCATTTTAGAGAGTTTTTGTTATTTATGGAATAGCACAATATATCCATATTGTTTATTAGACAATGTCTAGTTTGATCTACCTGTGTCATATCCTTGTTCCAATTTGCATATGAAGTTGTGAGCGTTGGCTTTCTGAGCAGCTTCTTTTACTCTTTCAAGTGTGCAGTCCTTCAAACCGTATTCAATATTATATCTCACAGAGCCAGAGAAAAGCACAGGATCCTGGGATACCATTGCCACCTAAGCCAAATAAAAGAGAATGATGTATCAATTTGCAAACTATTAATTTCACCGAACCATCTAACAGAATTGGATGTTTGCAGATCTGTCCTCAAGTTACATGGTTATAAATGCTGGTGTATCATCCCTTGCCTTTTCATGCAAGTATTGGTGTTGGTAGTGGTACAGAGGTTCACCATCCAGTAACACCTCACCGTCCTTTGGTTCATAAAACCTCTGCAGCAAGCAGACGCAAGAGGTCTTCCCACCACCAGAAGGTCCTACCAATGCCGTCAGCTTCCCTGGACTCAATTCCAGTGTAACAGACTGCAACAATTCAACAATGAGTACATGCAAATCCAATGAGTTCTCTGATTAGCTTTTGCAGTATAGACAAAAACATACCTTAAGTGCTTTTTCGTTAGGGCGAGAGTGGTAGGAAAAAGTGACCTTTTCAAAGGTCAGTCTTCCCTTAAGCTTCTCTGGGGCCAAATCACCTGCCTCTCTCATCTGTGGCTTCCTGTCAAGCAGCTGGAAGACCTTGACTGCGGATCCCACAGTATTCAGCATGTCTCCATAGATGTATACAAGATGCTGAGAATGTACAGAATTTAGTCTCTCTAAAAAAAAAAAGTCATATTACTTTAAAATTCTCCCTGCCAGTCATACCTTCATGTTGGTCACCATGTCCTTCTGATAGAACACAAATGCAAGGAGGCTGCCGCTGCTAAGCTGTCCAGAGGAGATGAGATTTCGGCCTTGGAACAGCATTGCTACCTTCAAGCCTACTGTAATGAACTAAAATATAATGAAAGTAGAATCAATGAAACAATATTTTGGAGACCGGTGCATGCAACTTAGGACTGTATATGATTTACCCTGCGCATTAAGAGATGGATGGCACTGTAGATGCCTTTACGCCTCAGAACCTGGAGCTTCCTGTTGAGAGTCTGTTCATATCGCTGTTGCTCCTGCCGCTCTGCCTTAAAACTGCGCACAGTCTTCATTGACCCAATGACAGAAGATGCCAACTCTGTAGTCTCTGCATTACAGTCTTGCAGCTCTTTGGCTGTTTTCTGATCAGAAAGGTGAGGCATTTTGAATTCATTGTGGTCTACCCCTAACTGTTTTTTTTTTTTGGTTTGTTGAAAGAAATTTCAGGAGGGGCCAAAGCACAGCTTTATGAAGCTGTGTGAAACCAACATGAGAAGGTTTACTAACCTGGGAGATATTGTTGTATGAATTCTGAATGAAAGCAAGAAGTGGCATTTCGATGCAGGTGAGAAGGGTTAACTGCCAGGATAGGTTCAGCATAAAGAACAGCATGCCACATGTCTTCACCGAACTCCGCAGTAACACATTCACATTCATGGCCACAGAACGCCCCATTTTATCAGTGTCAGAGATCAAACGTGAAGTGAGACTACCTGTAAGAGAGAAAATGATTAAAAAATATATATATTATCACAAATGTACTATTTAGTAGCTTTGTCTACTTTCAAAATCACATGCAAATATGCAGCAGAATGCAGTCTCACAAAACGTGTTTGTAATCTTCTGGGGATCTTCAATCATTTTATGCTTTGAATTTTTTTAATGTTTTATATTTTTGGAATGGTACCAAACTTAGTGACTCTTAGTGACACTTGCTATTTGAAAACACAAAAAATAGACTGAGTTCTGAGGCAGCTGGGATAAAGAGTCCATTCCAAAGGTTGGAGTTCCACTCCGATGAATCAAGTCCTCAGAAGAGCCAATTCAGTTATACTGTGGTAAGCCTTTTTTTTTTAAAGTAAAGCCTCTGGGCTTTACTTGACACTGCATACTATTGATTGGATTTTGAGCATAGCACTCAGAAGTGGGGGCAGATGAATGCAAGCTTAGAAGGGTGGGGTTTCAGCTGAAAAAAGTCCAGCATACGTCACCAGAGAGAAGTCAGTAATTTTCACTGAAAGATCCAGTTTTGACATAAAAAAAAAAAAATCATGAATGAACTGTTCACAATGACATCTAAAACATGCATTTAGAAAATAGATAAAGTGAGCTAAACCAACTGAAGTGAAGGGACAGGTACCTGGTTTGTTTTCTTCAAAGAAGCTTATCTCCTGCTTCATGAGGTTCTGGAACAGCATGTGTCGTATTCTTTTGTTGAGTCTGCTGAGGCTACACATGAACATCCCGCCACGCATACCACTGAACATAGAGCTTAAAGACACAACAAATGAACAATTAATTCCAAAAACAAGACAAGTTTGCACAAGAACGCATTCATTTTTAACATATTTGCCTTGCAGTGATGTTACACTGACCTTCCAAGTGAGCACAATGCCATGAGTCCAATAGCCCATGAGAAATTGGTGTGCTGGTACTTTCCACTCAATATGTCAATAACTTTGCCAATGCAGTATGGGATGAATGTCTCAACTATTAAAGAAAAACAGGTTCACATTGTATCATGGAAACTTTAGTTTGAATTTCTCTGGATCTAGTTCCTAGTTTTTTCTATGTAGTTAAAAAAATACACTGAAATCAAGGTTTGGATTTAAAATCAAGAACTAATTCAGACAATATTATAGTTTCCTCAACCAGGAGAAACACTCACACAATGCTGCCAGGCTGAGGAAGAGGAAGGCCGCCCCTAGATGAAGATAGTCAGGCCTGGAGTACCGAATGACCCTCATTAGAAGCGCTTTGGCCTCTTCATCTTTCTTATGGTTTCTGGCACCCTTAGATGATGCACCATGTGGGAAGGCCATCTCCCACACAATATATATGTGAGTAGATATAGCAGAGCTCAGGATCACCATGCCAGGATCAGGAACAGGGCTGAAGCCTCTCACAGTCCCATGCAGCATTGTCTGCATACTGTCAAACACTGGAGGTAGGAAGCTCAATAGGGCTATCCAGCGTTTCAGAAGAGGCTGGATGCTGGTGTCCGCAAAGATTGTGCTCAATGAATAAAGCACAACGCAGCTGATGACCCTGAGAGCCCACAGGCCCCATAGATCCAGACTGCCTTCTCCATCCAGCCACAGCAGTGTAGCCCACACACAAGCCCAGATGACAAAATCACAGCACAACAGGCAGAAATGCACTGCTGCAGTTCTATAGATGGGGTGAGCCCTTGAGGACATCTTAAAACTGAAAAGATAAAGATGAATCAGATAAACCAGTCTAGAATGGTTTCAAAGCCTGGCAACACTAGTCTGTTGGCTGGTTTTAGAGGGGTTTTAACTAACGGGCAAGCTGGTCTCTTGGTGTGACCCACTGAAAACCCATTTAAGCCTACAATCTAAGACTAGCAAACCGGCTTTGGCTGGTTTACAATGTTTTCAGCAGCATCAATCTTCTTTAGTGCGTCTAGATATAGCAAATAAGCGCTAAACAACATAAACAATACAAGTCTTCTTACCATTAGCTGTTCTCGTAGCATTTTGTCGTAAGATCACTTTTGGTTTCACTTTCACTTGTGGGCGGTGTCAAAACTGTTTTTCAGTTTCATTACGCATTAATAAGACTCGATTTAGAAAATGCATTAAATAACCGCATAGTTTACTTAAAACGAGGTAGTGTAAACACGTTTTTATCTCATATTGCTACTGTATGTAGGGCTTATCATGACAGCAGACAGCTACAAGACGTCGGTTGTTGACTCACCGGCAGAGGACGCTGTTTGGCGCATGTTTGTTCTTCAGGTGACCAGCAGAGAGCGCTGTTTAATAAAGATCATGAATTATATAGGTGATTTCATGAATGAGCAGCCCTTTGTTTCTTTTGTGAGCAAGTGTGTAAACAAGGATTTTAACAATGAAGCTGACACTAACATTTACTATCATTATAGGCAATTTTTAAACGTATGAGGAAACGTTTCAAGCCATAGTTATAATTTGCTTGCGATAACAGAATTCAATTTACTAACACTTTGTCTGACACATTGTTTGTCTGATAGAATTTTCTTCAAACAAATCTATGGAATGATCACACAAATGTTGGACTTTTCTGTAAACATTAACTAGAAAGTGAAGATGAGTTACCCAGATAAAAAATAAAATATAATACAAAATTACGCTTGTTCACTGATAGTAAAAGAAAAAACAGAGCATTTATCTGCTAATCTTTATTATTAAATTTAAATTGAGTACAGAAATAAACTTTTTTATTGTAGTAAATACTTTGTATTATACACTATGATATAAATGATAGTCTCTCAGGGGGCTTGTAGGCCTTTCTGCTTATATAAGTTGGTCATTTGCTTTGGCAAAGTAACAAAACAACAGAGCAACTAAGACAACCAACAACAGTTTACATGAGTTTACATATAAATCAGCATGAAGTGAAACGTGACACTCGTAATTCATGACACTCAGTAAAAATAGGCCCTTTGCACCCTTGGTTCAAACACAATCTTATTCAGTACTATCTCATGAAACTAACAAACAAACAAATATTTAAGTATTGTCATACTCAAGCACTTGCTGAGAGCCAGAAAACATGAAGTCTGAGTTTTAAATCTTGGTTAAAGAATGTCTGTAACTTGTACTGAGAAAACCTTATGAGCTTATGTGCAATAATAGCAAAACAATGTTCTACTGATTTATTATACAGTACCTTTCCTACCCTTTGGGAACCGGATGTGTGGAGGCAACAGACCAACAATCTTCCTTAAGGGTCAGGTCTTTCAGTGCATGGTCTTATGACACAAAAAGTGTATAAAACAACACAGTGTGATATATACTACTGTTCAAACATTTGAGGTCAGCAAGATTTTTTAAAAGAAATTAATACTTTTATTCAGCAAGGAGACATTCAATTAAAAGTCTGAAAATGTCTATTTCAAGTAAGTGCTGTTCTTTTGAATTTACAAAAAAATCAAAAGAAGTAAGCAACTTGACTGTTTTTAACATTTATAATAATAATAAATGTTTCTTGAGCACCAGATGGTTTCTGAAGGATCATATGACACTGAATACCAGAGTAATGGCTGTTAAAAATCCAGCTTTACCATCACAGTAATAATCTACATTTTAAAATATATGAAAATAGAAAAGTGTTATTTAAAATTGTAATAATATTTCACAATATTACTGATTTTACTGTATTTTTAAACATATAAAAGCAGACTTGTGAGCATAACAGGCTTCTTTCAAAAATGTTATCAACCTCAAACTGTTGAAGAGTAGTGTAACTGGCAAAAAAAATGAGGAAATTGAATAGCATAAGCATGAGATGAAAAAAAATCTGTCACAATGCTCAACATTTCCTGACTTGAAATAGCTTAATTTCCTGGGCAAACAACTTCAGCATTGAATGAAGAAGCGTATATAATATTTACTTGAATTCAAAGGACTGCATTAACGGATGTCATTGTTGTGCCATGGCACTAATATACTGTATAAGGCAAACCAGTGATGCGAGACAGGATGTTTACAAAAGCCAGTGTCATATAACAACATACTGTACAAAACAACCAGGGTTTGATGCTGAAATAAAACGGTTATAAACAGCGCATTCTGTGCTACTAATAAATGGCAAAGAAACATATTTTTGTACCTGATACGAATAACGATTACAAAGAACACTGATCCAGGTCATACATTTGTGACTGTTTCTGCCTCTGATGATGGGTTATTTGTCTTGTCCACATCTGTAGGCACACTGCTGTACTGGCAGTCCATGGCCAAATTGACAGCAGGCTTAGCTGCAGACCCAGACGCTGGTGAACTGTTCTTCTGGGCTGCATCACGGGAGTCCAGCCAGTAAAAGGAAACCATAAGGAACAGAGCTGATAAGGCCACCGAGATGCTGCAGGCCACAAACACATATGTGTACTGGTCAGTCCGGTCCACAAGGATTCCTGGAACACAGGTGCAGAGATATTACAGATCTATTACAAGATCTACATATGTGCAAATACAATAACAAATCTGCTCTATCATCATTATTTTGAAAATAACCACCAAAACATGAGTCATGCATGAGGGGGGTAGGATACAGGTGAGCCTTAAGCCAGAAACGTGTACTTAGTAGTACTCCAAGGTGCTAGGCAGTGCTTGACCCAACTAAGGAAAAAGTGTGTGTGTGAAAAAGAATGGTCAGTTTGACCAGATTGAGCCTTTACTCCTACCAACACGTAAATCCAGATTAGTGCTGTTACAATGGAGCACACATTCCATTCTTTTTACTCAAACACAGGCATAAACCTCCTCACTGATAGTTACACAATCGCACATTTATTTCATTCTGGACCATAGTGATTTCTTCTTTGACAAGCGTGTTTGGGAATGTCTGTGAATTAATTTTGAAAATGAGACGTGACAGGAAAGAACATTCATTTCCTGATCTGAGCCAGATATAAACCAGGGATATTTGGAGGCAGATATTTACAGTACCTACAACCCTTCGTTCAAAAATGTTTCTCGACAATGAAGCAGCTCTTTATTGCCTGTGCAGGTTGTGAATGACTGTCTACTGCAGGCAATGGCCATTAACATCTACATATCCATAACACTATCAAAAAAATTTATCAAAATATGAGTACACTTTTTTTGATGGCGGGATTGGCCCTAGTAGTGATGAAAGCCAAGTGCTTGTTGTCTCAAGTCTAGGGCAGGCACAGATGTTGAAATACCAGCATGACCACATTTACAACAGTCTCTGTCTGTTTTAAAGGATGGTCTCTGGAGTTTAGATGCCTATAGATCATGTTTGGGAGTCATACATGTTCAGACAGTGACATAACACATAAGGTTTTCGTGTTACCTGCGAGAGGAGGTCCAATTAGCAGCGTAACACTTTCCATGATAGACAACAGGCCGAGCGCAGATGGGAATCGATTCATCTCCACCGTGTCCATCAGGACGGTGAACATCAGTGAGCCTACCACGCTCATGGACAGTCCGTAGGTCAGCACATACATTAACAGCACTGGGAAACTGGCGGAAATGCAGCAGATACTATTACTGAGTCCATTTACGAGGAGTGCCGCTGAGAAAACGTAGATGTGTCGACCTTTAAACCAGGATAGGCTGAAGAGCACTCCGACAGGAGGACGCACAAGGATGTTGACAAAGCCCAGGATGGAGAGCAGCAGGGCGGCTCGGCTTGGATCCATTTTGTGAGCTGTTGCGTACGGGACGAGGTAAATAAGCGGCACCACAAACCCCAGCATCATCCAAGTGATCCCCAGTGAAAACACTCGAAATCGCAGGTTACTACAGAAGAGGTCAAAGGCCATGTGTTTTCTGAGGGATGATGCTAAACCTTGAGAGATCCCCAGCACACATCCCTTTTTGCCTGCGGGTCTGGGACCGTTGCTCATCACCTCTGACTTTCTGGGCTTGCGAGGCCTGACGGGTCTCATAACGGCTCCGCAAACAGAGCAGTTGAGCAGCACGGCACCGAGTACCAGAAAGCTCCCTCTCCAGCCCAGCGTATTCTGCAGATAGTCACCTAAAAAAGGTAATGTAGACAGACCCAGAGCAGTACCAGTGGAGGACATGGCATTGGCAAAAGGACGACGGCGCACAAAGTAGTGGCCAAGTATTGTGACCGCGGGCTGGAAGCTGAAACAGAAACCCAGACCTGAGAAGCAAACAGAGGTATGAATTATATAGAACTGACTGCTGGATGAAGTTCATCGTACTTCGGTAACTAACAGTGAACACCTATTATTTAATTATTAAATTACATGCAAACTATTAAAACTGTAACTGTATACACATCTAAGCTGTAACTGTATTTATAATACCGTAATAATAAAAAAAATTTATTGTTGTCATTATTGTGTGGTTTAATAATTAACAATCACTCAATCAATTAATAACGAATGCATTTATTATTATTAGTTGTATATCATTTAAATATTAATAATAAATGCATTAAATCTGTAACTGTAAATAAAATAATAATTGTTATTGTTATTACAATATATGGTTTAAAAATTAATAACCAATCTATTAAAAACAAATGCAATTATTATTTTTAGTTGTATATAATTTAAGAATTAATAATAAATATATTAAATCTGTAACTGTGAATATAATAATTGTTGTTGTTGTTATATGGTTTAAATAATTAATAATCAATTAATTAAATATGGATTTATTATTAGAAGTATATCATATAATAATTTATCATCAATTAATAATAAAAGATAATATTTTATTTATAATATTAATTATAAATATAATAATATTATATAACCATAAAGATAACAAAAATATATTTTTTAAATATTAAAGTATAACACAATAATTATGATATTATATTTTTATTTAATATTCAATTAATAATATCATAAATGCTAATGTATTATTTACTTTCATGCTGCCTATCTGCGATATATAATACATTTATCTATTGTTTAATTAATTTAAACTATTTTATTATTAATAATAATAATATATTAATTAATGATACATTAACAATAAATACTTTTATTTTCACATTTACTTATTTTTACTGGTCAAATAACTTTGCTTATTGCTACAGTACATACATTTTTAACATTGAAACTTTTTTTGTGGGTGGTCTGATTAACTAGGATACTTGTGTGATACTGCTCAAGAAATCAGCCACTTTTGTATTCATATTCTTATTCATATCAGGTCAGCTGGTGAAGTGCTTAGTGATAACTCTTTAGTAATAAACATAATCACAAGGGGCGTTTATGTAATCACTGTTTCTCTTTTATCTACAGATCAAACAACATATCATAATCACTTCCTCTGGTGACTTACTGACCTGTGATGACCCCAGTGGTGATATACAAATCAACGGTGGAACGTGAGAAAGAGCTGACCGCCATCCCAAAACCACTCAGCACTCCCCCAAACATCACTGTCGCCCGGCAACCAAAGCGCTCCACCAGCACACTACACAGAGGACCTGCAAGAAAAACACTTAACAGTAAAAAAAAAAAAAAAAAAGCTTAAATTTGAGACGGTTTACTCCTAAAATCCCAGCATGCCATTCCATATTCCTACAGCTCATTTTCTACAGTCAGCTACTCAAGACACCACCCTAAAACAATGAACTGCTTTGTTCAAATATGTCAAGCAAAACGACAACACACAACTCTCACAAGTAATTGATGTATGGCTCTTTAACAGGTATAATGAAGTGTGAGTAATAAATGCTGGATCAAGCTGTTCCTGTTTTTTATTATTACTATGAAATGCTACTAAGACTACCAGTAAAAGCCAAATTCACAGTAAACATGTAAATCAAACACTGACGTTTAACTGCTGGAAATTTGCAATATAGTTGTTATCAACTACTTGACATCTGATTAAACAAAATTGTGCATAGAGCTACTTTAATTTACCCTATGTAAAATAAAAGCTTTATTAATAAAGGAGGATAAATATATTGAATACAAATAAGTGTTTTCTAATAAAACTGCTGCAAAAGTAATTCAAGTCTCTGGATTGGAAGTATTTTTGCAAGTTAAATGTCAATTAAGGTTGACCCAGTTTAATATGCAGACACAAGTACAGTATAAGTAAGCCATTCATAGGTTGATTCCCCAAAAAATATAAACACTGTGACTCTGTGGCGCTTTCAAAATATTGCTCCGTATTTTTGACCAGCTTAACTCAGCAACATTGGCTCAGGGGTTCCCAAATCTTTTTTTTTTTTCGTTAACTGAAATCCTTAGACATAAAATATTAGCTTGAAGTATAGTACCTGAGATTTTAAGTTAATAATTCAACACTTTAATAATGTTTTATTATTCACGGTTCTGCTTAAGTGGGGTTTTTATTTTAAAATCATTTATAAATACAGGGCTGCATGAACTTGCCAGAGTTTTTATTTTATTATTTTGTCATATATTGCTACTGTGTGAAATTATCTCATACTGCTACTTCTGGGACATCCAGACGCAAAGAACAAAGACTCTGCTTCTAATGGAATCATTACGTTTAAGAGTTTTCACACTTTGTCCACGCTTTACAACTACTATTCACTTTTTTTTTTTTTTTTTGGACAATTATTCACTTTTAAATGTTCAAATCCTCAAGCTTTTAACACGTTAACATATCCTTGAGTTTCTATTTTGGTGTAGTATTGGTGAAATGCTGTAACGTTCTGTTCAAAAGAATACTGGAAATTATGCAAATGTTCATGTAAATAACATGAAATTACTGTAGGAAAATAGGATATGTCACTATTTCAATTTTAATATGACATTCAATATAATTAATTATCAGCTCACAAACTCCTGTTTGGGAAACCCTGAGCTCAAGTAATGCCATGAGTTAGGAGGTGGGATTTCTTGTTTGTAAAACCAATAGAAGATAGGCGGTATGTTGGGGAAACCTGTTTAAAACTATTGTCATTTTTGCAATTTCATTTTGTTGTGCTACTAGAGTAGAAACAACAGACTTCTCTATAACATCCTCACCTCCGGCGTGCAAAACTGACGTCATTATCGATGGCACCCAAGACGTCTCACTGTTACTGGCTTGAAATTCTTCCTGGAGATCTAAGTAGAAGATGCCAATGCAGGAGGGGAAGGCCAGCGTCAGAGCTAAGACAAGGATGGTTGCCACCAGGACCACCCATCCCCAGCCTCCATCTGGAGCATCGGTAACTGGATGAGCTTGATCAGAAGGGGGTCCTGGTCCTTGTTTTTCTCCCTCCTCAGATTCAGGCTCACATAGCTCCCCTGACTGCTCCTCCATGCTGGAAGGTTGCTGAGGTGCCATATTTTCCAGTCTGATGGTAACCAAGTCACTGGTGCCTGGGTTTTTCCACTTGATCCGGGGAGCTTTGGGCCATCAGCGGCAGAAGAGCAGGGCAACACATTCTTGCATATTCTATATCCTCCAAATAAAGTGTGCTTGCTATACCCCTATACAAAAAAAAAAAAAAAAGGAAAAAGAGCTAATTTTATTGAACAATACAAACACAATATTTTTTTAATAACAAACAAACAAACAATTTTTAAATACAGAAAATACAATGCAAAATATTGGGTGGACCCACAAATCTAAGTTCCTGTATGAACTTGTCAAACTCCTCTTTGTTTACCTTTCAAGTTCAGGTAGACATGAGAGGTATTTGCTCACATGCACCTTAGACATTTTTCACGGTTTGTTTGGCCTTAGCTGTAATACCGATTAGGCCTACTAACCAAGTTAATATTTAGACTATCTAACAAGGTAACTTACTGTAGCAGCTTTACATTGGATTCATTAACTGAATGCCCACGCTCTTGAATGAACGAGTATGTGCAAGTTAGTGAAAGCAAATTATACAAAAAGTACATATGACTAATAACAGTACTTATTTTTGTTGAAACTGTTTATTTATTTAGACTATGCTGTCTTTTCTACAGATTAATTAAAGTCATGTCTATGATTCTGCTAAAGATGTTTACACATTCTTAGTGGGTTAAAATGGGATTATAAGGACGATAATAAATTCGTTCTAGTTGTTAAAGATTTTCTGTTTTTAGAGAATAGGTTGAGTGAATGATTCAAGGACTCAAAGATTTGCTCAACACAAAAAAAAAAAAAACAATCATCCATGTGTCGCCACCTACTGGCGCACCGATGTAATCTACAGTCACTGATGTAACCTACGGTCACTGAACCAACGAATGAAAAGATTGGACTTAAATTAATCAAAATCTCCACCACTGGTGTTTTTGTTCAGTGTCTACAGCTGTTTTAGGGTGTTCTGAACATGATGACATAATGACATTGCTGTTCAGGAAGAAGCGACTAAATGAACAACAAAGAAACTATGGAAAGCGCGCACGTGCGAATTTTTTCAACAAGTGCTACGAAAATACTTAAAACACTTAAGACACGTTTGGACGGCTATAGCCCTTAAGTAAGCCGTTCAAATAAACAGTCGTTTTATTGAAAGTACCTGAAATCAGTCACAACACCGGGCTCTCACAGCCAGTGTCAACATTTCATCCTGCTCTTCAAGCCAGAAGTATTGCCAGTCTCAAACACGACACAACCCAAAGCTTGAAAAAAAATAAAAATAATAATAATAAAAAATTATAATAATGTAAACAACAAACGCACCTTTTCAGGGCATTTTCAGGCATCCACGCGAGCGCCGTGTCTCTGTGCTGCGGAGGCTGCGGAGGATGTCATATCAGCGGTAGGAGGAGACACTCCGGGAGGGAGCAGTTTCAGGATCCAAACGATTAAGCAAAAGATAATGTAACAGCATGTTCTCTTACATATCGTACTATAACCACATAACCCAAATGGAGAGCTAGATGGACGTGGTAACGGCTCCTTTAAAAGCAGTCTACGTGCAGAGAAATCTGAGAACCAGGGCGATGGCATGGCATTTCCTCTCGCCTTTACCCCACAGAGCAGCTCAGTCTCATCCGCCTTGTGTCGCGCTGAAGGGCGGGTTCCTGTATGCTTGCGTAGTTAAGCGCTATAACCCACAGACTTTATTAAAGTGCGTTTTAAATCCATAACTACAGCAAGTATTAGGAGTATTAAAACCAAACTTACTCCCAACATTACTACATTAGAGTTAAGTACATCCTACTGATCCCGTGACGCAGATTCTAAATACAAACAAACATCTTATTCTTACCCCAAACACACTCCAGTCCATTATATTTCCAATAGGCCTACTAACCATTTACAAGTGAAAAAACACGCGGTGCTTTAGCTTTAGAGTCAAGATGTTTAAAGAAAAATTTCCCCCAAAGTCTGACCAAACCTGTTTAACTAAAATTCTTCAGTGGCAGACGCTGGACAGAATGTCTAAGTCACAGTTCATTTTCATTGTATGTCATTCTGCCCAACTTCTTTTGTGTTTCATGGAAGAAATAAAATCATGGGATTGGTCGAATTTATGTTTATGGGTGAAGTATACCTTCAGTTCAAATATGGTATTATTTACATGGTCCCACAGTCATGAAATATCAGGGAATTGTAAAATTATGGTTTCCTAACATGGAAAATAACTAAACATTTCCATAGTTAATAATAAAAATTTAATTGAATCAGGCTCTAAAATATTTAGCAGTCCAGAAGTTACCATTGAGAGCACAATCTCAATTTTGTTTAATGTCAAAATGTTTTTTAATGGTTTTACATTTTTAAAAAGAATACATATAAACAAAGTTCTAATGTAAAACACTGTAAACAAAATAAGCACGCCACAAGTCTGAAACACAAACACATTTTATGATAAAAATCAAACATTATCATTTTGCAATCTGTACATTGCAAGAAACTGCATCAGAAGACAAACTTAAAAAAAAATACAAAAAAAAAAAAAAAAATGAAAAAGACAGTCTGATCAAGACTACTCATTTCCAGAACACACCTTTCCTAGCTCCACAATCTCCACAGCCTAGTGACATATTTGACACTTTACATCAATACTGTTGACAATGCAGTACACCCAAAACATCTGATGAAAGAGCAGGTTTTTAGCACGTTATAATGTGTGTGTACTGTATATTAAAGCATGCAGGTGATGTAGACTAACTATTATGGCAGAAAAAAACAACTTTTATGTTAAACATGGACCTTGTTTTAACTTTTATCTGAAGAAGTTATGACAGAGGTCTGCACTTTTGGCCAACTCAAAAACATTGGTTGAAAGCTATACTTTTTATCAGATACATGGGATGTTGCATAAGCATATTTAGCCTCAGCAAGCAAGTTTTTCCAGTAGTACTGTGTTTGATTTTATAGATTTCTGTACAGAACAGTTCAAATAGGGCCATATTTTTCTTTCAAGTTCCACTAATTAAATATCATTAATACCATCTGTCAGCTGTCCATGCACCAATTTAGCTTCACAATGACAACATCCCAGCATATAATATTATATACCCAACACATTGCATGCTTGCAAGTTGGTGTTCCAAAACGCCAACCTCCTGTTTTTCAGAATAGCATATATTATCTTTGTGAAAAAAGATATCTTTATCTATACATCTTTTTGTTTGATCTTAAACAACATGGGGCACAAGACCTAAAGAAGAATAGTAGATTACTAAGGAAAAAGAGACACAGAGAAGTCTCGCAATCTCAAGTTCTTAAAGCATTAGCAGTCAATGTGACATTTATATCAGTTTCCTAAATAAAACTTGAGACTGCTCATGACATTTCCTTGTGCCTCACATGGGGTTTGATTCTAAAAATGGAACAAAATCTAAAAACAAAATGCACACAGTGAGAACATTATAAAGCAGGTAGGTGCAAAATGAAAAGTGCATAGGGGCAGGAGCGGAAAAGCTAAATACAGATGAAGCACTGAAACAAGAACAATAAACTCGGGGGAAACGGGCACAGTCAGTATCTGAGTCAAGGAACAGAACTGATTTAGTCAAAACAAACATGAAATAAACACCATATCTGTATTTAAAGAAGAGTAATCTAAGAGCGAAGACATGTAGGGCACAACAGGTCAAAGGCACAACACTAGACAAACAACTGGGACGGAGAGAGACTTAAACAGCGCCATCTAGATTTGAATCCAGGATTCTTCTTTGAAATTAGACCTTAAACCTATTTGAACAATGGAAATGTACAATAGGATCCTGTGAGAGAGCCGAGGTCCTGTTACAGGAGCTTCAATGACTAATAAGTGGGGCTGAACAAATTAATTCTCTCCAGGAGGGGGCAAACATTAACACAACCGAAGAAAGGGAAAGCCAACAACCACAAAGTGGCTCACAAACTCAAGTACTTTGCCTTCTTGATTTGATCAATCAAAGGACACGAGATTAAAGAGGTAAAATTTCTTAAATGTATTTAGAGAGAACACTTTAAAACACTGCAGACCATAAAAACGTCACCTAAAGTCCACGTACATGATGCCATCTTAGACTGACCCCTAGATTCAACGATATTTCATCAATAGATATGAAGAACCGAATGACCAAAATACAGCCTGGATACCGTTCAAATACTGACAATTTGTGATGTAGTCACAGTAGATTCAGAGAAACCACAATGTAAATATAAAAAAAAAATACAGGAGATCAAGTTTATCTGCTGTTAAACAACAAGGGCAGCCAGTTTCAAAGACAGAGCTTCAATGTTAAAATGATTTACCTGAAATGATATTAGATTTTGAAATTTAAAAAAGAAAATGGCAAGAACGTTCCATAATAAATGGAGCCCTGTACATTCAAAAACATTCCACTGACGTGATCAGACTTTAAACAAAAATGAGTTAAACAGTTAAATAGCCAAAATGTTACAGGGAGAGTCAAAAAATGCAACAAAGAGCCACTAATGCAGTTTTGCCCTGACTCAAAACTTGTGGGCACTTTGTCCAACAACAGTCTCCTGAACCACCTGGACTATGTAGGCCTGATACCTCTATACAAGAAGTCTCCTGTTTAGTTTTTTTTTTCCAGTCATCGACAAAGTGTTTAAAGGAAAACCACAACCAAAAAAATTCACATCTCGGCAACCAGGCTTTTAAAAAAAGTACATTAGGGGTCGATTCAGAACCTTCCCCAATCAAATAGAGAAACTCATCTTGATAAACACAAAAAACGACCACTATGGTACAGATATCAACAATTACATGACTTGCAATCGGCCTCTTCATAATACATATGTTTTGAATATACATAATCCTCACATGCCCTAAAACCACATATTTCTTTGTTTTTTAAATTTCCTGTTTTGAAATATCCACAGCGACAAGGCAAAAAAAAAAAATATCCAGGATGACAAAAGTCAACCGGAGCAAATTGGAAATGTGAGACATCTTCACAGCGATGGACACGCGATTTGGGGCATCTGACCGGACAATTGGCAGTATGAGTTCTCCCTTCTCCTCTGGTCCTTTCCAGACGGGTAAATGGGTAGTTAACAAAAGAAACATGCCGCTCTGAATAAACAAATTTCTGAATGTTCAAAAGCCGCTGTCTTTGTTTTATCCGTTGTGCCATCTGCTGTGCTCTCGGGTCTGACCAGGCAATGGGAAATTAATTCTGAAATGATGCTAATGATTTACAGTGTAAGTTAATGTGGTTGTTATGAGAAGCTGTATCGACGGTCTATCTTGCACGCCATTTGGAAGTCCTGAGGAGATTATGGTCATGTGGATGCAGCCGAACCAACAGGGGCAACTGAACCCCCCCTTAAAACATTTAAAGCCAGCAGCTGTAAAGATTATGATGATAATGACCGGGATATGAGGAAGAGGATGATGATGATGATGATGAAGTCTGCATAAATAAGCATTAGGATGAATGATGAATCCTTCCCTGTAATCCTCTCTCTGAGCAGTCTTGCATCAAATGTGATGGTCTGAGGTTTGACCTCGGACGCATTTTTGATTAGTCGATAATAGCAGTGATAGTTAGTGGTGGTGCTGATCGGTTAATGTTGCAGCACTGCAGGGAGGAGGGGGACTGAAACCCCCACAGTGGAAAGGCACAAGGGAGGAGGGGAGGGTGAGGTGAGAGGTGGTGGGCTGATGAACTTGGAATCAGCTGTGTGGTGGAGGAGGATCTGGAGAAAGGAAGTGAGGGATGGGACATCTGTGTGGGCTCAGGCACCAGGTTCCTCACATCCTGGACCCCCTCTCCTGAAGGATCTGTGGAGGAATCATGAGGATAATGATGAGCTCTACAATTTTTACAATATTTTGTCATCAGTCTGCTATGGCACTTAAGGAAAATTGATATTTTTATATATATATATATATATACACACACACACACACACACACACCTGACTACCAGCTATGGAGTTTTGTCCTCTGTAGAGGACATTATGTTTTAGCGATTTCTCACATTCAGGGCACATTCAGGGCTTTTCAGAGATACCAAATGACTGGATGTTTCACCATGACCACTCCCTCTCCTTGGTCTTCAAAAATGGCTGACATTAATTTACTGATCAAGTGTAACACCCTTATGGAAATATGATAATATTTTGTAATTGTCAGATTGTGTGTCATAAATCAACATCTCAGGAAAATGTTAAAGGGTTTCAAATCAAAATATGACAGGACATTGATTTCATACATGTCCACTGTAGAGGACACCAGGACTTGTGTTTATTACACATTTTGGGAGACCCAACAAATGAACAGAGAAAAAATTACATATCAATATTCCTATTAAATATTAGATATTATTATGAAAATCTTGCTAATTATTACTCCCATTATTACACTTATTTGTTCATTCTATGTTGCCCCAAAAACACATTAATATGCAAATTAGATACAGTTTATAGATACATTGTATAATGGAAAAACTAGTTTATGGTCATTTTGCATACATTTTGCGTAAAGAAAAATGTTTTTTAAAAATATCTTTCATAACATAGTTGACAGTCATCTTTACATAAAGTTTGGTATAAAAAAAAAAGAAAATTGATTTGTGATTAAAACAAAAATCCCACTGTTTTTGCCTTTTCATGTCTATTCATGTCTTTTCATGGACATTTTAAAGTCCTGATGTCCTCTACAGAGGACATGGCATAACATATGAATAAAATATCATTTTTCAATTTTTTTCTTATGCTCTAAACAATGTAATGACATGACAAAATACTAAATTCACAAAACAGTTTTTTCCTGGTAGTCAGGAGGATATATATATTGTACATGTGTGTGTGTGTGTGTGTGTGTGTGTGTGTGTGTGTGTGTACACATAAAATACATATGTATTGTATTATTTTTACTACTACAACAAACAATAATAACAATTATTATTATTATTATTATTATTATTATTATTATTATATTACCTTATTTAATTTAAACATTTTTGTAAAAAAATAAAATAATAATAATAATAAATTATTTTAGTTTATAGAATTTTTATAGCATTATTATTTTTATTTTATTTTATTTATTACTAATGCAATTATTATTATTATCATCAGGGCTGCACAATTTTGGGGAAAAAAAGTATCAAAACAAATTGCAACTTATGCTATTTGAAAAAAAAATGACCATGTTTGGTTTGCTTGTTTGTAGGGCTGCTCAATTTGGCCAAATGTTGTAATTATATATTAATATGGCTATAAAATAATAATAATAATTATTATTATTATTATTATTGTTGTTATTATTAACGATTTAGGGGACATCCAATTGTGATTTTTTTTGTTCTGATAAAAGTTTTAAATGCTATTTAAATATGATAAAACAATAAAAATAAAAACTGTAGGTTTGCTGTGCTTGTTTGTAGGGATGCACATTTTGGCCAAAATTTTGTGACTAATATATTATATATATATATATATATATATATATATATATATATATATATATATATATATATATATATATATATATATAAAAATATGGCTATAAAATAATGATAATGATATTATTAATAGTAGTAAGTATTGTGTTATCAAAGTTTTTAAAGAAATTATACAAGATAAGGTGATATGAAAAAGTGTTCGTCATACCTTAGCCTTCTCGGTGGGCTCGATAACAATTCCGTTAGTGGAGTTGTTGAGCTCCCGGGAAACGACGCACAGGAATTCGGCCTGGTCCTCGTTGCCATAGTTATAGGAGGAGCCAATACTTATGAGCTTGAGATAGACAAGTTGAGTCAAGTTTGTACCATAGCAAACAGATAAGCAACAAAAACAGTGACTTACGTAAGTCACAAAGAAAGGTGTAGACATACTTTCTGTTTCACAAAAACATCTACAATCTATACAATCTACACAATTTAAAAAAATGAAGGGACATGCCTGTTAAGATATAAAGTGGCTATCCAGAGATCTTCTCTATGTCCAAGTTAAAAGACGCCAATGTTCCCTCTAATTTTTTTTCTTGCTGAGCAAAACCTCTCTCTATTGGGCGGACATTTCAGCCACCAGAGCAAAAACATTCTTTATACCCTGTACAGTGCAGACACAAAAAAGTGTGTAACTTTTAACTTTAATGTGCTATTTATATTTGATTTGACCCTTGATATAACTAAATTATGTACTTTTTAGGTTACCTGCCATTACACTGCCGTTTAAAAGTTTGGGATCAGTAAAGTTTTTTTTGATAGTTTGTTTTTTTTAAAGAAGTTTGTATGCTCATCAAGGCTGTATCTATTTGATAAAAAAATAGGTTTTCTGACCCCGAGACTCAACTATTTTCTGCAATTCTCCAGCTGTGGTCCTCGGAGAGTCTTTAGCCACTCAAACTCTCCTTCTCACCGTGCATTAGGACGATATAGACACACGTCCTCTTCCAGGCAGTTTCGTAACATTTTATGTTGATTGGAAATTCTTAATTATTGCCCTGATGGTGGAAATGGGAATTTTCACTGCTCTAGCACTTTTCTTAAAGCCACTTCACTAATTTGTGAAGCTCAATTATCTTTTGCTGCACATCAGAAATATATTCTTTGGTTTTTCTCATTGTGATGGATGATTAAGGGAATTTGGGCTTTGTTTTCCCTCCTATTTATATTTCTGTGAAACAGGAAGCCATGGCTGGATAATTTCAAGTTCATAATCACCCTGGAGAGCTCAAAATTGTAAATATGAATAGGAATATACTTCAGAGATATTTTTACTCATAAGAATTTCTAGGGGTGCCAATAATTGTGTCCAACATGTATTTGAGAAAAACATTTCATAATGATATTTCCCCTCTATTTTAAATTCCTATTATCCAATGAAAGGTTAGATTTTTGTGAATTTTTTAAATAAAAGATCAAAAGGATTAACAATGCAGATTAATTTTCACAGCCTTCTTTGATCATATTTACCAAGGGTGCCGATATTTCTGGCCATGACTGTATGCTGGGGAAGTGTAGAGAAAACAAAACCTACCTGTTCAAACTTCCATCCGTCTGACATGGTGGAAACCATCTGAGTGAGCTCCTCTTCTTGACATTGTAATACACGATACACATGCTTCACAGGGCCCTGTAAAAACAATATTCTGAATTAGGGGCTAAAACAGAATTATAAGTCATTGTATGAAGCTGCACAGGTTTTGGAAACATCCTTTAATGGGATAGGTCACCCCAAAAAAAATCAATGTCTTTATTTACTCGCCTTAATGTCCTTTCAAATTTTTATGACTTTATGACAATATAGAATAGATATTGAACAGAATGTTTTTTATTTCTGTACAATGCAAGCAAGAATTGAAAATTAAATTTTTTTTACTCTTCTTTGAAGCAAATGCTCAAATCTAGAAGTCTGTGCTTGTCTACACTGAAGGTTCGGCAGCTGTCCATCTTAAATGTTGACTCAAAGAAGGTTTGCTGTTCCCAAATAGTTCTCGAATGAGGAACTCCCTGATTCTGATGAACTTTTAGAGTGCTTGAAGGTAGACAATAAAATACTTCCTTTGAGCAATCCCAATAATTATAGCAAATCTGCTGACAGATTGCATTGCTGTACTCCAAAAAAAACAAGCCCACAAAGTATTCTGTTGTTTTCCTACATACCTGAGACGTTCTGTTTTCATTGTCTCGTATTCTCTCCTTCACCAGCCTCACAAGTGATGCAATGTTGTAAAACTCTGCTTCCTCTAGAACACCTGCAGTGGTCAGAGAATCAGTGAAAATCTAACATGTGGTTACTGCTTTATAGTAAATATTATCAATAGTCCATAAGCTTTTTCTGCTGTGGTACACAAAAGAAGATCATTTGAAGAACTTTTCAATTGTTTTTGTCCATAGAATAAAATCACTAGGGTCCAACAACATTGGATTCTACTGACTATCTCTGTATGGACGGATAAACACTGACGTTTTTCAAAATATTTTATTTTGTGTATAACAGAACAAAAAAAAAAAAAAAAAGTTTGGAACATGAGGTGAGTAAAAGATGTCAGAGCTATCCTTTTAATGCTACACCCATGCCAATAAAAGATGATGATTAGGAATTATACACTACTATAAGACCAAACTGATTAATAAAAAAAACAAATAGTGCTGTCAAACGACTAATCGCATCCAAAATAAAAGTTTTTGTTAACATAATACATGTCTGTGTACTGTGTATATTTATCATGTATATATAATTACACACGTGTGTATATATTTTAGAAAAATATGTTATTTTTATATATTAAATATATTTATTTCTAATATAAATTATATGAATATAAATATAGACATTTAAATACATGTAAATATTTTCAAAATATATACTGTATGTGTGTGTATTTATATATATATATATATATATATATATATATATATATATATATATATATATATATATATATATATATATATATAAATACACACATACATACATAATAAATATACACAAAACACACACATATATTATGTAAATAAAAACTTTTATTTTGGATGCGATTAATCCTTTGACAGCACTAAAAAACTAAAAAAATAATAATAATAAATCATCACGCAATAATTGCCATCATCATAATCTGGAGCACTGACGCACAAAACAAAACACAATTTTTGGACACAGACTGTAAGCCTTTCAAGATCTCACCAGTCCTGCAGGAAATTATCTCTTACACGAGTACACTGAGGACCTTTCCACACACAAAAAATGATGTTTCTAAATGAAACTAGGTCATTACTGTTCCATTATGAAGTTTTTGAGGGCAGCGTGCCCAGATCATCTCACCCTCCTCAGCGAGGTTCTTGTTGATGATCAACTTCCCATGCCTCAAGTAGTTTAAGATAGGTCCGAAATATGTGGGATCCCTGTCAATCAAATATGCTCCTGTCTCATCCTGTGAGAAAAGACAACCGACAGTGTGAACACTGCTTTTTGCAATTGCAATTCAATTTACATTTAACTTCATCATCACTGTTGTGGTCACTACAGTTATATTGTTCAATCATTTGTGAAATCCCCTTGACAAACCACTGATTCCATTAACGTCACTCAAGCAGCAGATAAAGTAATTCCTGATTATCAAGTGAGTGAGAATTTAAAGACCCCAGTTACTGAATCCATTCACTCTTCAGAAGCACACTGAATAATTTTAGTAAATTAGTGCAGCAACAACAGCTTTTTTTTTGCAAATGAGATGCTCTGGTGATTTTGAAACGTCAAACTGTGGTTGCTATTTTTACATAAATAAACACTTTGGAGAGGAAATCCTCTGCAGAACTGTAAATAACACTTGTATGCCCTGCTATAAAATACAGTTTAGGTTGGTAGCTGTGTTTTGGAACATCTAGTTTATAGATCCAATTGATGCAAGCTAATATACTATCTTGGAACAGCAACAATTTATCAAAAGCAAAGGTGGCCAAGGAGGTTCGTTTTAACTTGTTTCTAGCTGGTCTAAAATGGACATTAGCTGGTCACTGGCTGGTCCAACCTGGTAGAACATCTTGGAAAAGCAACAAATCAGCTACAAGGTGGTCATCTTGGTGGTTATTGGATTGAAGGGTAACTGGTTAATCAGATAACGACCAGCCTGCAGTAGATAATGACAAAACAGACCATCTAGAAACCAGCTACAGAAACCCATCTACTGAACATCAGTTCACCCAACAATGAAAATTCTGTTATCATTTAATCACCCACTTACTTTCTTCTGTGGAACACAAAAGAAGATATTTTGAGAAATGTCTCAGTGGAAACGCAATGCCAACCAAAATTATTTGGTTAACAACGCTCTTCAGAATGTCTCCGTTTGTGTTCCACATAATAAAGAATGCCACACAGGTTTGGAATGACATGAGAGCGAGTAAATAATGACATACATTTCATTTTTGGATAAACTACTCCTTTAAACTGGTTTGTATTTATTTTATACGGGATTAAACTGCACCTCATATGTGCATTACAAATACATACATACAATCCTGTATGCTTTATAATGTTAATGTCTTATACGCATTAAAAATGACTGATTTATGATGCATGGTTTACTGGTGTAAACCGAGCCTTACCTTATCCGAATCCAGATCTGGATCTTCCTGACATAATCGATACAGAAACGATTTAGGATCCCTGCAAAGGGTCTGTTTGGTTGTAACAAAGTAGGTTCCCCCGACATTGAGCCGAACCCACCGAGATCCTGGTTTCTCTGTGGCTTCTGGTGATGGGGAAGTGGGGTTGCTCTTCATAGGGAACCCAAACACTGCTCTGGAGCCGGAGACCCCTGGACTGGACAAGCCGCTCCGGGGCGGAATCACCAGAGTAGGCGACGGGAGTCTCACGTTCACTGAGCCTCTGATCTCACAATGCTCGGTCTGCTCAATGATGCCAGTCGCGCTGGGCTCAACGTGCAACTCTGCCATATTTTCGCAGCACAAACAGTCAGTTCCGTCTTGGTCAGACACTAAATGCCTTTATTTAGCGCTCCGCACGGCGCTGTTACGCTAAACGGGCCGAGTTTACGCACGCTGATAACGACGACAAAAGCGTTGCGGTGTGTTAGTAACGCGCACGCGAGGCGACATCGCTTACAATTCCCAAAAACGCTACAACGATCCGTTTTGTTTATACAAACGACCCATGTAAGCTACAAATATTATGGGTGAGACTCAACATATCACTTCCCGGTCAAGTAAATCCATATGTGACAAAATAAAAGTCTGGACAATAATATTTTGGGGATTTTTATATTTTTTTTATTTCAAGGATAATGTGAGGATTATTATTGTTGTTGTTATTATTATAAACTAAAATTATATTTTAAACTAAAATAACATAATTACCGGTAACTGAAATTAAGCAAAATATAAATATTAGACTTAAACAATTGCAAATGAATGAATGAATGAAAATGTTGCATTGGTAACTAACTGAAATAAATACAATTAAGTTACATAAATAAAAATAAAAAATATAAAAAAACGACAAAAGCTCATAATTACTAATAAATAAATTGGAAACTTAAAATACAAAAATAAAAACTAATTTAAAATATTAATAAATACTATAAATATATATCAATAATACTAAAAAAACACTTTAGAATGCGTGTATTTATTAATTCAACAAAGAAAAAAAGCCTTTCGTTTTAAAATGGTTTATTAAGCACAGAAAGTCAGAATGAGAATTTAATTTATGTACTTATTGGTTGGTAATTTTAAAATAAACAAATATTACAATAATGTTATATTTCATTATCTTAATAATACAAATAATATAACAGTGATTCACAAACACAAGCTTTCTCAGTTGTTTCATTCAGTTTTACATTGTACTTTCATATAGTCTAGCTTGAATGGAACTGAAGAAAGTTATCAAAAGAAACTTATTGACCAACTTTAAGATATGGATTCGGTATAAAGTCCCATTTCATTTAAAACAGTTTCGATGTCTCTCAGTAGGATTTGCAGAGGCTCCACCGCTGGAGTGACATATTGGTCCACCCATTCCTGAACTGTAGAGTCTGAGTACAGCAGACGCATCTCTCTTCTCAACTCTCGCACCTGACTCTCCACAGCATCAAGAATACTGTTGGAGCAAATGAGAGGAAAAATATGGATATATCCTATCATAAGGACCTTGTTTAAAATTCACATGAATAAGACACATGGGGTTTCACAGTTTCCACAAAAATATTAAGCAGCACAACTGTTTTCAACATCGGTAAGAATCTGAAATATTTCTCGGGCACCAAATCAGCATATTAGAATGACTTCTGGAGGATCAAGAGATCAAGATAAATACAGGTTTGTTGAGCACAAGAGACTTCTTTCAAAAACATTGAACAATCTGAGCAACCACAAACTTTTCAAAAGTAATGTAAACATAAGTATACATATATTTAACATATATATAACATATACATATATTTAAGAAACTTACATTTTTGCTTGTGTTTCAATCTGTTGTGCAATAAGTGGGCTAACTGTCTTTTTTTGCCTGTGGTAGGGTGTGAACCAGCCCCTCACAAACCTGTTATGCAAGAATGAATACAAATGTTTGATGAAAATTAGCCTTAACTTCACAAGCATCTTAAAACCTAAGTAGCCCTAAACTCACATATTGTCCTGAAAATGTCTCAGTTCTGCAGACTCCAGCAAAGACATCAGCTTCACAATGAGTTCAGCTAGTTTTGCCCCAGCAAAGGAGGAAGACGTCCTAGAAGACAATCTGGGACACACAGGCCAAAGAATATTCTGTAAATGAGTCTATTTTAAAGTAACCCTTGAGGTTTCTTAGTGTTACACTCACACATGCTTTTTATCTTTTAGGGCGCGGATATGAATATACGGTACCTCTCTGTGTCTTCTACATCCACAGTGCCAAGTGTCTCAACCACCTTCTTTTGAGCCTCTTCAGTAAAGCGACCTGAATCACAGTGAACAGCTATAGTGAGTTGAGCATTTTTAATATTTGTATACTGCCATCAATTTACCATCAAAAAAAGAAATATATAGGAGTGAAAATAAAAGTGACTGACCATGCAGAAGAGTTTGCAAACAGGATGCCAGAGAGGGCAAACCCACAGGCATCAGCTCACACAAACTGGACAAGTGGTCATATCTTAAAAGGAAACAAAGAAACATACATGTTATTGTCTTGGCTAGTAAGACAATTGCGATTCTAGTGATGCCATCTAACCTTTGCCATCCAGTTAGTGCAATTCCCTGTAGCTCAATGCCAGCTGACAGGCTGGATGCCACTTTGAGCCATTGTAAATGGTTGTCCAGATGTCTCTGAGTGCTGGTCACACAGGTGTGCACAGTGGTCGAGCCTTTAAAAGAGCTGGCAGCCCACTGCTGTGACATACCCACGGACTTATAGCGCTCCATTAGCATGACTGGAAAAGTAAATGTAAAATAATCAAGCATTTTCATGACCAAATAACTCAAAATATTTATCAGTAAAGTGAGTTTTGACCCAACTTACCAGTGCTCTCCACATCTAGAGTAGGGCTGTAATCCCACAACATTGGTTGTACTAAACCAACAAGACCACTCTCTAAAATAAGACCATAAATTGGATACAAACTGATATTAGTATAATGCAAAAAAAAAAAAAAGTGTATATATACAGTATAACAGTGTAAGCCATGAACTGGAAAATGCAATTCTTTTAGCATAGACTTTAATTTGATTTGGTAATTTATCACATAAGATTACATTTATTTTTTCCATTTGATTCATTTAATTTCATGTTGAGTCAGTGTGGAGGATGTGGAACATTTAAGTAAGATATTTTTGCCCAGTGAAGATAGAGGTGTTGACATTTAATGTATCAAGGGGAAGGAGGTGAAAGTATCATAAGCATGTAAAAAGCAACTGAAGGGAAGTGTCTGGTGTCTGACTAGAAAAAAACATTGAAACATGTTGCATGAGTCAAAGACCAACCATTTATAAAGTGCATCCTGAGTGAACAACCTCTTAAATTTAGTTTTAGGTTCCAAACTCTCCTACAAACCCCTCCTTTGTACTGTATTAAAAAAGCTTATTTTAATTTATAATTCAAAGAAGATTATTTATTTCTAAGAATATACATGAAAAAAGTTTTAACTGTTTTTTTTTTTTGTAGTTTTTTTGTTCAGTCAGTGGGGTTCAGTGTTTTGGAATGGCATGAGGATGAGTAAATAATCACAGAATGATTATGTTTGGGTGAACTATCCCTTTAAGCATCCATTTAAACACATGGAGCAATTTATTAAATACATTCTTTCCTCTTATATGGAACAAAATCACGATAATTTTCCAAAATGGGTGATAAATATGTTAACTGCTCACCTTTAATGGTCCCAGGAGTCATGGACCTGAGCATATCATCCCACATGATCAAATTAAGGTTCGGCGCACTCTTTTGTACGCCCTTTGCCACCTTAATGACATGACTGAGGAACAGCTGGTGAATGCTCCGACCTGGAATGTCTAACCAATGTTTGGACTCATCTCCATGACCGAGCATGAAAACCTATTAAAAAAATGATATTTGATCAACGGGCCAATATAAAACTAGCACCAAACATTTTTTTTTTTTCAAGATATGAACATGGCAACAGTTCACTTGTAGGAATTATTATATTGTAGCCACACATGTGGAATTTTTTTGATGGAGGGATGGGCTGTACCTCATCGGCTCCAATGTGCAGGCTGGTACTTTTAGGGTGGAGCTTCATGACTTGTTGGAGCATCTCTTGCACCAGCCTAAGTCCTGCATCACGGTGTGGGTTCAGGGTGCCCAGACAGTAGTCCACCTCCCGCAGCTCTCTAAACACCTTGTGCTTCAGGACAAACTGATTGAGAACATTTTAAAATAGTAAAGAGTTTGAATATGCATAATTCAAATGGTTAAATAATTCTTCCTCTCTGTAAATGACAAAAATAGGTTTCATAGTTACTTCCAAATGTCCAAATGTCTGAACCAGGGGAATGATCTCCAGCCCTCTACTGCTGGCAGCATTCTGGATAGACACAATCTCCTCACGGCTGTTTGGATATAAGGTAGTTTTATCTGTCAAATTATCAAAAAAATAAAAAATAAAATAATTATTTTGAAAATAAATACTCACCTGTATGGAGGCTGAGTTGTAGATTGAAGAACTTTCAGCTCTCCTTCATAGGGAAACATGTCCTCATATTCGATGAGCAAGCCATTGGCACCAAGATCAGCAAATAACTGGATCAGCTGTAGAAACGTTATCGTGGTTAATTCCTTAAAGTTTTATTTAAACAGTCATAAAAGAGTAAAAGAAGTTGTACCTCAGTTAAGTAGCCAATTCTAGGAGGTGCCCCTTTTAGGTCCAAATGCACAATTTTTTTGCAACTGCGCAATGGCTGGTCCATATCAGTCATACTGTTTTATTGGTACTGTTCAATAAAAATCTATCAGCGTCTTAAAGATATTTTAACTCATACTTCGTATTTAAATCACGGAATTAACAACTGACATAATTATACATACACTGTATAATGTGTTATCCTTTAACTTTTTGTATTTTGTCATTTAATAAGGGCTGATACTGTAACTAGAAGACGTTCTCTTTTAATTTATTTCTTAATCAGCCTTTGTTCCTTTTCAAATATGTACATTCAACTCAACGAAGCTAACGAAGCATGAGCTAGTACCTCTGTTTACAATCCTTTATTCCTTTGCACTGTCACGCACACGCACACGCACACGCCCACCAACATGGCAACGTTATCCTGAGAAGCACGACGGGCATTGTAGTTTTTTTGTGCCTTTTTAAACCAACAACTATGCAGATGTAGGACTACAAACACATGCATGTCCGCTCAGGACCGGAAGTTGTGAACCATGGTTCTCCGCAGGGATGTTATTTTAGAATAAAAGCGTAAATTATTATTTTTTTTTTATCTTGACATCTTTAATCTCTCTAAACAAAATTAAATTTACAGGTAGTATTTAACAAAATTAATACTGAAATATAAAAAAGTCAGCTTATAACAAAAAGTTTAAATGAATAATGATTAGAATTTGATTAGTCTATATTTTTATTCGAAAATTCAAATAAGTTAAATGTTAAAGTAAACTTTACTATTATATGAAATTAACTTTTATAATATCTTTATTTACATTGTAAGAGCATATTTATTTAAGATTCTGGAATCTCTTGCAACAGAATTTGAACGGAGTAAATTTAGTAAATGTCACTCTCTAGTGGACAATGTTTTAATGTACAGAACTGGTAATATTGACATTCTAAAATTGTATTGGTAACAGAATAGTGGTTATAATCTGTAGGTTCTTCCAATCATGGAAGGGGTGATTCATGAACTGTGAACAACTTTGAGGTTACTTACAGACATTCAATAATACTTAAACTGCTTAAATGACACAATGTGTGTCATCATAATTGCTTGTTGAATGTAGGAATAGCTTAATAATAATAATAATAATAATAATTATTATTATTATTATTATTATTATTATTTTTTTTTCTAATTGTATTTTCCTATACTGTCTTTAGATGACTAATGAACCCCTAAATAAATAATAAATGGAAAATGAAATTGCCTGTGATCTGGGCACATTTCATTTATTCATTTGACATAATTGTTTCGCATATATATGTGTGTGTGTGTGTGTGTGTGTGTGTGTATGTTTGTATGTATGTGTGTATATTTATTTTTTGAAGTATTTTATTTAACCTACATCACTGTCCATTTAATATTTTGATTTATTATTATTTATATTATTCATATTCATTCTTTGTTTCTTTCTTTTCTATTACTTTTCTGTTGGTGTATATAATGTTCAGATATATTGTTTTGTGTGTGTGTGTGTGTGTGTGTGTGTGTGTGTGTATATATATATATATATATATATATATATATATGTGCAAAACAATCATGCCAAATGAGTAAATGAATACACACACACACACACACACACACAAAACAATATATCTAAACATTCTATACACCAACAGAAAAAGTAATAAAAAAGAAAGAAACAAAGAATGAATATGAATAATATAAATAATAATAAATCAAAATATTAAATGGACAGTGATGTAGGCTAAATAAAATACTTCAAAAAATAAATGCAATATAAAATGCAGTACAATAAATCCAATTCAGCTCTAATTGACGTTTGAACAAAAAGTGTGTGACCTGGTGCTGTGCAGAACCACGCAAACGCCTCTGCGTACTTTCCTCTGAACAGAAGGAGGATCAAGAGCCTTGCAGCACCACGAGGGGGCCTGATGCGGTAACACAGGAGCATCAGCAGTCCAAAAGAGCTTCACAGGACAGGCGGGAGTGCGCACCCACTCACCCACAGAGACAGACTGCGATTGGAAGCGCGAGGCGGTCAGATCGTGTGTTTTGTGTTGCTGCCGCGCAGTATCTTTTCACGCAAGTGCCGAGGACCGCAAGGGAAAAGTTGATTTCAGAGACTCTCCAACTAACGGGCATGGCCGCTCCCAGATCCCCCTGAACGCCAGGTCAGTAACGTTATGAGCAGATTCTGGGTTCATTCCTATGCTTCAAAGGCGCATTGTTGCAGATATAAAGAGTTGCATTGTTGGGACCGTTGGAACTGATTGTTGCACAGCGGTTTGCTACCTTGTGGCCAACCACGAAAGCCGCTTTGGGGATCCGTGGTCGGGGAACCTGCTATCGTGCTGCGGCAAAATGCTCCCATCGGGTTTTAAAATACAGCCATGTGTTTCAACACGCAGTTCCCTCGCATTGAGACCAACGCTAATTTTAATCTAGTTATGATGTGATTTAGATGGTTACGTCTTAGACTTGTGTTTATAATTTGTGCTTTGTTTTGATTAAACGTTGACTTGGCTTGTGAGTAATAATAAGCTGTCATCAGTCAAAACGGCGCAAGCGGTTCATGAAAGTTATTCTGGGTAGAGAATTAGTATCTGCATTTGGCATATTGTTTATTTTTCCCTTGGAAACAATTTGTATGCATTATTGTGATGACACATCATTAGTTTGCTTCAGCGAGCTGAAATTAAGCACAGTAAACATTTCTTGGGCAGAACTGTTGGTTTGTACTTCTGTATTTTCTTTGAAAGTTTATGGGCCGAACCGACCCTTCCCCCTTTCTTCTGCCGGCCTCACTGTCGCCTTCCCCCGGGGAGGGACTGCACCGGCCACCGTGATGAGTGACCAGTGCAGCCGCTACCCAAACAAAGGCGGGTTACCAGGGGAAACGGGGTTCTCTACTTCTGGACTGGGTCTCTGGGGGAATAGTGTCGGCTCATCTGCATCAGTCCTGAATGAACCTCTGGAACAAAGACAAATACTGTTTGACGTGTAAGAACCTGACGGCTGAAAATCACTTCACAAGTAATGTCGATAACGCCTATCCCTCCTGCAAGGTCACTTTGTGTTCACGGCTGCTAAGTGGCTCAGTAGATTAGACAAACAAACCTATTTTATGCTGGCTGGCTTTGTCCACCCCTGGTGTTTGTTTGTCGAAAGGAGAACACATTTTAATCAGAAAGGGAGCCAGTCTGTAGTCATCAAGATGAATGACAAAGAACCATTTCTGAGCATCAAGCCATTACAAGACGCATACAAGACGCTCTTTAAACAGCGGCTCAAAATTCATGTGTTGTTGTGTGAGACCTGTCAGATTTGTTTAAAAAAAAAAAAAACTAATTTCAAACAGGTATTAAAATATCAAAGAACGTGTCACAATATGCTACAGGATGATCAACACAGAATTAATAGAATCATTTTTCAAACAAAGATGTAGTTCTTTTAGTTCAAATGTGGGTGAAAGTCATGTCATGGAATGAGAGACCATGTCTTATGTCTGATCTATTAATGATGTACACTGTGGCATTTAGTAGTGTCAGGTTCTTGTATCAGGTAACTGGACTAAATGAATTGTTTCTGCTGAGATCAGATGTTTCTTTTATTCTGCTGGTACATCTAAGCCATTCACTTTCATTTAAATAGCATGAAAGGGTTTGCAAAACTTCTCAAGAATTTCTTTTGCTGCTGTTGCTTATAAATCACCTGAAAACTGGGCAAACTGATCCAGAACACTTGTTATTTTGCACATTTTGCGAAAAAGACCATGTTTGTGAGTGTAATCCTGGCCAATCTCAAGATCCCTCGAGCGCAGATTGTGGGATTCAAAATGTTTTCTGTCTAGACCAGATGTCCATATATAAACACCGTTGAAAATCTCAGGGTTATTTTCCCAGGTTCCAAATTTAGACAGAAAGGTAGTTGTGTTTTGTGGGGGGTCGGGGGTGGGGGTGATGTTTGCCTTTCTCTAGTAAATTTACAACTTGCTGATTTGAAAGTAGGTCACGTTGGCCTTTAGTGTGGCTAAATGTTATGTAATATTCAAGACCACTGTGTAGCAGTGCATAATTTGATCATGTCCGGAGTGTAAATGTCACGCTCCAAGCTTCGCTTAGGGAAAGTGAGATTAAAATGAATAGAGACCTGTATTTTATCAGGTTCAAGATATGTGTTTGTGACTTATCTTCATTTTTCTTCTCTATTTTGCTTCTCTATTATGTTTATGGTATTTGATTCTAGTATTGAAACCTAAAATGAGTAATATGGTTAAATTCAAAGAGAGTTAGCGTCAGATGTTATCTCTGCTTTCTATTGTACTTGCATTTGAAATAGCTGCATTTACTAAGTCTTTGCACTTCTTCACCATGAATATTTGCATTTGTAATGAGTGCTAATGTGGTGGTCTTGATAGTAAATCTCTTTGACGCTCTGGGATTCACTGTAAGTTGCTTTGAAGCCCAGGAAGTGAAACTCCATAGACACTTTCTCCCAGTATATTTTGATTCACTATGAGATTCAATCAAACTGAATAGAAATGACAAGTTCCCCCAGCAAAATGATATGGTTTTTCTGTTGGAGTGACAGTCTCACTTATCTTGCAGAAAAGTTGGTAGTAATTTATTTTGCACGTTGGCCACAGTGACACTGCACTCACACCCAGAGGAGACCTTCCATCTGCTACTTGTTTATAGAAGCTCCACTTTGGTTCGCAGTCAAGTCCCCAAATGGGAGCCACGTGGTAGATTTGAAATCCTTGTGTGCTGCTTTTTGATTAAATTAGTCTGTTTGCTCGTTTTAATGAAGATCTGCTTTACTCTTTAAAAAGTGTTGATAAGAGTTGCCTCAAGCTGTTTCAATGTCGGTGGAAAACAGAGTTTTCTCCTGTGATCCTCCTCTCTGTGGTGTGTAAATAATATTGTTTCTTTTTCAAATGTCATAGTTTCCCTTACTCATTAGAAATCACTGAAGGCCTTTATTCCTCCGACTTCCTTTATGTGATAACAGTGCATCCCAAGATTTCAAATATGAATGACTCCAGTGGATCCTGTGTGTAAATGTGGATGTTATTGGCAGAGGGAGAAGGTAGACTATGTTTAGCTTCGGGTATGGTTTGTGGTGTCTGGGCAGACAGACAGGCTTATTGTAAACTTTGGCATTTGGGTGGTGGGTTACTATTTCCGCAAAAATATCAAGCAGCACTTTTTTTAGTATTGATAAAATCAGAAATGTTTCTTGACTGCCAAATCAGCATATTATGGAATGATTTCTGATGGATTATGTGACATCAAAGACTGGAGTAACGATGCTGAAAATTCAGCTTTGTCATCAAAGGAATAAATTACATTTGAAAATATATTTAAATAGAACATGGTTATTATAAATTGTAATAAGATTTTGCAGTATTACAATTTTTACTGTTTTTTAATCAACTAAATGGAGCCTTGGTGAGCATAAGAGACTTCTTTCAAAAACATTAAAACACATTACCAACCCCAAACGTTTGAGCTGTATCAGTAGAGACTTATTTGTTAAGAAAACCAATTGTTTGTTGTTTCTATTGTGGTTTATTAATAGCTGTTTTACATAACCTCTCTCTCTCATACAGAATAAGTTTAGTACTGGATATTCTGAATTTACTTTGTCCCTTACTGTAACATTTCACACTAAGTGACCTTTCACACAGGAGGTTTTTGCACTTTAAACATGATTCAGGGCAGCACTTTCTTTGATCACTGTGTTTTTAGAGGGACTTGTCAAGGTGCTGCAAAATGTGCAAGGTTCGAGTGCAACCATCAAACATGTCTGTTTAGCACATGTTTACATAGAAAATAATGGAAAAACAGCGTAGCGGAATGCAAAAACTGTGTGAATGACTCTTAAAGGTAAACCGTAACCGGCAGAGTGTTTACCAGCTCCACTTTACCAGTCATGCCCTTCAGCAGTCTTTTGTCCTTTTTGTTTGGTATTTGGTGTTTATTTTAATCATGTTCTCTTCTAGGTCTTGTAGTTTGTACTCCGTATATTGGAGTGCCTGTGATAGGGTTTGATGAAGTATGTATGAAATGAAAAGATGGGAGAGTTTGAAGTTGCTGCCAAGGCTGGCACGAGTCTTTAGTGCAGAATGTGAAAACAGAGGGAGAGTAGATTGCCTTCAGCTCCATACTGGTTAAATCAATGCTGGGTCAAGTGTCTTATCTGTGGAAGAGATGTGTGGTTGCTGACAAGCTCGAATGGAGGGAAACGTATTTGATGCAACTTTCTCATGAGGTTCAGGACCCAAATGGTGTTTTAGTACATCTTGTTCCTTTGACTGGCTCGGTGTTGATGTACATCAGAAAGAGAGAGAGGGAGAAAAGCTGACCTCTACGAAGATGAGACCCACGTTCATAAATTCAAAGTTTGGTTGAGAATCAAAAGGTATATGAAGCTCAAGTTTTTTGATGAATGCCAGCTATGTCCTGCTGCATATGAGCAGGAGGATAGCAGCTAATATTTTAGAAAAGATGAGCAAAACAATATCAAAGAAACTGTGTTGCTAGTGAATTGTTTGGATGTGGCTCTGTGCTTGACTCAACAGTGCAAGGTTTTCTTAGTGGAGTGATCGGTGTAGTCTGTGTCTGGTTACAGTATTCAGTTTCATTCAGTCTTAGTAACCTCTATCAGTCTCTCTCCTCCATGGCTATTTTGAGAGGTGCCTTATGTCACATCAAATCCACATCTAAAATTTGACAGCACCGCATGGCTTCCCACTCACTGAGCAGGTTGTATAATATTTGTTGCTATTTCGAAATGTTCAGTAAACCCTTCAGCTTCAAAGACTAACCGTTTAAGGACAGACCATGTGGATTAACTAGCTATAAGTAGGTAGGGTGCCATGGCTTAACTAAGAGTGTGTGCGCCTTTTTTGGGGTGTGTTTGAAATGTTAGTCTCCTGTAACCGAACTTCACTATTGGAAAAAAAGTCATGTTCGGACTGTATTTAAAATTTTGTGCTATTGTTTTTTTCTTAAATAAAGTAAAACAATCTAAAACAAAAGTTAAAATCAATATTGTGAAATACAATATAGTTGGGGTTCATCAGAATTTTTTGTTTTTGCAAGAAGTCTCTTATGCTTACCTTGGCTGCATTTATTTGATCTAAAATGCTAAATAAAAGTAATATTGTGAAATATTAATACAATTTAAAATAACTGTTTTCTATTTTAATATATTGTAAAATGTAATTTATTCCTGTGATGGCAAAGCTGATTTTCCAGCAGCCATTACTCCAGTCTTTTTCACATGACTCATCAGGAATTGTTCTAATATGCTGATTTGGTGCTCAAGAAACATTTCTCATTATTATCACAGTTGAACACAGTTGTGCTGCTTAATATTCATGGAAACCCTGATGCATTTTTTTTAAAGGATTCTTTGAGTAGAGCAAAAGAACAACGTTCATTCGAAATATATTTTTTCCAGTAAAGTACTTCATTGTCACATTTGATCAATTTAATCTGTTTAAATAAATAAAAAAAATGTACACATACACCACAAACTTTTGAACAATAGTGTATTTAATAGAATAAACTTTCAAATGGTATGTTTCAAAGACCTGTGCACCTCACCTATCAGAAGTAACGTGAAAATCCAGCCAATCAGGTCAAAGCTGGCCAGATCTTAAAGTACTTGCCATTTTTGCGAATAGTATGCATCAGACTGTCAAAGTAGGCCTTTTTTGTAAACAGAAGGGCTGAAAGAACAAAGGGAAAATAAAAAGAAGAGTGAATCCATTCGCTCTTTATATCCTGCTTAAGGCTGTCACAATCCATCATCTTTAAGCACCATATGTGAACAGGACCGTGTATATTTAACCTAAGAATGCTTGAGGGGGATTGTGTACATGTGAGAGAGGGATCTGGGGCCAAACAGATGCATGTTGACTGTAGAAAGGGATCTGCAGGCCATACTCTGGAAAATATCACTCAGTTCATTCAATGATCTGTGCGTATGAGTGAGCGTGGTTGTGTTCCTTGAGACCTGTCATTGTAATTTGATCATTGGATTACTGATATGTTGGTTGCCATGGTGTCCTCGCGCATGATTAGGTTACCATGCAGCTGCCATCGACGTTGAAAAGTACAGTAGCATTTTTTGTTTTTTAAATGTGTATGTGTGATTGTTTTAATTTCCATCAGATCCAATCTGTCATGGTTGGTATTGATTAAAAGAGTAGATCACTTCCAGAATGAAAATATCCTGATAATTTGCCCACCCCAATGTCATGCAAGATGTTCATGTCTTTCTTTCTTCACTCGCAAAGAAATTACGTTTTTTGAGGAAACCATTCCAGGATTTTTCTCCATATAGTGGACGTCAATGGTGGTCAGTGGGTTAAAAGTCCAAATTGCGTCTTCATAGGCATCTACATGATCCCAGCCGAGGAATAAAGGTCTTATCTAGCAAAATGATCGGTCATTTAAAAAAAAAAAAAAAGTATATACTTTTTAATAGGGCTGGGTACAAATTTCAATACCTAAGGGGTTAATCTCATCAACGTCAGTCAGCCAATAAGCCTGCAGCACTAGGTTTGTTCGACTAGAAGCGGTGGGGCGCAGATCGATCAGTGTTTGACATCTGCGAGAGCGATTCAAAAACATACAGAGCAGTCTGCTCTCTATAGCTCTCGTGGTACTGTAATACACCGATCGGTCTGCACAGTCGGTCTGCGTCAAGTCGAACACACCTACTAGTTTACTCCGGTTACACTCAGAGATGTGGCTCACACGTGAGGCTGTAGTGTGAATGAGTCCCAGCCCCCTTTTTGTTTTAAAATGGAAATGATCCTCGTCATACTGGCATTTCCGCTGCGTTTCAAGCCAGCTTTCCACTATCTCCGACAAACGACAGACCAGAAGTCATTCATTTACAATGGAGAGTAGTGTGGGAGCTGCGTGGAGTTCCGATCATATGCAGATGTCCGTTCATACTACACGACCGAAAGCATGTGTTACGTGACCATTCATGCACACTGTAGCATCATGCTACAATAGACAATAAATAAGATTTATATTCCGCATTTACTCAAAACTTACTTTAAACCACCATCGAGTGTTTGTAATAACTTCCGCCTAATGTGTGTTTTAGCCATGTAATGTTGCTGAAATATGTTATTACTTCTGTGTCAGAACAGCGATCGCGGAAGAGAGGGCACAGGCAGACAGCGCTGAAAGCTGCTAATGCTCCTCAGTAAATCAGTGGAAAATTAATAGAAATGATGATTCTGTCTGAGCATTTTAAAACGAACACGCACTAGTGTAAATGTAGCCTAACAGATGTGTAAACTGAAGACTATTTTAGCTTTTTTAAAACTATTTGCACTGAATTATTGTGTTGGTTACATTTTGTTCCTTTGTGCAGTGGCTCAGGAGATGAGTCTTTGAGTCTGTGTAAACATCAACAAGCTGCAAAATAAAATAAAAATATTTTTTAGATAATGTAATCTTGTTAAAATTGATTTCATAAAATTGGTATCGAAAAAAGTATAGTCCAGGAACCTGTATCGGTATCGAAAATTTTGGAACGATACCCAGCCCTACTTTTTAACCACAAATGCTCATCTTGCATTAGCTCTGCGATATGCATGTGCGACTTCTCGCATTACGTAATCACGTTGGAAATGTCACGCGTGGTTAGTTCTTCGTCTGTGTACTTCGGTTCAGAAAGGTACAGTAGGGCAAAAAACTCCATCTCATTTTCTCCTCCAACTTCAGAATCATCCAAAATCATTGTTTTACCTTTTTTTGTAATGGGCATTTGACGTTCTTTGCATGTTCGCTTTGTAAACATTGGGTTGGTACTTCCACCTACATCACACATGTGCGTGATTACGTAATGCGTGAGGTCAAGCTAGTGCAAGATGAGCACTTGTGGTTAAAAAGTATATAAATTTAAATTTTTTTTAGAAAACAAACAATCGCTTAGCTAGATGAGGCTCTTTTTCCTTAGCTGGGATCGTGTAAAGCCCTTTGAAGCCGCATTGAAACTGCAATTTGGACCTTCAACCCGTTGTCCACCATTGAAGTCTACTATATAAAGGAAAATCCCAGACTGTTTTTCTCAAAAATCTTAATTTCTTTTCGACTGAAGACAGACAGACATAAACATCTTGGATGACATGGGGGTGAGTAAATTATCAGGAAATTTTTATTCTGGAAGTGAACTACTCCTTTAATAGTATCATCTCTTTTTAAAGCACGTGCTAACAATCTCATTCTCTCTTTTTGCAGTCGAGTGGACACAGCAAGAGATGTGGATCCACTTACAGTCTGTCTTCTGAATAACTCACGGACAGATTGAGCCATGACGGAACGGGATGGCCACTGTGATTTGTCCATCGCCCCAGGGCAGGTGTATATCGAGGTGGAGTACGATTATGAGTACAAGGCGAAAGATAGACTTATCTCCATACGGCAGGGCGAATGCTACATGTTGGTTCGCAAAACCAATGAGGACTGGTGGCAAGTTCGTCGGGAGGAGGGCACCAAGGCTTTTTACGTCCCCGCTCAGTACGTCCGAGAGGTCCGGCGTGCCCTTATGCCGCCACCCAAACCTCGCGCAAAGCCCCCTAACGTTCTTGAAATCACCCAGTGCCGGTCGTCGAACGAAAATCTCAACCAACGCGCTCCTACGGAACGGTCCAGCTTTGGCAAGCCACCTCCCTCGACGACACCTTCCCCATTGCCAGGTCAGCAGACACCACCTTTAATGTTGCGGGACACCAATCAGAACTCGGGGATGAAGAGCGTTGTTGCCGAACTCACTCTGCTTAACAACAACCATCATAACTATCATTTTGGCAACCCCACACTTCCACAAGGACGAGCGGAATCCCCTCCGCGAGAGCAAGGTTGCCTGGGGAAGCTCCCAGGCAGGTTGTCGGTGGACACGGATGGAAGCATGTCACCAGGAGATGGGTTGGAGAAAATGAGAAATGACTCTGAATCTGGAGATGAGCTCAGCAGCAGCTCTACTGAACACATGCAGGTAAGAATGAGTGACATTCACTCTTCTCCTCGTTTCTCTCCCACGCTCTCAAGCTTATTTGTTCTCTCTCATTCTCCCTCACTCCCAAACTTACTCATGTTCTCCCTTTATCTCTTTCAATGTCATCTTTAGCTTTCATTCTCTGCATTTCCAGCTCTTATCTTTACCAGAATTGCTCTCATCTCCTTTTCATCCTGCGACTGTCATTATCTATTTCTGTAACGCATTGTTCAGACAATTACTACGAGACTAATCTAACATTTCTTCCTCACACCTTTCCCTTTATCCCTCGGTTTTGCCTCTGACATTTACAGTGACACGTCGTATTTTCTGTCAGGTTAAATTGGATTCAGCAGTGGTTTCCTCTCCTGTTCAGCAGGAGATGTAATCTGTTTTCTGCTGTAGAGGTGAAAATTGTGGCCACCTCACAAGGTTTGATTTAGACAATAATAGAGACTTCATTTAAATCACAAAATACACTTTTTATGTAAAAAGAAACTGCTGGCATTAGTGTACAACTTCTTTGCATTGTGCAATGTTTTATATATATATATATATATATATATATATATATATATATATATATATATATATATATATATATATATATATATATATATATATATATATATATATATTATTAATTATAATTATTTATATAATTCATATATAATTTTTAAATTGTATTTGCATTTTTAATTTTTTTAGCAATTAAAATAACACTTTATATTTGTACATTTATTTATTATTTTATATTAACTATTAGTAATTATTGTGTTACAAAAGTTTAATTCTATATAAATTTTAGTAGCCCTCTCTGATTCGCTCTTCTAGAAAATTAAAGCTACATTTTTGTGCAATATGTATATTAACGAGAGGGTTTTTTTAAATTTAGTTTTTTGAGCAAAGTGAAACATGAAATACATGCATTATGTTCAATCCACTACTTATTAGATGTCAGTTTTGGCCAACCACAGTAGTATCAAAGTAGTTTTTGAGTGATTGAGTTTGCTTTTTGAGTGTCCCAGGGTGCATCGTGTGGAATTGGGTGTTTAGTCTTTGTTACTATCCTCCTCCCCCATTTCTTTCTCTATGTCTCTCTAAAAGAGGGTGCTGCTGGGGAACAAAGGGGATTGTGGGAGAATAGAAAGTAGGTCATATCTGGCTAGATCATGTTGTTGCCCCCGTTTTGTGTTTGTATATATGTGAGAGAGATGGAAAGATGCACACTGAGAAGTGTTGGTCCAATGGCTTGTATATGCATCAGGTCATCATTGTGAGCTATAAGGACAATAAGCATGCTCGTCTGTGTGAGTTCTAAACCTGTAGCTTGTCATGCATATTGAGCTGATCTTCTGAGTCGCCACATAATTACTGGTCTTGGCCAACAACATCAAGATTTCTAGCCACTAACTGTTGCTTTTTGAATGAGAATAATTATGATGCTCCTCAAAGTCCACTGGTTCCAGACAGTGGCTTAACTATGCACATGCATATATGCGCTTAAAAGAACATACAGTACACTGGGCTTTTGAGGGATTTGTCCATGTCAGACTTTGTCCATCAGGGTCAGCTGATAATACTAAACCATGTGATTACTTAATCAGCCGTTCAACAACTATCCCTCATAGACAAAGAACATTTGCTCTCCAGATCTCATTCATAACATCTGCTGTGTGTGATGTTTGGTCTAAAGCAGGATTTCACCCCAAATGCAAATTTTCATGTGGTTCAAAACCCTTTAAACCTTGTGAAGCCATAAAATATAATTTTTTTTTTTAAATTTTAGTAATTTTAGTACTCCAGCTTAATTATATTTCATTTAGTTCTCAATGCAACATTTCATTTTTTCATCTAATATTTTTATTTTATTTTGTTCATCGTTATTGTTATTATTCTTTAATCCGATACTCTTTGATTTTTAATAGTTTTAGTTAACGCTAACAACACTGGAATAAAAATACAGGCTTGGAAGGCTAAGTAAATGGTGAATTTTCAATTTTGGGGAATTATTCACAGAATTACTTTTAGCCCAAAGTCATATTCTCTGCCTGCATCCCTCCTGACGTCTATTCCCCTCACCACTTATGAATGGGCAGCTCCTTAAAGGATTGAGCTCCAAATCTGTTTCCCTCAATACTCCACCAGAGTGGCCCACTGAGGATGGATTTAGGACCCCAATTCCTCGCCTTTTTCTATGCTCTAACTTTATCTACACCCCCTGAAGCAGATTTGCACACACACAGACACACACTTTCCCGCTCTCGCTCTTTTCTCCTCCCCCACACTCTCACTTTTTTGGATTTTGTCTTTTAGAAGTATTTCCTTATTCTACTTTTATTATCCTTTTTATGAAATGTTCAAATAACTTGAAATAATAAGCCATCAGAAAGACACACATAAATGCTTGACCGGGGGATTACTAGCATGTCATCCCTCTAATAAAAGATTATGAATGGCTTTTATAACAGAGCAGGGGTTTTTCTAACAGGCAGCTGCACAAAATTAAATTCAGCCCCCTCAGCTGGGTGTTTTCCTTTGTGTGAACAGTTATTGTCTGCAGTTGAGATTATGCTTCAGCTTTACATGTTTCCGCCTGTTTCGGTGTGTTTTGTCTCAGATTTTATTTATTTATTTATTTTTTTTTTTTGCGTATGTACATGCATTGGTATTTTCACCAATATATCATACTGAATCATTGCCGGTTTTAAGCTTATGCGTGATAAGCCCAAAAGAGTCTTCGAAGTATGTGTGTGTGTTCGGATTCAGTCACTGAATCCAGTCAGTGAATCCTGTAGCTCTTCCCTGCATTGACAGTAAAGGAGGCCCGAGCATTCCTGTCATTCCTGTCCCAGCACACTCACACACACACACACACACACACACTGGGTTCAGTCGGATAACCCAATAAAGGCCCACCGATCTTGATGGGCAGAAACCAGCACAGCTCACTCTAATCTAATATTTACTCAAGTATCAAAGATCTCTCACTTGCTCTCCTGTCTGTTGTTGTTCCTGTCTGTCTGTCTCTATTTTTGCCCAAATATGGACTTGAGGCTGAAAGATGGCAGTGGACATCAAATCGATGTGTGTTTGGGGTGGTGTGTGGGGGGTTTGGTACCCTCACGCTGTCAGAGCATCTCTGTCTCTCACTCATTCTGTCGCTCTGCTGTCGATGAGCACAGCTGACATGTTGTGGGGGCAGAATGTGTCCTGAGGGTAAGGTAAGTTAACTTCACACACACGTTTGCTAGATTTCTGTTGTTTTTATATGAAGATGATTAGAATTTCCTAACCCTAAACCTATAAGAAATTGTTTAATAGGTAATTATTAAATAAATCAAGCTTTCCATTGAGGGTGTAATTTAAAGTATTCCAAAAGAGAAGTTTGGTGAGATTTATGTATCTTTTGGTGACAATTTTGCATCCAAACTATAGCCAATGAGTTTCACTACCGTTCAAAATCTGTAAGATTTTTAATGTTTATAAAGAAGTATTTTATGCTCACCAAGGTTGCATTTATTTGATCAAAAATACAGTAAAATAGTGATATTGTGAAATATTATTACAAGTATTACAGCAGTCATTACTCCAGTCTTTAGAAATCATTCTAATATGCTGATTTGGCACTCATTAGAAACATTTCTTATTATTGTCAGTGTTGAAAACAGTTGTGCTGATTAATATTTTTGTGGAAACATTGTATTTTTTGGAATCTGAATTCTTTGATGCATAATAAAATATTGATGCTTTTCATCACTTTAATGCATCTTTGCTGAATAAAAGTATTAATTTCTTTTTTTAAAAGAAGAATAAAAACCTGCTTAAATGGTATGTTCTCTGAAATAATAATAATGTGTTATTTAGCATTTTAAACCAACTTGGTGTAAAATGTCTTATTAATTGAACTGGCAATTAGAGTTAAGTCAAAAATTAGACATAAAACATTGTGGTTGATTATTACTTGTAGTTTATTTGTCACACTGGGAGTGAAAAGTCAGGTGGAGCACATCCAATGAATGTGTAGTACTCTGTTTTGCTATTTTCCAAAATGTGTGTTTTTTTTGTTTTTTTTTTAAATAAAAAAGACTGCTGTCATGCCAGGCCTTGGGTTTTCCATCTGTATCATCCTCTTCTCTTCTCTCTTATCAATTTTCCCTCATTTTCACACCATTCCGGTGTTTAAACCAATTCAGAGCCGCCACAGTATATCCAGGGACATTTAGCTGTGGGAAAAAGGCTGAAGTCAAATAGAAGAGAGAGACAAAACAACAATGTGCCACTGATTGAACTGAGGTAACCCGTCCCTCATGGGGGTTTATGACCTTTTGATGCTGTTGGACATTATAACAGAAGTGCATGAGTGCTTTTGTCACAGGGAACGTTCTACACCTCGGTTTGCTGAGCTGAGGTGCATCGGTGACAATAGAGAACTAATAATGTAGAACGATCCAGAGTGATCTGCTTACTCAAAAACAATTAACCCACCCACAAGGAAAGTGTTTTATGAATACATGCATGCTGTGCAGTCAGCAAACCTACCCATGGATTTTTATTTCCTTTGGTATTTCCCTACCCTGAAAATTACTTGTGCTTAAACTAGTCTAAATATATCAATTGTCAACATCTCTGTGTGGAAAGAGGATAGGAAGTACAAGGCCACAAGCCCCTGCTGTCCTCGCCTGTGATTGGCTGAAGGCCCGCTTCCTCTCGGTTTCTCCTCATGAGTTCATTAATAAAGTGGATAACACTGTGGAGATGGATGTATCAGTGCTGTGTGTGTCCTGCTGCGTCTGAAAGGCCATAATATGTTTGATGTCTCTCTCCAGCATGGATGATTGACACCTGGTTAATGTCTGTTTTTTGATGCTCAAACCTTTGCAAAGGAATAGTCAGGTGAAGAACATGTCCAGGTCATATTTCACCCCAAATCAAAAGAAAGATGTAAGAATTTAAAATGAAAATGAAACTTGAAGGAGTATTCAAATTTGCACTGTTTTACAACAATTGAAAAAAATTTTATTAAGCATTTTTTTTTTTTTTATTAATACACTGTTATTACTGTTAGTCTAAACAAATAATGATATATTATTCAAACTTTAAGTTGTACACTACTGTTCAAAAGTTTGAGTTCTTGAAAGAACGTCAAAAACCAAGATTGTAGATCAATGTATGTAGTAAAAACAGTAATATTTTGAAATAATATTAAAATTTAGGGGGGATTTTAATGTTTTATGTAAATTACAACACAGTGTTGAAAAAATTGTTGAAAAGCTGAATTTTCAGCATCATTACTCTCGTCTTCAGTGTCACATGATCCTTCAGAATACTGATTTGGTGTTAAAGAAACATTTTATTAAGAAACATTAACATTATTTTCAAAGTTGAAAACAGTCGTGCTACTTTTTCAGTAAATGATTTATTAAACTTTTATGGATTCTTTGATGAATAGAATGTTCAAAACATTTTCTATTTATTTGAAATAGAAATCTTTTGTAGCATTTTAAATGTGCATTTTTGCTGAATAAAAGTTGTAATTTCTTTACTAACTTATTAACCCCAAACTTATATTTGTCATGGGAGTTTTTCGTGTACCATGGGTGTGAAATATGACTTATATACATGTTTTTGTTTTGGGATGTGTCTCTTAGAAAAATTAACCATGGTTTTACTACAAATTAAACCAAGAAACCTTTGCTACTATAGTTTAACCATGGTAACCACAAATTAACCATGGTTTTGCTACGTTAACCATAGTTTAACCATGGTATTTGTAGTAAAGCTGTGGTTAGACAAATGATAATATGGCAAAAAAACACGGTTAACGTTTATATGGGGTGTGTATGTATGGTAGTGTTTACAAAGCTGTTAGCTTTCGCAAACATGCTAAAAACAAAGCGACATCCCTGAAGGTGAAGAACCTGACTGTCTTCAGTACTTCACATTTGTGTGTGTACTTTGAGTTGTCCGTACACACTCACTTTTTGACAGCTTTTGTGACTGTGACTCAGTTGAGGCTAAAGGACACAGGAAGCCACTACTGAAGAAGCTTTGTTCGTGAAGCTTCCTCTGTCCACTGTCTGTTTGCACTTTCAGTATTACTGTATGTGCATATTTGGGTGCCAGTTTGTGTCTGCGGCGTGTTTGTGTAAGAGCTTTTGTGTAAGACCAATCCATCAGAAGACCTTTGACCTTATGATGTCCTTCTTTTAAAACACAAATAACACTGCTGATGTTATCCGTTGGCCTTCTTGCACCAAATATTACTCGATCACTAAGATTTGTTGTGTGAGCTGTAGATTATGCTTGTGCTAATCTCACTATTACATAAAGAGATGCTTTTGAAATAACCCAATATTAAGCCAGGGTCCACTGTCAGTTCTTAAAGGGATAGTTCACCCAAAAATTAAAATGTTGTCTCACTCTCATTTGGTTCTGAGAGATTTTCGTTCTTTGTGTGGAACAATGAAAGTCAGTGGCTTCAAAACAATTTTAAAATTTCACTAAAAGGACTAAAAACAATAAATTTTCTAAATGTTTTCACATGCTCCACAGGAGGTTTGTTAATCTCTGGTATATAGTGAGAAGCTTGTCAATGAGAGTGACAGTTTGTCATGTCTAACAGGATGCTCCCTCAGAAAATCATCTTGACTGATCCTGTGTTTTTTAACACACCGTCTAGTTAAAAGGTTTGAAGAGCAGTCAAAGACCTCTCTCACCGTCTTCCCCATCACCCTCTGGCTCTCTGGACACTGAGTGGTTCCTATTCTCAGATTTCACTCTAACTTCTGTTTTAGTGCTCTTGGGGAAATAGCCGGTCTTAACAGTTCAGAGTTTTAACCTGAAGTTAAATGCATCCCTCAAAATGCCAGTTGCGACAGCTTCTGAATCAACAAACCTAGAAAGTGTTATTTTAGTTTAGATAGTAGAAGCATGTTCCCCTTGTATTCTTGCAGCAAGCACAACCCCTCTTTAAAAGCCTCTTATGGTACCTCCATAAAGAAGAGGGGGTTGGGGGTGGATGGGAAAGAACTGGATTAAGGGGAATGCGAGACACAAACTCTTAGCATTACATGTTTGTGTGCACATACTTTTGTGCAGGACTTAAAAAATACATCTGATCTACATCTACAGTGGGTTTGGTTTCAGTTGAATACTAGCCAATAATGTTAATCGTCTCTTAAAAGGGCAGTTTTTCTATCCGCTGTCTTGTTTACTTCCTTTTACACATCATCTGTCCTTCTTTGGAAGGTTAATAATATCTCTTTCTCTGTCCGTGCACACTGTGATGGATTGCTGTCTGCTTGTGCCACTGGAAAGAAAGACTTGGGTGGATGTTTGTGCCAGTAAGCACTGGGTGCCCCAAAATGCCCCTTTTATACTGGCACAAAGAGAGTCTAAAGAGCCAAAGCAAACACTCAAAGAGCCGCTTGTGTTCTGGTGTGTCTCTCTTACAGGATTCAAAAACATTTATCTGCATTAATACAGCAATATTGAAAATCAAAGTTGTGCTGGCCAAATGGCCAAACATGAAATCCAATAACATTTGGTCTAAATAAATTTAAAATAAAACAAAAACTGTAAGAAGTTATTTTAAATCATGCAAGTGACCGTTATGACAAATAAATTGGCTGATAATAATGTTACTGATATTTTGTGGACATAGTTATTGAAACTATTTGTGAGAGAGCAATAGAGAAGTAAATCTAAAACCTAAAAAAAAAGGTGTCAGTCTGAGAAGTTAGGTACTTTCTTTATTCTTTCCAAACAATAACACTGAACAAGAACTGCCAGGAGGTCTGTTCATTAGGCCTGTGTGTGTGTGTGTGTGTGTGTGTGTGCTTTGAATTTCATGGTCTGTCATTGTAAGTATCAAGCACCAGAGTATTAAAATGAAATCCCATAAACACATGCACAGAGTGGCGAAAGCTCAATCGTTGGCTTTGGAACCACCGCAGTCTAACCTGAATTAAATGTTTGCTTTTAGCATCACATAGTGGAGCTGTTTGCTGAATCTATGGCCACTGCAGGGCAAGCGCTGTCATCACTGGACTATAGACAGAGAATGAGACTCCAGTGGCCTCCAAAGGGCTGAATGACTGACAAAAGCCACATTATCAGACATCTGAGGGGGGCAAAGAGTCTCCATGCCTCTTTACCATTCGGATTCAGCTGAAATACTCTCAATCCAGTCAGTCAGCCAAAGGGCGAGAAAAAGAGAACGTCACAGAAGAATTTGAGACCGATGTAAAGTATTGGTTTGATAGCTGTTTGAGGCTGACTGTGTGGGTGGGCAAAAGAGAGCTAGATGATGTTTGAAAACACCACATGAGGTTCTGGAAGAGACAAATACACAGGAACTGCAAATTTCATTATTTGTAGTTGGGGACCTATTAGAAAAATTTTGGATATAGCAGTAATTGATAAATCATGTTGCAGTTCCATTTGATTTACATCTGAATCTCCTGTATTTTTTTTATTTTATTTTTTTATTTTAAGACATTAATACTTTAATTCAGCAAGGATGCATTCAGTTTATCAAAAGTAACTGTAAAACCGTTTACATTGTTACAGAAGAAATTTGAGACAAAATGTGACACTGAATACTGGAAATACTGAAAAGTCAGGTTTCATCACAGGAATAAATTACATTGTAAAATATATTCAAATAATTAAAAAGAATTATATTATAAAGATAAAAAATAAATTCTGTTTAAACATTTAACTTTTTATTGTATTTTGATCAAATAAATGCAGCCTTGATGAGGATAAGAAAAAGAGCAAAAATTGATGAAAAGGGAAGATTTTAATTATCTAAATTTCTTAAATTTGACAAAAATGTTGGTTGTCAAACAGATATCTAGATTTTTTTTTTAAGTGGACGCAAAGGAAACTTATACTTCTGTTCAGGCCAAAATGGTTATTAGTTAATTAAATGACGAAATGACCAAATATCTGCCGGTGTATTGGTTGATAACTAGTTGGAAGGTACTTGGTCTCAAAAAAAAAAAAAAAGAATCTTTTCATATTTTGCTGCTTATTTTGCCATCCTCCAAGACAGGAAGAGACTGTCTTACTGACTGTAAAATAACCAACAACAATTTCCTATTTACATAATCAGGATTTTCTTGTAAAGATAGTATGCAGTCCATGCTCTGTGAAGCTCAGACCTGAAAGTTCATGGCTATAAATTGTCTAAACAGGCATCCTGTAATCTTAATTTTATTCTGTTCCTCTAGTGATTCCAAACCTTGAGTCAGAAACGGGTGTTTCAAGATAAATAAGAACATGTCTTGATTTGTTGTGGTGGTTTGGCATATTAACAGGTCATTCTCCTCCCGAGCAAAAAGGGAAATCAGATTTTAAATCCATAATCCAGATGACATTGTTGTTGTGGTCTCCCTTGTTTACGTAACTCATGGTTCTGGAGGAATTATTTTTTGTTCTTATATAGTTGGCTGTAGAATGTAGAAAGGGTAAGGATGACAAACAGGTTTGACTTGACCTTTAGGATTTGAACTTGTGAAATTGAATGTGAATTTGAAGTGAAGCTATCAGGACATCACACTCGAGCAGAGTAATGTACCATTACAAGGGTTCATGGAAGTGCTTAGTGAGATTAGTGTCGTCATTAAACTCTCTGTCTGACTTTCCAAAACATAAGACCAAGACCAATATATCATCAGTCTGTAGGGGGAATATAAGCTACATGACAGCTAATGCTGAAGTTTTTACTGGGTGCCTCCTCTCCTTACGCTCTTTCCTCTTCTATTAACCGAATTTTCAGGTCTACAGTAAAGATGTTGGGTGCTCTGCAGGAGATCTCCATTATCTGTCTGTGTTAACTGAGCAGACCGAACACACTGCCACTTCCAGCTGTCTCTGTCTGTGTTCTTTTCTGGACAAAAATCACCCACTTAGACAGGAAGAGACATCTAACATGCAAAGCAGCCAGCCACAGTTAGAAAAGTAAAAAAAGTACAGACTATATTATAGACATAATAGAAAAAAGCATATTGTACAGTGTTGTGTTGTATCTGCTAAATGAATAAATGTAAATCCTGAGACAAAAGCCATCTTATATATGTTGTTTAGGCCTTTTTAATCCATTTTGTTTTCTTGAGCAGCCGTCTCTCACCTGTACCCCAGACAACACTTCTGTCTGACTTCATTTCCTGTCTATGTCTGCCTTTTTGTTCCTCACAGTGGTATTATTTCCTCTGTTTCTGTGCTAGTGACTGTTTCTGCATTTTGCAGCTTGTCTTTGCTGGTAATGATGCTTTCACTCGCTTAAAAATAACATAAAACACTAGGTCACAAACTTATTATTTTCATTTAGTCAAGTCTAAGTTGAAGTACTAAAATATATATACAGTGGGTATGGAAAGTATTCAGACACCTTTAAATTTTTCACTCTTTGTTATATTGCAGCCATTTGCTAAAATCATTTAAGTTCATTTTCTTTCCTCATTAATGTACACACAGCACCCCATATTGACAGAAAAACACAGAATTGTTGACATTTTTGCAGATTTATTAAAAAAGAAAAACTGAAATATCACATGGTCCTAAGTATTCAGAACCTTTGCTGTGACACTCATATATTTAACTCAGGTGCTGTCCATTTCTTCTGATCATCCTTGAGATGGTTCTACACCTTCATTTGAGTCCAGCTGTGTTTGATTATACTAATTGGACTTGATTAGGAAAGCCACACACCTGTCTATATAAGACCTTACAGCTCACAGTGCATGTCAGAGCAAATGAGAATCATGAGGTCAAAGGAACTGCCTGAAGAGCTCAGAGACAGAATTGTGGCATGGCACAGATCTGGCCAAGGTTACAAAAAAATTTCTGCTGCACTTAAGGTTCCTAAGAGCACAGTGGCCTCCATAATCCTTAAATGGAAGACGTTTGGGACGACCAGAACCCTTCCTAGAGCTGGCCGTCCGGCCAAACTGAGTTATCAGGGGAGAAGGGCCTTGGTGAGAGAGGTAAAGAAGAACCCAAAGATCACTGTGGCTGAGATGCAGTCGGGAGATGGGAGAAAGTTGTAGAAAGTCAACCATCACTGCAGCCCTCCACCAGTCGGGGCTTTATGGCAGAGTGGCCCGACGGAAGCCTCTCCTCAGTGCAAGACACATGAAAGCCCGCATGGAGGACTCCAAGATGGTGAGAAATAAGATTCTCTGGTCTGATGAGACCAAGATAGAACTTTTTGGCCTTAATTCTAAGCGGTATGTGTGGAGAAAACCAGGCACTGCTCATCACCTGCCCAATACAGTCCCAACAGTGAAGCATGGTGGTGGCAGCATCATGCTGTGGGGGTGTTTTTCAGCTGCAGGGACAGGACGACTGGTTGCAATCGAGGGAAAGATGAATGCGGCCAAGTACAGGGATATCCTGGACGAAAACCTTCTCCAGAGTGCTCAGGACCTCAGACTGGGCGAAGGTTTACCTTCCAACAAGACAATGACCCTAAGCACACAGCTAAAATAACGAAGGAGTGGCTTCACAACAACTCCGTGACTGTTCTTGAATGGTCCAGCCAGAGCCCTGACTTAAACCCAATTGAGCATCTCTGGAGAGACCTAAAAATGGCTGTCCACCAACGTTTACCATCCAACCTGACAGAACTGGAGAGGATCTGCAAGGAGGAATGGCAGAGGTTCCCCAAATCCAGGTGTGAAAAACTTGTTGCATCTTTCCCAAAAGACTCATGGCTGTATTAGATCAAAAGGGTGCTTCTACTAAATACTGAGCAAAGGGTCTGAATACTTAGAACCATGTGATATTTCAGTTTTTCTTTTTAATAAATCTTCAAAATGTCAACAATTCTGTGTTTTTCTGTCAATATGGGGTGCTGTGTGTACATTGAGGAAAAAATGAACTTAAATGATTTTAGCAAATGGCTGCAATATAACAAAGAGTGAAAAATTTAAGGGGGTCTGAATACTTTCCGTGCCGACTATATATATATATATATATATATATATATATATATATATATATATATATATATATATATATATATATATATATATATATATATATATATATATATATATATATATATATATAATAAATAAAATGATAAAAGCACATAAAAGTACTAAAACTAAAATTAAAACTTAAAATATAAAAAGCTATTAAAAATATGAACAAATACTATAATAGTATATAAATAATAGTAAACTGAAATTGCTCTCAGTACTCAATTCTTGGATAACAGGAATCAAACAATCTAACAAATTTTCAAGACATTTAACTAATACTTAACCACCGCCAATCCTCTAACCAAGTCATCTTACATATGTCTACAGACACAAACCATCATTTTACATTTCTAATGAATAACATCCTTTTTCCTGCTCACTTGATAGAGCTTTAAAATGATCACGTGACTTGACCTGGAGAATGTCAGTGACGTCTCTGCTCTTTCGTAAGTGCTCTTACAAATGTAGCACTGAAAGCTTTAGTTGGCATTTTAAAATTGTGGAAATCCAACCTACAAAACTCCCTGAGACTAAACTTTACATGTAAGTCGTGTCTGATTGGAGGTTTCTGTGACAGGTTTAATGCTGGATTAGCTCTGCACAGCAGAACATCTATATGTTTGCTCACTGATGCACAGGGATGTGCTATGTGGGTCACCTTGATGGAAGGAGAAAGTGCGTAAGAGATGGAAGCAGAGAGGAAGAGAGCTCTTAAAATGTTGAGTGTTGAGTTGGTGGACCTAATGGTCTCTTATCATTATGACAGACTTGGTAATACACACTTCTGCAGAAGAGATAACACATGCGCACATTCTTCAGTACAGTATTCTTGTGGAGATTGCTGGTCACGCTTTAACCTTGGCTCATTCTTATCTTGTTGTTTAAAACGAGAGTGGTTTGATAAAAGCATGAGCATTCAGAGTGTTTAAGTTTTAATTAACCTGATTCACCCTCTCATTCATTTCTGTGATCTCCATAGTGACCCTTTCTGCATGAGAGCGTGTGAGAGAGTTTTAAGTACTTGTTAAAGGGATATTTTTATGGAAGCCCGTTTCCGCCACTGAATAAAAAAAAAAAAGGTAATTGCTTTTTATCTAGTTTAATCTTGCAATTCTGATTTTTTTCCCTCAAAATTGTGAGATATAAACTTGCAATTGCAGTAATAGTGATAATTGCAAGATAACTCGAAATTGTGAGGAAAAAAAAGTCAGAATTGTGAGAGAAAAAGTCACATTTACTTTCTTTTTCTTTTTTTTATTCACTGGCAGAAATGGGCTTCCATAATATTTCACCCAAATGTTAAAATTCTGTAGTCATTTACTCACCCTCATGTCATTCAAAACCTGTTGGACTTTATTTCTTTTGTGGAAATCAGAAGGTGATACTTTGAAAAATGCTCCAACTTTTATTTGTCCATAAAATGAAATAATCAGATTGTGATTTTTTTTTTTTTAAATGAAAATAAAAATCATATTTGAAGGTGCCATAGAATGGAAAACTGTATTTACCTTGGCATAGTTGAATAATAAGAGTTCTGTACATGGAAATGACATACCGTGAGCCTCAAACACCATTGTTTCCTCCTCATGTAAATCTCGTGAATGCAAAAGACCACTGAAAAATAGGCGAATCAGAACATAGCACCGACTGTGACGTTACAGTCGGGATCACTAATAGTTACGCCCCCAACATTTGCATATACCTGCCCATGTTCTAGGCCAGCCGCCAGCCGAATCATCAGAACTTGTGCAGGTATTGTGAAGAAACAAGCGAGGACAACGGCGAAAATGGCAGATCATGGAAATAAATGTTATGTTTCAGGCTGTGCAGGGGATGTGATGTGCAGGGATGGGTTGGTGTCTGTATTTAGAAAGGCACGGGAAGCAAATAACGTGTTCTAATAAAATAATGCGAGCCACTAAAGGGACATGGTAGCTGCTTGCTAACGGTAGCCTGCTACATTACAGTACATAAGATTTCACTTACCATATAAACAGAGCAAGGAGAGATGACTGAGGATGATGGCGAATGATTTACAGATCCTGAGCACCACTGATAAGCATCTGATCTTGTAAAATGTGTGGTAAGTACTGCCGCTCCATAGTATAAACAGAGTACATGCGATCGCGAATCTCGAAAGTTAAACTAAAAAGCAATCATGCATTCGAAAGCAGTTTCAATGCCCCACATATTAATAGCAGCTCCCTGATGCCTGCATTTCATTTACAGTATAATTACCCAATGATATAACTGCGTGAGAATGTATTGAAATATATATTTTCCCTGTGTTTCCTTCCTGCTGTGTGAATTTCCTACTGAAATGAGCTGCACTGTGCAACAGCCAATCAGAGCAGAGCACAACATTTAAGATGGCACCTTTAAGAAGCAAAATAAGAAAATTACAATATTAATATTTATGGCTGTCCTAATTTTTTATTTTATTTTTTTTCAAACATTAAGTCATCAAGTTTTTATTTTGTGAGACCTTACAGTTTCTTATTTGTTGACAACCAGTTTATAAGCACTTTTCATTACAAATTTGTTAAGATGGTTGGTGTATGTTGCGTTTTCAGATGTACATTAGCGACCCTAGCTTAGAAAATATGCAGATGAGTTCATGTGGAGCAGCATTTGCTGTGAACCAAGCCAATATCTTTTTGATAGGAGTAATAATTTGAGATATGTTATTGAAGTTACAAAGATGAACATTGATTCAACAGAATTGCCTTGAGGGGTTTTGGTTGTACTTCAGACAGTTGTAAACCACAGTCTCTCTCAGCCACACTGCTGTATGCATTATTCAGTGTGTGGGGTTGTGAGTGGGTGTGATGTATTGGCCACGAGGCGAGACATGACCGTGTGCAAATTATCAGCAGAAGACTTGCGGCACAGAGCTTTAACAAGCACACGGGGGGCTCGCAACATTGTTCCTTTGTTCAAAGCCCTGCATTGGGCAACTGCCCGGCCAATGAATTGCTGACTCAAAGCTGGTACATCCTGCACACACTATACTTCAAGCTTTGACTGTTTTTAAACATGTTTTCCAAACATTTCCCTCATCTGCCATTGGTTGAAGAAACCAATAGACCTGCCTCAAAAAATCGCTATTGGTTGAGCCACTATGGTTGCTATGTCAGATTTGTTGAGATGCTTAAATAAAGCGATGTTTTGAAAGCAGTTTTTACTTTTCAAAGGAAATCAACCTACAAATGGTGTACTTGTAGAGGTTGCAAAATAGAACAAAGAAAGTATTTAATCATAAATAATTATTTATTTTACCTTTAATTACAGGCCCTTAGACAGCGAAGCCATTAACTGTCATCTGACCAAATTTTAACAGAGTTAAATTTGATAAGAAATATACAATTGGTGACAACCAATGGGAGTTTAGTCAGTGAAGTTCATGTGATATGCCACCTGATACAGTTGGTTGCATTAGTCAAGTTGAAACGTCCAATAGCATCCATCAAACATCTCAGTAACTTGGTGACCTCCAGCAATTTAATCACTGTCAGTGTGAAAAGAGATTCAAATTTAGACCCTGACAGACTTATGAACAGGAACCATGGTAATTGAAATCCCACCGTTCTTCTGTGGAGCGTGTGAACTGCATCTCCATTGATCTCTAGTGCCATGACCTCTGATCTCTGCTGGCAGACCTTCAGCGTACAGGGCCACCATGTCCTGCTTTACTCTCTGCCTCTCTCTTTCCACTCCACGATGGTTAAGGCCAGTGTCCTAATGAGTGAGCCTATTTAAAGAGAACTCCACTGCTTCTATATTTAACTCACTAAGATGCGCTCTTTAAGCACCTTGTCCCTGCCTCTTTGTGGCTTTGGGTTGGAAAGCCGTGATTGTCTTGTCTCTGATTCCTTATATCTCTCTTCCGCTCTCTCCGTATCGCTCCATTTTCCTCTTGCTGCAAGAAGGACTTAAGTTTCTCAGCAAGGGCCTGTTTTGGCCCCAGACTCACAGAAGACATGTTCTCTTACCTTCGATCTCCACACTACCTGGTGAGTGCCTGAGCACCGAATACGGAAAACGAGAGCACTGAGATATACAGGAAGACGTTTAACGTAGGTGGGGTTCTCGCTTAAAGGTGTGGCTTGATGTTATCATTGGTCCATACAATTGCAATTTGTGACAAAATTTGGAACTGGAAAAAAGGTTGATTTAAATAAGAATAATAAAAATGTAATAACTGTAGAATTTAATAATAATAATAATAATAATAATAATAATAATACAATTATTACAAGTATATTTACTACTTTATGGTCTTTAAAAGTTTTATTAATTTTTTTTTTTTTTTAGCAATTATTACTTTTGCTCAGTAAGCATGCAATAAAGTGAAAGCAAAGAGATTTTATAATTTTACAAAAGAATAAAACTGTTATTTTAAATCTCATTAATATTTCACAATATTACTATTTTCATGCATTTTTGATCAAATAAATGCAGCCTTTGTGTTTGTATGTATGGTATGACTATTATAGTTTTGCTGAAGTGTTCTGTAATAAACAAGGAATAGCTCGTACTGTCTGTCTCTTTCACAACTGGAAGACCCTGTACTTTTGTGGTGAAATCTCACTCAAAACTTGACCTACAAGAAACGAACAGTGTGTAGGAGAGAAGGATGATGTCAGTTGTTTTTTGAACGGAGAGCAGCACAAGGCAAGTACAGGTTGCGTCATTGTGGCCATTGATGTCATTTTGCTGATTAACCCATGTATTCGCACAAGTGTCCTCACACATAAGCTTTGTTCCGTCAGTACGGTGGCTTTGTGGCCATCGTGAGAAAGACGCATTGTTCTGCGTCTATTTCTGCAGCGAAAGGTCTTGTCGAGGGCAGGCATGGGTGTTCACCGCCACGAACATATGGCCTCAGATTGCTCTGTTGAGTGTTGGGAATGTCTTTCTCTTATAATGTTGCATAATTGGAATTCCCTTCCCACAAAGAAAAGTTTTTGGTTATTTCCAATGCAGATCCTAAGATTTTCAGACCATTTCAGAAGCCATTCTGAAATCAGAAGCCATTCTGAAATCGTAGGTCTTTGCTCATCCATGCCTCTGTGACACTTTTCAGAATCCTTTCTGGATGTCTGTGTGTCTCTCCCAAATCGCCCCTCTCTGTCTATTCATCTTTCTGTTCCTCTTTGTTGAGTCATTGTGAGTTGTGAGGGCAGTCCTCCCTGAATAGCTATTGTGCTCTCTGTACCAAGAGCCGTCATCTCCTTTAGTCTGTATGGCAGACGTTCGATGAGCGTCCAAGACGTTTCGTTAACCCTGCTGTGCTTGTTGTGTACAGGGGTGACGAACCAACACGGAGAAAAACACTTGAGTAAATCAGCCACGGTGATCTAGCACAGCAAGCGCTGTACCACAATGCCTTGGCACCTTTGTTAACAAGCCGTGTGCTAAATGTGAGTCTAGGACACACAGCTGGGATTTATTTTATTGGATTTTGCTAAGACTAACAACAAGTGATTGCATCATTGCATCTAATGTGTGTGTTGTCAGGCCGTTTGGCCGACGCTGATGTTTGACCTGCCACTAATTTGATTCACCTTGACGAGATTATCTGTTTCAGATAAATCTACTCTAAATTATCTGTCTGTGATTAAACGTGTGTAAGACAGAAAGAGGAAAAGGAAAATATCTTTCTAGAAGGCATTTCCTTTGTTGACAGATAAGATCAAAAGACATAATGTAGTATTGCTTAATACTTCCTGTTATGCATGATGAGCTGATATATTGACCTTTGTAGAATATTTCTTACTATGCAAAATTGTATTTACAAAACACCTTTTGTGTTCTTCACTGAAGATATAAGTAAGAAAGAACTGTTGACAGAATGAATTATTCAAAATAATGCATATCCAAGGTGGTAAAATGATGTAACAATGTTACAAATACTGTAGTGCAAGCTACTTCAAAATATAAACTAAAGCAAACCATTTATTTGTAAGTTTATATTTGTAAAAGAGTATTTAAATATGCATAGGCTTGTTTTTCTACAGTCAACAGTTATTTATATGCCATTTGTGTGCCATGTCATGTTGACAGCCAGACAAATAAATTGTGGTGCAATTTAAACATTATATTTTGAATGAGCTTTGTTAATGCATCTTTTTAGGTTGTTATGAACATATCTGACAGTCGCATTGCAAGGAAAACCGATCAGCCGATAAGATTCATACGGTGGCCGAAAGATCTCAATGCGCTGCAAATAGAAAAAAACACCTGCAAACACGCGCTGCAAATGCTCACAACACAACCAAACAAAGAAACGCGTTGCAAATAAAATTCTTTATTTGGTTGTGTTGTGAGCATTTGCAGCACGTTTGTTTATTTGTTTGCATTGTGAGCATTTGCAGCGCGTTTCTTTATTTGTTTGCGTTGTTAGCATTTGCAGCGCGTTTCTTTAGTTGTTTGCGTTGCTAGCATTTGCAGCACCTGCTGTCCAACTGATGAAGATGTTTTCTTGATTTGCTGGTGCTTTTTCGATTTGTATGTGTTTTTTGAAGTTGCAGCACGTTGAGCTCTCTCGGCCACCATAGATTCACGCTTTTTTCGTCACATTCCCAGAACCGCTGATGTTACATAAGACTTGCTCACAAACAGACTATGTGTTTTTACAAATAGCAGAGGATAAATCCAGAACACTTGTGTACACTTGTATTTGCCATTGTTTGATGAACACCAGCGAGAACATGAAGACATTTAAAAATGGAGGCTCTTGCAATCAGTTCTGGCAGCCAGTAAACTGAAGGTTTTAAGTGATTCTTCAGTCCAGTATGAGTCAGACTCAGCACTCATGAAGCTGCATTCTGAACTTTTTAGATAAAGCTGTTTGGTAAGTCTTCCAGTCTAGGTGTTACATATAAATGGGTGTCAGTGAGTTTTTCACTGTCAGTAGAGAAGGGAGAGAAGAAAAAAAACACTTGAGCAGAGAATCTCAGATTACCAGCAAGTCTGATTTAAAAAAGCTATGACTATTACTTTAGTTACTTTAGTACCTTTTAAAATGTGTTTTAGATCAATTAGATTGGCCGGTGTGTTGTGATCTAGATATTTTATTCGGTCAAATAAACACTGACCTCAAATCAAGTCCATTAGTGATTTGGTGTGTCAGAGATCCAGTGTTCTAGTTGTTGTATGTGGTGGGATGTTATAAATGTGTTTGTTCAGATTTTCTTTCATAATTAGTTGTTGTAGAGTGAAAATTATTCAAATGCTCTTAGTTTCCTAATTAAAATCAAACTGTTAGCATAATAGCAAGTTAATTGCTGCTGTATGTTAGAGTAGAATAAAATCTCTTATGAATCTATCTGTCTCAAAGTCTGTGTGTGTGTGTGTGTGTGTGTGTGTGTGTGAGGAAAATCTGTTATTTTCGTTTATAGAGATCATAGTAAGTCCCATAGGTTGTGTCAGGGCATCATCTGTCCATAAGCTTTGGTATTAAGATCACTATAGTCTGTCTTGAAGATCATGCTATATGTTATATACATCTAAATATTTATTGGCCTTAGGGGATTAATGAATCATTAAAAATGTGTGACATGACACCATCCTAACTGTTGCTGCTTCCTCATCCTGCTAACACCACTGCCATACTTTCACAGTCCAGCCTCGTAACCTACAGTCCATGTAATTAGCAAGAGGCAATACCACGACAAGAATTAACGAGGGATTTTCTCATTAGTCAGGAGGCTTAGCTTCCCAAGGGGTGTCTGGAGGGGCAGGAGTGTGTTCAAGTATTGCATGAATGATATATTGTGCTGTGTGGTGCTAATACAGCTTAGCCTCAGTTATTGATTAGCAAGTACTGTTATATGAAAATTATAATGTTGTCTAACTTAATTGACCAGTGTGCTTCCAAACCACAATAGGGGCTTTCACACCGGAGGAACCTTTTCATAGTTCCTAGAGCTAATAGCGGAAGTTCCTAGTCTTTGGCGTGTTCGCACTGCAGGAAACGAAGCATTTATAAACCTGTTGTCCAACAAAGAGAACATTTAATAATATGTTTTTACTCTAAACTCACTTTAACGTCAGTCGAAACTGTAATAAATGCTATGTCAATTAGCATTGCATTAGAAATATACCACTTTCTTATGAAAACACTAGCGATGGCTTGAACAACACCGATAAACAATATACTGTCACAGTCATGTGTTTAAAGGTGGGGTATGCATTTTTCAAAAACGCTTTAGAAAACGGAGTCGGGCCAGTACCAAAACAAACTTATAGCCAATCAGCAGTAAAGGGCGTGTCTACTCATGGTGCAGAGGAGAGAGTGCTCAGTGCACATGACGGACATTAGCCGAGCCGAGCGACAACCGAAAGATGGAGATGACAGATAAAAAACAAAAGAGGAAAACATCTGCAGAACAAAAGAAGGCTGACACCGTGTCTGCACTGGACGCCACCGTTGAAAATCATTTGAAATTTGTGTCAATATGTCATAAATAGAACGCGGCATATATTGTCTGTATTAGGGTGTTCCTGGAGTGTTTTAAGTTCTATTACATCTGTGAGGCATATTTAGAGTTTCTGTGCAAGAGTGCCCTCTGGCTACGAGTATGAATCAAACATACATTATATGTATTTATACTGTAGCACTCCATACTGCTCACAGGACTCTATTTTGGGTAAATATAGTCTCTCTGTAGAAATTTGAAGTAAACAGAAGATAATCCAATCTTTTTGAAAAGATTACTATAATTTGCTTACAAAACTACTTTAAAGATACTTTAAGTGGCTGATATTTTTGGTTTGCTTGATTGTAATGCTCCATGTACCATATGATGTGATATGTACCATTCTTTGCTTCTTTTTGGAACAAATAGCATGTTAATGTAAAATTTATACTATTCATAAACAAATGTTTGTATTAGTTAGCCATTTTAGTTACTTTCCAGCACTGGAGGTTAATGTGTAAACCCCTATACTTGAATCAAGAGAGGGAAGAATTTATCCCTGAAGGTCAGCCCAAAGGTTTTACAGGTCAGGATTCGTAGTTTCCCCTAAGCTGCCTTTGCTACAGTCTGCTTTTCTGTAGATATTGTAACTCTTAGAAAAAGTTATGTCAACAAACAGTGGAAAAGTTACACTTGTCTTGCAGAGCATGTCAGTTCAATTAAGCTTTTCAGTAGTGCAGTTTTTTAAGCCTTTGCATCGGTCAGCACATAGATGGCACTCAAAGAGAGAAAGACCGAGAGAGAGGGATAAAAGAAAAGTCATCCATCCAGCCCTTCTGTCTTGGAGCATCCTCACCACAACTCACTTCATAGTTTAAGCTAATTTAGGTGACGATGTCTCCATATTTTTAACTCCCCTAGTATATAAATATGTAGCCAGTGTTTGTCTATGGAGTCATCTTATAACTGTAATAATGATTTGTAATGCTATATGGTTTAATACATATGGGGTTTGACATTAGAAAGTATGCATATGCATTAGAAAGTATGAGAGCATGGTGCTAACAATGCCAGTGTCTTGGGTTCGATTCCATGAACTGAAAAAATGAATACCTTGAATGCTTTGGATGAAGTGTCTGCCAAATGCATGTGACAATAATGTGCAATGTGTTTCCCAAAAACTTTAAAGTCTGGATAACATGGACTGCTAACAAAGTTCTTAGATAGACTAGCTTTAGACTTGCAGTGCGAGTTGACTTGAAACACTGTAGGTTGAAGATATGGGACATGAGCTCATTCACGAGAAGTCGTTTGAGCTCAGAGAACAGTGTTGCTCACTAGGAGTCCTCTCTAACATTTCTGAATAATTAATAGGGGTTTTTGGGGAGATGAGGGGAACCAATAAGAACACAGGAATTCACACGTTTGCGGGATGCACCGTCTGCTGTAGTGGATTTGGGACTACCATCAAAGCACATCGCCCCCAGGTTTTTCTGCACTTCTACACACTCACAGAAACACTCATATATCCACTGCCAAATTCACTGATTATAACAGATGCAAATCTACACATATTTTAATAATTAGCTAGTTGGTGGGTTGTCTGAACAACTACTTGGTATTAAAGAGCGAGTTCACCCAAAAATGAAAATTCTGTCATTATTTACTCACCCTACTGTTCTGTATGACTTACTTTCCTTTGTGAAACACAAAAGAAGAGTTTTTAAAGAATGTTTTCGATGTATTTGTCCATACATTGAAAGTCAACGGAGTCCAAAATAACATTGTACCATTAGATGTTTCTTATCCTCTACAGTTCATCAAGTAATAAAATAAAATGTGGATGCACTTCCCTAAATGACCATCCAGGCCCATCACTAATCATTATTCTTTCCCCACAGGTTTTCCTCTGGAATTTCAGTCTGTTTGTTTTGTTGCATTTTTAACCCATTCAGCATCTGTTCCAGTGAGGAAAGTGTGCAGCTGTTCATCTTGCTGCTCTGACTGAGATCTCATATATCTCATCGAGTCCTATAGAAACCGTCAGCATTAGCGCTGAGCGCAGAGAGATCTGTGTGTGTGCGCGTGTGTGTGTGGTATCACGCAGCATTAGGCTGTGTGCCGAAGACCTAAAGGTTAATTGGTTGTCTCTCTGTCAGAGTTTGAGCGTTGCTGAACTCGCTGAGGTGTGAAATAGAGCTAAAATTCCCCATAAAGTTTGCTGTCTACTAAATCAGCCTTCCTGGAGCCACACTTATTGATTTGAGTGTGTATGGTCGTGTCCTTCATGACACACTTGCAGTAGATACTGTGGTCCCATACTGTATATATAGACCTCACGTTCGGTTGAGCGCACATCCATGTGGCTCCAGGGGCTCTGGGGGAGGTGACTGGGTGGCTGTGCCCATGTGGCTCTGCATATGTCACAGATGTGCTAATGTGTGGCTGAATGGATGCATCCTGACTAAAGGCAGTCAGATGGAAATGTAGGTTACACTGGTCATCCATACTTAGTCCAGGAGGAAGAGAGTGAGATAGGCCTTTCTTTATGAAAGGGGTTGTTTGTGATGGACAAAAGAAGATGAGGAAAAGAGTCTGCTCTCTAAAAACAAAGGGAGCGATATGATAGATTGAAGGTTACTATTATTGCTAATAGTTAGGCCTGCATTCTTTCTGATGTGAAGAAGATGAAGCTTTAATTTAACTGAGCTGAACTAACCTGAGCTCATGAGAAAATGTTAACATTGGCAATTTGGAATGTTATGGCAATTTGTAACTAATATGCATTTCTGCAAACTGGTAAACCTGATTTTTTTGGAAAACGTATGTATGAAGATCAGCCCTTAACCCCAACACTAAACCTAACTATTGGCCGATCTCACAAAATCGTATGAATAAGATTGTACAAATGCAACCCAGTTTGCTCAAATTTAATGTAATTTTTGTTTTCAAACCTGGTGAAATCTGTGAGCGAGTTAAATTTTTGTAATTCGTAATTGCTGTGAACATGATGGGCATTAGTCCACTGACGGTAATCAGCCAATCACAGGCTCTGCCTCCTGTCTTGTGGATTTTACCCTGTATTTTGTGTAGAAAATAACCCTATATCACAATATTGTGACCTTGTCCAAGTTTTCAAATTGTCTTTTCACTCCTCTGTCTCTCTCTCTCTGCACTGTACCTTACTCACACACATCCATTCGGTTATGTAACCGTCTTCGAGTATGTCACAGCTTAGCACACAAAGGCATTTAAGTGAATGTGTGTGTGGCATGCATAACCGCTCTGAATTACTCATTTCTGATTGGTCAGTAATGGCATTTAGCAGTTGAATTTTGTTCTGTAATGATCGCTGAACTTTATGAATGGACATTGTCTCAGAGAGCCAAGTGCCTACATACTGTAGCTGTGTTAGTTTCTGAACCTTGTTGAGCTTTAATCTGCATGTAATCTAATACAGTTATTTCAAATCAATATTTAATGCCCATTTAAATTATTCATTGTAATTAGAAGGATAATGTACAGTCAGCATTAATCAAAGTACTTTTACAAGACGAAGACCCTCTAGAAATGCTTATGGAGGACTTCGCTTTTGTCCTGTTTGGTTCAAACACATTAGACACACACACACACACACACACACACACACACTCACTGATCATAAGTAATGAGGTGCTTAGGAGGGAAAAGAATGCAGGTTACCATGTTTGCACATAAGCCTTCTCTGGTGAAGGGTTTATTGGTCTAATGTAGACCTCTAGTGGCCATTACAAGAAGAGAATAGCAGAGAATCGGATACAGTGATATAGAATTTTTTTAAAATGTTTGTATTTTGTTATATATATTTATACACACGTGCACACACACAGAGATGGATAGATAGATGGATAGATAGATGGATGCATGCATGCATACAAATATTTTAAAAAATATATACATATATGTGTGAGTATTTATATATACAGTACATAACAAATATACACAGTACACACACACACAGTATGTAAACAGACTTTTATTTTTAATGTGATTAATTGTGTGTGTGTGTGTGTGTTACCACAAAGGACTTCATTAGCATCCATAACTGAGCATCTAATCTTAAAAAATCACTGGAACAGCAGACCTCTCATAACATGAAACCAATTGGCATTCATGTGTGCTTGCTGGTAATTCAGTTTGACCTTGCATACATGTATACAAACACACTTCATAACCAAATAAATTTTTTGAACGGGTCCTTATTTATGTCTCATATTTTGCCGTAGGGGCTGTAGTTCATGGACAGTCACAGCTGCTACTGTATATGTGCGTGCTGTGCATTTCCTCCTGGGTGTGCTCTACACATTTCCATGTGGAGGCATGTGGCTGAGGATGGATTTGAATACATTCCTCTGTGTTTCTCTATGTGTGTATGGAACATTCTACATACACTGAGTGAAATGAACTTATCATTGCGATATTGAGACATTGAGATATTTTTGGGTCACCTTTCTTATGAAATAATCCAGTGTAGGCTAGTCTCTCTCAGTGGGCTGTTCAATTGCAGATACAGTATGCATGTGGTTGAAACTGAGCAAGAGACAGATATGCAAACAAGGGTTGTGGTTGTATGCAGATATTGAGTTGGAGAGTTTCAGTATCTCCATTAGACCAAAAAGAACAAGACCTACAACTCAAGAGACAAGCGGGACTCAGGTGAAATTTACCACTGTATTTTTAATGTTTGATTTCAAATGGTTTATATTATATTATTTTAAATTAATAATAAGGTTTAATAATAAGACAGACAAATAGCCAGCCAGATAGATAGACAAACATCAAATATTAATCTGAGTTGATTATCATTTTATTATGTAAGCTGAAAGAGCATGTAGTGATACGACTTAGAACTGGTGCAGTGTAGTTTAGTGATAATTATACAAATAAATGATTATTTGACTGCCAGTCAAAATGTATTTGGCTGAATGAAATGTTGGGATTCTCTTTTGAAATGCCACACGGTTTTCACAGGACATTGGAAAATGTTGGAACATTTTTGAGTCTATTATCACCATTAACCTTATTATTTCAGTATGACGGGAAGTCCCATATGTTTCCATGCATGACAGGATGGATTACCTAACAGGCCTCTTTCTCTCTCTTCCAAATACTCTGACTATTTGAGGTCTTTGCCAACAGCCTTTCCATAAAAACAGGAATTGTGTCAAATTTTTAAAAGGTTAGAAATGGGTCATTGTTTTGTTGGATTGGTCCTCAGATGTTATGAACCCCCTGGCAGGTCACTTAATAGTAGCGTATGTATTCACAGACTTCCACATTACCAGTTACAGTAGGTTTCAAGTCAAGCAGTCAGTGGTGGCTTTGTTGATGTTCTGGGAGCAGTATTTTCTGTTATGCTCAGGTGAGAGAATGGCTTCTATTTCTGTTCTTCCTGTATATGAGTTTTCAGTCGCTCAGTTTTCCTCTGGTTTGTGTGTTCGTTTGTATTGTGTGGCTTGTTTTCATTATGGTGACGCTCACAATGGGTTACACCAAAATAACAGAGCCTTCAACAGCGAGGACATGGTCTGTCTAACAGTAACGAGGTAGAGACACTTTCTAAAATAACTCTTTCAAACAGCTTTTCATTGACTGACATCTATACTTTCATCTGTACTAACAAGACATTTCTACTGAACTACTGAACCGTTGTACTGGTATTTACAATGTATTAATTTAGCAAACACTTTTGCAACCTTAATAGTATGCTATACTCATGAATTTGCGGTTTCTAGCATTGTTCATAAAATCAAACTATTTCTTTGAATTATGATCACCATTGACTCATTTAGATCAAGTGCAGATAGTCATTCTGTGATTCTGTTCGTTTCTTTCTAATTGGCTCCTCCTGTCGTTCTGTGCGTCTCTTTCTTGGAAAAACACATGCAATTACTTCTGTGCTTTAATTTTTAACTTTATTGAATTCTCGTCATGCTTTCTTCTCATTTAAAATGTGTTTTAAAGGAACAGTGTTAAGAGTCCAGCCAGTTGTCGACCGAGAACGCTTCAATAAAATCATTGGCAGATGTTTCTTGGGCTCCCTGTGAATCTTGGATCTCTATGTCAGAGTTTTTCCAATGCTTGGCAAAAAGTTTTATTGGCTGGTTAAAATGATATAATTTTCCTGTCTTGCCTCTCTTCCTCTGTTTTGTCTACAGGGCATATCTCCCACTGGACAGGGTCGACCCGAGTCCCCCGTTTACACCAACCTCCAGGAGCTAAAGATCTCTCAGTCGTCTCTCCCACCTGTTCCCTTTTCGTCCCCTCTGCATATCCTGGGCGACTGGGAAACGCACAAAGATACGAGTGGAAGAAACTTCTACTACAACCGCATGACTCAGGAGAGGACCTGGAAACCGCCCCGCTCTCGAGACAACGGGGTCACTCGTGGGGACACATCCAACACTGGAGACATGGAGGTAACAAACAACTGGAAAAATGTCCATGTTGGTCAGCTATGTAAATAATATATCTAACTTCCTCTGTAAACATACCATCTTTGCATTGATGTAATAATGCTTATGTCAGTGTGACTGTGTGCCCACATGCTTGTGCATGTGAAAGTTTGAACTAGGCCAGAGTTGAAGTAGGTCTTCAGTCTATATTTAAGCCTTTGAAAAATGCTGTTCAGATATTTAAGCTTCAACAGACGGCTGACCCAGCTTCACTCAGAACAGAGTGGAGCAACTCGCTCTCTGCGGAAATCACTATTATTACAGATCATTTTTTACCAAAAATGTGTTACTGTAAGCGCTGACATGTATGTCTATAGTTACAAGAGTAAAATGTTTGACCTGTTTTCCAAACTCATTTAGTCTTATCTGAAGTTTCAATCTAAGTTTCACTCTTTCCATTGTTCATAGCTGCCATCTAGTGGAAAAATTTGGCCATAATAAAAGGGGGACATGCTGTTTTTTGTTGTTTATCAGTTAAAATATTATTCGTTACAGATGCTCTAACTTAGAACTAAATCAGTATTAAAATGTTTTGTTTTTTTAAATAATAATAATTGTAATATTATATATATATATACATACAGGTGCTGGTCATATAATTAGAATATCATCAAAAAGTTGATCTATTTCACTAATTCCATTCAAAAAGTGAAACTTGTATATTATATTCATTCATTACACACAGACTGATATATTTCAAATGTTTATTTCTTTTAATTTTGATGATTAGAGCTTACAGCTCATGAAAGTCAAAAATCAGTATCTCAAAATATTAGAATATTTACATTTGAGTTTGAATAAATGACCATCCCTACAGTATAAATTCTGGGCATCTCTTGTTCTTTGAAACCACAATAATGGGGAAGACTGCTGACTTGGCAATGATCCAGAAGACGAACATTGACCTCAGAAGCATCTTACCTGGGCTGTGGAGAAAAATAACTGGACTGTTGCTCAGTGGTCCAAAGTCCTCTTTTCAGATGAAAGTAAATTTTACATTTCATTTGGAAATCAAGGTCCCAGAGTCTGAAGGAAGAGTGGAGGCACAGAATCCATGTTGCTTGAAGTCCAGTGTGAAGTTTCCACAGTCAGTGATGATTTGGGCTGCCATGTCATCTGCTGGTGTTGGTCCACTGTGTTTTCTGATGTCCACAGTTAACGCAGCCATCTACCAGGAAATTTTAGAGCACTTCATGCTTCCTTCTGTTGACAAGCTTTATGGAGATGCTGATTTCATTTTCCAGCAGGACTTGGCACCTGCCCACACTGCCAAAGGTACCAAAAGCTGGTTCAATGACCATAGTGTTACTGTGCTTGATTGGCCAGCAAACTCGCCTGACCTGAACCCCATAGAGAATCTATGGGGTATTGTCAAGACGAAGATGAGAGACACCAGACCCAACAATGCAGATGAGCTGAAGGCCACTATCAGAGCAACCTGGGCTCTCATAACACCTGAGCAGTGCCACAGACTGATCGACTCCATGCCACGCCGCATTGCTGCAGTAATTCAGGCAAAAGGAGCCCCAACTAAGTATTGAGTGCTGTACATGCTCATACTTTTCATTTTCATACTTTTCAGTTGGCCAAGATTTCTAAAAATCCTTTCTTTGTATTGGTCTTAAGTAATATTCTAATATTTTGAGATACTGATTTTTGACTTTCATGAGCTGTAAGCTCTAATCATCAAAATTAAAAGAAATAAACATTTGAAATATATCAGTCTGTGTGTAATGAATGAATATAATATACAAGTTTCACTTTTTGAATGGAATTAGTGAAATCAACTTTTTGATGATATTCTAATTATATGACCAGCATGTGTATGTGTGTGTGTGTGTATATATATATATATGTATGTATGTGGATTATTAATATGTAATAGTAATTCAGATGTTATAATATAATATTTAATAATATCAAATATTATTGCAACTTTTATCATTGTTGTACAATTTCAACTAATCATTGTTTATTTAAAAATAAAATAATAATAATAATAAAATGTGTATTCATGTTTATTTTTAAATAATAATATATTGCTTTTACCAATAATAATAATAATAGTGATATTTTAAAATAATATTAAAAACATTATTAAATTAAATTTTAAATATAATACATAAAAATAATACATTTTAATAAACTATTTATTTTTATTATAATTATATTTAAAATTTAATTTAATAATGTTTTTAATATTATTTTAAAATATCACTATTATTATTATTATTATTATTACATTTTGTATAAAACTTATATTTTTAATAGTAATAATAATAATAAAATATATAATAATAATTATAATAAATTTAAATATGATATTTTAAAATAAATACCATTTGCATTCACTTTTTTTTTTTTTTTTTTTTTTTTCTTATCCAAAGCAGTTTACTTTAGTGTTGTTATTGCCATGCCATACTGTTGAAGTTGCAGTTTTTCTCTTATCTTTCAGCCATTTTTTTTCTCATTGTCTTGTCTTACTGTTTTCTTCAGCATTTGTCTTCTGAGGAGAATTGTCCCAGCACACACTCCAGTCAGTCAGACAGTCAGTACGGATCGCCCCCTAGAGGCTGGTCGGAGGAACTGGATGAACATGGCCACACACTCTATGTATCTGAATACACCAATGAGAAGGTGCTGGAAAGAGCTGCTTACATACAGAAATCTCTTTTTGTTTTGTTTTGAATCAGACACAGAGTAACAAATCTTTTTTGTTTGGCAGTGGATTAAGCATGTGGACGAACAAGGGCGGCCGTATTACTACAGTGCTGACGGATCCCGCTCAGAATGGGAGTTACCAAAAGTAAGTTAAAGTTTTTTCCTCAGAAATACCCAGACAGCCTTTCTTCTGTCTTTAGATCATGTGTGATCATTGACTGCTTTAGCTTTAGTGTTAACCAGGGCAGTAGGAGGATTCCTGGGAAAATCTAAAAGTAACTCTGATTCCCTAATCTAGTTAGCTGAGATCAGTGTCTCTAGTGTCCAGTCGCTGCTGGACACTGTTTATCTGACCACACACTTCTCTTTTATTACACATCCTATCACTCTCATTCCATCTAACATACATACACACACACACATGTTGTACTCTGGGGGGCTGAGCGGGTTGGGTGGGCTTACGTTCGAAGGAGGGGATCTGAGCGCACATGGTGCTGTGGACGGTGAGGAGAGAGGTACCTTTGTGTGTCTTTATCACTGCCAATACTTGTTTTGTATAGAAACTAATTAGATTTTTTTTAACCAATCTATTTTCTATCTTAAAACGTTTTCCTGTAGAATTATGTATATAAATTATCTTCTGAATGTTATTTTTGTGGTGACTCTGCTGGTGCCCATTATATTTTGTGTTTCTCGTATCACTAATTGGACTAATCTGTCACTTTCTCCCTCTTTTTCTTCCTGTTTCTTCCCAGTATAATCTCTCTCCTCCAATCTCTGGAGAAGCTCCTAAGAGTCACAGTTTGGAAAGAAAACAGCAGGAGCCCATTGTGCTGACCAAGTGGAGACACAGCACCTATGTTCTGGACATCAGTGACAAGGTATGCGTCGTATTTAAACAAACAAATCTTCTTTAGCACAACTAGAGCACAAAATAATCTTCACAATACATTTTTTTTTGTGCAATATATGAATACATACAATTCCATTAAAATGTTTGGAGTCAGCACATGTTTTTGAAAGTCTCATGTTCACCAAGGCTTGATTTAGTTGATCAAAATATAGTAAAAACAGTAATGTTGCGAATATTATTACAATTTAAAATACGTCTTCTATTTTATCTTTTGTATTTGTTTGTTTTTTTGTGTTTTATGTTATGTTTATGTTATAATTCAAATTGAGTGACCCTAATTGGATTAATACAGTTCACCAAAAATCACACTATTAAAACAAAATCAGGTAAAAACATTTAACCTTTGACAAAAATAAACATTAGAACATGTTTTTAAAAAATGTATATAAAAATGTGAATATTATAAATAGTATTGTAACTATTTAAAATTTTAAATGTTAAAATTTAATTTTTATAATTTTTTTTTTTTTTTAATTTTGGATGCTAGCAATGCCAAAATCATGGGTTTAATTTCCTGCAAAATTATCATGCTTGAACTGATACAAATTTACACCTTCAGATAAAAGTGTCTGCAAAATACAAAAATGTAAATCAAAATACAGGATAGTTGAGAACCTGACATACCAAAATACGACAATTTTTATTTTTATCCTATTATTTATCCTAAGCTAACCGGCATGTAGCCTAAAAGCCAATTAAAAGGCTGCCAAAGTCATTTTTTCCTTCACTCAGATGCCAGTGAAGATTAACACAGACCAAATATATTTCCTCTAGGAGAGCTCAAGGCTTTTAACAGTCCTTAATCTTGTGCATTTTCCATCCGCGTGTGAGTGCATATGGTTTGTATTTTATTTTGTTAGTCATTTATGCTGATTCTGTAAAGATGCTAGATGAAACAAGCCTGACATTATGTTGCTCTTGTGTCGCACAATGGTTTTCATTCCAGCTGCCATTCAAAAGCAGATGGTTCAGCGTGAACCGCCTCCCCAGGGGCTTCGGCCTGTCACTGTACAGAGAAGTTAGTCGCCTCATTATGCTGTAACCAATCAGATGTGATTACAGACTTCTTGATTTCTTCACTTCACTTCACAAATTGAAATTGTTTTTAAGCGAATCAAGGAAACAAATTTGCGTTGATCAAAACCTGCTCAGATGTGTGCTTTATAATTTATACGTGATGTATCTGGTTGTGATGCTTATTTGTATGCTTGATTTATACTAACTCTTCATTAACTCAAATGACAACTGACATCTCTTTTTTTTTTTTTTTTTTATTCTTGTCCATGTTCTTACAAATCATTCATGGCAAGACTTAAGATAACAGTGATTTTGACCATTATCTGGCATGCAAACACTGATAAATCAGCTTTTTTCTCTTAGGAGATTCTTAACTGCCTTTAGAATGGGTCTATCGTCGTTTTGTATTCATCCTCTAACTCCCTCTATTCTGAATGTTTAACACAGCACTTTTTCTCTTTTATGACCTGCAGGAGTCTGTAAATGCCAAACACAACTCTCCTGAATCAGACTCCTGCCCCTCTTCACCCAAACACCCCTCCACTGTTAGTATACACACTAACCCGTGTGATTTTATGCATGCTCTTTTCAATGTATTAACATTTAGTTATCTTCTAAATGCATGTTGTCATCAGAATGTTCAATACAAATTTCCAAATTTAACTACTGCTACTGCAAATAACAATAACACATACTATTATATTAATATACAATATTATTATTTTATTTACTTAATCATTTAATCTTTTTCCTTTTTTGTAATATGTATTTTTCTTTTAATGTTTGCTTACTAAGCAAATTTTTCTCCTCTCTGTAGCCCTCAGAAAAGTGTGGTGTTCTCAATGTAACCAAGATTACTGAACATGGCAAGAAAGTCAGGTAAAAACTGCATCACTGAATATTGCCATTGGGTGAGGTGAAATAGATAAACTAATCACATTTTAATAAAATTGTACAACCCGAATTCCAGAAATGTTGAGACGTTTTTTAAATTTAAATAAAATTAAAACTAAAAGAAATCGCATGAGCCAATATTTTATTCACAATAGAACATAGATAACATAACAAATGTTTAAACTGAGAAATTTTACAATTTTATGCACAGAATGAGCTCATTTCAAATTTGATGCCTGCTATAGGTCTCAAAATAGTTGGGACGGGGGCATGCTTACCATGGTGTAGCATCTCCTCTTCTTTTCAAAACAGTTTGAAGAAGTCTGGGCATCGAGGTTATGAGTTTCTGGAGTTTTGGTGTTGGAATTTGGTCCCATTCTTACCTGATATAGGTTTCCAGCTGCTGAAGAGTTTGTGGTCGCCTTTGACGTATTTTTCGTTTAATGATGCGCCAAATGTTCTCTATAGGTGAAAGATCTGTACTGCAGGCAGGCCAATTCAGCAACCGGACTCTTCTACTACGAAGCCATGCTGTTGTAATAGCTGCAGTATGTGGTTTTGCATTGTCCTGCTGAAATACACAAGGCCTTCCCTGAAATAGACGTCGTCTGGAGGGGAGCATATGTTGCTCTAAAACCTTTATATACACCTTTCAGCATTCATAATGCCTTCCAAAACATGCAAGCTGCCCATACCGTATGCACTTATGCACCCCCATACCATCAGAGATGCTTGCTTTTGAATCGCTTTTGAATCGCTGATGACACGCTGGAAGGTCTCCTTCCTCTTTAGCCCGGAGGACACAGCGTCTGTGATTTCCAAAAAGAATGTCAAATTTGGACTCGTCTGACCATAGAACACTTTTCCACTTTGAAACAGTCCATTTTAAATGCGCCTTGGCCCACAGGACACGATGGCGCTTCTGGACACATATGGCTTCCTTTTTGCATGATAGAGCTTTAGTTGGCATCTACAGATGGCACGGCGGATTGTGTTTACCGACAGTGGTTTCTGGAAGTATTCCTGGGCCCAATTAGTAATGTCAATGACAGAATCATGCCGATGAGTGATGCAGTATCGTCTGAGGGCCCGAAGACCACGGGCATCCAACAAAGGTCTTCGGCCTTGTCCCTTACGCACAGAGATTTCTCCAGTTTCTCTGAATCTTTTGATGTTATGCACTGTAGATGATGAGATTTGCAAAGCCTTTGCAATTTGACGTTGAGGAACGTTGCTTTTAAAGTATTCCACAATCTTTTTACACACTCTTTCACAGATTGGAGAGCCTCTGCCCATCTTTACTTCTGAAAAACTCTGCCTCTCTGTTCTCCCAGCTGAAGCTTTTCAAAATGTCTTGCTTTTTCAGCCCTTTGTTGCCCCCGTGCCAACCTTTGCAGGCATCAAATTTGAAATGCGCTCATTTAGTGGATAAAAGTGTAAAATTTCTCCGTTTAAACATTTACGTTCTCTATGTTCTATTGTAAATAAAATATTGGTTCATGTGATTTGAAAGTCTTTTAGTTTTCATTTTATTCAATTTAAAAAACGTCCCAACATTTCCGGAATTCGGGGTTGTAATATTATTGCAATATTATATTCTTATCAGAAATGTTGTGGCCTTTTTTATACTTCAAAGAATTAATGTATTGTGCTGCAGTGAAAAAAATGTAAGCACTGGTTATTAAAAAAATGTTTTGATTCCCTTTTCTAGTTTGTCATTTGATCTTTAGAATAAGTGACACAGATGCATCCATTGTATTTATTGTCCTGCAGGAAGAATTGGGCCTCCACCTGGACTGTCCTGCAGGGATCCTCTTTACTTTTTGCAAAGGGTCAGGGCAGCGGCACCAGCTGGGTATGTATTCATGCCTGGTTACAATGGTCAGTTCATCTGGGTCAAATGTGGAATTATTCTCTTAACCCTGTTAGTCAGCATTATTTCAATTTACATGCTTTGAATAGGATTCCCCATAGTCCTCAAAAACCTCAAATTTGCCTGCATTTATTCAGGAGTGTATCATGCAAACTGCATCCACATTCAGTGCTCAGTAACAAGTGTAAACAAAAAGAGGCCTACATGCTTTTATCTAAAAACTGTAGCATTCAGATTACTATTAATATTAGCTCTCTTGCCGATTTGTACCTCTCTCCTTCATTTATATCTCCCATGTGTGTTGTGAGTGTGATTTCATGCATCATCACTCTCTTTTCTGTTCTGTTCCTTTCTTTTCTTTCCGATCTCTTCTCTGTCTCTTCAAAGTCGTACTGCCGCAATGGTTCCTTTCCTGAACTCCTCCTTTCATTGCTAAGTAACTGGAAGCGTTCGATTAAGCCCCGGCCTGCAGTGTCCTATACACACTGTAGACACAGCCAGGCTCCCTCTGTATGTGTCAGCCTCTCTGGACAGAATGAATGTGCCCTCGATGCTGATCCAGGAACAGTTTTGCCTAGATTACAGATTTGTAGTTTGATAATAGGCTAAATTTTTAAAAACGAATGGCATTTAATATAAGTTCATTATTTAAATAATTATAAATGAATAATAGGTTGTGTGATGCAGATCTGTTTTGAGATCAGCTGAGCAGGGCAGCTTGTCTCCCATTTTATTTGTGCACGTCCTACATTCTGCCTGTGCGCCACACTTATCGCCCCCTGCTATGTGCTTGAAATTAGTACCTCCAGCAAGAGAGAGTGAATTTAAAACTTTTCCAATGTCAAATAACCAGACTTAGTAAATGAAAATGGATGCACTAAGAACCTTAAGATTGTTGGCATGCATTTCTGCATATTCAGACTAATTTATTTTATGCTATTTGAATGTGTAAGCATTTGTATACAAAATGGAGCTTAGCACTGCGCAAAGCAAAATGTGGGAATGCTCTTTGTGAACCTAGGCCGTAAATGATAAAATAGTCAAGTGTGTGCATTGTGCATTTAATATTCGAGTCTAACCTATTATTGTACTTTTGGCACCCAGAACTAATTGACACTTAAAATGCAGTGTAACCCGCTTTTGACCCAGGAACATCACTATAGCTTGTGTTTAACAGCACTGGACTAAAGAGAATCCTAAATAACTCTTGATGATTTGCTTAAAAAGTGACAGGATTTAAAACAAGTTCATTCACCTTGTTTTTCAAGTTTGGAGGCAACCAGTCCAAACCCGAATTTACAGTGGACCTGCGAGGTGGTTCGGTTGAGTGGGCATCCAAAGAAAAATCCAGCAAGAAACATGTCATTGAGGTGAGAGTCAGCTGACTGAATTTCTTAAAATATTCATTGTTAGAAACACTTAAAGGGATAGTTCACCCAAAAATAAAAAAATTCTATCATCATTTACTCACACTCAAATATGAGTTTCTTTCTTTTGCTGAACACAAAAGAAGGTATTTTGAAGAATGTTGGTAACCAAAACATTGATGGTAGCCATTGACTTCTACAGTATTTTATCCATACTATGGACGTCAATGGCTACTGTCAAATGTTTGGTTACCAACCTTCTTCAAAATATCTTTTGTGCTCAACAGAACAACGAAAGTCATACAGGTTTGGAACACCTTGAGGGTTAGTAAATGATGACAGAATTGTCATTTTTGGGTGAAGTGGCCCTTTGTTTTAACATTTATGCATACAGAGCAATTTCCTGGTAAATATTTTGACACAATGTGAATCACAGTGTCTAGAACTCTCTTAACTGTAGCAAAATTACTATATTACACAGCCATTATTGGTTTCTTAGTTTGATAAAACATGCTTTTAATTTAATGGCAACAGTATTACAATAAAAGACAACTGTGTTTAGCAAATAGTTAATTTATTAGTTATTTAATCATTTTTATTAGTAGTTATTTAGTGTTTATTAATTATTAGAAATGAAAATCTAAATAAATTACACAAAGTTCTATAATACAATTAATTACAATAATTGCAGTATTTCTACGATTTCCAAAGAACATAGCAACTATACATTCACAGTATAAGTTTTCCATGTTATTAACTACAAATATTCTTACTGTAACTGAATATTCTTAACTCCCACTGACCTGATCTGAATTTTGACCCCGGCAGCTGAAGACACGAGTGGGCACAGAGCTGCTGATCCAGTCTGAGATTGACAGTGTTATCAGTGACTGGTTCAGAGCACTTTCTGAGACCATCAACACACATGTGAGTGAAATACATCACACAGTACAAAATTATGACGTAAACAGCATACGCAGATGTTCAAAGGTACATTGATGTAAATGCGTGTTTTGTAGGCTTGGGAGTCTGATGAGGCCATTGAAGAGGACATGCCTGAGTCTCCAGGAAGTGAGAAACACGACAAAGAGAAAGACCCACGAGACTCAAAGAAAAACAGAGGTACAGAAGATTTGTAAAATAAATCATAACTATATAAGGTTTGTTGAGTCGTGACACACACATTTGTTTGTACAGTAGTAAAGAACTCCAGTTTGGATTCGTCTGAGCAGAAGAAGACCAGAGTCAAACTGAAGAAGTTCCTCACACGGAGACCAACATTACAGGCTGTCCGGGACAAGGGCTACATAAAAGGTAAAATACAATGATATAAGCACATTCAGCTTAATTCGATTTTTGGGCTTTTGTGAATGATCTACATACAGAGGAAAGAGAAGACACCTCTGGTAACCCTTCTGTCTGTTCTCAGATCAGGTGTTTGGCTGCAGTTTGACTGCCCTGTGTCAGAGAGAAGCCACTTCCTTGCCTAATTTTGTCAAGATGTGCATTGAGCATGTGGAGAATACAGGTATTTATCTGTTTGTTTCATCAGTTGGATTACTAATACATTTTTGAGTTGTCATTCTAGAACTACATCCACTTCCTGTCTCATTTCTCTGTATCTGTTTCTCAGGCTTGAATGTTGATGGCTTGTATAGAGTCAGTGGAAACCTGGCTGTCATACAGAAACTGCGATTTGCGGTCAATCACGGTAGGGAAGAACCGTTTTGTTCTGATTGTAGTTTTTTAAAACGACACAACCTCACAAACAGTTCTCACGCACCAGTCTTGTTATCGTTAAAATAAATCTGAAATAAAATTAAAAATGAGATGAAACAACTTAAACTTTAAAAGCTTTAAAGTGCTAAAATGACTAAAAACAAAAACTGAAATAAAATACTTTTAAACTATATAGAAGTGTGTGTGTGTGTGTGTGTGTGTGTGTGTGTGTGTGTGTGTGTATATGTGTGTGTGTGTATGTATGTATATGTATATGTATATGTATATATATATATATGTGTGTGTGTGTGTGTGTGTATATATATGTGTATATATATGTATATGTATATATATATGTGTGTGTGTGTGTGTGTGTGTATATATATATATATATATATATATATATATATATATATATATATATATATATATATATATAAATATATATATATATATATATATATAAATGACTTAAACATATCCTAAAATGAAAATATAAAACAAAAGCTAATTCAAAATATTAATACATTTTATGATATGGTACTGTAAATGAAATAACACTGTCACGCACATCTCCGACCCTGAAAGGTAACAACAAAGTTCAAACAATCAGATTGGTTATAGTAAATGAATGTATATCAGTCTGATATTGTGCTTTGGTTTGAATCGTTAGGAAGGATGTGTTTATATGTCTGCAGATGAAAAGGTGAATCTGGAAGACATTAAATGGGAGGATATCCACGTGACTACAGGTGCTCTGAAGATGTTTTTCCGGGAGCTTCCAGAGCCTCTGTTCACTTACGCATCCTTTAATGACTTTGTCGAAGCCATCAGTGAGTTTTTTATTTCTCTGATTGTTTGATTGTTACACAAACAAATGTAACTGTCCTATTTCCCTGTTTTAAATGCTGTTTTACACATTTTTAAACTAAGAAATGTTACGATGTAAAATAAAGATGAAATATGAAAGTTTCCTCACCATTTCTTGGTCACTAATCAAAAATGAGTTTGTGATGCTTATTATGCGAACTCCTTTGTACAAACAATCAGATGTTCTGCTGTTTTAAAGTTTGTGGTCAGAAAGGTTTTTTTTAGATTTTTTAAAGTAAACTATAATATTCTGAAATATTATTACAATTTAAAAGCACTGTTTTTTATTTTAATATGTGTTATTCCTGTGATGGCAAAACTACATTTTCTGCAGCCATTACTACAAATCATCCTAATATGCTAATTTGGTGATCAAGAAACGTTTTATTAATGTTGTGCTACTTAATATTGACATTTTTTCAAGATTTTGATTAAGAGTTCAAAAGAACAGCGTTTATTGCAGAAATGTATTATTAATGTATTATTTGATCGCTGGATAAAAGTGTTTATGAATTTTAAAAAAAATCATCTTATTGACCCCAGACTTTTGCAGTGTACAAAATGCTCTTTGAATACACTTTTTAATAAGGGGATGTCCATAGAATGGACATTGATTTAATTATTACACACCCAGAATACTAATAAAGCATCAACCACAAGAGGGAGCAGTTTGACTTGGGAATAGTTTTTCTTGCCGTTCTCAGACTTGGATCATCAGTAGCATCTTAACCGTACCCTAATCCTGCTTTTTTCATTTTGCTTGCTTTTCAGAACACTCCGATTACAAGCAGCGAGTCCAATCCATAAAAGACTTGATCAAACAGTTGCCAAAACCCAATCAGGAAACAATGAAAGTGTTATTCAAACACCTGAAAAGGTAAGGAATTGCTCCTGTCCTTGTTTTAAATAGAACATTATTATATTATTCACAGAGGCCTTTACTGCAAGGATGGATTTGTCATTTTGAGTTAATAAGCCTTCCTTTCCAAACCATCATCATTCATTATTGATTTAGGGCCATGCTGGTGTGTGTGATTGTTAGAGGTGAGGAAGGTGTGGTCAGTGCTCTGCACAGCAAGCCTCTATCGAGTTATCTCACTGTATCCATTACTGGGACAGACCTGGAGACTAGCCAACTACATCATTATGAGAGAGAGGGACAGGAAGAGTCTGGAGGGAGGGTGTGTACACCACATCCTACTGATGCATTGCCATTGGCACTGGGTGTGAGGCACGAGCCACAGAGAGAGAAAGAGAGTCTTGAGAAGACAGTGACGGAGAGAGAACATGAAGGGCTGTATGGAGGAAAGTGTGAGTGTGAGGTGCCATAGTTAATCCAGGCGTGGCGGCCTGTGATTGTGATGCAGTAGGAATGTACCGTAATTCAATTAGTTAACAGCCTGTGTAAACAGTTCTTGACTGTGACATCAACCTTGGGAGCTTCACAGGAAACGGCAGATGTGGACAAACGCAACTGTTATGTTGCTGATGCTCCAGGCTCTTTTAGTAGATGTTGTTCAGTGTTGACTATCAGTTTCTGGCAGACCCAAACTGATTGACATTTAAAAGGACCACTTAAATTGCTCTGACACTAAAATGTTGGCCAATATTACATTTATATGCTATTTATTTTATTTTCTTACTTTATAAAAAGTAAAGTCAGTTATTTTAAAGTGAATTTAGGCGTCACAACATTATAATGTGCATTATGGAAAATGGATAAGCATTTTGAGATTTGCTAAAGATTACATTTAACAGTTTTATTAAATTATTCATGTTTTTTTAAGAGTAACTTTAAGTGAGTTTTAGATGATGGCAAATATAATGTAAATTTTAAAATGGAGGATATGAGGATGCACGATTAAATATCCAATACTGGCTGGTATATCTGTCAATCGGTTGTTTTTTATGTCTACAAAAAATAACTGGAAAAAATAAACCTCATGTACGTAATTGCATTACTGTTCAAAAGTCTTTTAAAGTGTGGAGGGTTTTTTTTTTTTTTTGCAAAAGGATGCTTTTGTTTGATCAGAAATACAGTAAAAACAGTAATATTGTGAAATATTATTACAAATTAAAATAACTGTTTTCTATATATAATTTAATATTATTACTCCAGTCATCAGTGTCATTTTTTAAAATTTGATGAATAGAAAGTTTAAAATAAAAATAGTGAAATAGAAATCTGAATTATAAATGTATTTACTGTCACTATTTATCGATCTAATGTGTCCTTCCTGAATAAGAGCATTAATTTCTTTCAAAATAAAATTTTTAACATTAGTGTACTGTATATAAGCTTCGTCTTTTACTAGGGTATTTTTAGGCATGAGGCTGTTTTGATTCAAGAGGCAATGACTGGTAAAACGACTACTGTGTGAAAAAGTACCTACTAAAACTGCTACTTTTTTCTTTATTAATCAACTTTTTATAACCATAAATTGTTAACTGTACCTCTGTTATCACATCCATTCCAACCTTTAAAATAATCATGAGCTATAAAGCTGCTTCCTCAGTGGCAGGTGAGAGTCGCATGAATCTTTAATCACTCTGGCCTTTCTTTAGGGAGTTGTCTTGTTCATTCTAGTGAGGTCTGATAATTTCTACAGTATTTCACCTTAACTCTGCTCTCAGCCTCATGAAGGACAGTGGTCAAAGTGTCCATTGCTTCCTCTCTTAGAGATTTGCTATATTCTTTTGTAAATCTGAAATGACACTATATTTTGACATGTTTGTGCATGCAATATCATTTTAAGACACATTCAAATGTGTTTTTAGGGACATCACCTTCGGCATTCTTACTTCTGGTTTCTTTAAATCAACTCCAAGTTAAAATGAAGTGAGAAATAAACAAAGAAAACTCTATTTTCACTCTACATATAGAGTGAATTATTTCCCCCATGTTGTTGTACGAGACTGTTCCTTACTGTGTAATTCGAGACCGGTATTGAGTCTCAATCGTAATTGCTATATCAAACACGCACAATGACATTTGCCTTTGCTTCCATTTGCATTTAAATGGCTCTTGGGCCACTGTAACTCAAAATGGAGGACCGAGGCATAGCGTTCCAGAAAAATTATGGTCTGACATTTTGCTGTTGCAGGGAAAAGGCATCTGTATTTGTGTAATTTAAGCACAATACCCAAACATTTTTCCAGCGTTGGGAAGATTTGGCATTTTAATGTGGAGTAGATTGGTTTGCATGTGGTTAAGAAAAGAAATGAATTTACCTGCCAACAAAATTTCTTTGTCAGACAAACGGAAGTTCTTTATTCGCAGAAAATGATGTTGATGATGGTTATATTTTGAACCAATTAACAGACAAGACACTTATTCTCTCTTTCTTTTTCAGAGTGATAGATCATGGCGAGGTGAACAGGATGACTACCCAGAGCGTGGCTATCGTGTTCGGCCCAACCCTGCTGCGGCCGGAGATCGAGACGGGCAATATGGCGGTTCATATGGTCTATCAGAACCAGATCGTAGAACTCATCCTTCTAGAGTATGACAATATTTTTGGCAGGTAGAACATCTCTAAGTGAGAATCAATCCAGAGAACAAAATGCCAGAAGTTTTACATCTCATATCCATCGCACAAAAACGCACCACTGCTGTGGACCAAGCTTAATAGAGTATATAAACAAACAAACGTGAGTGGATTTACTGTGACATATGACTGGATATAAGCAAAGAAAATGAATACAGGAAGGTTCTTTATGCACTTAATATTTTTTGAAGTTTTGAGGATATACACATTTTTTTCCCATTTGGATTGTCATTCCTTGGCTTAGAATAAGCTGGATGGACTTTTGGACAATTATGGATGGTCATTAGTCTCCATTATGCACTTTTTTTTTTTTTTTTTTTTTTTTTGGAGAAATGGGAATATTTTCCATAAGTTGGACACTGGAATGGACTTTATCTTAGCCAGTATTGACGACTAGAATGAAAACTGACTGAGCGGACACTTTCGAGTCTCACCAGATTGAGTTCTTTGCAGTGAAATGTTTAAAAGAAATACTGATTTTGGGTTTGATTTATTCAGACACATAACTGACTTATATCTGGGCTCTCGCGGGCTCAGAGTTTTTGTTTTCTTCATTTTTTTCCTGTGGAATAAGCTGAAAGTGCACTGTATTAGGAGACAGTATTATTTGACAATGACTACTGACCTATGGAAAATGGGGTCGATTTAATTGGACAATGATTAATAATCAGTATTAGGACAGAACTCCTGTTTCAAATTGGAAAGACTCTTGTTTTTTTCCATATCCAGCCATGTTTGCTCTCCATCAACACCTCCCTAAAGTTTACTGGAAAAGTCGTGCGCCTTTTGCTTTAGGACTTCATGCTACTGGATAACAGACATGCTCATCATACAGTTGTATCATCTAATAGAGAAACTAAAGACCCTCCCTTCAATGAAATATCGGGACTTTCACGTGTTTGAGGTCAAAACTGTGTTGTTTCCTTGGAATAAATGGACTGTGTTGTGCTGAATTGTGTAACAGTATGCAGAGAACCAGATGTGAACCCAGTGTGTTGTGTTTAAAAGCAAGAGCTCTCAAAAACAATCAGAGGTCTCGTCTCTCGCCCTTGTATCTCTCTAGGCTTACTGGAAAAAGAAAGGTGAGCTGCTTAGATCGGCATTTAGACCTTACACGGTTTCAGATCAATACAGAATATTCATCTCCTGTTTCCTGCTCTGCCCCTGGATGGAAAGGAGCTTGATAACAAATTGGCAGGATGGTACTGGAAGTAGTACTGCAGTTAGTGTTAACTGAAGGTACGCATGGTGAACGCCTTCTCTGTCTCGGTTTTTAACAAAAAGATTACTTCAACAAGAACTTGAACCTGTTGTACAAAAACAAAATACCAATAATGAAGTGTGATGGCTTGAAGTTGTGTGTCAGTAACAAGTGAAAAGATCTAATTTTGTTCATGTTCGGATGAAAGAAATGAGTATTAGATGGGACGGGGGAGGGGTGATGTCATCACGCATTGTGAACTGCACATTTTGAATGTAATTTTCAGACTAACTGCTGTTTCTGAAATTGACGTCTAATCCTAATTAAAAAGACAAAAACTCATGGATAATATTAAAGTGATAATGCTTGAGTTATTGTCTAGTGTTTATTTTAATTGTTCATGTGTCACTGCTTATTTCGATATTACAGGAAGTGGTAATATGGAATGACGCAAGGAACTATCAACCGTTTCCTTCTTTTTATTACAATGATTTAAAAAATAAATAAATGAATAAATCACGTTTATTTTAGCAGAGCATTCTGTATTTTTAAACATCTATTCAGGAGCTTCATTAAAACACTGTAGTAGTTAGTTTAGTTCAAAACACTGTTTACCAAAATATTAATTTCCTTACAGCTTAAATTTATGGTGTTAGGTTAGCTTTATATAACTGACTGTGTTTTTCTAGACAGGAATCTATGAAAAAGTGACATGGAAAATGACAGACTAGTGACTGGGTGGAGATCAAATCAAACACCTGCTTGAAACCATGAGCTGTACAAGCTAAAAAGAGCAAGACTTTCCAAATGAGAAAACAATTAGCTCATATCCATAATTCATAGCTCTGACCACACTCTGCTGCAGCCGGGGCCCCAGAGGTGTCTGAATTGCACACCATATGCTGCTGCGTGTCTGTGGGGCAGAGGTGCCAGGAAAGCCCCTGGTCTTGTGTGTCCGTGGAGGCCGAAGTGTGGTGAGGAAATTTGAGCAAGCCATTATGACCCATAAAACATTCATGAATTTGACTCTTCTTTTTTTTTTTTTCCTCTATATGTCTATCATTTTCTGTGTTCAGTATGAGTGACAGACTCTGACCTAGAACATGTTTGTGTGCCTAAAACGCACATGACTGAAGACTTTCATAAACGATAATTGCATTTGCTTCTTCAGGGATCCATTTTCATATCTGCGTTTTGGAGCCCCAACTAAACTGAGTAATCGTGTTCATTAAAAACAAACATTTCACGCATTTGCTGCTCTGTGCAACCACTCCGATACGAATAAAAAAAAGTGCTGCAAGTTAAACTGTGCTGAATGAGTCTATCAGATCAAGAGGAAAAGAAGAAATAAGCCAAATCCTGCATCTTTGACAGCAACACAACTTGAAATAATTAGCATGTATGGGGAGGGCAGATTAAATAATTTTATTTGACATTTATAGGACTACATATAAATGTAAACTGTTGGGCTGTAAATCTGTATGCATGCAGCCTGAATGACATTTATAGGAATGTCCTAGCAGCTGATAAGCATCTGTCTGCTGTTACTTGAAGCTTTAAATGTAGTAGAATGTGATATTATCAGGGTTCAAGATACCTTTTGTACAAAATAATTGAGCATTAATGCAAATATTGTAAACCACACCGGATACAGGGCAAACATAATGTTGAAATCCATTTCCTCTTCCTAATTGGCTTTTATAAGGCAATTGTGTAAATATTGATGGTATTTTCATGTAAAGTTGTGCTTATTCCTCACTTGAGACACTCCTGAGGCTCCTGTGCTTAAACGCTCCATTTACCGAGTCTTTGCAAATACCATCTCAAGTATCCTTTAAAATAAACCCCAAATGCACATGGGCATTGGCTAAAGTAATCATAGGAGTACTTCAAATGTTATCTGCCCATGCTTTGGTATTAATGAAGTTCGCATGGTTGGACTTGATGGTTTTGCATTGGGAAATTCAATGCATTTTAAATAGACGCCTGCTTGCGGGATTTACATAAGGTAATTGCACAAAGCTGGAAATACTGTCTGCAATAGGGCCGTTCCCTCTTCTCGTGCACTAATACAATCAACCCCATTAAGTAGGCCGTAAATATGGAGCTGCTGTATCATACGAGCCTGACAGATAATGGACCCCTCTGCTTGTCCATTTACTCATCCTGGGTGAAGCCTGATTGGTTTATCCGTACTCCATCATCTGACCCAGCATTAAGAGCTTGTAAATTTTGCAGCAGAGAACACCTGAAGAACCCTGCCTGGAGTTTTATAGAGTATGTGTGCCAATATGCAAATATGGGTCATTATACAAAATTGGCGCCTCTTCCAGAGTGCCAGACAAGAAGTTCCTTTTTTGCAAGATTTTAAAAATTCCATCCGACACATAATATTTAAGTGTTCATAGATGCACTGTGCCATCCATGATAAATGACTGCTTTGGAAAATGATGCCTTAAAAGTAACAAAACTATTAAATTTGACATTAAATGAAAACAACACAGTGCTGCTTAGAAAATTTAACACCGATATTTCTGCAAATATCAATTATCAACTGTTTACTAAACAAAATCATAAAAAGAGATTTTAGTTTATCACTTTAACATTGGAAAGAGCATAAAGGGGTTAATGCACAACTATTAAAAAGTCTTTTAATAAATGTCAAATAAAATAAAAAAAACAACAAAATGCTACAAAATTAGTACTAATATGTACTTTTAAGGCACTAATATATACTCTTTATTTGTAAATAAGGTACAAAGGTGTACCTTTTCAATGGTACTGACCCAGTTACATCTTTGTACTTTATTTACCCCTAAATGGTACATATTAGTATTTCAAAAGCACATATTATTTTTAAAGTACAAATTAGTGCCTAAAGTGTACATATTTGTACCTTTTGAAAGGGTACTGCCCCAGTTACAGTTTTGTACCAGTTTTTGAGAGGAAATACATAGGCCTATATGAAGGATACAAATGACTCACATTTCTATATTCACAACATTTTTAATAGGACAGAGATGTCTTAAAAGAAGACAAGTGTAGACAGGAGTTGAATTCGAAAGTTTAATGAGAAGCAAAGAGCACTACAGCTTTAAAATTTCACATACATCAGCTCAAACACACCCTGAGTAAAGACAGTGAAACCCTTTAAAGCCAGGCATCTTGTGAATAAGACTGACAGTAATTTAAAAGCAATGCCCCTCTTCACTAGTCTCTAGTGATTCGGTCTCTCTCTACCCGTTAATTAGTTTGTCTCCAACTGCTGATTTAGCCTCGGTGTCCTTGCAGGAAGCCGTGTGGTGGGTCTCTTTTACAGGCTGATTAATCCTGTTCAGGCCCGTGGAGTGGTGTTAGACCCCGTCAGCAGCTTATTAGCATGTGTGCCTACTAGCAGAGCCCCCGCTACTCCTAAGGCTTAATAATATGTGTTTCTTCAACTAACGTCCTTATTAGTGCTACTAAGTGACGATCACACTTATAAATAGAGCTGTGTGCTTTTTAATTAAGGTCTATGAAATCATAGGCTTGATGTGCAAGCGTGTGTGTGTGCGTGATAAATGAGGGGTGTTTGCGCTGGTGTTATGACTGCTGCTCCCGTGAGTTTACCTCACAAGAACACACACACACACACACACACTTTTCACACCTTGCTCTTGATGATTTATGATCTGAGGTGCAGCAGCCTCTTTACAGTGCAGTTTTGCTGAGAAGATAACACAGCATAACATCCAGAGAAACAGGCATGTGATGTTAAACATCAATTAGGTTGTTGCCTACTCATACATGCAGCATTTCCCTTTGGAATTTTTTTTGCTTAAACAGGGCCGTAACCATCCTTGACATTGAAGGGGATGTGACAGTTTTTATTCAGACAGTCCTGTCTCAAATGCATGCAGGTATTTAATCACCTTCATGTTGTTGGACAAAAAGAATATCACCCAAAAATTTTAATTGTCATTGTTTACTCGCTTTTTTTCTTCTTCTGCTGAACACAAAATAAGATATTATGAAGAATGTGCAACCAAAGTTGCTGGTAGCCATTGACTTTCATAAAATAAATAAAGAAATAAATACTTTTAATTTGATTTTTATTTATTTATTTTTTATCTATACTCAGGAAGTCAGTGGCTCTAGCAGCAACTGTTTGCTTACAATATCTAATTTTATGTTCAACAGAAAGAAACTGGTTTGGAACAAATTGAGGGTGAGTTAATGACGCTAGAATTTATTTATTTATTTATTTTTGCATGTTATTAATAACTGTATGTAAGGATGTAGCCTATATTTTCACAAATGTGAGCCTGGACCACAAAACCAGTCTTAAGTCGCTGGGATATATTTGTAGAAATAAACAAAAATACATTGTATGGGTCAAAATTATAGATTTTTCTTTTATGGCAAAACTCATTAGTATATTAAGTAAAGATCATATTCCATGAAGATATTTTGTAAATTTGCTACTGTAAATATATCAAAACGTCGTTTTTTATTAGTTATATGCATTGCTAAGAATTCATTTGGACAACTTTAAAGGCGATTTTCTCAAGATTTTGATTTTTTTGCACCCTCAGATTCCAGATTTTCAAGTAGTTGTATCTCAGCCAAATATTGTCCTAACAAATCATACATCAATGGAAAGCTGAAACAAAATACAAAATTTGTAAAGCATAGCATTTTTAAATCGACAGCAAATGGGGATGTTGTTACAATTTCTGAAATGGCTTTAAAAGTATCATAAAGTCTAGGCCTATTCCAGGTGCTCTGAAGATGGAGGAACTGATCTTCACGTCTTTACGAAATGTCCGATTCCTGAAATATTTGTAATATTGAGTCGGTTCTTTTCAATGAATCCGTTTAACCGGTTTACAAAAGAGGAGTTAATTTTACAAATTGGACTTGATTTGTTAAACTTGATGACTTGCAGCGTTTTATAGCTCTCTTGAGGAGAAAATAATAAATTTAGGTCTGATCGTCACGCTATCGCATGATTTAAGAAGACTTTGTAGCAAATAGCCTAAATCGCACGGACCACATTCATGGTGAATTTATGTAGCTATTCAGTATAATTTCTTGGCCAAGAACGGGCAAGAATTGTCATATGGAACTAACTCAGAGCGAGTAAATGATGTAAAGGGTGAACAATCCCTTTAACGCCTTACAGACTAATTAAACCTCTGGGTTAGCTCATGCTAATACTTTGTACACGATTAGCCTGACTGTTCATTAAGCTTCATAAATTCTTGTCAGACGGCCATGAATTCATCCCGTTGTAATGTTGTAACTTGAACACTAGGGTGTAATGAAGATCATGTTTTGGCTCTTCCACAGTCTTAATTCTTACTGTCAGCTTATTTCTTTTGATTACACATTATCTTTCTCCCAGAATCCACCTACACAGTTCTCTTCCCTCCTTTTCTGCTCCTCTCCTCCAAAGCAGAGCTGGCAAGAGTTGCCAATGCAAAATAAATCCATTTTGATGTTCCTTACAGCTCTCTCTTCTTCTCTCTCCCTCTCTCAAGTATGCTCTCACAATTCAGTTATGTTTAGAGGAGCTCTGGTGATTCATGCAGTTCAAGATATTCACCGTGCCCTATTTCTACCTCTCCCTCCTCCCCCCGGCTCGTCTAATGAAGTTAGTGTGTATGCGGTGGAGAGAAGTAGATTAGAGCTGAGGTGATGAGGCAGAAGGGGAGCCTCGGTCCTCCTGTATGCAGACCTGAGGAGGGGCTGCTGGGGTCGGCCGGGATGAATTCCCTCTGCTCCTGAGGTGGAGATCTAATTGATTTTTGTACCCTGAGCCATCTGGCTTGGAGTAAGTGTGTTTCATTGTGTGTGTGGAAGACAACAGATCACTTCTTGAATCTGGTTTTGGGCTCACATTTGTTATTTAAAAGCACTGACTGCATGCTACTCTTTCTGTGGGGGATTCTAATTAAATCATTATGTGCTAGAGCATGTCTTTGACATCATCACCAAAAGTCATCTGCGTTACCAAGGACAGACGACATCATCAGTATCTTCATTTCACCTGAGAATATGTTCACTGAACACAATAACCAAGGTGTCTCATGCTGTTTTTCATTTTAAAATCTATTCGTCAGTGACAAATAAAGATGTCTGAAATGATAAAGAGCAAAAATCTAATTTGAAATGAAAGTGGCTAGTATTCATGCTGTTTTTATAGATTTTGAAAAACATTTTCCACAAAAATATTACTTGCAGTTTGAATAAATTGTGTTTTTTAAATCATAAAGTAAAAAAAAAAAATCATGAATTTGGAGCCATAAATTTGACCTGAACAAATGTTCCTAAATAATTATTCAAACAAACAAACAAGTATTTTTTTTTTTACTTGGGTGGACAAAATGTGCTTTTTTTCCCTTTTTTTTTTTCTCAAGCAATTACACATTTGAATTTTTACAAATAATACAAATTAATAATTGTTAAAAAATTATATTTAAGAAAATGATTTTATTATTATCATTAATAGTATTATTAATGTAATTATGTATTTATTCATTTAAATAATAGCGGAGTGGCTGATCAAATTTGCAAGTTGAGGCAAAAAGCTGATATGGAGATCATATATCTTTATGCTAACATTTTGCTCAGTTTCTTCAAACACGGTTAGTGAGCTTATGTTTCAGCAGTGATGTTGTTTGTCTCTTCTTACAGTCTCCAAAGGACGATGGTATTACAAATACAGTATATATCAGCAACATCTCTAACAGCATGTTACTGTAATGGATATTTGTTATTTGTATCAGTCTATAATAATATGTGTGTGTTTCTGTTTGTTAGCACATGTGGGGCAGTGTTAATATCCAGCCCTGCGGCACAGTCTCACTGCTGTATTCTCAGCTGGATCAGAATCAAATAGAAGAATCAGATTAGGTCCTATAAGGTTGAGTAAGGTTTTGCAGTCATTTGTACTATTTAAATAAACAGAAATGCAATTTCCACATGCAGCAAATGCCTAAAATGAAAATCAGGTGCACTGTTGCACAGGTGCAAATGATTAGAAGCTCATTAGAGAGTAAATGGAGGGGCACTGCCTTATATAAACATCAGAAACTTGTGGTGAGGTTTGGTCTTAGCAGCTGAGGAGTGTGGCTAAATCACGCTGAGATCAAAAGAGGCCCTCAGAAGAAATTTGCTGATGTTTGAGCAAGCAGCATTTTAAAATGACTTTCAAACAATTCATTGTTTGTCACTCCACTGTCTGAAAAAAAATCAGCTGGATATTTATCCAGCTTTGGTGGTCCAACCAAACTGCACTGAAGTCACCGTGTAACCTCATGAAACTCTACATGTGACGTCAAGATGGGAGTGTGTGTGTGTGTGTGTGTGTGGGTATGTGTGGACAGGTTTATTTATCCTGATGGGGACTTAAACCTGAATATACACAGACTCATGGGGACTCATGTCACAGTGGGGACCAAAATTGAGGTCCCCATGAGTACAAAAGCTTATAAATCATACAGAATGAGTTTTTTTTTTTAAAAAGTAAAAATGCAGAACGTTTCCTTTAAGGGGTAGGTTTAGGTGTAGGGTGATAGAAAATACAGTTTGTACAGTATAAAAACCATTACACCTATGGAGAGTCCCTACAAGGATAGCTAACCAGACGTACGTGTGTGTGTGTTTTAACTTGCTTTTAAATAAGTGTTTGTGAGCTTTCAGTATCCAAAGTACATATGCAAACACACAAGTAGGGTTGCAATTTCTTTTGGCAAATTTAACCTCATATTGGACTTAAAGATCATCATAAAATAACTTACATATTCAGCACACTGTTTATCATCCATTCTGCTTACAGAGGAAATGCAAAGAAAAGCAAGCTATTTAATTTTGTTCTGCATAATATGTAATAACCACCAGAATTCATCTAATGACGCCGACCCTTAATGTGAACTTCTGCTGTGCTTATTCCACCTATTAAACTGTTTATTAAAATCAAGTGTGCTGAAACAATCCAAGTAAAATATGGATGGGGGAAATCTCAGTGACTTTGTGAATTCAGCATTAATCCACGTGCCTACATGCGGTGAAATCCAGCGCTTGGCTAAATGAACATGATTTTTAAGTAAAGGGTAATGTTTTGAGCACAGATGTAGGCTATTTGGATTTGATTGTGCTATCCACTAAATTTCCCAGGGGGTGTTCTGTTCTCTGCTTCCACTCTTGGCTTGTTTCTGTGCTGTTGTCCATCAACTTTCAGCTACTGCTGGAAACAGGGCTCTCGTTTCATTCTGTGTGCACACATTTCCAGCCTTGTGTGTGATTTCCAGATTGTTCAATACTAAGTTGGCAGAAGGGTCATGAGAAAGCTACTCTGATTCGGAGTGCCCGGTTTGATCGTTCATTAAGCTTTGCAGAAGGGAAGAGTGTCCTTCTATAACTGCATTAAACATCCAGCTGCCACAGAGTTTAAGAATATTCTGGCTTCGGCTTTAACAAAATGATTTATGGCAGTTTGACATGCACACAAACACAGTGAGTCTATTCTGCATACAGCAGAGGGCTGAGAATGCATCACATCATTTTCAGACTTCAGTCAGATCATAGATTTATGTTTTGTTGCATTAATAATTCATGCTCTCCATCCAAAAACCCGCATGGCAACCTGATCCTAATCAATGGTTTTTGTTGGAGCTGAGGGATTGTGTTCACTGTGCATGTCTCTGTAGGCAACAGAGACTAAATTCATTAAAAAAAAACCTCATCTTTTGAAATTTATGCTTAGGTCTTTTAATTAAAGATCTACATATCATGTAATGGAAATATTCTAGAAAAGCTATAAGTGAATTCTTGAAGTATTTTATTGTGAGATGGGGAGTCATTAAAAAAACAAAATAAAACAAACGATCAAACAAAATTGCTATCACTAAAAAGGTTAAAACAGGGACATATAAAAGACTTTGTTGCCTTGATGCAGACAAAGAGAGTTACAAATTGGCACAACCAAAAATAATAATAAAAAAACAACACATTGATGATGTTTTGGCTTCATTAAAAGGGCAGCACAGTTTCATGGCGAAGGACAATCTTTCGATACAACAGCAAGGACTCATGCGTGTATAGCATACAATTAGTTTTCAGTAGCTTCAAAGTATAGTGGGGTAAGAGACAATAACATGAAAGTGACGTGTAAAAGCTAACAGTTCTCTCATACTTTAGGGGTGTTTTTGTTTTTTTTCAAACAATGCATTTTGAAAATTTGAAAATAATACTTTTTCTGTTTTAAAACACTTTGAAATGCTAGAGTTCCTTCCCCAGCTTTGATTTCATTTATCTTCGAAATTATTCTTCATACTAAAATATATTATTGTATTAATACAAACTACAGTATTGTACACTACATTGTGTAATAAATAACCATAAAGAAAATACAAAAATAAGACACATAAATATAAAAGGTCTCTAAAACTAAAAATGTAAAGTTATACATGGTGAGGGATGGGAGGGGTAATACTGCCTTTACTGAAAAACAAAACAAAAAAACTACACAATGTTCACTGAAACAAACAACAAATAAACTTCATTACAAACAAGACAAAAATTAATACTGACAGGTAAAAAGGCTGACCGAAAAGAAACAAAAAACACTAAAAGTGAATTCTTCATTGATCATATCTGCCTACATTTGTTACCTGAAGAAAAAGTGTCGTGCAGCTAAAGATAACAAGAGAAACAAGTGCACCAAACAGGGGAAAAATACTTCAAGGCTGAAAAAAGAGCTGCTTTTTTCTCCTTTTTGTTCATTGATCGTCTTTCCTGAATTCTTGATGCAGTGTAGTCCTTACTGGATTGATCAAATAAAAAATAAAAAAAAGAGGCAGTCTTGTCCATTAGTCAGGACTAGTGGTTTAGGTGCAGGGGTCCAAAATGTTGCTACCAAAATCAAAGACAGCACGAGCCCCACGGGAGTGTGCTGCTCAGCAACGGCACAGCACTGTTCAATGGCACTTCCAACATGCATGTTTTTGCATAAGGGTGGACGATGGGTGGGGAAGGGTCTGATGGCGATCACCTGAAACATGATGAAGACTACGTCTAAAACCAGCTGTCCGGGGTTACTAAGGTTTTGATGCCTTGGCTTTTTGGGATTCATTAAAGCCCTCCCACCGTAACCACATCAATCTTTTGACATTTAAGGCTCACAGTCCTTCTTGAAATGAGACGACAGACAAATGTTGTGCTAGCGAGCACTAGCGTGGCTTAGGGGCACTAATACTGGAAGGTAGACATTAAACAACACAAGGCCCACATAGGTGTTCCATAGGTAAACTGGGAATATGGTAGTGCACAGGATACTTTTTTTCCTTCAAATGCAAGAAAATACTGAGTTTTGTTCATTGGCAATAAAAACGTATAGAAATCTCTCTCTCCCAACTGTACAGCTTTTGAGGGTAAACCGAGAGTGACAAAAAATTAGTAATACTGATAAAAGAAATTGACCCAAGGCGTTTTAGTAATAAAACATTATTAGCCAAAACGTGTATAGCTTCAGTCCGTATATGCGTCATTTTCTTTTTTGTTTTTGTTTTTTCGTTAAACTTTGCATTTATACAAACCATACTCAAACACTGAAAATCGTCTTTATGTGGAAAAAGTAACTATTTCGTATTTATCAGGCACACCTGGGGGTTTATACACAGTAGTGGGTTTAAATGCAGCGTAAGAGCAGTCTCGCTCTCTTCCTCACTTCATTCTCGTCTTAACACAGTCACTTTCTCAGGAAGAGAGAGAAACATCTGCAGAGAGAAAACGTCTTTTTGTTCCTTAAAATTAGTAACTTTGTAAAACAATTTTGTAAGGAATAAGGGCCATAAAAACACAGTTGTGGCTTCACTTCACGTCTCCATTCATATCGGCTGTGTTTTCTTCATTTTCAATCTTTTTCTTATCGTCCGCCGGGTTCTCTTTTTCTGTTACGTCCTTCATGTGTTCAAGAGTTCCTGTGTCCGTGGCCTCCTCCGCTGTTCGTTCGTCCTCTCCGTTTCCGTCTTCACATTCATCCTGCATCACTACGACTTTCAGCGTTTGTCCGTCATTTTCCTCACTCTCACCTTCCTCGTCACCATCTTCTTCTTGTTCGGCCCCTTCCATCCTCTCTCCCTCCCCTTCCTGGTCTTCATCTGCACCCTGGTCATCTTCATCTCCCTCCTCTCCGATCTTGACCACCTGAATCTCATCCTCATCCACTAAGCTCCCCGAGCCCATCTCCTCATCCTCCTCGCTCTCATCCTCTCTGGTACTACTCCCCCGCTCATCCGAGTCCAGGTGGGAGGGGGGCGAGGTCGCTGTGCTGCCCGTCTGAGGCTGCTCCTCACCAGGATTGTCCTCTTCCTCGACTCCCTGGCCTAGCCCTTGGCCTTGAGCCTCTTTCTTACAGTAGGAGTATCGGTGGTTCATGTGTTGCGAGTAGGAGCCAGAGTGGGAGAAGCGTTTGCCACACTTGTCGCACTGGTACGGCTTTTCTCCGGAGTGCAGGCGCAGGTGCTCTATTAGGTGGTGCTTGTGTTTGAAGGCCTTGCTGCAGATCCCACATTCATGAGGCCTCTTTCCTGCGAGAGATGAAGAAGTTGCACTCTATTAATATTTACCTTGGAGTACTTATCTCATTACTAGAATATACAGAGAAATACAATCATTTCTGAGCTTTTTTTTTCTGTGTAAGGGTGAAATGGTTCCCCATGTAGAAGATGGTCATTCAAATTCGTCACGTTGACCAACACAACACTGCTTGGTTCCAAAGTGACTTCCTGTTTGAGCGGTGCTAATTGCGCTAATGAAATCCGAGAGCTGTTCAAGGCCTAAAAAGGTAGTAAGGACATCGTTAAAATAGGTAGTAAGGACATCATTGGTTCAACTGTAATTTTATGAAGGTACGAGAATACTTTTGTGTGCAAAGAAACCATAACTAGTGATTTTATCATCAATTTCTTCTCTTCAAAATTCGACATGCGTTCACGAAACTACCACGCATGTGACGCAGGAGCAGGCGTTCTGGCGTTCTGTTGGGAACACACATTCACAAGAGTACCACGACGCACGCATGTGCATTCCTCTGCTTGCAAACAAGGCGGAGCGCATGCATGCGTTGTGGTACTCTTGTGAATGTGTGTTGAAGACTGACATGGAAGAGAAGAAATTGTTGAATAAAGTCAATGTTTTTGTTTTCTTTGCGCATAAAAAGTATTCTCGTATAGCTTGATAAAATTAAGATTGAACCATGGATGTCACATGAACTATTTTAACAATGTCCTTACTACCTTTCTGGGCCTTGAAAGGGCCTGGTATTTCCGTTGCTGTCTATGCAGGATCAGAAAGCTCGTGGATTTCATCAAAAACATCTTGAGGGTTTGGAATGACATGAAGGTGAATAATCAATGATAGAATTGTCATATTTGGGTGAACTATCCCTTTAACGTGTTAAAAATCATGTCACACTCACTGGAAGTTTACGATAAATTTGTCAGTTGATCGACACAATTACGCCACAGTATGATGTATCAAATGGACTCATTTTCATCAATTATATGCATGCTTTAAAAAGCTGTCACACAGCTCAACTAATAAAGGGTCCCAACCACAGAAAAACATTCTTGTAATCTCTACATACAGCACTAGAAAATCCCCCACACCCAGTGTTCAACCCTGGATCTTTAAGGCATTAAGAGTTGCATTACATGTTGTTATGTAGCCATGGACAATAAGACCAAACAATGAATCAAAACAAGCTGTGGTGCACAAGACAGGCCAGTTCCACCAAGGCCTGGAAGTTTATAAACTGTGGCTTCAGACAAAAAATAAGAGAGAGAGAAAAGACAGCACAATTTGTGGTTCAAGGCGCTGTGATGTCATTTGGATGAGTGCTGCTCACTTTTTGGCCAGGTATCTTAACAGTGAGAGGTGACCGGCTCTTGGCTTCACTAACTTCTCATGTTTTTAAAGCAAAAGAGGGAGGAGGAGTGTAAATTACTAACAGAGAACTGATGCAACAGCCTGGGTTCGGTGTGAGAAGGTAATGTATTTGGCCAGTGGATAAGGGAAAATAAGTCACCGCACCCTCCAGCACGTGTAATTTAACAGCGGTTGGAACTTGAAATTCAGTTCTGCTCCCTGTGTAATAGGTAAAATTACTGCAACACAATGTATTCTGTCATAATTTCCCCTTCAATATCACTTCAAATCATATTTCAATGAATGCCCAGGCATTTACATATGAAGGAACATCTAAAAACTGGCTAAACTCCTTACGCCTACTATTTTCCCCTTGTGTGTGAGAATCCCACCTGTGTGTTCGTATTTATGGCGGAGCAATGAGCTGCTCTTCTGGAAGATTTTGTCACACAGGTCACAGGCGTACAGCCCACTCTCCGTCCTTTTCATCTTCTTTCTCGTCGGCCCTGAGTCGGAGTCTGTCTGTTCTTCCAATGTTGAGGTGACCTCTGACCCCATCTCCTGTTTCTCCTCCTACATTGTGAGAAAAAGCAGATCATTGTGATTTGATATAACCAAGGTACATTTGTATGCACGTACCTGAGTCTTGGTACAAGGTACATTTATGCACGGCCCTCACCTTGATACCATTGACGTGTATAACGTTCTTCTGTGGCGCGTCGTTCCCTGCTGGGCTGGAGGATGTAGTGGTGTAGCTGTAAGTCAGCTGCGGGATCAGGATGGTCTGTTTAGTGGTGGTAAGTGCACGAAGACATTGCGCTTGTCCCTGGTCAGTGATAGCCACTAGGGTGGGCAGTTGAGTGGTCACGATGTTTATGGGATTGGCACTTGGTTGGCTGGCATATATGGCAGCATTGGTGCTTGCATTGCTGAGCAGTTCCTTCTTTGTGCAAGTCAAATTCAATGGCTCCTCTTGAGCCGAGTAAACAGTGTTTACGTGACCGCTAGCCACAGCAGCTGTAGCAGCAGATTTTGGTAGCGACAGATCGAGAGGTCCCTCGCCTTCCTCAAGAGTCCTGGCTGGGACAGGACCATCGGCGGATAGGTTTAGTGGTGAAGGGGATGTAGGGACACTCTCTATCCCATTCTCCCCAGCTGCTACGCCCTCAGCTGGGCTACAGCATTCCCTCTCTCCTTGCTCCTCTGAGTTCATTTGATTATCTGGCTCTGGTCGGGGTGATGCACCTCTAGTCCCATCCACATCTCCAGGAGTGGTCTGCTCATCCTCAGCCAGGGGTGAGGAGGGATCTACAGAGATCTGTCCCAACTGCATCTTCTCAAACCACTTCTTCACCACCTCTGCCGGAAGACTGACAGACTCGGATATCTTTGCCAGCTCCTCCTTGGTGGGCTCGTTGTTTAAGGCAAAGTAAGCCTTGAGCAAGGAGAGAAGGTTCTTCAGGGGAGGCTGACCAGGACACAGTCCTTCCTCCAAGTCTATCTTCCCCTCAAGGTTTTTCCCGTTTACCCTATGTCCATCTTTACCACAGTGCTTAAGTGTTGTGTCATTGTGTAAAATACTCTTCTCGTCCACAGTGATGGTGGTTTTGTCCCTATTCGTCTTGACTGTCAAGTCCTCTGGCAGTTTCTGAGCCTTGCAGGCTTCTGTGATCAACCCCAAAGGTTCCTTCTTTGAACTTTGAAGGATCGCTTGGGCCTGTGAAGGGTCTAGACTGTAATTAATGAAGATCTTAGTACTGCCATCCTGGTCCAAGATGGGAAGACTAATGGCCTGTATGACTTGCTGGGGTGCTTGGGCAATTCCCACCCCTCCTGCTCCAATGATTCCCGTCCCTGCTTGCTGCCCCTTAGCTTGCGTGCTTTCCAGCACTTGCCTAATGACATTCCCGTCCACTGCCACCTTCAGCACGTTCTGTAAGTCCCCGAGGTTGATGCTGATTGGGGATACCAGACCCACTGTTGGGAGCACAACAGCCTGTACGGCACCCTGAAGAGGGGCTGCTGCCCCACCTTGGAATATGCCATTTACGCCTCTAGCATTTGGAGCCACCACCACAGGCTTGTACTCATAGTCCAGTGGCTCAGACTTGATCTGTGTCAAGGGAAGCTGTTCCTGAAGGGGTTTGCTATTGTCTAGTTTGTCTCTGACTTGGACACGTGCTGTGGGGGAAGAGGTTGGCAGGGATGGGGAAGAGCACTGCGGGGTCTTGGCAGCCCCGGTGGCTGGAGAAGGTCGCGGCCGCCCATTTACTGAGATGAGGCCGATGCACTTCTTACTGCTGATGTGGGAACTATAAGAACCGGAATGAGAGAAACGCTTCTTGCAGTTGGAGCACTCATAAGGCTTTTCTCCTACACAACACACACAATAAATAAATAAGAAAACCAACAATTCACACATATATATAAAGAGGTTTTCAACTCTATTGTTTTTACTGTTGAGGAACACATTGTGTGGTTCAGATTTGTGATGAATGGAGGGTAAATCTCTTTAAGTAAATTAAACAGACACTTCATAGGTGGTCCTCAAAAGAAACTACAACACAGAAAAGGATTTTTATTTTTTTCAAACTGTAAAGGCTATAAAAACAGTGTGCAGTGTTTAAAGGACAAACTCTCTTAGGAAGCCTTTGACAGTAAGTACTGTAAGTACTTTGAAGTACTTGAATGCTGAATTGCCCTACAAATTTGTACAAAGAAGTGAACAAATGCACACGCATATGCATGCTTGCAAACACACACACACACACACACACACACACACACACACAGAGATACAGAAGCATAGTATATTTCAAGCAGTCCTCACCACTGTGGATGCGCAGGTGTTCTTTCAGGTGGTGTTTGTACTTGAAGGCTTTGCCACATTCAGTGCATTTAAACTTTCGATTCCCTCCTCCACCTGACTGAGTAACATGCCGCTAAAAATGCAAGAGAGAATGTGTTATAATCAGATAAACAATACTGCTGTCATCATTTATAAGTGTAAAATCTCATAAAAAGTGTGTTTAATTTTTAACCATATGCCCTTTGTATCAAATATAGCTATGTACTTTAATTGCTTAATGACAACATTTATATTTACGGTACATTTTACAGCTTTTATTTATTTTCTTTAGGTATTGCATGAGTGATATATTATTACTTATGTGTTAAATCCAAACATTTTTAGTCTGGTTTTAAATCTTTGGGTTTCACTACAACACACAATAGTCTAAAATTGCAACCTTATTCCCAGAGTTAGCCCTTAGAAACCATTCTGAACATGTTAGATTTAAAATATGTCATTAAATCACACTTCTCACAAACAGAATAAGGACAGAATACCTGTTCTCGGCCAGCTTTGTGTGCGGTCATGTGTCTGTCTAGCTGTGTTCGGTAGGCAAAGGTGTAGCTGCAGAGAGAGCAGCTGAAGTTGTCCTCGCTCTTCTCGTGTCTGTATTTAATGTGTTCTTTCAGTGAGGTGTAACGCTTGTAGCCACGAGAGCAGTAGGGACAGGTGAGGAGCTGAGAAAATGAGTCTGGTGTGCCTGAGAGTGAGAGAGAAGAGAGTATTACAAATGAGCAGAGGTGTATGTGTGTATTCATTTTCATTTTCTGTGACTCTCTCTAGCCTTTTTTCCTCAAAATCATATATTTGAAACATAAAAATCTGTTATCTATCAGTAGTTACAAATGTATGCAAATTTGCATACAATTATTTCCTATGTTGTTCTGAAGAGGTGTGCAAGTAGACTAATGTACTGTAATAGAAGGGAATCCAGTTGCATGCATTTCTGGCATAGATGATTTATCTGTGAAGTGTGTGTGCGCGCATGTAGACATGGATCAATGCACTGGCAAATGAGAATATGAGAGTTAGGGAAGATCTTTAATGTGTGACACTTCCCATCCTGAAATATCTCCAGCATGAAGAGCTGAAGAACAGCAGCCAAAATAAAAAGAACAAGGATTGGCAGCTTGGTAATTAAAGAATACCACGGCAACAAGGCAAATAATTACATGGATGAACAATGGATTTCATGAAAAAAAAAAAGAGAGAAACAACATGCTGGTAAAGCCTGTTATAAAAGCAACATGAATAACAAGCCAGAGAAGATTTGACAGTACATTCTAACCGAATAATAAAGCCACGGATGACACATCATACGCTGTCATACATTTAAGAAATTAACAACTTTAATTGAAATGTCATTATAGTGCATAAAATTAAGATATGCCACTGTCTTATTTCTCAAACCAAATGTCTAAATTTAAGGAAACACTTATCTAACTTGTATAATACTAATATATAAATTTTCAAATGGAAAATGAGAAGGAAACACCTGGACAGGTCTCTGTCCAGCTCTCACACAGGTAACATATTACCTGTTAACAGGTAACCTATTAAACCTCTCTCTCCGGTCAGGTGAAACGTTCTCTCTCTCACAAACACAGCAACAGGGACGTGAGAAAGTAGTTCAGGTATGGGAGATTTGCACAGGTGTTGCAGGTCTAACAGAAGCTGCATTTCCATTACCCTTCAAATTGTGCAAATTGACATTGCAAATTGAAAATACGTCTAATGGAAACACGTCAATTTCGCAAAAACTCCCATATATATTGCAAAAATGTTTTTACGCTCGCATGACGTGGTTTTTCAGGCAATTTGAAAGAGGACTATATCTCAAAACTGCAATGGAAAGTTTTTTTTTCACATTTATAGGACACCTGGCGTACGTAAAAATCTTATGATCATTCTTTAATGTACTATAACCTCCAAGAAACACCTCATACGTGGCCGCTCTCAAGTATGAGGGTCTTTCCTTGCCATTAATTGCATTAACTGCACATGTCTGCGACTCATTGCGGCTCTGACGTGGTCACCAGAACTGATCGCAGCCACTCAATTCTTGTGTTTATACCAGCCACGGCGCAGCACGTTTCAGAAGCGTCCCAGAAGTGGCTCTCCGAACTGCTTTACCAAAGGTACACGCATACGTCTCCTTTGATTAAAAATAACGGCTAGTGTGGTGGTGGCGATATGTGTAAACCTACCAACATCCATCACCATCACTTATCGCGAGAGGAAAAAATGATGTTTTAGTCGCATAACGTGGCCATTTTGCAATAGTTTTTTATCGACATTTATAAAATATTGCAAAAGTTTTGTGCAAATCTGTAATGGAAACGCACCTAGAAATCGTTTCAGAGCCATTAGTGGTCAAGGAGAAGTGTGGTTACTCCATGTGTGAGATTCGAATGTCAAGTACATACAGTTGCAGGAAAAAGTATGTGAACCCTCGTGCCTTCTGCTGTATTACTCAACAAAACCCAACAACAGATAAAGAAACCAGACCATATTAACAATGAGTAAGACAAAATCCAAGGGTTCATACTTACTCTAGCAACTGTATTTATATTCATCTTGCATGATGTTACCCGATGAAGTGTTTACCATGTGTGTGTGTGTGTGTGTGTGTGTGTGTGTGTGTACCATTTTCATCATGTCCGCTGGTTTCTGGTGTGCCCTGTCGTGGTTCGTCTTCTGGAGCCTCCGGGAAGATGACGGCCGTGTCTCCTTGCTGGAGCATCTCCTCAACCAAAGCATCTCTGCTCCTCTCATCCTCGTCCGACACGCACTCCTCTTTCACTGCAACACACACAAACACACACTTACACTGATGCTCACCTCTGTGTCTGTGGACAGAATATCAGTCATACGATACAGCCCAATGCACGATAAAAATATGAAGGATGAGTAATTTGAATGAGACCAAATAACAGCCAAAATACTTAGTGGTGACTCACTATTAAACAGTACATTAGCTAAATACTCAAAGGAGTTTGAGTGGGTATGAGCTTTAGATACATAGCTTCACGTCCGTGGGTATGTACACCCACAAAAACACATATTAGTCCTCGATTGCACATTTACCTATTAAAAGCAAATGAAAAAGAAATTACTCTGGTGCAGTTAATTCAATTTCCGGCTTAATGCACAATCTGAGCTCAACGTCCCCATTAAACGAGCTTCTTTAATTTGAGAAATGAACTCTCATTCTCCTTTGCTCACAAACGAAAGATTGGCTCAACTAACGATTGCAAATGAACAAGCGAAGGCTTCGGGAGAAACTCAGCCCTCGGGCGGCACGCTGTTCTGTGCCTTAGCAATGCGCTCTCTCATGCGTATGCTGAAAATGAGTCCGCAATGTCAGCAATTACAACTAATGGCATTTGCTAGCGAGTCAAAACAACATTCGGAAACACCTGAGGACATTTGTGCATTTGTGTGTCGGAACGATTTAAGAGATCCTGCAATATGCGAGGGACAAAAAGAAAATGAAGAGGGTTTTTGTTTTTTGTTTTTGTTTATGTCAGTGTTCTTTTGCTCATTCTCGCTCTCTTTCTCAGCAGCTCTTTTTGTAGTGCACTCTACCCTTGTCAGCATTGATGTCTCCATAAGGGACACTGATTCACACCGACGTTTATTTGTCTGACATGTAGGGTTTTCTCACCACAGTATAGACGGGCATCCTTGGTCCAAAGATGACACATATCCTGTCATCAGTGTTATTTTATTTATTTATTATAATTATAATTATTATTATTTTTTTTTTAAACTTTTTTTTTGTCACGTTTATCTTTAAAATGTATATTTAACTGTCAATAGGTATTATTAATTATTAATGTTATTAGCTATTATTTAATATTAATTAATTAATAATTTATTAATAATTAACATGTTAATTTGATTATTTTTAATTTATTAATAAACATATTAATTATTTTTTATTTTAGTCCTTTACTTAACTTTTAATTCATTACATGCATCCAACATTTAGAATTAATCAAGATTAGCAAAATACAAATAAATCAAAACAATTTTAATGTATTGTTAATATCTTGCAGTGTTATAGTTGTCTCACTGTATTTTTTAAAATTATGATAAAATTATTAAATTATTGATTAAATCAAGCACCCAGTCAACAAACATTTAATTCATTATTTATTAATAATTAACGCGTTAATTTTATTATTTATAATTTATTTATAAACATATTAATTAATTCAAAAAATATATATTTTAGTTAGTGATGTCAAGCGATTAATCGCGATTAATCACATCCAAAATATCGTTTTGTTTACATAACATATGAGTGTGTACTGTGTATATTTATTATGTATATATAAATACAAACAAATGCATGTATATATTTAAGAAAAATATGTTATGTTATATATAATAAAAATATAATAATATAAATACATAAATTTATATACATGTAAATATTTTCAAAGTATATACAGTATCTGTATGTATTTAAATATACATAATAAATAAACACAGTACACGTACATATATCATGTAAACAAAAACTTTTATTTTGGATGCAATTAATCCCGATTAATCATTTGACAGAACAAATTTTAGTCCATTTTACTCTGATTAAAGTGGCATGACTTTAGTTTATGTCCATAAACAGAAACTTTTATTAATTCATTACATGCATCCAACATTTAGGATTAATCAAGATGAACAAAATACAAATAAATCTAAAAATATTTTAATGTAATGTTACTATCTTGCAGTGTTATAGTTATTTTTGTCAGTAATTTTACTGACCGGAATAACACTGCAGGTAAGAAAGAAAGAGTAGCAGAAGACTATGCTAATTTTATAGATTCATTTACATATTCATTTAAACTATGCCGACCGAAAAAAAAATATATGAACACATTGAAAAGATAAACTCCACTGAAATGACCGGATATCACGATCTCCAGTGATTTCAATGGCAAATGTTTCAGTAGGTCCCTCCCAAACGTTCCTGAGAGGTTTAAATCGTGTTGAAATCTGGGTGTGAGATGTTCCGCTAGTGAAGGAACAGATGATTACCAGAGCTCTCGCTCCAAGCTTTACCCTGCACTACACAGCCATCACAGCACGCTGTTGTCATGACATCACAACACAACTGTAGCCGTGACAATCTCACATTATAAGTGGGCCAGAGATAGAGACATGAATGTTAGTGGGGCTGGAAAGGAGGGTCTCATTCCTCATTCTACACTCAGATCTAGCCTACACTACAGCGTTTCCGAGAATCGTTCACAAACTAGGCCCAACACTTTATTATGCTACATTATTAAAGTCCTGTGACATCTTGTGAGGAACAATATCCCCTCGGGCCTTACAATAAAACAAGTTGACGGAGGCATACATAGATTGTCTTGTGATTATACAACAAACTAAACTAAGTTCAATTTTCTTTGAAGAGTAACAAATAAGATACTGTTGTAGTCTAAGCTCAAGGAAGTAGCTAACACACGTACATGATTATACATGACATCCTGACCTTGTTAAACACATTAAGGGTGAAGGTCAGATACAGTGCATGAGTGTTCTGTGACGGGCTTGGTTTGATTTGACAATGACGCACTATTAGCGTGCCAGAGCTGGGTCACATGAGTCTAAAAGCTCATCCAGTTCACAAATTTACTTTAACTCGGATGATTAAGTAGAGAAAATGAAGACATATGTACATAAAATCTTGTGAGGTACTGTAAGCGTGGTTCCACTATCCATTAAACCCACTAACAAAACAGTTACGGTTGACTATGGCATTCTCACCGACGCTGAATGTGGCCCAAATCTGATTTTCTGCTCAAATCTGATTTTTCTGTGAGGTTGCTCACATGACCCTTCAAATGTAGCCTGTATCAGATACTGGTTTGAACTGACAACACTCCTAAACTGATTTTTGCTTGTAAAACATTAGAAGTAAATAAGTAGAGGCATTGTTGAATGTGAGACTATTTTTAGTATTACAGTAATGATTAAGTTCATGAAGGTTATATATCTATGGAAGCCCATTTCTGCCACTGAATAAAAACATAAAAATGTAATTGCGAGTTTTTATCTCACAATTTTGACTTTTTTCTCGCAATTGCAAGTTTACATCTCGAAAATCTGACTTTTACCTCAGAATTGAATGATATAATTTTTTTAATAATTTTTTTATAATAAAAATAAAATAAAGTTTATATCTCACAATTCTAAGAAAAAAAGTCGGAATTGCAAATTTGTATTATGCAATTCTGAGAAAAAAATTGTGAGATATAAAGTTGGAATACATTTTTTTTTTTTCATATTTTTATTCAGCAATGATGCATTAAAATGATTTAATGAATGAACGAGGCATGTATATAGAATTTTGTGTTTTGAGTAAGTACAATTATAATGTCACAAATATTTCCATTTAAAATAATTGCTATTCTCTTAAATTTTCTATTCACCAAAAAATCCTCAAAGAAATTTATAACAGTTTCCACAAAAATCTTAAGCAGCACAACTGTTTTCAACATTGATAATAAGAAGTCTTTATTGAGCACCAAATCAGCATAATAGAATGATTTCTATTAGTAACACTGCAGACTGGAGTAATAACTGAAAAGTTGTTTTAAGTTATTATTATATATTTTACAATATTACTGTTTTTACTGCATTTAAAAAAAAAAAAAAACTAAATCTTACCAACTGCAAATTTTGATGGTAGAATGTGAACTGTGAGATTCATATGATTCTGATTCACAGCATATACCGTCAGCCAGCACTACATTTCCCAGAATCCACCAGGTTCACTTTTCCTGATTAAAGTTCTGGTGAGATTTCCATTATGAGTCAGGCACTTACAGCACTTTCCCCAGTGACCAATTACTCCATCACCATATGCTCATGCACTTTAAAACCTAAGAGTCAAATATAGAATGTAATCCTCCCTAACAGTAAAAAATGAGGTAAACCCATCCGCCATGTTTCTTGTTCCATTATGCTAGGTGCCTCTGCTCACCGCATTACGTAAATGGCTGATTCCTAATGCCTGCTCAAGAAACGTGTGGTTAAATTACAGGGAAACAGAGCGCTATGACATATCGAATTGGATACCCAGCGTCACTATCCATACCACAGTAATCATGTATTGGTTTATGGAGTATTTGCCCCATAAATGACTGCAAGAGGAGCGTTTTCATCTCAGAGAACACGAGAGCTGACAGCGAACGAGCAGCCAGTCATCCGATCATGAAGAACGAAGTGCAGAAAAATAGCTTGGATGGAGGGAAAGTAAAAGCGGAGGTTGAGGTACAAGAATTGTAGCCAGAGACCACAGAGAGCCAGCCATACGGTTTCTAAGGGAGCTGGTACGCTAATACAGAGATCGCTGCCAAGATAAAAAGAACGAGAAAATAAAATAAAATAAAGGTGTGGGGTAGACCGAAATGGAGAGTGAGAGTTGGACTGATAGCGCTGAACCATTATGGCTAGTGGCTGCTTTACAGCCTTGAGCTCTATGAATGATGGGAAGCTTAGGCAGAGAAGTGTATATAACTCAAACACGACATCTGAGAACAGAGAACAATGCACATTACATCTCAGCAGACCAATTTCTCCATGTGACACACCTTGTAATGGCTCGTATATCTGGGCCTCTTGCTGCAACCAAGCCTTTGGCAATGGAGAGAGAAAAGCTATGAAATGAAGAGGAAAAGGTGCTGCAACAGGTGCTGTAACATGTTAAAAGGAAGAATTCTGGGAAAACATTAGACTCACAACAATTCATTCAGAGCTACAACAAAGAAGCAACAGGCGGACAAAGAAAGACTACAAAGCGATGAAGGTGGTATAGAGGTAATAAAAGAAACATTCGAGAGAGAGAGTGTGTGTGTGTGTGTGTGTGTGTGTGTAGTCCCTCTCTCTTAACTCGGGTTTCTGTGAAGTGTTTAATGTTTGGAGAGCTCTGCCAAAAACAATGACTTTCTTCTTCACTGAAGCTCCATCCTGCAGAGAACTGACAGAAAAGCCGGGAGAAAGAAATGAATGAATGAATGAATACTGGCAGAAATTAAAATGACAGAGGACTTTCATGAATTTCGGGGGCGAACCTTGAAATACAGAGTGGAGAGAGTAGAAAATGCACCGAATGAAAAAACCGAACAAGGGGCTGCTGTGCAAGCAGTTGCTGTGGTTATAGTGGCGGTATATTACCTGCCATGATGCCTGCGTCCCGCAACACTAAGCTTAATGCACAATAGCACCCTGGTAGCTCACACACAACAGACTTTGTGTTCACCTCTTCCAGCATAAACAATCCCCACACATATTAGCCCAGGAACAGGAGAAATGCCTTTCGTCGAAAGCAAAAGAGCTCTATTGTATCCCAGTCACCCTTTATCAAGCCTTGTTATCCAGATGGAGCCAAGATTTTACCATCACAATAAAAACTAGGTCTGCATTTTCTGAAGGAAATACCTGTGCTTGAAAGGCAGCAAAGGAATGGTGTTGAATTGTCTCAATTAGTGTTTCTTAGAGAGATTGTGCTTCATGTTCCTCTAAAAAAAACAAAAACAAAAACAAAAAAAACCTGTGTTATAATTTTAATGATGGTTAGTCACCTAACTAGTGACTAGATGTTTGACTAGTCAGAACTTTTCAAATAGAATTTGTTTTCTTAAAAAAAAAAAAAGACTCATGACTTTCCAGATCTACTATATAAATTAGACTTATGAAACACTTTAGTTTGAGAACACTGTATTTAGATTTTTTAATATAATCTCTTTAATTTGTTTCGCGATACTGTTCAAACGTTTCAAAAGAAGTCTCTTTTGAAGTCTATTTGATCAAAATACAATAAAAACAGCAATATTGTGAAATATGATAACAATTTAACTCTTTTCAGTTTTAATATTTGTATCATTTATTCTCGTGATGGCAAAGCTGAATTTCCAGCAGTCATTACTCCAGTCTTCAGTGTCATATGATTCTTCAGAAATCATTCTATTATGCTTATTTGGTACTCAAGAAACAATAAATATGGTTGTTTAATATTTTTGTGGAGACAGTGATACATTTCTCAAGATTCTTAATGAACAGAAAGTTCAAAAGAATAGCATTTAATTAGAAATCTTTTGTAATATAAATACCTTTACTGTCACTTTTGATCAATTTAACAAGTCTCTGCAGAATAAATTGTGTTATGTGTGATGACAGAGAAGTTGCATATAAAACTCATCCCTTTTAAAGCACCGCAGTCACACACATTCAGACAGAGGTCTTTGGCTGTTGCATCATCTCTAGCTCTGGTTTTGGAGCATCCTGCCACAAGCTTTGCATTTTTAAGACAGCGTGTCAATTTAAAAATAGCCTATAACTTTTAAAACATGCATACAGAGACACCTTCATTCTCTTCTATCAAGCTGTTTTTGAACGCAAGAACGCGTCTTATGTAAACACTCCCTGAGAAACTTGTCTGATCAGGATCAGGTGAACCTGAAATGAGACTCAAAATACAAACTTCCTTGATAATAATATGCCACAAAGGGGCGGGCTTACCATCGTCCCATCTGCCGTCGGGGTCGACGGTCCCGTTAGGGTCATCGTCAGGGGCCACACTGTCACAGTCAGCCCCGTCCAGGAGACTCCCTTCCTCCTCCACGATGTGAAGCTTATCTTCATCATCTGAGTCTGACTGGCCCTCCAGCACATGACTGTAGTTACTCACTGCAGAGACAGAGAAAACACAACACTTAAAGAGAATGCTACCATATGGAGCCTGCAAGTGCTTACAAACTGCAGAAGGCTTGATGAAACCCTTGAAATTTGGAAAGACGCTGCTGGTGAAAATGACTACAAGATAGAGCCAGACAAGATTAAAGAGACACACAGCAGCTCAGATGAAACCGATTGTTGAAGCGGGAGAGATGACTGAAGAGATGTAGAGAGATGAAGTGTACTTAAGGGAATAATTCAATTAAATGCCAAATAGTAGTGGAGCAGTTCCTGCGTCTTTCTGTGAGCCAATGAAACAAGACAAAGAATCACTCGAGATTGAATCAATAAATCAGAACGGCTCGTGTTAAAACATTTGTGGCCAAACGGTCCAGTGTGGACACAGTCAGACAGTGTAATCAGATCATGAAATGACGATCAAGCTGCTGTAATCGTGAGATCACATACCGTACAATACTGGAAACACATCTTCTTATAGGTGTGTGATCGGCCTTTTGTAATGATTAAATGCCTCTTTACTTTTTTTGACAAAAAGGAGGGAAAGGTTGACCTCCATTTCAGCAGCACAGGAAGGAGAGAGAGAGAGAGAGAGAGAGAGAGATCGAGCTAAAACACCATTGATTTTCTGTAACAGGCCAGACGGCCTTAATTAGTAATGTGTGTGTTTGCATGCTAGGATAAGTGTGATTTGACATTCTATTAAAACAGTGGATGACGGAGTGGTAAGCTCACCTAACACGTTCTCATTCGTTAAAGGTAAGTGCTGGCAGGACAAGGCCTCTAATGGAGCAGGCATAAATCAAGCAGAGGTTGAATGTTTAGATTTATAAATTCAGCTAAAAGAGAGACAGGAAACATCCAGCACTTCTATAGCAAGTCTCAGACTGAAGAGTTTGTGGCCACCTGAGGAATCAGTATTATTTTAAAGGTATAGTTCACCCAAAAATAAGAATTCTGTGTTGTTCTTACTTCTGCTGAACATATATTTGAAAAATAGCCTGTGATTTCTTTCATCCATACAATGAAAATCAATGGGGTTCAATGTTGTTTTGGGCCCCATTGCTAAAAACAACAGAAACATTCTTCAAAATATCTTCTTTTTTTATTCCACAGAAGTTTGGAGCGACATGAAGGTGAGTAAATGATCCAAGATGGTGAACTATCCCTTTAATTGGTAAAAAAAACATATTTTTCATTACATAAATTTACACAACTTTTTTCTAATACAGATATTCACACATCACACAATGAATGTGACGCAAGAGACTGGTAGTGATTATCATTGTAATATGTGTGAATCCTTGTTGACTGATTTTTTTTTGCAGGGAAAGGAATAGGTGTGCCAAAAAGCCTTCCTCTCCATCCTCCTCCCCTCTCTCCATTTCTCTAGCCGTTCTCGCTCTCCGTCATTCTTCTTTTCCACTCATCTAAGTACCTCTCTCTCCGGCCAAATCAATTTTCCTTTGAGAGGAGCAAAGTCAGCAGAGGGGCTGGCCGTAGATTCACACACACACACACACACACACACACACCATATCTCTTCTGCTGGGCTTATCTGGCACATTTACATTCAGCTGATTTTGTGCTTTTTTGTTGCACACTTTAACCAACTCTCTCTCTCGCTCTCACACTCTCAATCTTCTTTTATTTCTCTGGCCTGTACTTTCATTCTCCACCTGTTCTGTGCATGTACAAACCTCTTAACCTCTTTCTTTCTCTCTATCTCACGCTCCATCTTTGGTTTTAAGGTCATGGATAAAAGACCTGTGGTGTGTCTATATATGTACCTGAAAGTAGAGTCTCAGTGTGACGGTGGTTGAAAAATGCTCCTTATAACAAAATGGAAAAAAAAAAAAAATCACACAATCATAAAGATAGACCCATCGCTCACTAGCCACAAGTTCTGTCAAACCTTTCCGAGTGATGCACGGATCACCACAACAGTCAATTCGGTGTACTGTGAAGGAGATGCTACCAATCCCATCAGGCTGTTCAGCCAAGGGAAGCAAACGGTGTGGCTAGTCAGCAGAAGACAGAAGTAAAGGGACAGCGGAGAGTGTGTGAGCTCACTGTGAATGATCCATGACAAACAGCCACGAGCCTTGTTCCGCCGTTCCACATGAGAGGTTTCATTACAGCCTTCAGGAGGAACACACAGGAAAAGTGACTAAATAAACGCTGTATCAAGAAAGGAATAGCTCACATTATGCTGGAGCTGTAAGCTAAAACTGTGTAAAGGCACGGGAAGCACAAACTGTACAACATAAAAACACATAAAAGACAGCATGAAACATTTAACATCTGTGCCTCAAAATAGAAAAGTCAGAGGTCGGTCAAAAATAAATAAATAAAAATAATTACTACTCATATTTTAAATATTTTTTCTGGCCAGAAATCATGAGACTGATTACAAATTTTTACTCTGTTTTTAGTAACAGTAAGCAAAAAAATCTGTATATTATTTTGTGAAAAAGTCTTATTTTCTGCTTTACTTTGTAATACTTCTTGTGAAAAGCACTATACAAAAAAAAAAAAAAAAAAAATTGCATGAACATGCTTTTAAACAGAAATGAATCATTTAATAAATTAATGGAAAGTATATATTTTCTGGACAATATTTTAATGAAAATATAAACCCCTATTTAATAAACAATTTAGGAAACAACTTTCACACAGTATGCACAACAGTTCAAAAGTTTGCAGTCATTAGGAATTTTATTTAAGAAATACATATTAATACATTTATTTAGCAAAGGTGCATTTAATTGATCAAAATTGTCAGTTATAAAAAGAATCCTGAGAAATAATGAATCACGGTTTCTAAAAAAAGCTGCACAACTATTTTTAACATTAATAATAATAAAAACTTATTAATTGTTTTCAATCAGCCTATTAGAATGATTTCTGAAGGATCATGTGACACTAAAGAGTACTTTTTTAAAACCCTGGTATAGAGAAAGAACAGGAAATGGGATACTGAACTACAGCTCATTGTATTTTTAGCATGTGTGCTAACCATAAGGCCAACGCTCTACTATTACTCAGTTATATAAATTCTTGCTAAAGGTATTTCCTATCTCCTAAAATATCACATACACTTGTCCAAATACAAACACTGACATTCCACCAAAACCTTCAACAATCTTTGTGTGTGTTGTCGGCATGCACAGCACTATGAATATGTCAAGTCAGCCTATGAAACCATTAGCCTAATGAGTCTGCATTCCTACTGGTCAATCAGTTTTCCAGCTATGCCTCATCTATGGATTTTACAATCAACCCAGTGAAGTGATATGTTGACTGGGCAAAAACTGGCCTCCAATCTGCTGCTCTGTACCTGTATGATAAAGCCTGAATTCGCTGAACTCCAGGTGATTCTCCGAAGGTTCTATTTAAAGCAAACATAATCGAGACCCCTTAATGCCCCCTAGGACATTACAGTGACATCTGTCAAGGCACACCGATAAATGCCTCTAAAAGCAATCCCTAAACAAGTACACATATACATTGTGACTCACCTGGGCAGAGCTCAACTGCTTGTTAGCGGTACAGAACATCAAATATGGAGCCTTTAAATAATAAATTGAGCCTTCACTCATCTAAACTCCAGCTCAGATAAAAGACACATGAGACTCTGAGGCAGACAAGAGTTATTGATTTGTCATTTAGGAAGGTGAGCTGTAGGTTTCCCATGAGTCTTTGCCACTAAGAACATTCTCTGCTACTTGCCCTCTCAATCTCTATGTAGAGCGCATTCAAGCACAAGCACAATGTGAATTTAGAGAATGTTACTGGATCAAAAGCAACAACAAAAAATCATTTTAAATGCTTCAAGTGAATTTAGATGTCATAACATTATAATGTACAGTGTATGAAAACGGATATTCATTTTCGAAATTTGAAAAGGATTACATTTTACAGTGTTATTAACTTATAAGTATTTTTAAAGATTGAATTTAAGGAATCATAAGATGAGTACAAATTTTTACTCATCTTATGATTCTTTAAATTCAATCTTTAAGGTAATCTAAATGTAAAAAAAACAGAAAATGAGTACATGCATAATTAAATATACAATGTTAACCGATAAAATAAGAATAAATTACATTTTAAAATTAGTGCTGTCAAACGATTAAACGTGATTAATTGCATTCAAAATAAAAGTTTTTCTTTACATAATATATGTGTGTACTGTGTATATTTATTATGTGTATATATATATATATATATATATAAATACATGCATGTATATATTTAAGAAATATATTATCAAATATATTTGTGTGTATTTATATATACTGTACACAGTACACACACATATATTATGTAAAGAACATTTTTTATTTTGAATGTGATTTGCCAGCACTATTTAAAATACATTAAAATTGGAAACAATTATTTTATATTTTATACTAGAGTTTTTAACTGCATTTTTGATCAAATAAATGCAACCTTGATGAGCATAAGAGACATCTTTCAAAAACAATAAAAAATCTTACCAACTCCAAATATCCTATAATAACCAATGCACATGGCACTGATAAAATGTGTATCTCTACTAATGTATTGAAAGCATGAATGTATTAAAAACATAAATCCTCTGACCTTTGCATAGTTTGCAATTTTAAGAAGATACACAGAATTAGCGAGTAAGAATCAGATGTGCTAGGAGAACAAATAGTGCGTTAAATCTTTCAGGAGTGTCTCTTCTGGAACACTCTCTGCAGAACATATTAATCATTGTGGCCTGTGGTGTAAGAAAATAATCGCTGGGGCACACTGATACCTCGCTCAGGATTCTGTTCATGGGATTTATCACCAATGAAGGGATCTTGAGGGGGGCACAAGAGCAGTAAATTACAGCATGCTTTCCTCTTCAGCGACAGCCACGTTTACCTCCCAGAGTCCTGAGCTCTGCATTGCTGGTCTTTTTTTTCCACCTTTGTATGAAAAGTAACTGGTTGTATACCTGTAAGTCTGCCTGAATCAACATATGTCAACACGAGGTGGGTGATCTCCACAAAAAAAAACCCTTAATGGCCTGTAATTGGGTTTCCATTGCAAACACAGTTGTCTTTAGGGCTTAAGTACGCTTTTTTTTCCCCAAAGCTATCTTTGCGGCGAGAGAACTGGTGTTTGTTTTAGATGGAGGTTACAGTAAGAATGGATAGTTGGGTTTTTCATTCGTTTGTTTGAGTGCTTCTAGTTCGCTCCTCCAACCCTGGTGAGAGAAGCTATGCGTGGAATGTCCAATCATAACACTCTCCCTGAGTGGCTCGACCATAACGACAGATCGCTGTGTCGGCTTTTTTTTAACCTTCATTACAACAGGCACATACTGCACTGTTGCTTTTCAGCTGCAAAGACTAATTAGTGGTGCTTGCTAAGGAAATCATTGCTCTTACTGTTGCTCATACTACTGTCAGATTTGGTGACTACTGTTATTTGAACAAACTCTCTAAGATAAGTATTAAAGTCTCAGAAGTCAGAAAGAGCTTTATTGTCAAATATGTTTGCACATTCAAGGAATTTGTTTTACTGTCACAAGCTTCCAGTACACAGATAATAAAAAATAAGATGAGAATAAACACACAAATGTATATATAAATAAATAAATAAAAATTAATGCATAACTCATCTCTCACTATTTGTAATATGGACTTGAATGATTCCTCAGACCATACATCTTTATGAGGAAAGGTGTGCTGTTACTTCTATGAGTGATTTGGGTGCGATATTGAAAAAAAAAGAAAAGATATCTCAATATTTTTGGGGATTTTTTCGATAATGATAATTTAAATTTTGCTGAGTGTGTTTTTGTGCTGATACCTTGGCTGGTTTAGGCCTGTCATGGATTAATAAATATGCCTTAAAGGGGTAGTGCACCCAAAAATGAAAATTCTGTCATTAATTACTCACCCTCATGTTGTTCCAAACCCGTAAGACCTCCGTTCATCAAAAAAAAACCAATTACAATATTACTGAAGACGCTAAATATCGCACACCCCTAGATTTAACATACAATAATTTATAGAAACGGCTTAGCAGCCACTTTGAAACCTCACTGCAACTCACTAAAACTACCCTTAAAACTTAAGCAACAGCATAGCAGCACCTTTGCATCCACTCAGAACTCCTTAAAAACCACATAGCGAAAATCTAGTTAGCCCACGTATAAGCCATTTTGTAATACAAGTACCAATAGAGAGGATGATGGGAAATCATGCCTGTGGAGAGAATTGAACCTGATGGATGTTCCTGTCAATAACAGTAAAGTTTGTAACTGTAGCATCTCTAATAATGATAAAACTCATAGCTGGATTTGTGATAGTTTGAAGTATAACACACCGAAGCAGCGTTGGAGGAATGAAGAAGACACACCCCGTGCTAGAACTGAGCTATATATAAACCAAAGCTTCAATCACACAAACACACAATTCTGCTCTTATCTTGAGCTAGATGTGTTCGAAAACTGAAAAATAACAATGCAGAACTGGAAAAATGCAGTAAAGCCTTCTGGACCATACATGTTCTGACTGAATGGCAATCCTTTATTACGCACAAACTTCTTTTTTTACTGGCAAACACACACACGGTGCTTCAAACCACATCCCCACCCAGCATTCTTTTCTCTCACAGACACACTAACCACAACAAGACAGAGCCATTACATCAAACAAAAGCCTGTCACCGCACACATCTCTGGGTGTCTGGGGAGTGTGTGAACCCACTCCTGACAAAGACTCGGGTTCCACATGCGGCCTGTATCATTATGTTTCTGTTTTCAGAGGCTGGGCTTCGAGCTGCACCCTCTGCTCTGGGCTGTAGGGGGCAACCTGTTCCCAAGGAGCCGTCAGCGAGGCAACAGAGGCAGATGGAACACAGCGTGGCCCAGTTTGCAAAGCATTCATGTGACGTTCCTGATGTCAGAGATGAAAAGAGATGGGAAATCTAGGGATGCACCGATATTAAAATTCTCGCCGATATCAATAAGATAATAATTAATGTCACAACCTGACTAAAAAATAAATAAATTTACAAGTAGAAAAAGCACTATTAATCGTCTTATATTTATATTTGTCTATAAATAAATAAAATCAAAACTCTTAAAATCAACTACTTAATTTAGGCATCCTGGCATGGAAAAATGGTTTGTTTTGAATTCTGAACTGAATGACAAAAGTCATCTGGGATGTTAGAAATACAACTGAAAAGAAGAACTCAAGGAGTTATAGGGTGTTTTTTGCCTTTTAAACACCTTAGATTTAAAATATTTAAGTACCTCCTGAGATTTTAAGTTATTATGTCAATAATTTAGTGACACATTTGCATGTTCACATAAAAAGATAAAATATTATTTATTTGACATTGTAACTGGACTTTAAAATTGACAAAAACCTCTAATAATAATAATAATAATAATATTTTTGTGTGTTGTGCTATTTTGTTATATATTATTGTTATTATTTGCTAATTTGTATTATTTATTTTGCTTTTATTATTATATATTGTGTGATTATTTTAGTTTATATATTATTTTATATAATAATAATAATAATTATTATTAGTAGTAGTAGTTGTAGTAGTATTACAGTTGTTGTTTTAACAGTAATTATAAAAATGAAGACAAATATTACTGTTGTAAATAACTGTATTGTAAAATAAAGAACAAATGTTTGAAAATAATATTATAATATAATAAATATGTTTTATTTTACACAACACTACTAATATTTATGTCTTAAATTCTTCACTTTCAAACATTTACACCCTCGAGCTTTTAAAAAGTAAAAGACAGGAAAAGTAATAAAAAATTGGAGTCTAAAATTAAATGTCCAGTACTGACTGTTACAAATAATAACCAATAAGGTGTATCCCTATGGAAAACCTAAGAAGATAAAGTCAGTTGTTGCAGTAAAAGCTCAACATGTCTGGAACATGTGCGCACCTAAAAGCCACAGCCCTGACATGCTGAATTACAGCTTTACTAAAAGTAGATAATATTCATGCTCCTACATCTCATTCGCCTTGCTCTTCCATGCTTTCCTTCCCACTTCCTGCCCTCTGGGAGTCAGCACACAAGCTAGTGTCATAGATGGCGGTGGCGCCACTTGCCCTGCTAAGAGCGTCACTTCACAAGTGCATCATTATCCAGCCAATGCTAAGAAGCTAATTAGTCGCAGCAGGCCGTCCTCTCTATTCATTGAAGAAGAGCACGTCAACCACAAACACATTGCGAATGTACACTTAGCCCGACTGCAGGTTCTTATGGGTGATAATAAAAGTGATGTGCTAAGAGAAGGAATGCATAGTGAGGAATACGCGCGTGTGTGTGTGTGTGTGTGTGTGTTTGAGCAAAGGTGACTTTGAGAACTTACATCTGACCATGCATGATGTGTGTCTGGCCTTCACATGAGACTATGTGAGTGTATTTTGAGCTAATCTTGCTCAGCGCAACTGAGTTCTTCTAAATAAGGTCAGAGAGCGCTGTCATACCTGTGCTATGATAACAAAGCAAGCTGCCTCAGTTTGTCAGTGCTTACTTTAGTGTGTTTTGGTTTGAGGTGAGACTGACCCCATTCACACAAATAATGCTCTTTCATTTACATGCCGATTGGCTAAAGACTAATTTAAGAGTCTGAGAGTAAGTTAAACCAGCAAGTTTGTTTTTTTATGGCAGTGCATTACCTGTTAGTGAAAATATGGGCGGTATGCTGAGGCACTCATTCATTATCAGAGCCTGTTCTGTATCTGCGCAGTGCTAGACTTTGTGTCTGTTCATGTGTGTTTGTGCTTCACCGTTCCGTAGATATAAAGAGGAAACATCTGCCGTGCCTGCTGGGTAGTCAGTCAGTCCTGTACCTGCAGATATGGTTCACTAACCTGAACCTTTCTTCATACAGTTTCACTACCTTCTCTTTCTCTCTCTCTCCTCCCACTCGTCCCTCCAGCAGCTCTGCCTCGCTCTGTCCTCACACTCGTCTTCATAAGCAGATCAGACAGAGGTTCAGTGCCGCCCATGGTCAGCATGCTGGATTTAGACGCTAACATAACACACTTTGTTTAGGGTGGGAAAGTCCCGTCGTCAAGGTAACTCTACCAAAATTAACATTGACAATGAAGAAAGCACCAAACTGTTGTATGAGAACACACAGACGTGACCACACACCTGTGTCAACAGGAAATGGGGATTTCTCTTTCTCCCACTCAGATTGCAACAGTTGAAATATATGACATATAAATTAAATATATATATATTCTTTCGGTCATCAGTTTTTCTGCATTTACTGTGCTATTTTGAGGGAAAGTGTGCGTGATTCTGTGGAAGGGATTTAAATGGGAAAATGTGATTTAAATGGGAAAATGGATTAAATATGTTACAGACTACTAAACTCTATTGGTAGCAGAAAATATAATCAAATTAATCAAAATTAAGGAGCATGCAAGAAGCAGATAATGTGTATAATGTTGTGAATGACAGGTGTTCAAATTCTGTGGAAACTTTCTGTGGAGATCAGCAGCCATCGATTCTAAAAACTAAACTAAACTAAAATCTTTCATTTGTTATCTCTATACTTTTAAATATTGACTAGGGATGGTAAGATTCACCGATATGTATCGGTGCATCGGCATAAAAGTTAACCATGCGATTTAAAAAAGTGTGCATTGCTAAAAACCAGTTTATTCATATCTAATTATAGTAGATGCACTATACTTTTAATATTTAGAAAGTGACCAATATTTTAAATGTAGATTGATTTCTCCTCTCTTAACTGTTTCTCAAGCGCATTCTCTCTTCACCACTGCTGCTACATGAATATAACATACCACAACATACGGAGACAGAGGCGTTAGGAGTCAGAAGCCACTTAAGTTAATTTATGATTTGCTGTCTCAACCAAAGAAATAAAAGTGAACCAGATCTGTACAATATTGAATTGCATAGCATCATACTTTTTACAACTCACAGGTATTGCACCCAATTCAAGACAGCAGTCCAAAACAATTAATATAAAAGCCCACTTCAGGAATGAACAAAGTTGCATCGATGAGTTTGAAGTACGGTGTTTGATTAACAAAACAGAGCAAACGGAAAGAGAAAGCGCGATCTATGGCTATTATTAGCTCCCTATATAAAGCATACGGACAGAAAGACAACACAATCTTTGAGCCTGGGATAAAGTCATGAACATCAACAATAATTTGGGACAAATATAATGTGATTTTTTTTGGGGGGGGGGAAACTATGTAAGTGGCACTCTGTGGTGCAGCAGGATTTGGAACAGCATCCTGAGTCGCCGCGGACAGTCTTTAACTTTAAATTAATGTTGTTCAACTGAATGTACAAATCAAGCTGTTAGCTGAAATATCCACAAACAAACACTGATTAATATTAAAATAAAGTGATGTGTGATTAAGACACCCAGCACTCTGATGCTCATGTTGTTGTTTCCCAAAATCATAATTGTGTAATTATTGTCTGTTAAACATACTATAAAAAAATTAAATAAAATAGAAACACTGTAAGCTATATGAATTACTTATATTATATTTCAGTATAAACTCAAACAATTCTCATCCAGTACTTACAAAATTAAATGATCTGAGTCACATAGTACTTTTATTTATCTTGAATTTTATAAAGCCTGTGAGACTAAGTTGATACTTCAATGAAGCATAACTGCAAACACTGTTAATTCTCCTGAGCCATAAAAGAGCAATCTCTGAGCTATAAAATATTCCTCTGGTACAAGCTTCCCTGTTTGGTGGTTTTTCCAGACATGTAATAGTGTCTGCTCACTCTCTTGGACACAAACACTGTCCAAAAGTTTTAATCTATGAAATGATCAATAAAAGAATGAGTGAATAAGCCGGTAGTGTCTAGACGAGACATTGAACAGTCTGTCTGACTGACTGACCAACTCAACCAAACCACGGAACAGCACACACTGATACACTTACTTATGCACACATCCAAACCAACACACACACACACACACACACACACACACACACACAGTGACTCAGATATGAATAGTCATTTTAAGAGCATCTGAGTATATTTGTCTGTGTGTGTATATGCAGGGCATTTCCCAAACAGTTCAAGTGAGTCAGACAAAGAGGACAGAATATTTTGTTATGATTAAGAACATCATGTTAAAATAATCTTATAAAAGAGATTCTGATTGGTCATTATAGCATTCCATCCATGATGCAATATAATTTTAGTATTAATTATGTACTATTATATAAGTAATTGGCTGGTGGATGGTGCTTTTCTCTCTCTGTTTCTCTTTCTAATGCAGCACATCCAGACTGAAAACACCTTAAACCGGATTCAACCGGTCTGTGGTCCAGACCGACAGGAGGCCCACTCACAGTCTCAGCTGTTGGATTGTGGGAACAGGTGAAGTGTGCAGCAAGGATGACTATTCTTGTTAACGGGGCACTGGAGACGGGGGAGGGAGAAACAGATAAGCCGCCCCTCTCTTTCCGACCTAAAATAGTCAAAATAACAGCATTTGATCTGTGAGAGATTGGGCTGTGAGTATATACAGCGGGATAAGAAAACTGTTAATGACTTGAAAAGACAAAGAAACGCTGTCAAAGTCCATATTCATCTGGACGGAGTGTTCGCCCGAGGCAGATCCTGTCACACATGGTCAGAGAGAGGAAGACTGAGAGAGAGGGGGCTGCTCAGACTCTTGTATTTAAAGGTCAGGTCTCATAAAGCTGATCATTCAGACAGCCTGACACTTACAGAGGTGAAGAGATGCCACAGGCGTACACACACTCGCACACACATTCGAAGACTCGCACTGGAGGCAGAGGGATGAGTCAACAAAACAACCCCAGAAACTCTCCCACGTCACATGCAGAAACAGCACAGATCTGCAAATTTCACTCTCTGTTTGCTTCACAGCCCCTTGCAACTCGCTCTCTGGTGACTGTAAAGACACAGAAATCATTTACACCAGTGGTCGACAGATACAGGTTTTTCATATCAAACTAAAATAAACATAATATGTTAAATGAGTACAAATGAGACTTACAGAAAATCTTTGAAATGAAATCGGCATATTTATTAAAAAAAAAATGCAACCAGAAGTTATCGGTTGTCAAGGCCCAGTTGTGGACACAATTATTGGCTGACCCTAGTGAAAAATAAATATACTAAAATGTTCATTTCATGCAAAGTATACTACAAATACATTTACATATTTATGTACAAATACAAATACCCTGCAGTTGTACTTTTGGTATACTAAACTGGTATACTTAATGTCTGCTAAATTGGAACAAATTTTGTACTAAATTTTGTACACTTTACTTGTGCAGATGTAGTGCTGAAGTCCAACTATGCTACTGAAGTATATTTGATTGTGCTAAAGTGGAACTATTGCAAGTATACTTAAGGTACACTTTAAATATCTTGCATTTAAAAACCGTTATCATTCAAAGATCATACAATCCTCATCAATAGTGACATTAAAACACATTTTAGGCCTAATATTAAGAAATGTGCACAAGTAGTACTCCAAATAAAGTTTAATTATAATTTTTATATCAGTAAGTCTCAAGCATGTTCAAATAAACGATCGATTAATCTGTGTTGAGCTTTGCTGTCTTTATCATTAACAGCCCAAATCAGATCTTAAAGATGAATCTCAATTTGTATACTTACAAAGTACAAAAAATATGTAGAATATGAGTATGCAGGATCATGTGACTCTTAAGACTGGAGTAATGACTGCTGAAAATTCAGCTTTGCTATCACAGGAAGAAATTACATGTTAAAAATACATTAAAACAGAAAACAGTTATTCTAAATCAAACTAAATAATATTACTGTTTTTGCTGTATTTTTAATCAAATAAATACAGCCCACATGAGTAATAAGAGACTACTTTCAAAACTCCTATTTTTTATCTTACCAGCACCCAAATTTTTAATGGTAACGTAGAGCATTTTCACTCCCTAACAAACAAAAACCTCCATTACAAATGTAATCTCCAAGATTCTTCAAATTATTGTCTGCCTGAGCCCTAGAAGGGTATCTTGTTCCTGGGCAGTGAGGTGGGGTTGAGCCCCTCGTCTCTTGGAGCTCACTGATCCATCCATTGCTGCTCCATTACACACTACTAAACGGGCAGGACAGCAATCACTTACACAATCACAGGCAGCCGAGATATATCTAACCTAACCAGCCATGAGAGAGTGGAAATGTATGTGCGCTGAGAGGCACAGGGAGAAGAGAAAAAAAGGGATTGGATGTTGGTGTAGTCACTAATTACAAGAAGTGACAAGGATCAGTTGTCCTGTTTTTACTTTGATCACCAATCACAAGATTTTAACGGCCTTCCTACAGACACACACACAGCACTATTTACAGTCAACATGAAACAACATCCTCAACCCGTTTATTTGAACTAATGTTACATACTGTACTGTATTTCCAAATGTGAAACGTAATATTCAACAAGAAAAAATGTAATGCAGGTCTGGCTTTTATCCATCAGCTATTCCTTGGATTTCAAAAAGTGGGCGTTATATGCCAGAATGAAGTCAGGTGGTTTGGAACAGGAGCAATATGCATAAAAGATTACAAATACAAACGTTTTTCTCTTTGGAATAGCTTGGACCAATGAATTGTGCATAATAAGTTCAGGAATGTGTATAAAGGGGGTCTTTTACGGTAAAATAGATAAACGACTGACCTGGCAGATAGACGATGTCACCAGGGACAGACATATTGACATACTGAAGCTTCTCTTTGTCTGTGACTTGTGTATGCATGCGAGTCAGAGAGAAAGAGAAAGATGTACGCGGACAGAAATCAATGTGCACACTGACAAATCACTCAATGTAAAACAACACAGAGCTCTAATTTCCTCTCACCTTTACTAATGGGATCTCTGACCTAGACAAGTGCACACACAACAAATTCATTATTTTCTTGCATGATACGACACTGAGCTTAAATGTTGTCCTATAGCATCATAAGAGCATTCGAGAGGAGCATTTGTATTGAACTACCCACACTGACCTAATTCTATTAGTCAATGTGACCCTGAACACAACCCCTTCCTGTGATAGTTCTCAACACACACAAACACATGCACACAAGACACTTTTAAAAGATAGACAAGGTGAACATTTGTGCGCGTTTGTCCTTTAAACTTTGCGGATCCTTTGACACTTCAGGAAACTCACACATGCAGCTTTTAATAAACACAATGGGAGGGTGTGACGCAATGCTGTGCGGAGAAGTGTGTGTGTGTGTGTGTGTGTGTGTGTGTGTTTAGTGACTGATAGACGGTGTGTCCCTGATTCCCCCTTAAGTGCAAATGGGAAAACGCAAAAGAAAAGAGACGAAAGGAGAGGATTGAAAGCTTTGAAGCAGACCCAAAGGCAGTTTTGTTTGTGTTGGCACACTTTAGGAATAAAACAAATAGAAACATCTGTAAACCCTTTTTTGTCTAGTTTTCTATTATACAACAGTTAGTTCCGGTCCTGTAATCTGATTGGCTGAGCGGTGTTCCAAAAGTGATGATATTTAGTTTAACACCACTCTGTCAGTGACACGAATCTGTTTCTGTTTTTGTTTCAGCTTCATTCTGAACTATTTGATTGGCAGAGTAAAAATGCTTACAAGAATTTAAAAGTGATAGAGAATTCAGTGTAAAAACACAATGCCGCATTAAAGCCATATTAAATTATGCCTGCCCAGACCCACCTCAGCCACTAGTATCAAAGTATGCTACTGTAACTGCTGTGTAAAGGCATTTATGCCACCTCAGAGCAGCATTAAACTGTCTATGTAAAGACACCTAGAGTACATGAAGCACTTCTGGGCCACCTTTGCAGAGTAAATTTGGCATAAGATGTTAGCTACTTTATAATAAATGTTTGATTGTTGGATTATTATGATGATTTTAAAGAAACATCTAAATAAATATCTAGAAAAGATGAGACAATCACTGCCTTTACACAAAGAAAACAGCAACTCAATGCACCATGTAAAAATTCAGATACATTTTGGTGGAGTTTCCAAGTTGTGAATCTCGTTAAAACCTTTGTCGAAATTCTTCTAAACATGGAATTTTATAAGACCTCACTTAACCTTTGTGACATCATCAGCTACCTCTACTCATCACAGATATCATGATGTCACAGAATGCATTTTTCTGTGAGACGTATGGTAGTGGAATGGAAAAAAAACCCGCAAGGTAGAGACAAAATGTCAAATTTGAATTTTTAAAAACTTGAGCATCACGTTATGATTATTGTGTCATACATGAGATGCTAAAAAAGATGCAAGATGCGGCCAAACTCTTCCATCTAGTGCATGTTTACAAAGAAACACAATGGAAAAGCATCACAATGAAATGCAAAAACGATTCCAAAAATTCTGTGTGAACGGACCCTTAGCTCTTCAATATTCTGAAATAAAATACAGAGGTGATTTAATATTGTGATTAAGACATCACAAACAAAGCCACAATGGATCCATTCTGGTGTTATGAAAACTGCCACAAAAATTACTTGTGAGCAGCTCAGAGTAAAATCTGAAAAACGAGAGTTATCATCTCGTAATTGCAGTAATTTCAACTAGAGGTGAAAATCTAGGAGCAAAAATCCATAAACATTGTCTAAAACCAGAGTCAGAAACACGAGTAACAAAGCACGAGTCCTCCATAAGCACTCAGAACATCATCAATAAAGAGTTCAAAGGGACGCACCATTTGCTTTTTAATTATTTGATGAAATGAAAGGAAACAGGAAGTGTGTGTATATGCAGATGAGTGGTGCGGTGTTGTGGACATGTTATTTGTCAGGAATGTGAAACACGCTCTCACTCTCATTGGGCTAATGGCATTTGATTTTTGTAGCTAGGCAACACTCCCATGCGTGACATTTACCTGCCAGACCAAATAACCAAATACAAAACATTCACATACACACATTAACACATGCAGATGAGCACAAAATCGAGAATACCGACTGGTCTTTGTTCATTCAGACATACTTGATCTGCATGAAGGCCTTCGTCATCATCGGTGTAGCAAAGAGAACACAGCTAACGAAAATACACAGATCATCTGCTGATCTTCATCACACGCCTCCTCACACACACCCACACACCACATACACAACAACAGTGGTCAAACAGGCTAATTGCGCTCTCAAATGACCATATTTGTTAAAGCTTTTACTCTCTAAAACACACACATACACACACAATTAGTGAGGAATAATAATAACAAAAACACCGGAGCTCTAAGCATCCTCTTAATCTGAGAGAAACAAACAGCACGTCAGATAAACAACAGAGATTAGAGATTACAATCATCTGATTGTCGTCTCTACACACACACACACACACACACACACGCGCGCAAACACACTCACCTGTGGGTTTGCAGCAACAATCAGACACAGACTGTGAGTGTAATGATTATTACTCCTAAGACATGATCTCTGGACTATAGGCCGGCATTATAAGCATGTGCTCTAAACCATGATATGTGTGTGTGTGTGCGTGTGAGAGAGCTTTACAACAAAGCTTAAATGCTCTACTGCACAAGGTTTGGGGGAAAGCTGCCCCTCCTGGCACCCACTTTTAACCCCTAATTCTCTTTGTAGACACAAAGTGTGCATAATCAACCCAGGCATTCATTTAACACATATTTCGCTGTGATTTTTCTCAAACACATACACAGTGGCCCTAAAAACATCTACACAGGAGCGACAAAACATGTTGGTCCACACTAACTGAAACTGCTACTCGATGTGATAATTACTAACCAATTAGAACATATTTGATGTTAAAATATTTTATAAATATTTGATGGGCGGGGAAATGTACATAATGTTCCATTGACTGTCACTTACTGTGGGTAGTTAAAACAAACAAACAAAAAAACTATATATATATATATATATATACACACACACACACCAGTTTTAACAAATCATACACTGATCATACACTGTATTAACAACATGGTTATTCTTTTAAGACACTTGAGTGAACCTGAAATTCAAAGTCATTAAAAATCACCAGCAAAAATGGCAAAAAAGCACTTTTAATTGTAATGAAATGAAAGTCAGATTTTGGCCTAAAAATATTTTGTTGCCACTGTACACTCTCAGAAATAAACGTACAAAAGCTGTCACTGGGGCGGTACCTTTTCAAAAGGTACACTTTTGTACCTATTAGGTTCAGATATGTATACTTTAAGTACTAATATGTACCTTTAATGTACCAAAATGGACCCTTTAGGTACAAACATGTACCTTTTGAAAAGGTACCGCCCCAGTGACAGCTTTTGTACCTTTATTTCTGAGAGTGTACAGACTCCATTTGTATCCAAATACAAAAACAGAAGTTTAGACATTCTGAAAATGCTCTGGACAGCATCAACTCGACAGGTGTGTGTTCTCATATGCGTGATATTTATTCATTCAGTTGAATTTGTTCCCCAATGAGTCTCCACCAGCAGGGCCACGTCACACTAGAACTGTTGCTTTGACGTGTTTTCCTGTGCCATTTCACAGTCCTCCCCCCTTCCTTTTTCTATCTTTAACAACATCTTTTCCTTATTTAAAAAGAAATCAAACGGAAACTGAACAAATGGAAGTTATCAGAACCCACACTAGAGCGCTATGTGTGTGTAAACCAGGTGTGCTCCAGACCTCTCCTCAATCCTTCCTGCGTCTGGGTCTCATCCTCCTCTTATATCCCCAGACAGCTTTATTAAGTCAGCCTAGAATCCATGATAAAGAAAAACTGTGATGTCTCTAAGCTTGCAGGAATATCTGGTGCTAATAGATGATTTATAATGAGTCAGTACTGTAAAATCCCCAGACTTCTAATTATGACTTTGTCTCAAAACCTGCTGTGCTGCCTATCTGGACAGCATGAGTTTGTTTTCAGAGACATTCTGTGGCATCATAAGAAGTTTCTATGATTTGACACTGTAACTACAGGTTTGAATTCGAGTTCAACTGGCGGTAATGAACACGGTTAGTCCTTCTGAGATAGTTTCCCATGACATGGTGACAAGAAAGTGACATTTCTTTCTAAACGAAAAGATCGAAAGGGATGTTTTACTGGGAAAATAGAAAAGTACATAGTGTTTGTGCTGGAGGGCATGTCCTCCAGGTTTCGGAAGAAGAAGAAAAAGAGAAGGAGAAGTGAAAAAAGTAGAGAGCTTGTTGACATTGGGCCCATATTTAACCGCCTACACACCAGTCTGAGCTTTGATGTAGCAGGAGAAATTAAAAAAGGGTGGAACAGAGAACTGAAAGAGAGAGAAAGAAAGGAGCAAGAAAAAGAGCAGAGAGACAAGGAAAGAAAAACACACCGAAGTCATCAACGTCTCAGTTTCAAAGTGAGAGAAAGAGCGAGAGCAAAAGAGGTCAGGCTACAATAGTGGTTGAGCATCTCCTGCAAGAAGATATCTGAGATTGATTAGGCTTTTAGCATTGTGAGATTACTAGTGGTGTTTGCTAAGCATCACTATTACTACCGTTCATTCAACTTATATATCGATACCGATGCGAGTATCTAAAGTATCGATACTCAAATAAAAAAAAATATCGATACTAAGGTGTTTTATTTACCAAAAAATGAATGCATACAATATGCATTGAATTGGCTGAATATCCTGTTAGCGAATAATTGTGTAGGATAAGACTATTTTCCCGCTCATCTGAACACGTGCAAATGTTGCAAGACAGAATCAATCAATCACAGAAAGCGTTCACTCACTTCACTTTATGCATGCAACAGCCAGTCACTGGCAGCCCCTTATGAAAATGAACCATGGTTTTACTAAAGTGAGCGTAGTTCAGCTATATTTGTAGATTTTCATGGTAACACTACAGTAAACATATTTTAACTGTGTGTAAACAAAACTATAACCTAATAAGTTGCAATTAAGGCATATTGAATGTTAAAATGCGTTTCACATATAAAGTTAAGTGGTAGCATTACCCATTTTACTCTTAGTAATTTAATAATTTTATAAATTTCATAATTTTAAAGCTCAGTTTAGAAGTATTGTATATCGGTATCAACAATACTGGCTTTTAACAGTATCGGTATTGTATCGAAAACAAAATAAGTGGTATCAGTACACCTTTAATCAGGTAAACCTTAAAATCTCATTGCATTCTAAGATGATTTTTGATCATTATCTTTTGTTGTTCATGTAAACACACTCATTAATGCCGTTAAATCATGCAAACCGATGAAGAGTGTTCTATTACCTTTTCAAATTCATTGCTAAACATGGTGAAAAATCACACCTAGTAGTGACTAGAACAACAGAGACATTAGCAGCAGCCTATAATTTGTTTTACTTTTTTTTTTTTTTTTTTTCAGTATGTGTAACACTGGTCAAAACATAAAGACATTTATAATATGTTATACACATTTGTTTTAATTAAAAGTAAAGGCTTTTAAAACTGTTTTTAACCTTGATAATAAAAGTTTCTTGAGCATTAATTAATTTTATTAGAGTAATTTGTGAAGAACCATGGATTGATTGATTGATTATTTATTATAGAAACTTTTTATTGTAATGTTTCACAACAATAATGTTTTTATCATATTTATGATCAAATAAATGCAGCTTTGATAAGCATAAGAGACTTCTTACCGACCCCCAACTTTTCAACAGCAGTTTAAGTGTCTCACATTTTTGAGAGAAAGGTGCTATTTCAATGTGTAAAATCACATTATCTGTTTTACTTGAGGCAAATTCTTTGGTTTGAAAACTTGCATGAAATGTTGTTTCAAGCAATGAACACGCATCACTATTCTGAGTCCAAGATATAAGAGAACAGAGAATCCAATGTCTGACTTTATTAGCCTAGCTTTCCTTCACACCGTCTCTCTCACACACACAGTTCATACTATCCACATCCTCTCTTCTCGTGACACTGCCACAATGGCTGAATTCCCACCAGCCCTTATCTGAAGTAATGTACTTCCTGGGTCATGACCTTGGCGGGAACAACCTCAACTTCCTGTTGAACTCACTACGAACCTATACTCTTTTTCTTTTGAGTTTTCCATGACGTGATGTTCCCCAGCTGTTCAAAAGAGTGGCGCACTTTCGCTCCCCAAACATTCTCACGCTTTACTACTAAACGGCAGCTTAAATTTTTTAAGTAAAATTAATCTGGAAACGGTCCACGCTCTCACTAAATCTGATAGCTAAGCATTTTAAGAAACTGTAGCCCTAATTTGAGTATTTCAAAGGTTCCATCAAATTATTTTGCAATAATTTAGTCATTCAAGGTTGATCTGTGCAAGTGCTGCAGAAATGTTACCCTCCACATAACACACTTGTGCTTGTGCTGCGGAAAGTCATTCATTTTTAATGAGAGTTGAAGGTTTGAGTTGACATGAGTGACAGGAAGGATGCGACAAAGTTGAGCAGTTTAACTTGATGCAAATATGTTGGGAGTTCAGACAACGAAGCTTGCAATCTCCCAGCTGATACATTTAGATACATTTAAAATGAAACTATCTACTATCGCCAACTTGGCAACATCCAGTGTCCTACGCACAAACACACCAGCTACTTTCGATAATAGCAGTTTATTTTACTCATGTGTTTACATTCCACAGCGTCTCAGTCCTCTGGAACATCAGAAGAGGAGATAGATGATGCACTATAACAACACACACACACACACACTCAGTAAGGTTACATAAATGCATGTGACATTCAGACTTAAAGGATGTTGCTACACACCTAAAGAGATGACAGAATTTTGATTATTGAGTGAACTATCCCTTTAAATTTCTCACACACACACTAGAAGCTTCCATTGACTTCTATCGTTTTAGACTGTTCTATTTCTATTAAAATATATTTTATTTTACAAAGAGTTAATATTTTCTAGCCCCTAACCTTAACATAAACCTTTCTGCATTTTCAGATTTTTATTAAGACATTATGTGTTTATTAAGCCTGGCTGGTCTGTAGGCCAAAACCTAAGCCACGCACACATCTGTGGCCTGAAGCTAGAGTCATATAAACTGTAAAAGCTCTTTCAGGATCTAAATGGATCTTGGACTTGTGGACCCTGACTTAATCTGTCTAAACTCAAAATATTACACTGCCAGCCAACGGCAATAACGACAGTGGTTCTGTCCTGATTTCCTACTGTAAATTCCCAAAGCATTCTAAAGTCTTTTCACTGCTCCAATACAGAGATCAAAACATCTGACAGTCAAACTCTAGAGCAGAAAGAACCAGAGGGAGTGAACATGAGCACATGACAAGTGAAAAAGAGAGATTAATATCAAATAAGGAACTGTAGAATCATGTCTTCAGAGAGAGAGGGGAGAGGCTAACTCTACCTTTGCCACAATAAATAAAAAGGGGCAACTGTTTTTGTCAGAGTCATTGAATTCTTAATTTAACAAGTGTCCAATTTAGGTTCTTTTTTGATAGTTTTATGAGTAAAATGAAGCATAATCATAAAACTAAATTGAACGTATAAAAAAACCCTACACAATGAAAAACTAAACTGAAAGTATAGAAAATTTGTTTTTAATAGTTTTTGTTTCATTAGTTCATTAGTCAATAGAATTTGTTTCAATTTTAAGTTTGTCAGTATATTTAGATTTTTATATATTTAGAGTTTTATAACAAAAAAATAAAGAAACAATGGAAATTCTATTTTCTTACGTACAGTAGTACTATGGATAGTTTTCAGCCTATGATTACACGCTTAAAAAAAAAAAGTAAAATAAACTGAAACTGCTTTGGAAATGAAGTGAATGCTATGAAAAACTAAACTGAAACTATAGAAGAAACTTGTTTTTCACTTTTTGTTTAATAATTTTCATTCTATATAATTAGTTTAAAATTGTATTGTAGTTTTTTTCGTGGTGATTCTTTTTATAAGTTTTGAAGCATGAAAATGTAATGTGTGTATGTGCGTATTTGTGTGTGTGTGTGTGTCCCCCATCCAAAGGTACTATATGAGCACTACACCAACTCATATCAAGACAAAAACATCAATCTTAAAAACAAGGCAACAGCCAAGACAATTAAATATCAAAATTACCCATGTGGGAGAGACAAACACCTGGTGGGGATTTGGATGAGGAAGAATGGAAAAGAAACATGGATGGAGAACGAAAGACAGAACAAAAGAGGAGACAGTTGGACAACCCTGTCCACCTCTGAGCCGCATGTGCTGAGCGATGATGACCACTTAATCAATAAGGCCCCGTTTCCAAGACAACCCTGATTTCCTGTGCCATGTCCTCAGACACGATGATTGTCTATGATGCCGCCCTGAGTGTGTGGGAGTGCGAGTGTGAATGAAAAAAAGAGGAGATGAGTACATTTTGAGTAGATGTGAAACACACACACACGAACACACACGATATGAAGAGTGCTTGTTTAATTGGTGCACTATTGCGCTCTTGTTTCCTGTGTCCTCTTCCAGGACGACACACCCTGTGATGATGGGATAGGGTGGATAAATGTGTTAGCAGTTAGTCTGCGTTATTTCATACAACGACCTCATTAATCGTGCGCGATAGCAAACCCGAGATGGCGACAAAAAGGTGATAAAACCCCACTCAGGTACACAAATGCAGTTAATGCACGTTTGCAGAGGCGTGCTGGTGAATGAGGGAGAGGAAGCACAGCGAGAGGAAGGAAGGGAACGGAAAGACACAGGAGAGAGAGATTAGGAGAGATAGACGCTAAAGGAAGAGGGATTTATAAACAGGGTTTATCGCTACACTTTTACCTGTTCTTCTCCTCTCTTACAAATCTCTCTCTCACACACATATAAAGGTTTAACCTTTGAATCATGCGCTCTCTTTCTCCTGGGCGAACACTCACACATACACACACACACAGCTGGTCTCTTAAGCCCCTCATTTTTGGGTCAGGAGGTTGTGCTTACTACTTCATGTGGAGCTATTTCAGCCATAACGTAGATGGATTGAGCTGCACTAATCGCACGGCCGACCCACAGCAGCAGAGTCACGGCCACGGGTTACACAAGGCCCCGGTGAATCTGTTACCATGAGAAGAGATTGAAATATGATCTGCACAGAGCATTCAGTAAATTTGCTTTTGTCAGTTGACAATTAGGCGCATAAAATAGATTTTGGTTCATTATTACACAGCTTGATTCTGATTGGTCAACTGCAGTCAAATGTTTTTTGTATAATGGCGGCTAAACTGAATAATTAAGCATTGTCCCTGAGCACCGATTTCCTTCATTGCTGAGCAAGCTTTATGTCTCTATTATGTGATCTTGCTTTTTACATAATGAAATCATTTCAGCTCATATTAACGAATCTGCTTTTGCATTGGGTTCCTGATTGGGTATTTTGAGATAATGACCAACTGTACCACTTACTCTACCAATACCTTTAAAAGTAACGCCATTTGCAGCACGCTTAACATAATGTGCCATACTACTAATATTCAACAAGAAATAATGGAGTACAGATGGCATGAATGGATTTTATGAATCGTGATTTGACTGGATCACTTGGATTGAAATAATATCGAAAAATATATTAGCTTTTTATAGTTTTAATTTGAAATATTTACAGACAGTTAGGAAAGTTAAAGCCAAACCCAGCATTTTGATTATTTTCTATAAAATTAAGACAAAAATAAATTATATAATAAATTATATCAAACTTTTTATAGTTTTATTTTCAAATATTTTAAACAGACAGCCAACAAAGTTAAAGCCGAACTCAAAATGTTGAATATTTTCTAGTAAATATCTGCTGAAAATTCAGCTCTGCCATCAGAGGAATAAATGACATATAAAATATATTAAAATAACATTAAAAATAAAAAGTTATTTACAAATGCAATACTATTTCACAATATCATTTGTGCACAATCTGACATTATTGACAACATAAAAAATATTGATTTCATGTTGTCTTCAAAAAAAAAAAAAAAACACCTGAGAAAATACAGAGCAGTTTTACTGACTCCCATTGCTGTTCCCTAATGTTTCTTGTACATTAGCCTAAAGCTTCAGATTCTAGTTTTCTGTGGTTTTTGCAGAGTTGTGAGTGTATAGTCAACAAGGAACTATTTAGCTCCAGAATGCTGGAGGAGAAGCCCTGATTGAATCAGCATGATTGGAGCTATTATCATGTTTCCTGTGCAGACCATGTGACGGGAGAGACGTGGCTTTTGATGTGAGCCAGTTTGGAAGCCTATGGCTGATTCGAACAAGCATACAGTTATCAAACGATGCAGATTCCCTCCAGTGTCCTTCAATCCATCTGGTGTTTAAATGTTCAGTGTATGCGAGTCCATGTGTAATGCAGGGTCTAAAACAGTCCTGTGGGCAGCATTTCATGTAAAGGCTTAGCCTGCGAGAGTGTTTGTGGGTGTGCACGTCTGACCTGGACGTTATCTGGCGAGCTGTACTTGAATGTAATTGGGGGAGGGGTGGCGTCAGACATACAGAGATCAACCTCAATAGAGAAGATTAACCATGAACTAATCATCCTCTCTCTGGGTGCTTCAGGTGGTCTGTGTATTTGCGTGCACATGTGTGTGTGTATGAGGCAAGCGGCATGCAGCAAAACTCCTGCGCTTTTCCGTAATCCTGGTCTCCAAGCGCGAGCCTGCGAGCAGACTAATCCACCGTATTTACGTATTAATAACCAGCCAGGCCACAAGATCATCATTACACATGGTGTTGTTGTAAATTAATCTCTCTAAATGGGATGCTTCAGTGCTACACGACTCCATGGGACAACCTGGTGCATGACTGAGGTGCAGAGAGAGGGCCTATATGCATATATATTTAGTTTGCCTATATGCATATATATGCAAATTAATATTAAATTAATAAAAAATATAAATCACAAAAATTAATAAACCAGTAAATCAAGTATTATAAAATGAAATTCAATAATCAAGTATATCAATTAAAAAATATTTACTATACATACATTAAACCATATTTAATTATATTTGCATATAGTAGTATATACTAGTCACATAAATAAAATAACTATATTTAATAATTAAATAAATACTAATTACACTTTCACTAAATCTATCTATCTATCTCACTTCAGGGATCAAGCTAAAAGAATTGAAAATAAAAAATGAAAGAAAGAAAGAAAGAAAATAAAAAAGTGACACTAGACAGATTGACCACTTCTGTTAATCAGTAATCAAGCTAAATTATCCACCAATAGCATCTCTCGAATCAACCCAATATCGCCTCACATCAAGCAGGAGACGAGAACGAATGGCTGTGAATTCCAAAGGTTCAGCATGGCATACTGGCCATAAACGTCTAGACATTCCCAGCGTCTGTAGGGCTAAAGAGATTCTCCTTGATTTAATAGATTTATTAGGCTTTGATTCGATTAGGACAGAGAGAGGGCTCAGCTCTAAATGACAGCTCAGGCTGAGGGCACATTGGCTGCACAGAGGCTAAATTAAAGGGTAAGTACAGTCTGCCTCGGCTGCTTACCACAAGCCCAGACCCCTCTACCACTCTTCAGAGATTTCAATTCAGCTAACGGCATCCCTAATCACTCTCATTATCCCAGACATATCAGGTTTTTAGCTTGGTGAAACTTAATTGTCAGCGGTTCAATTTTCAGCTCGTGTTGTGCTTTCTGACGGTGCTCTTTGGTGGTAAACGGAGTCATGGCAAAACCAAAAATGTGGGTGGAAAAAGGTCAGCAAATGTGATCCTCGGGAGACACGATGCCACAAAAATGACAAGTGGAGGTAAAGAAACAAAAAATTAATTCTCTTCAGCGTCCGGTCTCAAACCAGTCTGTCCTCCATCGAGTGCTTTTCCTGTTGTTCCCGCTGTCCCAGCAGAGGCAGATTTTTTATCTTATCGCCCTTTCCGAGTGCATCTAAGCCAGAAATATGGAGAAATGTTAATGAAGAAATGTGCATTAGTGGGTTGGGTGTGCAGGGTAAACAAGGTTTTTTGATGAGAAAAAAAGATGCATGTCCAGTCAAGGTCAGCATTCAGGTGGAGGTTAGGAATGCATGCACAAACCAAATCATCCACCCACACACAGACACACAAACACACAGACACACACACACACACACACACACACACACAGGCCAACCATGTGAGTCTCACGCTTATCTCATGGGTGCATTCCCATTCTCCACCCTTTCTGTTGCCCTCTTCCTTTCATTCCTCTTTTTCTTCTGGCCTCTTTCTTAATGTCCTCTGCCTGTCCAACCATTGCTTAATAGTAGTTCTCTCTTCCCCATTTCAGATAACACACACATTAAACTCTGGAAGACACTGACTTCCTTGTCAAATGGAAGATATACAGTAAACGAGACTTCTAAATCAACAAAATAGCAATCTGTGGTGACAAAGAGAGCTTAAGTCATTCATTTTCAGTAATTCAACAAACACGAGCAACTATTAGTTATGAGACAAAAGTTGAGCAGAACTCAACTTTATGCAAATACACGGTGATGCAACACAGCAACTGCCAATGAGAGTGTAGACGGTGATTCTTAAAGGGATAGTTCACAGAAATTATACAAGTCTGTCATCATTTCCTCACCACAATGTTGTTCCAAACCAAAACATTTTTTGTTCAAGCTAAGAGAATACTTTTAGTGCACAAAGAAAACAAAAATAACGACTTTATTCAACAATTTCTTCTCTTCCGTCACAAGAGAACCACGTTGCATAAAGTCATTATTTTTGTTTTCTTTGCACACAAAAAGTATTCTCATAGCTTCATAATATTAAGTTTGAACCACTGATGGACTATTTTAACAATGTCCTTACTACCTTTCTGGGCCTTGAACGTTTCAGTTGTGTTGCTGTCTATGCAGGGTCAGAAAGCTCTCAGATTTCATCAAACATATGTTCATTTGATGAACGAAGATTAAGGTCTTACAGGTTGCAACAACATGAGGGTGAGCAATTAATGACAGAATTTTCATTTTTAGGTGAACTATCCCTTTAAGTCTTACCAAAGCTTGATTTCTCATTTACTGATTGTCTTAGCACAATCAGGACGGCAGGACAGTGAGCTGGGCTGGCAGTGCCCACTTAGGCGAGCGGATGCCAGGCAGGAACATGCAGAGGAGCCGTCTGTGCCAGCGAGGGCAGACTCAGGCTTTCAGCGGTCATGAATGAGGCTTATTTATCCCAGCGCGTGAATAAGGCCAGTCAGTGAAAACAGCACAAAAGGAGACAGAGGCTCGTTGGCATGCACACAGTGTTGCCTCAAAAGCAGTGTTGCAAGACTTTGGTATTAGTGAGAGGAATTGGATGAAACAGAGATCCAGTGTGTGACGGGAGCGTTTCAACACTCTGTTTGTGAGAGAGACAGTCTGATTAATACTGAAATCATAATTGAACTTCTGCAGTGTTAAAAGACTAAATCCACTGTCACGTCTGCAGCAATCACACACTTATCCTAAAGTTACATGCACTTCCTTGTTTGTTTTGTGTTGTTTTTTTGTTACTTTGTTTTGTTGTGAGGGGGCAGGACCTTGGGGTTGTGCATCCTGGGTAAGTAATCTGTCTTTGTCTCTTCCTGGTTATGTTTGCATTGCCCTGGATGGGGTCACTCAAAGTAGGAACAGACTTGTCGCCTAAGGTATGTTTGGGTGCTAGGGCTGGACCATACATTTACAGTATATATAAAACTGTTTTAGTCAACAACCTGTGAACTTGAAACAATGAGATTTTAATAGTGTCCCAGATTTAAATCTTACTAAAATGCCAAAAAAGAGTTGAGTTGAGTCCATCTGAATCAGTCAGTTTGATGATTTGTTTGCATCATCACTCAGAAACGTCCACACAGGTATCATGTGGCATTGTACTTTCTATAAAATAAAGTAAAATTGTCAAAAATGACAGCAAAGACTTTTGTATTGTTAAAAAAGATCTCTATTTCAAATAAATGCTGTTCTTTTGTTCCATCTTGAACACTAAATTTGCATATTAGAATGAGTTCTGAAGGATCACATGATTGGAGAAACGGCTGCTGAAAATTCAGCTTTGCCATCACAAGAATAAATTAGAATTTAAAATATACCTATCTAAATAGAAAACAGTTATTTTAATTGTAATAATATTTCACAAAATGTGCATCGACATGCATGGCTGATTCCTCATTTCTATGAGAAATACAATCACTATCACTAGCTTTCATGTTCAAACAGAAATTAAGATTCCCATCAGAGTACGATTCCAGCTGGTACAATCAGCGAAGGATGAGTTTACAGACAGCTTGATGAAATGATTCATTTAGCTAAAAATATGCCACGTCCAAGCATCAGTAACTTCAGCCTTTTGTAAATAACCTCTGAGAAAAGCAAAACAGGGGTAGAGGACCACAGTAATGATTCAATTAATCACTTTACACATGTCTATTCATGCCCAATCTAACCTGATTAATGTGCACTTCTTAATTATTATGCCGCCACTTTTTGAGACACTCATTCAATGTCATTCCTGACGATGTTAGCAGCTTTTAACAGCGCAATTAACACAGTCGCCCGGGTTTTCTTTTATGGAATTATAAACTCCTAGAGAAGAGAACAATGCCCTCCCCGCTATTTGATTTGAATTCACAAGCACTCTTTCATGTTCTCGTCTGCATCCATTAACCAAACACATCCATTTGTCTTTTATTAAAAAAAAAAAAAAATCCTTTTTGTGACCTCCATGCTTTCAGTTAATACCAAGCTTAAAAGCTTGATATAAGGGAGCGAGAAAAAATTGACACATGATAAAATACAAAATTGGCAGGTTATGAAAACAATGTTTTTTTTTTTCAATGGTTGTATGCAGTCTGAAGGTGAGTCCATACTGTCTTTGTTTCTCACTGAGCTGGTGAGCTCATAAAGACACAAAGGCAACTGATAAGATATTTCTTCCACATATAGGTGAGTTTTGACGTTTCTGCATATGACTAAACACAAGACATCCCCTGAAAGTAAACTAGACCATGTGATCCACAGGAAATCTTCAATCTCAGCTTTGTTTTTACCTTTTCTTTCCGTCTTGAAACCTGAAAAGTATTGTATATGCCTGCCTATGATATCCCTCAATCATATGCGAGTGGTTTGTCCATCTTAAAAGATTCAAAAATATCAATTTTGGCCAACTTTTGATTGAGAAATACGTATTTTAATCATTAAATATGTGCTTAGCTATCTTTATCATTTGACATGACACTATGACTTGGAAGCTTTTTTGAAAGCAGTTTCCTTAGGAGGTGCCTTCAAACAAAAACACTGCTGTGTACTCATTGGCTTACTGGACAGCAGGACAGCTGCCTACGGTTTTGGCCACAGCCAATGTCATGCATTATCTGTTTTTCTCTCTCTCTCTATGCAGACACACCCTCATGCATCATTCCATTTGCGCAGTTTTAAGAGTCTCGTTCCTTTCCTCTGCCTCACTGACCTGTTTCTTTTCCCTGTATTTTAAAGCAAAGTAATTCAGAATCCATGTCTGCTGAAGTCTTTCACTCCAAATCATCAAAGGTACCATGTCTCCTCTCTCGCTCTGTCTCTCTCTCTTTTGTCAGGTGTTATTTATGAGACGTGTAGCGGAATTCCTGTGAGCCTGCAGCACCTGCTGTAGTTGGACGGGGAGTCGAGCGGCAGCTGCCGTACTCTGTAAGAGCAGGGAAAATGTTGTGAAAGCACTGTGATTATGTTATTTAAGTGTTAAGGGAGGCCGGGAACATTAAAGGACATTGAAAAAGTGTAGTGGATTTGTTCAGGGAAGCTGGGACTCGCAGAAGAACTGTGAAAGCATTGTGAGAACAAAAAGGTCTAACAACGTTTTCAAACACATTATGAAAGTGTGCTGAAAATGTTAAGTGGCCCAGGGAGTTTTTAAGTATAAAACATGTAGCTGAGCTCAAGAATATTGGAAAAAAAAATAAAAAGATCGCCTTTATAGTTGTCCAAATTAAGTTCTTAGCAATGCATATTACCAGTGTTGGGCACGTTACTTTAAAAAAGTAATTAGTTATAGTTACTAGTTACTTCTCAAAAATAGTAACTGAGTTACATCATTATAAAAGTAACTAATTACCAGGGAAAGTAACTATTGCGTTACTTAAAAAAAAATAAAAAATTTCAAATATGTCAAATAACTTGGATGCCCCCAATATTAAATGAATGAAATGGACACTAAATAGAATAAATTATTATTATAAAACATTGTACACTAATCTATTTTAATATTTCTGTGGGACAATGTGAGAGACACCTATCAAATTCAATATATTATTGTAAATAGTATCAACCAATTATATATATAAAGCTTATGTTTGTAAAATGGCAGTTTTTTTTATTTATTTTTTTTTATATCTGACAATTTGCATCAGTCAGTCAAGCATTATAATCTGATATTATGATAATTTAGCATTATATGATGATAGAACTTTAGTAATTATTTGTCATGTTGACTGAACTTAGGACTGGTGGTGGTGCTTAAGATATTGTTTGTCATTTAGTGTTTTGATTAAAAAAAGGAAAAAAAACGCTAAAAATAATACTGATAAGATAACAAAACTAGCCTACTACGAATTCTACTACTAATAACAATATAAAACGCACTAAGGACTAATGAGCTGCTGGGAATATTAATCACGTTGTCTGCGTTCGCTCGAACTGATTTGCTGAAATCAAAACAGGGACGATAATAGGTCAATATCCTAATGATTTCTGGCATAAAAGATCGATAATTTTGACCCATACAAAGTAAGTATTGTTGGCTATTGCTACAAATATACCTGTGCTACTTATGACAAGTTTTGTGGTCTGAAGTGTTACTAAAACCATTACTAATAATAATAAATTTAAATCAATGCTAAAATGAAAACAGAGAACAACATGTGCCTCATGTGAAGTGCAAATACAGAAAAAAATACACTGATGAGCAACTTTCCTATTTGTTGCCGATATCTGGACCTAAGTTCAGTCATCACTTCTTGTCAGTGTTGTAACCAGGTAAACACAGCGCACAGGTGAACATGGCAAGGTCAGCGTTTGTTTTGACTGCAAACACCTGAATCAGGACAGGTGGACTTTAATCTGCCAGTTTGGACAGAGAGCATCATTGCCAGCACAGCTAACACACACAGTGAACAAAAAACAAAAAAAAACATTAGCACCTGAATGCTGTAGCATCTGCTGGATGAATTCAATTCCACTAAAATAGACCAAAAACACATCCTTAAAATCAACACAAAATCAACCTTGTAAATGACCTTATTTATGGTCTGAATGCACACTTTAGTTCTTACTACACTCGATTGTTATGTTATTCCAATTACAAAATGCTTGTAATCTTCAATCAAAATGCAATAAACTGCTCTGCCTCAATCCAATCAATTCCTGATGGATAAGAAATACATCATATTATAAATGTAAAATAGATTGCAAACATCATTTCAGTTTAACTTTGTAGAAAGCCAAGAAATGAATCACCAATCGGATCAAGGCACGGAGCAAGATTATTACACAAGTCATTTATTTGCTCTTGATGTCTAACCCCAGTTCAGTATCAGGTAACTATCAGGTAAACTTGGCAAGGCCAAATACTGTGTACTGCAAATACAGGAGGGATACCACTCCTTGCGCTGTGATTGGCTGTAACATGTAGTGGGAGGCTCTGATACCATCAGGTGCCAGGTGCAGACGGACAGAGGAGGGGTGGGGGAGTCTGACAGCACCAGCAGAGGTGAACGATCACCGTTTTAAAGATGTCCGGATCATGTACAGAGAGAGCGTGGAGCCAAATCTGGTTCACATTAGGCTGGTTTTAAAAGGAAATGTTGCAATGACATCCCCTCACATGGGACCCCGTGATAATTATTACTATAGCGGAGGTGAGAAATTCCCGAGATGCCGTTTAGCACATGGACAGATGACATCAGAGGAAACCTGTGGGGACCTGAGGCAAACATATGGAGCTGGAGAGCAGAAACAAACAGTTTACTAAACACCGCTTAAACATATTTATCATCACATGACAAGCCTTTCTGGCAACACACACACACAGGCATGTTTAATGCTTGCTAACAGATCGGATAGACCCCTAAGGAACATTTTAATTGGGGTGACAGCATCTCAAATACAAGAGGCTGTAATAACATCACATTAATAAAATACAGAACACTTATACATTTCTTTCTGTGTATATATATATGGGCCATTCTACAGAATCGGTCCAAAGTCAGAGTTGTAAACATGTTGAAAAAAATGTGTCTTTTTCCAAAAGATTTGTACGTATACAAATTGTATAATATCCAAGGTACACATTTCTAGTAACTGTGCAGTTAATTCTCATATTGTATTTTCAGAAGGTTTTGGAATATTTGTCCTCTCCCCAAATTTGTCACTCCAGAAACACAGCAATAATAATTTAATTAGAAGGGTTATATTGACCAATTAAGATTTAGCTTACATCTAGATTGTATTTTAAAGGAGGTAAATACATAACAATTACATTTATAACAATATTTTTAAGTCTAATTTATGAGATTTGATGTATTTTGAATCCAATTTTTCTTTGTAAAAGGCAAAAAGTTAAGGATTCATTAGTTTGAATATACATTGAACCAAAAACTATCATAACATCTTTATGATAATTCTGATAATTCTGATAATTCAGTAAAGTTTCACAATTTACAAAGAAAATATAAAATAAATATTTTTTGAACTTCACTTTTTAAGAGAATCAAAAAGATACTTTTAATAACAACAATGGAAAAAAAAGTTGAAATTTAGGGGTTAGAATTTGTGACAGCCACCTCCCAATTGAAAGTACCCAATAAATGATGATTATATATTATTAAGCTTACTAATACTTTAAATATTATTTTGGGTTTCAATAGATAATAGAAGGATAGTAATACATTGAATTGAATACTTAAATGCTTTTTAAATGTGTTTTTTGGACAGCAATTTGCATCAGTTCTGTAGAATGGGCCCATACATGGCCAATTCAGCATTTTTTAGCTATTTTTTGCAAAGGCTACACTTTTTCCCCATCGCATCTTTCTAGATGTTTACCAGTCTTGACGGTCGCTCTGGCGGAAAGCCTTTCACAACGTGACTAATACACACACTCATAGTATGACCTAACATCCTACTTATACAATCACTTCTCTGGGGAGTTCAGATGGACAAGGACACACACACACACACACATCTCCAGGGGGCCGTGGATAGAGACGCATTACGACGAGTACCCCCTCAAATCATAACGCATCAAACCCTTGCAGAGCTCCTCAGAACCTCAGAGAACAGAGATCTCACGCTGCCTCCCAGCATCCCTGACATTTCATACATCACTTTGATAGATCACCTTATCAGTGCAGCCGCTCGCCGGCATAAGAGCCGTATTCATAAGGCCACGCGAGCCTACGAGCTGATAAAAGTATACGGCATATTCATCATTATCTTCTTAGCATTGTTTTGATGCGATAAGGGCTGAAAGCATTAAATGAGGATGCATTACTTCTAGCTGTAATTTCGCTTTCTGATGCAACAGGGCTGCAAATGTTGAAAAAGGAACGGTGACAGCTGAAGGTGTGTTGATGCTCTTTAGGAGCTGTTTCTGTGCCGAAGAGACTGCCGTGCCTCGTGGATCAATCAGGAGATATTGCAGGTTGTTGCCTATTATGGATGCAATATGGGGATGATGGGATTGGATGCGAGCGTGAAACTGGTAAGATTAAAGAAATGAAAAATACAGCTTTTCGTTTTTAGCAGAGGTTCTTTATACACAGGGGGTGAAGATAAGAAAAACACTCTGGGCGGTGATAAGACTTCCATTGCTCATCCTTTGCCATGTCCATATTACGCACCGAACAGAAGAAAACAGAATTACACCATGTTAAAGCTTCAGGTTTTTTTTTTTTTTTTATTCCTATAACCCGACAGATATCATACCTGTCTCTGTGTCTAAAGTCTGTAAACTATTTTTTCACCAAAAGTGTTCATCTCAGTTACACTGAAACTAAAAAGTAAAAAAAAAAAATAAAAATATATATATATTTCCAGGTAAATTTTGTCTTATAACATGTTTTTTTTTTTTTTTTGGTTATACTTTGGTGTCCTTGTTACAGCGTTATTATACATTTAAGTACTGAGTAATATCAGTTAACTACATTTACTTAAATGGTTAGGGTTAGGATGAGGATTTGCTTTAGGGTTAGTTGCATGTTATTATGCATAATTTATTGCTATTTCTATAGTAAGCACATGTAACACGTATAAAAAAGTAAGTGGGTCTTTATGGACCCTTTACATAGACTATGATGACGTGTTCAGTTATTAAATATTAAATCTAGTAACGTTTTTAATATTTTCATTTTTTTAAAACGTAATGTACATTTAACACTAGGCCTATACTTTATGTTTTCTTTGGCATTTTTACACAGAACTGGTTGTAAGAGTGTTACAAATACAACGGCAGAGGGAGTGACAACAAATCTTACTCTCTTGTGTAATCAATTGTTCGTTTTTCTTTTGCAACTGGGGCAAATTGGAAAGCAAAATTATATTTGTTGTAGAAGTTTTCCCAAGTATGACAACTTCTGCTTCTAAGAACCTCAGAAATGTGAAAAGAGCCTATTCATGAAAATATATAGCTGCGTTTATGTTTTAGTGAGGTGATCCCTTACAAGGGGATCATCATATTTAGGGCTCCTCCTTGGCATCAAAAACTTTGAAAACCGCTGTAATTGCACCTTCAGTCACAGGAAAAATCCTCCTGGAGAAACCTAAGGTTAAGTGGCTCGCTCCAGAGCACAATAGTGTTCGTTCATGGATCGTTCCTCAGGGATTTGAGCTTGCAACCTTTTGGTTACCAGCCAAGATCTTTAACTACTACATTACACCACAATCTACTGAAAACAGAGTCCAGGAAAAGTCCAGCAGGCTTATATTGTGTAAACAGTTAAACACAAACTTTAGGATTAAGGCCAGGAGATGCATGAAAGAGAGAGAGAAGGAGAGACGGAGAGAGATGCCAATGACTATCCTAGTCCTTAAGAGATGTCCCAAGTCATATTATTAAAAACAATAAATGTATTCGCACGACAGACACACAAAATTACCCCCCACACAAGCCAATTACGAGCACTCATATTCTCAGGTGCACTGAAAAAACCCTAACAGGTGCACACGCTCATAGACACAAACTCGTAGACTTATCCCTGAAGAGCAAGCCACTTAAGTTGTCAGGCTCCGATCGGAGTCTTTTGGACAGGTGTACACACAAACATAATATCCCCAAAGAGTAAAGGAGTGGAGAAGGAGGGGTGAAGTCTTAATTTCCTGTGTGATGTGGCAGCGACCTTCCCAACATGCCTGCACACACACACACGTTGGGATAGATGATTGTATTAGATGAGGTCATACACCTCACACACCAGTTCATGTGACTCACGCTGACAAGAGATCTGCAGAGAAGTGTTTATCTCCAGAGAATCTATTTCATACACACTCTATTAGATGAGATCAACACAACACAGTGACATACAGCAGAAAAATAAGACTGATAGGAATCATTCACACACACACACACACACACACACACACTCGTTGTGAAACGTGTGCTGCTGTGTGCAGACAGCACAATACTTGTGAATGATCCTAACTGGCTGCTGCTATTCCAGGGCTGAGTTGTAAGTGTGCTGTAAGTGTGTGGGTTTACTTTACTGTACTGTGAAGACAAAATTGTCTGCAGAATGGTCTGATGAATAAAATTTCCCTTTGAGAAAATCTTGTTTGATAATGTAAATAAATATGTGGTTTGTTTCAAGAATGCACAGATTTAAATTATGTCTGATACTGATATTACAATCATGTTACGGCAGATGAATTACAAATTAAAAGCGAATAACATTTTTATTAAATTAAAATTAATATATAAATATATATAATATAAAATGTATAAATAATCTAAATGTTATTAAATCAAATCAATTAAATTAAAATAAAAACAACTATATTTATTCATTTAAAATTAAATTTAAAATAAAAACTGAAATCAGTTATTTTAAATGCTACACATGAACAACAGCATCAAAACATCATAATATCCATAATGAAAAATATATTTATATTTGCTTAAGTTTACATTCAACTGTGTTATTGAATTATTAGTGTATTTAAAGACTAACTTTAATTTCATGTTAAATTACTAAATGTAAAATAGAGTAAATGAGCATGCACAATTAAATATCCTGTCATACGATAATTTAAATAAAAACAACAAAATTCCTCTTTTTTATTCTACAAAAAAGCTTCCTTTTAGGTGGAGGGCGAGGGAGGAGTATATATAAAGTGGTGTATGATATGAACTTATCGTATGGTATCAAAGCAGAACTCAGTAAGTGTTTTTGACCACTAGTGTGTACGTGTCTCTCCTCACCATCCAGACACCTTTAGGATATTTTAGTCCACGGACCAGTGCTGTTGACACCCGTTCTCTCTAACACTTGTTCCTCCATCACACCTCTCCATCACAAGCGTCAAAGACAAACGCTCCACCTACACACTGACACGCAGAGAGACAAGGATTCCTCCACATCTCATCTTCCTCTCGGAGGAGAATGGGTCATATGCAAATGAGTGTCTCCGCATGGGCAGTAGTTTCCCACAGGCAGCGGGAGAAAGAGTGTTCCCTCCCTCTCTGCACTCTTTCAATAGTCCTTTTCTTCTGCCGCTAAGCCCCTCTATGCCCGATAGTGGCCTGCTGCATAGGTAGCAAAACCCCTTTTCTCCCCCTCGCTGAAGCTTTAAAACACAATAGCTCACTTAAGCATGCACACACACACACACACACACACACACACAAATACACACACAAACCAACCAATAAAGTACAACCGTGCATGGCTAAAAAGGGGGTTCATGAAACCTGGGCTCTTCTGAGGAGAATGAAAACGAGGGAGAGATGAAGGAGACAGAAATAAAGAGAAGGTTTTTCTTTAGGAGTAATGCTTCCTCTCCTTCCGTGGGACCAGTGACCGGCCTGATCATTAATCCCTGTTTGTAAAAGCACAGAGATGTTTGGAGAGCTGTTTGCTGAGAGCCAAATTTGGACAGGGCCGCAGGAATTAAGCAGCACCTGAAATGAACCGTGTACGGATTTCAGTTCTTTATGGGATGGAGGATGATTCCATTAAGAATCCTTCTTAAAGACAAAATTAAACTAAAATTGACACTATTTACTATAAATATCCATAGCGATTTGGAAAATAATTCAACAGCGCACTTTATCATAAAGAAAAAATATTTTTGTTATTTTTCAAAAACCTTCTCAACCTCTGAAACAAAATTTTTGCTTGCATGACCAAGGCTGTATATGGGCAGGGGGATTTATAAATTTAAAGTTTATAATTAAAAAGTCCCACCCCACATTATTTCCTATTGAAAATTCTGTTTCGCTCAGGAATACAGTACTGTTCAAGACTTTAATTTATTTATTTGCTTGTTTATTATTTAAATAAATAGTTTTATTCAGAAAGGATGCATCGATTTGATCAAAAGTGACAGTAAAGTTTTGTAAACTTTGATAATTTTACAAAAGGTTTCTATTTCGAATAAATGTAAATGTAAAACTTTATCAGTGAATCCTGAAAAAAGTATCATTAAAATATTAAGCAACACTGAAGACTGGCGTAATGGCTGCGGAAAATTCAACTTTGCCATCACAGGAATGAATTGTAATTTAAAATATATTCAAATAGAAACAGTTTTGTAATAATACTTCACAATATTACTGTGTTTTTGTTCAAATAAATGCAGCCTTGGAGAGCATTTCTTTCTAAAAAATCTCACCAACGCCAAACTTTTGAAGAGTAGTGTAAGTCACATTACATGTGAAGTTGTACATGCTGTCTTATGTTGTGTGTATTGTCATGAGTGGCCTGAGTGGCTATCACTATTGCCTATAATTGAGTCCCATTTCCCTTTCTTTCCTTCTCATTCACCTAATCAACAAAACAAAAGGGCCAATTTCCTTCTCTAACCCTTCTAAAGAGAAGCGAACAAATGTGTTCAATGAAAGAGAAAACACAAACTGGACCTCAATCAAATAGAAATGCACCACCACGCTCTGTCTACAAGTTCTCAGTCACATACAGTGTTTTTCACGTGCTTAAACACATTCAAACACCGGCCCTTGACAAGAAGGAAGCCATGTTTGTTATGCAGAGCACAGGAAGGGAGAGAAGAGGAGCTATCTTGCCAGTTTACAACAGTCCTTCACTGTCACCTCAGCAGGCCTCCAAAACACTGACCCCCATCTTCAACAAATCCCTCCCCCATGTGACCTCCACACGGGGGGCAAACTGAAAGTGAATGGGGGTAAGACGAAAAAACAAGGGCTGCTTCTGAGCTTTGTTACCTAGAGATCTATTCAGAGAGTGTGTATTTGTGTGTGTGTGTGTGTTGGGGGCTTTAACACACAGCCAATTTGTTACGCTGGACGCCTCACAATAGCACAGGGGGGGGCGAAAGTGAAGTCATACTTGAGGCAATGCATGGGCGCCCATGGCAGAGGTCACTAAACATCACCCTGCTACTGTGTCTTAGAGAAAGGGTCAAAAGAGGAGAGGAGAGGGACGGAGAAGAGAGGAGAGAGCATTTCAGATGGACTTTTGGAGGAAGTCAACGAAAGCATGATGGATAAATGAAAATTTCCTCCTCGGCTGAACCTCGCGCACCAGGGAGAGACCCTAAATGCTAGCAGATGGCTTTTAAAATGCCCTAGCAGCATGTCCCGCAGAAAAGCTGTCCTCCTAACTCACATATACCTACAGAAAAACAAACACATTCAAAAAATACTGCACAATTTCCTAACTATAAAGCGTCAACTTAATGTGCATGAGTAAGAGAAAAACAAGCATGTGTGTTTATTGCTTTAAACCCCTAGAAAGTCTGGTACGGGGTGTGGAAATAGCCCAGCACAGTAATTAAAGTTTTATCAGCCAAATAAATTCCGCTACACCCATTTTATCACAGAGCTGGCAGTAGCCTGACGTTGGCCATAGCTCTCCAAATGTAATGACAGTAAACAAGCTAAATATTTCTCATCATTCATTGGGAGTATTTGTATAAACGCAGTTGGGTAAAACTTTGCGGGTTCTGCTCATTTCAGAGGTGTAAATCTTTCCCCTAAAACGTCTCGGAATAAAAATACAGTCTTACTAAGGTTCTTTTGAAACGTAACCTCCATTTTAGAAAGCCACTACAAAGCACAGCACGCCCAACAGCCGCTGCCATGTTTATTTTCTTAGCCATGCTAATACCGGTCAGCCACATTCCTCTATTCCCAAACTGGGAGGTTTCAAATTGCCCTCCAGTACTCTCGGAGAGAGCCAAAGGAGGAAGGGACAGAAGGAGAGCTGCCCTGTGAACAACACCTGTCGTCTTGCGGACTATTAGCACCTTCACGTTTACAGCTCAAGCCCCTGATCGCCTTCATGTTACGTGCCACGAGAGGCCCAAGTGGCTGGGAACATCGTTAGAACCAGTCCCATGCGAAAAGGTGAAAAAAGACTCACTGGAACATAGTTAAAGCATCTTCTTAGCTCTATCAATAGAAGTGTTTTGGGAATACATATGTTCAGAAGTTCAGAAGTGGCATACTCGAGATGCTCTCTGTCAGCCTTTGGAGCTGTTGGTTATATAAGCAAGGTGTGTTTCTAAATAAGATTGATTAAGGCTTTACTGCACAGCAACACAGTTTTCAAGATGTTTAGACACAGTTCACCTTCCTCGCATTCTGCAGATAACTTCACCTGAGACAGCTTTAAATACTCTGAAAAACTGTTGACTATTTAGCATTCCAATCCAAGACGGAGAGTCCAAATCTGTGGGTTGTTTCTTGGGCCTCAAGTTTACTCAGTTGACCTACCTACAGGCTTACCCATGATGAAAAATTTATACTTTTCTGTACCTCTGTAAAATTGAGCATATTTTGTTTTCAGGGTAGGCCATTCAGTCAGGTCTACAGGGTAAAAAGTCAGAGAGAACTAATGAATTCTCTAGCTTGTAAAACATTCTTCACCTGCACAACAGCTCATCTCGAGGTTAACACCCTGCCTTTAGTCAAAGCAACAGGCAAGTCACAGATTTTTCACCTGATGGTGAAGTGCTGCTGTCACATGCTCAAAGTGTCTGGTAAAAGCTTCAGCACCAGGAAAAAAAACGTTACCTTCCCCCTCAGCCCCTGTGTAGAAACCACCGTAACCATTACAAATGCTCCAAATGAAGCTATATTACTGCAACATGACTCATAAGCGAGAGTCAAGAACATTTTATTGATAGCCAAAAAAAAGAAAGATTAGTAGAATGGTATAGGTATTGCCATATTTACTGCTTCGGCTCACACTAATGCAAGTCATGTGACCAATTAAGAGCATCATAAAAAAAAAATACAAAATACAGTTCTCAGGCAAATAATGTTGCCTTAATGAGCTATTATATGCTTTCAAGAACTTTTGACCTTCCAACATGACAGAGAAAAATAAGTTTAAAAGTTTAAAAACTAAGTAGGCTATTTGGTAATTATTAATGTTTCTAAACACAGCTACTTTTGTTTGCTTTTGCATTTTAAAGTGTATATTTATGTGTAACCTTCTCATTGCTGCAAACTGTCTCCATGCGTGTTTTATCAGGACAGCAAAGTTGCCAACAATTATTAGGCCTTCTGATAAGAGTCACAATCATAGAAGACCTTAAGGGGGAGATTTTAATTACGTGTGATTGTTAAGTCGGTGAAGGTTGTGTGAATTATAATTAGAACCGAAGATGTTATGAACAAACAGTTTAGTACCGTTCATATCACATAACTTTACGAGATACTTTATAGTGTTTAAGCCTTCTGTGGCTGATTCAAAATAGTTCTAAAGTAAGTGAGTTGAAATGAAAAACATTCCATTCATCTTGATTATGGTAATTAAAGTGAAGGTACGTCTGGTAAACACAAGGTGAATCCATCTAGAAGACAGTTTGCCTCCAGTGAACATTTACTGTTGGCCTTTACACCAAACGGTGAAGCACTCAGGCGGCCACATTCCAATTATACACGGTCTGATCAACACTCCTCACGGCGGCGCGGAGGGGGAGGGGCGTATGTTAATGACGCAGGGAGCGTTCATCACGCACCGGGAGCGCTCCGAGGTCAGTCCGTGACTTTAAATAATGAACGGTCAGGACGCATAAAGCGCCTGCGAGCGCTCATAGAAGAAAAACTTTAATTAACGTGAGTTTATATGATTAAGATAATTAAAAAAATAAAACAGGCTTTATTTAACACAGAAGGGCTGAGTTTAAAAAGAAATGACGTAACATGTCATCAAAAGCTAAATCTGGAGGTGTTCATATAATAAAATAAGCACAAGCAGGTGCTGTTGCACGGCTCAGGTGCGTCTCCGCGTTCAGATACCTGCAGTGCGGTGAGCAGTGCCAAACGCCCTATGACAAAGCACTTATATCAACCCAACACCGCAGAAAAGCGCTGCAAAATGACCCTCAAACCTCACGGTGTAAAATCACTGTAGGTTTCGAAACAATTTCAGAACACGCCTATGCTTTTACCGCTTGGGAAAAAAAATACCATGAGCGATGCTCCAGCACCTACCGAGGATGCTCTTTGCACTGTAGCGATGCTTTTAAGAGTAAGCGCTATAGAAAGCCGAATGATAACAGACACCCATCCCTTCTGCAGTTAAAAACAAGCGACAACAGCAGCTGAGAGTGAGAAGGCATGCGAAAAACACTACACATACATCTTTTTTATACCTGCACAAGTTGACATTTGCTGCAACGCACGAGAAACGCCTCCCGTCTGCTTTCAAAATGAGACAATGTATCTCAGAGAGAGAAAAAGAAAGACTCCTTCCTTGTCAGCAAGTTCAGGTAGCAAAAAGCAATAGCGAGATGGTCAAATGGCATTTACGAAAAACCTAAGTGACATTTTTATCCTCCCCTCCGATCAGGTAAGCACATATTTACAGGTCGCTCACACACGCGCGCGCTGAGAGATCCGCTACATGGCGCGCGCATGGCGTCAGCCTGAGGAAAAGTGTCTTTCTTCACAAATCTCTTTACAAAAAAGACACGTAATACAACAGATGAGCCGACGAAATGCAAAACGGCGGACTTTTGATCTAAAAAGACCGAGTTTGGACGAATAAAAATGTTTTAAAAGTGGTTTCAAGTTTATATTCCCTATCTCACGCGCGCAAGCGAGAAGTAAAGCACGCCTCACGTTTCTCGCTATCGATTTCCTTCGTAAAATTACTCAGGCTCACATCTATACCTCTGGACACGGCTTGCCGGATAAATCGTTATAATTCAAAAGAACAAATCGTAAATACGATTTACCACACACAAACCCGAAAACCTACACAGTTACGGACGTGCATTACAAAGCGGATGCATGAAGTCCCCAAAACAAATAAACTGTCAGTGCAGTAAGTCCAGCTGCAGCAGCGCGATTTATCAGGATTCTCTGCGCTGCACGGGATGTATACGCATTCCTTATATAGGCTGCAGCAGTTGTTCTAGCAGCAGACAGCCCTTCAGATTCCTTTCCTTTTCTCTTCAGCGTTACCACCCAACTAGAAATGTGGCAGGCTGGCTGCACAAACAGGTTGCTTTAACTGGCATCGTGTCTGAGCCCCGATCCCGCAGGGACGCCGAGACTGGCAGGACTGTTACATAAACACACGCTTATTTTTTGCTTTGTAAACTTCAATCGGAGTTCAAGAAGAAACTTTCCTGTCAAACATCACCGCGAACTGCATACATGCCCCTGTTTTCCAATGCAGCAGCAACACAGAGAGGGCAGCGTGCTGCTGTAATCAGGCAGTTTCTTGTGAGCTATATGACAAAAGTGCGAACCGTAGACAGTAAAACAAGCCAAACTGTCACATCGGCGATTTAAAGCCACGTATTCATAAATATTACTCTAAACCGTTTACATGCATACTACTATTAGAGGTTATTCTTAGGATTCTGCTAGCTCGCTAGCTACCTGCTACCACGCAGACAGCGGAACAGCCCATTGCAGATATATCAAAGTTTGTTGTTAACGAAAATAAAACAAAATCCTCTCAAGCCTCCGCTCTATTCCCAAACACGTATTTATGAAAGCATTTCCACCACTTCAATCGCTCAAACTGATTCATGTGAAACCAAATCGCCCGCATCGGACCAAACAGGTACATTTAGAGCGAGAGAATAAGTTTCAATTCGTTCGAATCTAAAGAGGAAAATCTAACAATGACGAGTAACAGGTTCGAATAGAATGGATTTTTTCAAACCCAAAAGCTTTATAAAGTGAACTCAGGGCGAAGGGGAATAAAAGGGGAAACAAAAGCGAGAGTCACTTGTATGGGACTGGCAGCGTATAACGGTCCGCGCTCGCGCTGTGTACCGCTAGGCGGTGAGAGAGTCGCGAGCGCGGCAGGTATAACGGTACACTAGATAGGGGCTATAACACGGCGCTACTTTCCAGCACTTTGTGGGGCTCGAGAAGTTCTGCCAGCGGCCCGGAGTCCAGAGTTGAATGAAAACAGCCGTCGCCAAGCAAAGCGAAGGGTTTTTACTCACCGTTTGTCCTCCTCGGGTTCGCCTGCTTTCTGCGCTTACACCTGGGGCCATCCGCCATGATCCTTTCGCTGTGTCTAAATGCTGCTGGAGAGTCACCTCCTCTCGCCCCCACACCTCCCCTCCCTCCCTTCTACTCCACCTCCCCTCCCTGCACCTGGTTTACGACACTCGGCTTTACGACATTACCTTCTGGCTCCTATACCTCTCTCTCTGGCGCTCAGACCCCCGTCTCTGGCCAACTCCCGCCCCTCGCACCACGCGCTCCCTGCGGCGCTCCGAAACGCTCGCTGATCAACCTGTCCATGTACAGGGAGAGAAAAAGCTATTTTGATTGACAGTTCCAAAGAAACACGAGTGTCTGGACAAAACAAACATTTCCAAGCCCATCACACGGAAAAGCGCAACGGTAAACATTTAACCTGAATCGAGCGTGATGTGTGTTTTTTTACAGTTAGGATGGGGGCGGGGAAAGTTTGACGCGTGCACCTGTTTATGGCGCACGCACACGCTCAATCACGCAATCTTTGCTGCAACTTTTTCTCATTCATGACGAGGCAGAAATCTGCTTGTCATAAAAATAGTTGCAGCAAGATGTAGACAGTAACTTTTTATAGAGGGGGCACTGGCTAGTTGTCACCTTAATGAACATTTATATGGGGTAGTTTTATTAAAATAAATAAATGTACGGCCATAACCTGAGAGGTACTCTCATCTAAAAGAATCAGATAAATAAATACTATTTAAGGTAACACTTTATTTTAAGGTTTCCTTGTTACACAAGTTACATGTAGCCTACTTACTAATAATAGCCTAATAATTTATGCGTAATTACATGCAAGTAACCCTAAACCAAAACCTAATCATAACCCTGCCCATATAGTACTTACATGTAGTTAATTAATATTACTCAGTACTTAAATGTATAATTACACTGCAACAAGGACACCTTAAAAAAAAAAAATTAACCCTATTTAATATTATTTAATTATTTGACCCCTAGCATGAACAGCCATAGGAAAAAAGGAATCTTATTTAATTACTTAATAATAAATAAATAAATACAATTGGGTGTTTTAATCATAAAAGTGTTTAACATTACCATTGTTTTCCCATTTTGTAACAATATGTCGCAGTACTGGGTAGCCTATAAGGGGTAAGTTGTCACAGTTGAAACCTGCCGTTAAAGAGCCTCAACCTGACATATAAGGGGGAAAAAAACATTGTCTTTCACACGAACCATAAAGCCTTAATTATAAAACCTTACTTTATTGTATTTCTGTGTCATTTTTACAAAGAGCTATTGCAAAAATATGTTGATTTTGGAATATTAGTTTGAGGAGATAAAATTAAATATTATTTAAGTTGATATCGAACTGGGTTTTGCAACTTTGATTCAGAACTTCAGTACTGATTTACAATTTTCCTGTTCCCCAATCTCTTATTTGTTATAGGCTATACTTATAGCTAACTTCAGATAGAATTTCCAAAAAGGCTGTATCTGACAAGATCATTTAAATCTTTTATATGGAAGTCAGTTTTCCCCATAAGTTTTGAATTATATATAACTGTTTTTATTTAGTCCGTATTGAATTCAAAGGAACATGTTTGGAACTTCAAAGCAGTGCCATTCATTTTTTAATTATTAATCATCATGTCACATGACTGATGTTATCAGTGGCTGATGTAGCTGAGTTTTTGTTTTATTTGAAAATAAAATTGTCTATCACTAAAGAGTGCACATCTAATCGTGACGGAATAAACACTTTAGTGAAATAAGCATATCTAATGCACTTCACAGTTCTTCAGGTTGGCAAAAGATTTGTCAGTTTACTAAATAACTGTGACATTAGGTCTAACGCTATTTGCCTAATGTTTACTGGCACAAACGTATCTAGATATGTGTTGTAGTAGGAGGGTCTGTATATTCATATTAATTTAAAGTATGAAGGAAATATGTGTTCGAGTGTACGTGTGTGCGACTGAGTAGGAAGGAGGAATGCAGTGTGTGTCCCAAGGCACAGGGAGGATCATGGGACCCTCACTGCAATGATTCAGTCCTCCACCCAAAGAAAGAGCTCGCTGTTCCCCAGGGATGTTTACTCCTCTGACTCTGACTAGGGAGAGAATGCGTGAGAGGCAGAGAGAAAGACAGAGAGAAACCGACTGACACCAACTAAAAGGCCAGAGAAAAGTTAGATGTAGAGAAATGTTTAAGATAATGAGTTTAGTCAGGCCTAGTTGCATCCCAAAGATTTTCAGGTGTTTTATGTCCACATTACACCCAATGAAAAAAAATTATCTGGTCAATTACATACATATGAATGCAGCAGCCAAAACATGAGCTAGCGCATTTATATGACTTTGAATACAAGGACACATTGGGCTGAAGCACCAACTTGGTACATCTGAAGGTCTGCCGTTCTCTGTTACAGGTCACAAAAGCGAGTGCTGCAGCAGTGGAGGGTAGCGCTATTCTTGTACCTGATGACTATCAGGTTTCTGTCAGACTTCAGCTGGGTGTGGTGTACTTAGCATGGGTCTGCAGTGTACAGTCCGCACTGATTGAGTGAAAACACTGTATAATCTCACAACGACATGTTGCAAATCAAAGCATGTTGCACAAGTCTATATGTAAGAAAAAATATTTCCTTCCTCCATTGCTCTTTAAGTACTACCTGAAAATGAAAATTATGTTATTTACTCACCTTCATGTCATTCCAAACCCGTATCGCTTACTTTCTTCCACAAAAGGAAAAATGTTTCAAAATGGATTCAAATGAACCATAAAAGTATCATTAAAAAGATAGCTTTCTGATATTCTCTGATAATCTTCATCTCCTGCAAGTGTTTAACTTAGAAATAACTATGACCAGAACATCAAGTGAAAGAGTTGAACAGATCAGTCTGAATCATTCAGAACATATTTGATCCAACGAATCAGATCAGTTGATCAATTTGTGATTCAATGGGGGCTGCTCAAACAGAGGAATACAGTGAAAATGTGTCCTTCCTAGACCAGTCCCTCTGAGGTTTTAAGGCTAGAGTCCTTCTCAGAATTAATGCTAGAATGAGACGGTCTAGTATGTATGCATAGCTGCGTCATAAATGTTTCCACCCTACAGCCAGGGCACAAAAATACTACTAAAATGATCATTTAAAGAATACTTTATTATTTTTTTAGTATTAAATGATGTGATTCATTTAGAACAAAACAAAACACCTTAACTTAAAAAAAATCTTATCTTGAATAACATCATAAAACCGAACAAGCTCAGTGTTGATTCATTCTCAGTTTATTCATTTTTAGTGAACTGGAACCTGTGCAAAGGATTGTGGGTGATTGAAGGACATGAAGGATACACCTGATGCATACTTCAGGCCAAATGAAGGGCACAAAGACTGCCTACTAAGGATCCTTCAAACTGTGACTTTCGGCTGATACAGTCTGATTCAAAGAAGCAGACCAACTGATTTATTTATTAATTTATTCAGCAATTCACTCTTTTTCTCATGAACTCTTAACTTTTTGTATTCCTCAGTAGAAATAAAGTCCAACAGGTTTGAAACAACATGAGGTTGGGTATAATGACAGAATTGTCATTTTTGAGACTAATCCTTTTAACATCCTGTGTGTTCTCATCTTGCATTTCAACTGCAGTATGAAAACTGTTTCCATAAAACGAACCCAGATAATGAGGTCTGAAAAGAACTATGACCTTCTTAAACATTCCAAAGCCGTCTATGTTTAATCAAATCTGCAAACGCTCTACAGGTGAGCTATGGTCATGAGAACAGGAAGTGGAAAGGGAAATGAAACAATGGTTAGGAGACAAATGACAGGGCAATTTCATTTTGAATGTTTAGAGAGAAGACAAGCTCTGTGTTGAAAGCAATATCCTCTAAGTACATAGTGGGAATCTTTGCAGAGAAAAACCCAACATTAGTTTAGAAATGCCCCTGGTAGTAGCCTCAAATACCCTCCCTGTCATCTGTCTAACCCTCTCCAACCCATGGCCTCTTTCACTTCATCAAACAGACAACAGACAGAGCTGAGTAAGGTGCCTGTCCCTTCATCATTAAGCCAGTTCGCTCTGCCTATGGCTGCTGACAGTGAATTATTCAACAGGACAAAGTGCTCTGTGGCTGTGCCGAGGCTTTACAGAGTAACAGATAATAATAGCATTAATGTCCATAGAATCTCGTTAAGAGAGTTAGCATTCGGCTCTCTGCCTTCCTCTATACATATATATTTATTCACATGCTGGATGTGCATATAATGGAAAAGAGCGATGTGGAAAAGGGTGGACAGGTTTGGCTGTCCATAATGAAGGGGTTTGAGCTATGTTCCCTACTGGCCATAACCATTGCAATAACTGGGAGCTGAGGTAGAGTTGCCGAAAGAAATTTTTTGGAAGAAGTGAGGTAAGCGGCTTCTGGTGGGATTAAACGAACATCATCCTTCTGAACCTTCACTGGGAATTTCGCTGGTACGTGGTACTGTCCTGAAAGAAATCTCTGAAATTGTGCTGACTTCGTGAGGACTTGGAATAGCGGAACGGTAAAATATTATTTCATGGTTTAGCTTGTCTTTGACCAGGCACCGGTTATATTCTGCCAGTGTGCCAGCGAACAGAGCAGCTGTCCAGCTGAGTTGGCTCCAGGTGCCACTATGGTCCAGCAGGCGGGCCGATGGGCAAGCTCAGAGACCGAGTGAAGGTGAAAAACAGACGTTCCCTGGCTAAGGGAAAAAGAAAAAGAAGAAAAGCATTTCAGTGAAGGGCAGGCTTCATCAGAGATCAATGATGAGGCGTTTTGAAAACCACACACGCGCTCTCTCTCTGCTGGTGCTAACCGACTGGAAAAAGACGGGGCCATTATTCTGTGGAAAGTCCGGTCTATTCCCATTTTCCTTGGATGCCGCCATTTCGACATTAAGTCATATTTTCTTGCAACGATGGAAAACAAAAGAGTAAAAATAATGCTACTGCAAATATTAAAATGGTATAATAGCACTCAGTCACTATGCTATTAAAATAGCAGTCTGAAAGCCAGTAGCCTCTATTCCTGGTTACTGGTGACGGGACCACCCAGCAGGACAAAATTAAAACCCAACAATATCTGCAATCCAAGAGCTGCTGGTTTCAATCCACTGGGCATACTGAGGGTGGCAGTTTAACAGGAGCGGTGTGGTGACTTCATCAACGGAGGTTTTATTTTTCATTAAAGCGACTGACCTCATACTACAAGCAATTTATCCGGTCATTTTTCCACTGTACATCCATTTCTTCACCTGTTACCTATTCCAATCCCATTTACCTTTTCCTTTCACTGGGCTAAAGAGGAAGAGAAGGAATGGGCCATGAAGACAGGAAGAAAGAGTGCAAAAGGAAGAGACAAGATAGAAGGAGAGACAGCAACATGCGTGGGGGGGGGGGGGGTAGAAAGCTATCCTCACTGCTCTACATTAAGGGATCAGGCCGCGTCTCTGTAAATGAGTATTGATCCTTCTCCTGGCGGGATCATTTAGGAGATTAATGCTGGCAGTGCTATTGGGGTGGGATGGGGGGGGGGTTCCAGTTGGTCCAGGGGAGCCGACTCAGAGCTGCCCAGGACAGAGAGCCTGCTGTGGGGCTACGTGGAGAACAAGCCCCTGCCTCCCCTCCTAACCATCTGGACTAACAGCTCAGGGCGCCAGCTGTGTGGGGGAAGGGAGAAGATGGGGTGTGTATGTGCGTGGGGGGGTGGGGGGGACTGGGGGTGGGGGGGGGGTAAAGGATTGAAAGAGAGAGAAAAAGGAAGGAAGAGAAATGGAAATGAAAAGGACTGCTAAAGAAACAGGAAAACATACATAAAAAGAAAGAGGCAGGCAAAATCAGCTTAAAGTTATTTGTGTAGGGCTCATTTGACACACGGACACGTTGAAGAAACGGGTGATTTAAAGTGGCGAGAGAGGAGAGGAACAGAAAGCGAGAAGAATGAAAGAGAAACACAGGTGGCAAGTACAACTGGAGAAACAGAGAAAGGTTAAAAAACAAATGGAGGATTATGGTAGAAACTGGCAGGTATGTAGCCTATTAAAGACTAAGAAAGAAAGAAAGAAAGAAAGAAAGAGTGATGATCATAATGGATGGAGATAAAAACTAGAAACTCAAGCAACCCTCGGGAATGCGTTCAGCATGAGGCATTAGCCATCTTCCATTACAGTATGACAGTAAACAGAAATGTAATAATCTTAAACTAGGGGCAGACCATCAAGGATCAAGGTAACTGAAACAGGCATTTTCTAGAAACTAAACTGATTTGAAGACCCCATGAAATGGCTTGACGAGCATTGTTTTGTGTTGACATGAAACAGGAAGTTTGGGTGGGATGTAAGCCTACTGAAGGGCCTTTTTTTAAATATAACCAATCAATTTTGTTTTAATATTTCACAGAAGCATAATTAGCTGTGTGCTAATGCTAGTCAGTTGCAGGTGGTGGTGTGGACACATTTATGATTGTTTGGCAAATTTTCATGAGCAAAATCCAGTCATTACAATTGGAATCTATGTAGTTGGGAATTTCATGTGAGGGCAAAAGCTTTCTCCACGCAGATTTCGCAACAGGTTCAAGTTAGTCAGATTTACTTTGTTAACCAACAAAAATACTGCTTGGTTTGAAAGTGACTTTTGTGTGAGCTGTGCTTCATATTGCTACACTATTGACAACAGGCAATGAGCCTTTTAAGTTTTCCTGAAAATGAATTTATGTGACCATACGTTTAGGGTGAGGAACATTCTCGTTCTACAGAACATTGTGTTATATGCAAAAACTTAGATAAACTTTTGAATGCAAGATATGTCATCAATATATTTTATCTGTATACCAGAAGAAGCAGTTTTGTCCACTTTTTGAAGTACACTGTAGCATACAGATAACCCCAAAGCTCACTGACAAGGATTAACAGCCACATTTTTGGGGGGACTAAGAATTTTGGATATGAAGTGCACACATTTGTACTGAAATGAAAGCTGTCCTTCCTAGTACTGCAGAAACATCTGTGTAAAAAATTTAGAGAGTCAGAAGTGATTTCTATGTCTTACAGTTACATGGCCAGAAAATGAGTTGATTGTTTGTGACGTGATCCAGAAAAATCCAAAGCCACAAAATCTGTGTTTACTTGTTTCATAAGCTCTAGCACTGTGCTAAAGTTACTGCTGCTTATGGAAAACGCAAACACAAATGCCATGACGACAAAACTATTCAAGAGCCCAGGAAAACTCAAGGGCCCAACAATGGAATGTTTTGAAGGCAAGATTGAGATGTCAATCACAATACGCACCCCCTTCCCAAGAACAAGGTCATTATGATCTCACTTCCTCTTCTCTGGAGTGTCCCTGGACAGGGTTGCAGCTATAACGCCCAGGAGAATTTGGCCACACCCAAAGCAAAACATCCAGTGAACCAGCAGATTCTTAGAACACAAACTGTAATCAAATTCTGCTTGTAACCTAATGCAGAATGTGTGATCTATAGACATATACAGAAACAGAAATCTAATCAAAAAGTCTTTTATGCATTGAAAATTGTTGCAATTTAAATGCAGAATTCATGATTATAGGTGTGCCATGACCAATCAAACTCATTTTCTTTCTGAAAGCTTATTATTGTATTTAAAGGCAATATTTCAAATCTTGCATAAAACTTTTGCAGCTTAACTAAAAGTGACAAAGATGTGTAAACACCGATATTGTTTCATGTACTTTTAAATATTTTGTTCATTGTAAAACATGTGTGTCTCAAAATCTAACATCTGAGTGCCCAGGAGTCTTTTATGGGAATAATGGATGCGTAGGAAGAATAGTACCATAGTTGAAGTGCACTAATGTGCATGTGTGTGTATGAGACAGGATTTTTTCTGGATCATCCAGGTTGTACGGGTGAGCTAAGTCTGTCACGCAGATTACTGGAGATCCATTCCAAATGTTCCGTCAAAAATTCACCTCACAACCACAGCTAAAATTTATTTTGTGTATGTTGGAACACCAAGATCTTTCTTCTGCTCATTTTGCTGGCATGTCTGAGAGGAAGAATCATGTGCTTCCCACACTCACACATACACACACACACACACACACACACACACACTTCAGGCTCTGCATATCAAAGAATCCTTCACATTTAGGTGCAGATGTGAACACACCTGAGAGCAAAGGAGAAATAAAAAGAGAAACCAACAGAAAGAAAGAGAGAAACGATCATTATCCAGGTGCTTTCTGTGAAGGAACTTTTTCCACAGAATGCTTTTGGACATCCTCCTTATTACTTTCCTAAGTTTTGTTTTCCGCTGGTGTCTCTCCCCTTCGCATTAGTGGTTAGCGATTTCCATGTTTAGTATGCAGGTATTTAGTCATTCAGAATTCCTGCTATTTTGTGGACAGATTTGGCAAATTAGCATGATGCTTATTTCTTTTCAGTATCACAGTTTTTTAAAGGTGCACTCTATGTATTTTTCCTCATTAAAAACTTACACATCAAAAATGAAAATGAAGACTCCAGTCACATCAACAGGCACTTGCTTTTTTATTTTATTTTATTTTTTTACATGGAGTGGGTCGCTTCATGGTGGCGACCTGTTGAATACTGCTCACATTATCTTAGTAAACATAATCATAAATATCAATAAATTAATTGTGCAAATTAGGGTTGTGCCGATATAGTGATAGTATCGTGTATTGACCATAGTCAGAGATATCGCCTGTGGCTGATTATTATTAACAGACTAGCAATGCCATCGAATTAATTTTAGGGCTTATTTGCTCCATAATATTTATTTTTTCGTGTTTTTACAGTGTTGTGCGTTATAACCAATCACACACAATTCTGTTGACTTTATGAATGCAATGACTAATCAGAGGCCTTCCGATGACTCATCGCTGAAACACCGGAGTTTTGTAGTTCAGTGCGCGCGTTCGCTGAATTCTGCTCTCTCACGAATTCTCTCATAATAAACAACAAAGTGCAGATGTACGTGCGATGGTAATAATGTTAATATTTGTTTTATGCAACATCCACACCGACAGGTGTCAGTATTAATCTAAAGAGACTGCTATATCCATCATCATTAGAAGTCACAAAAATGACCACGTCCACCTTTGAGGAAGAAGAAAAAGCTCTCACATATATACATCTCTTCTTTTACACCGACCAAAAAAGTACTATGTCCACTGTTGGTAGGTAAATTATTAGATATTATTCATTAGATACAGAGATGTACGGTAAACAAGGCACATGGGCTACTCATTACACAGTCTTGACCAAAGGTTAATATTAGGGGATGATATGAAACAGAGGTAGGCATGAACAGGTAGAATTACATGAAGAAAATATTTTTACAGCAGTTAGAAGAAGCAGAGAGCCTCTGTTCAAGCAATACCATGCATTTACACACACATCTGCTCTCTAAAATGGCAAGACATGAAAGCTGCAACTAGCTACAGATTCACCCTCTCAACCCATAATAACTTACAATGTGTACAGAGAGAGAAAAGAAATGAAGGAAAGCATGCCAAATAAATGAAAAGACACTCACTGCTTTTTTCACTACATGCATTTGACTAGCCCATGTCATGGACTGAGTGTCAACTTTGTGGGTGCTAAGGACAAACGTCAAAAGTCATAACCGAAAAAGAAAAACCCTGGTTGATGATACATAACTGAAAAGCTATGTCAGGTGTACTTCTGCTACGGCACAGGGCAAAGTTGGAGGCTGCAAAATAACTATTTGAGGAAGCTCTCCACTACCACTTTCAATGTGGCATTTAGAGCTTTTCAGAAGAAGCCAAAACGCAAATTTCCTTGAAATCAACCCGAGTGAAAAAGAATCCCGTAAGCTTTCGGTTTTATGCTTGACGGCTGATGAACAGCCAGGTCATCACACTTGCTGGCCCCAGTGGAACAATTCACTTACTCACCTTTTCTCTGCCTTTCTAATGACCATGACAGATTTCACAGACAAAAACATTCAAATGGCTCCTGTTACAGAACTGACATCCATAAACCATTACAAATATGCCTGAGACAAGTGAGTAAGGAGGGAAAGAGAGAGAGAGAGACTGTAAACAAACTAGCTTAAGAGAACCTTTTCTTTTTATCTGATTCTTACTGATGCTTTTTCTTTTTGTAAACACAAGTTATTGCCATCTGGATGCCCTTCGGCTTGAATGCACAAGTGCTTCATTTTGCTATTTATTAAGGAGATGTAGAATGAGGGCGGGTGAGTCCATTTCATTGTTTGCAACAGAAGGAGCGTCATTGATTCTCTCTGTGTTTATAGTCCAGCCTAAGCCTTGAACTATGGAACTCACATTCTCTCAGTCTGATGATAAGAAAGGAGCCTGGTCTCATGAAAATGCGTATAAATGGTACGCCAAATAAAAATGAAAACTCGTGGTATTGATACGCAAAAATGGACTTTGGCGTATATATGATACGAACATGTGTGGCGTGCATATAAAACTCAGGTTTCGCGTGCATATGATACCAAATTTGTTGGCGTGCATATGATACGCAGTTTTTACTTACATATGATACGCATCTACCCCACAACCCTACCCATCGCGTATAGCATATACACGCCAAAGTCCATTTTTGCATATCCATACCACGAGTTTTCATTTTTATTTGGAGTACTATTTATAAGTTGTAAGAAAGACGAAGGTAACTGCTAAAATTACATTAAGGTTCAAGTACTTCAAGGTTGTATGAAGTTTTGTCAGTAACAATACAGTACACCTTAAAATGCACAAGGCAAAATTTCCCATTGCTCATGAAAAATATTTTGGGCTATGTCTGTTTGCTAGACATATGAAGGCACACAATAAAAACATTGGGTTAACACTAATTTGAAGATGCTGGAGAAGTCTTTCTCTGAATGTTTTTTGCAAGGCCACATGTTGTTCACAAAAGTGAAATAACCTCCTACTGTGTTTAAACAGGGAAAAGGCTGTGACCATGAGCCACTCCTATATAAATACAATTGTCTAAATGGTTCTTGACAAATTACATTTTTACTTTCAAGGTTACTTTGGAGTTTAAATACGAATTTGTAATTTATTCAAATATATTCCTTTTTTTAATCTAAAGCACATAAGTGTTTATTTTTCACCCTGAGTCAGAGGGTGAAAAATGAGCTAAGCTTTGTGGGAAGTGCTTTGATATTTAGCAGTGCTTTGGGGTAACCCAAGTTTAAGTCTCCAACTCCACCTCTCCTAATGCTTCCTTTCTACATTTGCTGTCCCAATAAAGCCAAAATGCCAAATATATATCTTCACATTTTGAAACAATTGGAAAGTTCTATCTAAACATTATGCATATGCTATCAGAAAATAAATAAAAAAAATTAAATGTGCAAAATTGTACCTTTTTTACCTAATTGTATAACATATTGTCACTGGGGAAGGACCCTCAAAGGGACACCTTTCAACCTTCTTTACCCCTAAAGGCTGCATATTAGTATGTTAAGAGTAATAATATGTCAGTTGGTACAGTTGGCTAAAGGTACAATTTTGCATTTTTTCCCCCTGAGAGTGTACATGCATATTCTCACACACTGCCAGCAACATTAATGCATGACTATGACAAACTAAAAGATAAATAAACAAAAATATTCTGAACATATCAGTTTATCAGCACATTGAAAAAAAGAAAAAAAAAAAAAAAAATGGAATCAAAATGTTTAGCTTTAGAAGAAACATAATGGCATAAAATTATTTAATGCATGTAAAAACAAAATGTGACACTGACCATGTAAACTTATTTGAGTGATGCTGTTATTAAAGCAAAAGGAAGATAAATCAAATAGGCCTGCTAAGAAATTCTTAATTTAACACGTTCATTAAAATTGTTATAATACAAATTTGAAACGACAAAAAATCCTAAAACTATAAAAGCAAAAAAAAAAAAAAAAAATCTAAATTATCTAGCCATCTTAGATTTAATACTAAAACTATAAAAGCAAAAAAAAAAAAAAAATCTAGCCATTTTAGATTTTGGACCTCACTGCACTGCACTGCTGTATAGAAAAACGAAGCTTGGATGTTCTGCTAAGCAACCATTTTATGCCACAATAAATGGAACAACAACATTATTTTCATTTTTTGGTGATATGTTAGTCTACAGTGCACTCTGCAAACACAGAACAAACTGAGCTATACAGACAGTTTACCACACACCAGAGTGAGAGCAGAGCTGATGAGTGAGACTGATAAATCCGCCACTCGTCGTTTCTTTACCTGTAGTCTTTTATTGTGCATGCCTTCACTTTCACTCTCTCATCAGTTCCAACCTCATCTTATATAGTTTCTAGTTTAATTATAGCCTAATGTAACTTTAGTTAACTATGTAGGCAAGATATACAACGCTGTCTATAACCGCTGAGACCTATAGCGCTAGTCTTATTGCATTGGTATTGTTTGGGTGCAATATCTCTTTACATGCGTGAAGAAGATTACAGCATAATCCCTGTTCAACTGACGACGTCGTCTGCCTCAGATTTCCCGCAGTTCCTTGAATCTGATTAAAAACGCCGACTGTACACTCGTCATAAAGTAGGCGGTGCTCTGATTGGAGAGTGACATTTTAATCGTCTCTGATTGGCTGTATTCACAGAAGTAAACCGGTGTTGCCTGAGCCGTACCATTTTTCTTAAAAGGGGTGGATGTGGAACTTTGTTATTTGATTATAAGCAAATATAGATGGTGTTATGCTTAAATATTACGCTTTACAACAAACATTATTTGATTTTGTATTAAAATGTATGATTTCGGATTCTCTATATTGCGTTTAAGATAAATACCCCTCACTTCCACTTTGTAACAGCCACCGTTTGGGATTTGAGGTCTCGTCCAAAAATGGCTGTGGAGAAACAGTTATGAAGATGTGTCGATCTACTCACCTAATTAATGTGGCGCATGCTCCAAATTAACCAAGAGTCCTCTGATCAAGCCGGAGGACATTTCTGGAAGGTGAGGCACAAGATGTTCCGTTATTTCCGTTATTTCGTGCAGAAAAGAAGAACCCAATGGGCTCTCCGTGCAGTCGTGTTACGACTTTATTTTCAGCCAATAGGAATACCAGAGCGATCACAGGCCAGGGCCTTCAAGGATGTGTTTATGCAGAATAAAACAACACTGAGCATCAAACTTCATTAAAACAGAGCTTTAGCACAGAAACTGCAACGATACGTTCTTAAAAACCAATGCAAAGTTCATATTCGCAATGTGGGGATTCATATCTCTGTGCATAGTAAACACAGTTCTCCTGCAGTAACGGTTTAAAAGTGACATATTGTATTAACATAATAGTAATAGCACTGATACATTCATATAGACATTTAATGTATTTGCATAACTGCATGTCTTGTGATTGGAGAGGCGTTGTTTATCTCTTTAACTGCACTGCGAGATGTTTTGTTCCTTTAATTAGTTATCTCATGACATAAAATTGTGAAAATTATTGTACTATCTTTGTTTTAAGTGTGTACGAGGGACTAAAATGTCCCTGAATGTCAGTTTCTGAGACGATTTTTCACATTCATGGCTGTCAACAGGTGCTATCAGTGTTGACATTTACCTGTATTGTTATAGTGACATTTCCCTTTAAGCTAGTAATAATGGCATGGAAGGAGTATAAATAGTAATACTAAGCATTGGGAAATGTTAGATACAATGGCTTCCTTTCCTATAAACTTGCTTGTGGAAATATAATGATAATATTTGTATAATGATGATGTAACTCACTGCATGGTATTGTGATTGTTTGTATGTGTTACACCCACCTTTTGCGTAGTTTTGAAGGTAGAAGGTCATAATGTTTGCTTTGCTTTGGGTGTGTATATTACTTACCTAATGCATTATTAGACTTTGGAAAACTCCTTTTATCATAATGTAATATTGCGTGTAAGTGTATGATCTTAGCTATCAGTTTGTAAATATCATAAGCCGGCCTTTAAATGAGGAGCTATAAGTCCTCTTTACTCATATAATGGTGATTTATATTGCATGCACTGAAATGAATTTGAAAGTCAGGCCTGTTTCAGAGTTTCACACTGTTTCAACAGTAACTGCAACCGCTTTCACACCAGCACTATATCTGCAAGAAAGTGTTGTTTGTGTCTGTCACTGTGTGTAACTTGCATTGACCCAGACAGATGCTTTTTCAAACAATATGTGAGCAGTTTGCTTCCTTGCATTATGTTACTATATGTGCATTTGTAAGCTTATATTTTAATGGACTGTGTTAAAAAGTAATATTGTAGTATTTTTTTTTTTTTAAGTATTTTCCACTAAGTTTAGCATGGCTCACATTTTAAAAATAGGTTCAAAGCTGAAACACAAATCATACATACACTTCTGATATGCAGTGCCATTGCTTGGGAATATTGTAATGTAATCTATTAATATTGTTGCTGAAATACGTGATGCTTTCTCATACAGTGTGAAATAGACCTAGCTCACCTAACAACAAATCAAAGTTGGACTATCATAAGTAAATTTACCCATCTGTGGTTTACATATACATGCATGACCAGTGACATTTCAAACTAGTAAATCAACCTTGTTGGATTCCAAATGTTAGAGTAATATTTTCTCAGTTAAGCTACAAATCATTCTGGACATTAGATTGGAAATTTGCCCCAGGTATTCCAGTGGAACATCCTTATATTTATAATGGCAAGGTTTGCTGAACGAGTAGCAGTGTCAGGAAAATTGTCTCAAACAATTTGTTAAATTCAGAAATGCATGCACATACCTTTTTGGTGATGAGAATTGGCACTCATCATGAACTGAACTGGCAAGAGCTGTACAGTATGGTTCTGTCAGACTGGAGATGTTTTAAAAATCACAGCGGAAGCCAGGTTTATAACGTGTATGATTGCAAGCAAGCTTTTTTTAAGTGATGATTATGTTGCTTAGCTAAAGCTAACCATACATGAGTGTAAAACAATTGACTGGCATGTTTTAATAGAGGCTTATCTATTTATATTTGCTGAGTAACTAAGTCAGAGACAAGAATAGTCAAATGTAATTGTACAAAGGAAGAATTTGTTACTACTATGGAAAGGCATGTTTTTGAAAGACATAATGCATTTGACGGCAGATAAATTTCAATCTGTTCATCACAAAAAGTTGCTGTATATGGAATATAGTGTTTTAGCTGTGTGGACTACTTTTATGGTGTTTTGCATCCTTTTTAAAGCTTGAAAGCCCCAGTCCTTATTCGTATTCATTATATTGAAAAGTCTGGTCAGTCAGAAAATCCACATTAAGATTTGGACATAAGTTTCATTTTAGGCTGAAATGTTCCTTTTAGAGCTTTTGAGTTATACTTTTAATAGCTGCAGGGTTAAACATATGACCAGAAATGTACTGGAAAATATGTACTGGAAATGTACTGCCATAGTGCTTTCAAACCTTTAGAAAGGGTTAACCTTAATACAGGAGTTGAGAAAAGCCGTTTCTGCACAAGTAACGTTTTTTCCTCATCAAAATATTTGAGTTTAAACTTAAAACTTCTTGAGAGAAATTTAGGGGATCGCTGAGAATCTTCTGATGGTTATGGTGTAGCTGTTGGCAGTTGAAATTCATTTCTGTGGTGTCACTGAACACATTCTTTCAGGGATTTTGCAAAAGGTTATTAAATACACCACTGCACGGACGTGTTGCACGGCAGGGAAGCGCGCACACACACACTCTTCTTTTGGAGGATGCTGAGGTTTATTTTGGCAGTTGTCATGACGTTGTGTGGTTTCACATGTGGTGAGAGAGAGGGGGAGGGAGACCCTTTTCATAGCAGAGATGCTTATTTAACATTTCCGGTCAATCAGAACCATGTCAGCATCACTGCATGTGCGCGCACACACACATACAACATTTATCCCATACACACCAACCTAGCCAGAAAACGATAGCTATCTTAAACTCTCCTTCAACTTCTTGGTCGGTGACTTTGTAGTGATTACTCGCAGGAGAGCGTTCACCTATCTGCACGGTTCTCGTGTGTGGTCAGAAATAAGGCTTTCCACAATTAGGGATCAAAACTGCGGAGGAAACTGCACTGTAATTACTGGGATTGTTCTGAGCAGATGCAGAACAAATGTCTTTGTTGTAACAGTGCAGAGCTTCACGGCAAGGTGCGACGTGTGGCCAAAGTAAACATATGAACATGGAGCCGTGCATATTTTATGAGTAATTCATTTCTTTGTTCAAGGGGACCAGGTTTGCTGCGATCACAAGATTCAGAATTTCCACCATTATCTGATATATGCAGAATTCAAAGAGGTCATACAGCAATGTGTGGCGAAACCTCATGGTTTCCTGTTTATTTTACAGGCTATGGAGTGCATTTAAGTGCAATATATACTTTTTTTTTTAGACAAAAATCTGACCTGATTTTCTACACCTGAATGGATATACAGCTAAAAGAAAAATGTAATCACATGTACACTGCGGTTCAAAAGAATGGGGTCTGAAAGATTTCAATACTTTTAAGAATTTATTACGGTAAGAAATGAATACGTTTAGTCAGCAAGGATGCATTACATTAAGCAAAAGCAACAAATACTTGTGCATTATTACAAAAGATTTCAACTTTATGTTGTTTTTGAACTTTCTATTCATTAAATCCTAAGAAAATGTATTACAGTTTCCACAAACATACTAATCAAAACTGATTTAATATGGATAAGAAATGTTTCTTGAGCACCAGATGAGCATATTATGATTTCTGAAGGATCATGTGACACTAAAATAGAAAACAGTTTACTGTTACTGTATTTTTTTTTTTTAAACTATGCAATCTTGGTGAGAAACTTCTTTTTTTTTTAAACCCGACCACAAACTTTTGAACGGTTGAATTAAGTTTTTGAAGCAAACTACTGACCAAATTTATGATTTATTTGTTTCCTCTTTTACTTTTTAAACTTCAATCATAATTTCCAAGCAAGAAATAAAGGCATGTTTGGAACCACATGAGGATGAGTAAGTAATGAAATAATTTTTTGGCTAAATTAAGCCCTTTTGCACCTGTGAAGACATTTATTTGTATTTGTGCTTTGGTCCAAAAGTTGTGATATTTGCATCATTTTGACATCTGCAACAGAAAGGTATTTATACTTAAGAAGGGATTCACTGTATTAAAAAGCAAACCCTTCTGAATCAATCATGTCTGTACTTACTCAAAATATAGTAGCTCATACATTGAATAGTTTTCTCTCTCATCATCTTCATCCTTATTATCAGTAAAGGCGAAGCACCTCACTAATCATGGCCGGTAGTTGAGATAGTTAAGAGTACATTGATTAAACTGAAGTGACAAGACCACCGCTTATACTAGAATGTCTGTGCAGCAGAAACTCACCTTAACATTCAAAAAAAGCCAACACCTTGTACAAGAAAAGTGCATAAAAATGTGAATTATGAATGTGATGGCATTGGACTGAGGGCAGAGTGGCTGTGGTAATGGACTAGTGAATGTTTCATTTGCTGCTGTATTGCATCTCACCGCAGAAAACTTTAAGAAATTCTTTTGTTGTCAGGGTGCTAATGAAGTCATTAATTTTAAGGAAGTATGGAGGCAGATCTTAGTCCATTTTTGATGTCAGAATTTAGTTTGTTTGACGTGAAACACATCTGAGTCCGCTTGAGCCTTGAGTTTGTATGTATACTGCGCCTCTCTATCTGTTTCCACATCTGGCCATTGTAATTTTTCCCCAATTCTTCTTTGTAAAACTATTCTGGATTTGTCTGGTTGCATGGAGATCATGAGTGGACAGGCTTTTTCAAGCACGCTCATAAATTCTCAGTTGGCTTGAGATCTGGACTGTGGATTTGGCCACTCCAGGAGGATATTAACATTGTTGTTTTTAAGCCATCCCGGTGTAGCACTGGCTTTATGCTTTGGGTCATTGTCTTGCTGGATAACAAATCTTCTTCCAAGTCGCAGGTGTTTTGCAGACTCTGTCAGGTTTTTTCTCTGTGTTTTGCTACATTTATTTCACCCATCCACCTCACGAGCCCTCCAGGGCCTGATGTAGAGACGCATCCCCACAGCATGATGCTGCCATCACCATGCTTCACAGTGGGGATGGCATCTTTCCAGTTCACTTTCATTTGCATACTCCTGGTCAGACATATGTATTGTAGTTTATTGCATTTCTCATAGCTGCTATCTTCAAGGAAGTAATACATATCTTGAAGCATATCTTGCAATGCATTTGTGGCAGGCAATGTGTGTGTGTGATGATATGGCAAATCCACAAAGGGACAAATACTTAAGTGAATGCCTATATTACAGTGAAATTTGTGTCTTCTCATTCTAGTTATCTACTGCTGTAGTAAACATCTGGTGTGCTAGTACTCATGGTGCTCAAATGTAATGGTTCAGACCCACAGGGGGGGAGGAAGTAGAGTCAAACTCATATTTGGACCAGTGAGACGAAACAAATTAGTGTCATTTTGATTCTAGTGCTCAACAATGTGTACATTGGCACCATGTGTATTGTTATTTTTATGTTTTTGTATTTATGAGATAAAAACACCTATACATTAGTACTGTTAAAACGTTTGGGGTCGGTATGAATTTTATTTTTTTTGCAACACAGTCTCTTCTGTCTCACCAAGGATATTTAGGGTGTATTCACACCAGGAAAGGCCGCTAGTTCACTTGCTTTGGTTCGGTCCAAATATAATGTTTTAAAAATTTTTTTTTTTTTTTTTGGGGGTTTGGTGTGATTCGCTTTCACACCGCCCTTTTTGCAAGTGATCCAGAAACTATAAATAAAACCACACGTGCTTAAGGTCATCCATTCATTGGTTTATCCATTCAACCGTACCAGAGTCTGCCTCTTCAGCAAGGTCTCGGTATGGTTGTTTGGTTTGCACCCGAGTTCGATTGCTGTATTCACACCTGCCCAAAAGATCCGCACCAAGAGGGGAAACGAACTTGAGTTCCATTCAGTCGAACCAAACAAAACAGGTGTGAATACACCCTTAATCAAAAAATGCAGTAAAGCAGTAATATTATGAAATAATATATGAAATATTAAATAATGTATGGTGAACACTGACATTCAGGTATTAATGTTAAAGAAAAAGCAGCATCTCCACAAAAGTGCACTTTTCAGTCAGTCACAAGTAGGGGTGTGCGATATACAGGTGCTGGTCATATAATTAGAATATCATCCAAAAGTTGATTTATTTCACTAATTCCATTCAAAAAGTGAAACTTGTATATTATATTCATTCATTACTCACAGACTGATATATTTCAAATGTTTATTTCTTTTAATTTTGATGATTAGAGCTTACAGCTCATGAAAGTCAAAAATCAGTATCTCAAAATATTAGAATATTTACATTTGAGTTTGAATAAATGACCATCCCTACAGTATAAATTCTGGGTATCTCTTGTTCTTTGAAACCACAATAATGGGGAAGACTGCTGACTTGGCAACGATCCAGAAGACGAACATTGACACCCTCCACAAAGAGGGTAAGTCACAGAAGGTCATTACTGAAAGGTGTGGCTGTTTACAGAGTGCTGTATCAAAGCATATTAAATGCAAAGTTGACTGGAAGGAAGAATTTAGGTAGGAAAAGGTGCACAAGCAACAGGGATGACCGCAAGCTTGAGAATACAGTCAAGCAAAGCCGATTCAAACACTTGGGAGAGCTTCACAAGGAGAGAACTGAAGCTGGAGTCAGTGCATCAAGAGTCACCACGCTCAGGCGTCTTCAGGAAAAGGGCTACCAAGCCACTTCTGAACCAGAGACAACGCCAGAAGCATCTTACCTGGGCTGTGGAGAAAAGAACTGGACTGTTGCTCAGTGGTCCAAAGTCCTCTTTTCAGATGAAAGTAAATTTTACATTTCATTTGGAAATCAAGGTCCCAGAGTCTGAAGGAAGAGTGGAGAGGGACAGAATCCATGTTGCTTGAAGTCCAGTGTGAAGTTTCCACAGTCAGTGATGATTTGGGCTGCCATGTCATCTGCTGGTGTTGGTTCACTGTGTTTTCTGATGTCCACAGTCAACGCAGCCGTATACCAGGAAGTTTTAGAGCACTTCATGCTTCCTTCTGTTGACAAGCTTTATGGAGATGCTGATTTCATTTTCCAGCAGGACTTGGCACCTGCCCACACTGCCAAAGGTACCAAAAGCTGGTTCAATGACCATAGTGTTACTGTGCTTGATTGGCCAGCAAACTCGCCTGACCTGAACCCCATAGAGAATCTGTGGGGTATTGTCAAGAGGAAGATGAGAGACACCAGACCCAACAATGCAGATGAGCTGAAGGCCACTATCAGAGCAACCTGGGCTCTCATAACACCTGAGCAGTGCCACAGACTGATCGACTCCATGCCACGCCGCATTGCTGCAGTAATTCAGGCAAAAGGAGCCCCAACTAAGTATTGAGTGCTGTACATGCTCATACTTTTCATTTTCATACTTTTCAGTTGGCCAAGATTTCTAAAAATCCTTTCTTTGTATTGGTCTTAAGTAATATTCTAATATTTTGAGATACTGATTTTTGACTTTCATGAGCTGTAAGCTCTAATCATCAAAATTAAAAGAAATAAACATTTGAAATATATCAGTCTGTGTGTAATGAATGAATATAATATACAAGTTTCACTTTTTGAATGGAATTAGTGAAATAAATCAACTTTTGGATGATATTCTAATTATATGACCAGCACCTGTATATCGTCTGCGATAATATCGTAATTGTTGTTTTAACGATGTGCGATTTGACATTTTCGAGTATTTTGCAAAAACCATTCAAAACACACCCTGAGTGCACGAATACAGTATGTGAAATCTAGACAACTTTCTTAACTTTCTTTCTTTTTTAAAATGCGCATAAACATTTAGAGTATGCTCTTTCACTGCATGAGTCAGTCTATTAAAATGCATTTAGAATGATCACAAATTCAAGACATGGGGGCAGAAAATGTATATATTTTTACCACTTCATATAGTTAATCAATTTCACACGAAGAGTGCCGTTTTTCTCCATAAATTACCATGATACCAAATGTGATACTTTTAGAGAAAATGGCTTTATAAAGGTAAAAGTGCCCATAAAATGTAAAAATCAGTTTAAATGTATTGGAAAAGATGAATTTCTATCAGTGTGAATTGACCACCGGACAGAATATGAAAAACTTTAGGAGTCAGCTGTCCACGGCAGTCCTTAAGGAACCACATAACCAATAACACATCAGCAAAATTATCGTCATCTATTAAAATCCCCGAAAATATCGAGATATTGTTTTTTGTCAATATCGCACACCCCTAGTCACAAGCCATGTGTCCGTCTTTCTCTCCTTCGTTCTCTTTCTCTTTTTCAAAAGTGAATGATTAGTTGCATATGGAACTTGATCAGATAAATCAATCCCTTTTGTTGATTACACACATCTGGGCCCACCTTCCCAGCTAGTGTGTGAGTATCTTGCACAATAATGATGTTTGCCAGAGATGATTGTACTTTAACATGCAGGTAAACAGCCAGAACTGTGTTGGGGGAGAGTCAAAATGTCTTTATACGGCTCATTTGAGAATCCTTGTTGCTCAACTCTTATAGGAAATTGGCTGCGTTGCTCAATACTAAATAAAAGACACAACTATTTGTTTTATATAACAATATTGTTCCGACATTTTGACCTCAGTCTTACCCGTTTGGGATGACAATCAGATGCCAGAAAGGAAGTGCTGTTTAGTTTATAGGTGCTTTCAGTGTTACTCAAATGAATGAAAGGAAACAGTGAAACACCATAATGATGTTCCCACTGGTACTCTTTGTCTGTGTCAGGATCTGTTCTATATGATTCAAATCTCTAATTAATTTGATGTGGCATGCCCTTGTTTTTCAAACACTGTACAATTGCTTGGACACAAACAACTCTCTGTTTGTACCATTCAACATGATGTTTTTCTTTTGTAGTCATCGTCCGTCCCCGTCTCTCCATCTCACTCATTCCTTCCCCTGGTCCACCTGAGGAGGTGACTGTATAGTGTGACTCACTTGTTCCTACTGTGGTTTTGTGGTGGAGTGAGTACCGTCTCAAGCCTTCCTTAACTTCAGGAGACTTGAGCCCAAACCACACGTAAATCGTTACTGCCGCAAACCTACGCATACTCATGCACACGTGACATGGGGTTATGAAACCTGTATCTGCAAGGTTGGTAGAAGCTGAAGAGATCTAAAAGAGAGGAAATACCATAGTTTGATCCTACTTCTGTTCCCTCAGCCACCTATCAGTGCACTGTAAGGAAGAGCTGTTTCTGTGGCCAGTCAAAGATATGTAACGTCATTTAATGGTTGTGAAATGCTGTTCTTCTCCCCAATGACGGATCTCTTTAACTCGTGGTCCAACTTCTCCACATTAAATTGATTGAAAGTTACCGTCGTGGGGGAGATTTTTGCGATGACTTATAGGGCACGGTGTGGCCTGAAGAGATGGTGTATGATGCAACAAGATGCTTTTTCAAAATGACGCTTATCATTACATAAACACATGTTAAAGCCTCAGAAGAACCCAGGTTATGTGTGTGCATGTATGAAAGAGAGAAAGACAATATGGGATATAGAGTTTCATTGTGAATGAAGAGCATGTGATGAATATGTGCATCTGAATCCATCATATAGAGGCCCATACAGAATATATATGTATGCAATAGTCTACAGAAAGGTTTGTTTATTCCACATCCCTAATGCATTTGTTTAGTAAATATAACATGTTTTATAATGCATTTAGCTACCCGTAAAAGTGTTTTAATCTGAGCTTAGTTTGACACATTATTATGTAGAATTCTGCAGATTTTTTTTCCCAAGATAAAAGCAGAAAATGAATTTATTTAAATATTATATACATTTTATTAGATTATATTTACTTGTTTTTATTTAAATGTAATTACATTTTATTTAATTATTTATTTTTATGTGATTTATTATATTTTGCAATTTTTATTTATTTTATTTTATTGTTTTGCTAATTTGGTTGGTTGATTGATTAGAATCAATTCATCATCAGCCCTATCCAAGGACATAATCTATTCCCTATAGGCTGGGAATTATTTGTCTTGATAGTTTATAGACACTTTTCTTTACTCAACCCATGCAACTACACACACTTAAAAAATTGGTGAAGTAACAAATTGGTCCAGAAATGTTTTAAATGATCTAAACATGCCAAAGACAATTTAGGTGTATGGTTATGTTGTGACTGTTCCAGGAGAATAAATGCAAGCATATACAGCTCTAATAAGATAGTTGTACTGTGCTCGATGGCCTAATTGTCCCTTAAGATGAGTTTTCCGAGGCTGAGGGAGTAATCTGATACAGACCAAACAATATGGAAGCTGATTTTGTTTATTTTTGTTCTGTTTGCGGATAGACCTGTCTCTTGCTCTCCAGTGAAATACGGTTTACAGTGCTGAATTCAGCATGTCTGAGGAATTGTTGCAGTATGCGGTACCTGAAGTGCTGACTAGAACTACTTTGTAATCGGAGTGATTTGCCAAGCTGGTGGTCTAGCACATTAGCCCATTCAGTAATGATTAAGAGCACTCATTTAATTGCATTTCGTTTTTACTTTGGCCTTTTTCTTATATTTTAAATATTTTACTATTCAAGTTATACTAAGAGCATTTAAATTAAGCTAGATAAAGCACTTCCATGTAGATGTATTGATGACGGTGAACCAATTTTTGGTCATAATGTCCATTTCTAATGGTGCATGTGATATAAAGCAAAGTAATGCAGTTAAAACCAGACTTGACTACAACTAGATCTTGTTTATAAAGGTTTAAGCAGCATTTGAACGGATCTAAAATTGATCATCCATGAGACCTAAAGGCATTCTGTGCAAAACTCGGATGAATGAATGAATGTACAATTCCTCCAGCAGCAAAAACATCTTTCCCTATTTCTTATGAAGTTCGGTCTGCACAGGCTGTTTAGAGGCAACATGGCTGTTGTAATGAGGACATTTATGTCGCTCTGAATCAGGCGCATGCATGAATAAGCGGCAGGCTGCCTTTCTGTCTGAATGCTCTCTGCCAGCTACATTATTAAAATGTATTTGTGTGGGTCTTATTTAACTTTTTGTTACGGCCTGTTCTCTTTTTCCATGTTCACCTGGAAGTGACAATCTCAGAGTGATTGTTTATCATGTCATTGCACTATTGGAAACGCTGAATGGTTGTAAGCTGTTAAGCTGTTTTCAGTAAAGCTCAGCTCGCTCGCCAGTTGTATGTAAAGTCATTCATTCCAGGCCTGGCGCAGTCAACTGGGGACTTGGACCTAGTCGCCATCCCTTAAAAACACAGAACAAGGAACTTTCAGCAAGTGCTGTGAGTCTCAAACTGTGGAACGCAGTGAATTAGGGCTGTCGCGATAACCGCAATATCGCAATATTATATTATATAATATTATTATCTATTGATGAGCATAACCGCAGAGGAATGCAGCAACCGCGATATTTCAGTGTTTTCTTTTTCGTAAGGTTACGCCCTTCTTGTTTTACACTTCGTGCATGTGTACTGAATATTAGTAATGATAACAATGTGTATCATGCTGATTTGCACAGAGGCTCAGTAAATTTGCACTTAACAAGCCTAAACAGACAGCGAATGAGAGAGAGATCGACTGATCGCGTGCGATTACCTGCGTCTGTCCTTCAGGCCGAGTCATATGCAAGTATGTGAAAGCAGGTTGTCATGTCCAAGGAAAGCGAAATCTGTCTTAGCATCGACGCTCTGCTGGTCAGCTGAGCCTTTAAAAGTGGCGCTCAAAGTTAAAATGATTTAAACAGCGTGTTTCATTATAAATCTCTGAATGAATCAGCGCTTTTGAACGTGTAGTTGAATGAAGACTCACTCAAAGACAATCTTTTGACGCCACCTTGAGGCGAAACAATGAAGCTGCACTGACTGACAGCCATCTAGAACACGCAGGTGAAATATTAACAGACAAAGTATCGTCAGTCAGATTCGAGGATCAGAACTAACTGTTATATATATAGGCTAACAACATACTAATGATCTTATTGTCAGGTAAGTTTTATGTGGACCGTTATTTTGTCATTCTCTTCTGTTTACTTCACTTCCTGTTTCAACGCGATTTAGTTTCGGTTTTATTGGTTTCTGAATATGACCTCCTTACATCGTGACACATACACACACAGATTATATATATATATATATATATATATATATATATATATATATATATATATATAATATAATATAATATAATATATATATATATATATATATATATATATATATATATATATATATATATATATATATATATATATATATATATATATATATGTAATACCGCATACCGCGCTATTGAGCCACTCAAAATTACCGCAAGGGAAATTCCTTAACCGCGACAGCCCTACAGTGAATCTCCAACTGATAGAAATTAAAGGTATAGTTCTCCCAAAAATGAAAATTCTGTCATACTCCCTGTCATTTCAGACCTTTGTTCATCTTCAGAACACAAATTGAGATGAACTTGCATAGACAGAAATGCAACTAACACGTTCAAGGCCCAGAAAGGATAGATTTTGTGCGCAAAGAAAACAAAAATAATTACTTTATTCAACAATTTCTTCTCTTCCGTGTCAGTCTTCGATACACTTTTATGAGAGTACCACGCATGCATACCACATGAGAGTCATTTAATGATAGAACTATCCCTTTAATACTGTTATTCAGCAGGGATGCATTAAAATCAAAAGTTACAGTAAATTATATTTCAAGTGAATTTCTAATATTCAAATAAAAGCTATTCTTTTTAGCTTTCTATAATGTATCATGGTTTCCACAAAAATATTAAGCAGCACAACTGTTTTCAAAAACGATAATAAGAAGATTTTTTTCTTGAGCACCATTTTAACATGATTTCTGAAGGATCATGTGACACTAGACTGGAGAAATAGCTGCTGACAATTCAGCATGGCCATCATAGGAATAAATTACATTTTAAAATATATTAATATTAGTGCTGTCAAACGATTAATTGCGATTAATCGCATCCAAAATAAAAGTTTTTGTTTACATAATATATGTATGTGCACTGTGTATAATTATGTATATATAAATACACGCATATGCATGAATATATGTCAGAAAAAATGTCTTTTTATATATTAAATATTTATTTATAATATAAATTATATGAATATAAATATAGACATGCAAATACATGTAAATATTTTCAAAATATATACTGTATGTGTGTGTATTTGTGTGTGTGTGTGTGTGTGTGTATATATATATATATATATATATATATATATATATATATATACGTAATAAATACTCTCAGAACACACACATATTATTCAAACAAAAACTTTTATTTTGGATGCGATTAATCATTTGACAGCACTAATAGAATAGAAGTTATTTTAAATCACAGTAATATTTCAAACAAATACAGCCTTGGTGAGCATAAGAGACTTCTTTTGAAAACCATTGAAAAAATTTAGCCAATTAGAAACTGAATAGTGCTTACCTCATTAAATATTAATGCACTTTGTACAGTTGCAGAAACTTTCACACATTGTTTATTTTCAGGATCTGATAGAAATGTGATACTGTTCTAAATTGACACCAAATGTATTAAGTACATGTTTTTCTTAATACATGGTGACATTTTCAGAGATGGACAAGCAGTTCTTAGAACAGGTCACATGTCCGACACAAGCTGTGTTTGTCCAATCAATGTTATTGACCTCATAAATATGCAAATAATACAAGTGCAAACATTGTTGTGACTGGATGGTACTTGGTACTTGTTCTGATCTGACTGAAGATTGTACTTGGGTTTCAAAGTTTAGGAACCACTGAGCTAGTGCATCAACAAGTTCTCTCCAGTCTTTCTCTGTTAAACAAGAAATAAACACGCGTATCTGACTCAGGCAGACGCTGACGTGTGGTGGTCTGTAGGGTTAATGCTGGCCGGCTGTGGTGCAGTATTCTCAGGGTTTTAGGGGAGAGATGCCGTGGTTCGGCATGTACCTGTCACTACTAAATGATTACTCATTTCCTGCCGCGGGAGGAGGGGTGGGGAGAGCAGTAATAGCACACAGCTGCCCGAACTGGACGCTACCTTTCCTCTCCTCCGCTGTCTTGTTCTTTTGCTATTTATCTTTGTATCTTCCTCTCCTCCTCCTCCTCTTTCCTAGTCTGTTTGTATTGTTTATATGTAAGACTGTCTCTGGAATGGCAGAGGTGGACACACACCCATGGTGCCTCAGCGTGCATGTTCTCCACCTAGCTTCATTTGCGTGTCTGTGGGTTTGTGTTTGTGCACACACACATACACGTGTCAAAGTGTGTGTATGTTAGGGGGAGGATTGGTTTAAGGAGGGGTCAGTAACAAATTCCATCCCGATTCCAAACTAGGTCACGTGACCCAGAATGGAAGTTTAGCAATGACCAGCTGTAGTCCACATTACACAGCAGGAGAAACTAAAGCACAATCGGTTAACTGTAGACAGGACAAGATAGGAGTATAATTTATTCCATCAGTTCTGTCTAGAGATGTTGATGTCTGTCATTGTTTTCATATTGTTTTTTAGGACAGATATGATACAGATTTTTTTATATATATATATATATATGTATGTATATGTGTGTGTGTGCGTGTGTTTTGTCATTTGTTTATGAATTTATGCCTGTAATAACTAATAAACAGGCATAAATTCATAAACAATGACAAAACACACGCACACACACACACACACACACACATATATATATATATATATATATATATATATATATATGTATATGTGTGTGTGCGTGTTTTGTCATTTGTTTATGAATTTATGCCTGTTTATTAGTTGCATTATAGCTGTATAATATACAATTATCAAATTTGTATATATGTATATGTGTGTGTGTGTGTGTGTGTGTGTGTGTGTGTGTGTGTGCGTGTGTTTTGTCATTTGTTTATGAATTTATGCCTGTTTATTAGTTGCATTATAGCTGTATAATATACAATTATCAAATTTTAAAATAAGATTTAATGTTTAGCCTCTACCAGAAAAATGGGTTGGCAAAACAAAATTACAGATTTTTTTCAGTTTTGCTTTGGGGTCAGTGAAAATGTCGCTAGGGCAAGGAAAAATTATTGGCCTGACCGTGTCAGCAGAATAAATATAATCCTCGTTGTTATGCTCATAAGAGCACTGGCTAAAAAGGTATTGTATCCGCAGCTTGACTCATATCATTGGAAAATGATAAAACATAAATCTTCTGAATATCTCCCTCTTTTTTTGGACGGAGAAAAGAGTGCATGTCAGAGTTTCCATGGGCCATTGAAATGCACAAGTTAAAGGAACCACAATCCTCTTCGACAGCAGAGGCGGTGATAGCGAGCCTCTCAGTCATCTCAGTTATTTTGTTCAAGCTGCCCAGGGATTCCAGAATATTATACTCGTGTTTAAACTGGGTACATTGAGTGACATAAAACGGTACGAATCATCTCTCTTATCGCAGCCGCTTTATTTCTTAGTCATTCGGGACATCTGCTGAAAAGAGCGCCAACGTCACGCTACATATAATCCCCAATGTACTCTCGGTAAGCCCTGCTCATGATGTGTTTGTTATACATATTTAAAGTCATCTGAATTTTATTTCAATAAATTATGTCACCCCAAGGATATGCTTGAATCGGTTTCCCATACACAGAGCAGCGTAAAGCAGGGCAGACTGTTCTTTAATTTCGCTCGAGCTGACTGATAAATAACAAACATTTTTTATATGCTGTCCATCGAGCATGTCTGCTGTTTTATCACCTGGTCCGATTGCCAAAGTAACCTCTTTTCTTTCCTTCTCTCATTCCTCCACTCACTTAATCTCCCTCGCTGTCCTCCTACACACGTTGTTTCCTCTTTGGATATTTCATGGGGATTTCTCCAGGGAAAATTATTCTCTGCTACATGCCAATTTTGGGTTCTCCAATGTTATTTTGAGGAAGAATGTTATCTTTGTGATTAAGTCATAAAGCTGTGTAATTCTGGATATAGGTTTCTGAATTTTTATGAGTTAGACTACATTTTAAAGGGCTAGTTCAGTCAAAAATTAGCATTTTGGCATTATTTACTCATCCTCGTGCATGTTGTTCCAAACCTAATTTTATGTAACACACAAAATTATTAAACGGTCTTTAGAGAAACAGAACAAAATGTAAGTATAATCTTGCCCTAGTGAGCTGTTGACTCAAGAACTACTTCAGAAGAATCAGATGAGTGCATTAATCATTATTTTGAGTTGGTTCATTTCAGTTATCCCACTGTCAGATAGAGCTGATTTAACAATTTGTTCAGCCCACTTACTTACACTTAATGATTCAATAACAGTATTGATGATAACCCTGTCATTCCAAACCTGTATGATTTTCTTCTGTGGAAGAAGATATTTTGAAGAATGTTAGTAGTGATCGACCGATATTGTTTTTTTTATAACCGATACTGATACCGATTATTTGCATGTTTTTGTGCATGATAACCGATATGCAGAACCGATATTTATTTACTGTTATAAAGTCAATTAAAGACTGAGTGAAGTAAGTCCATACTTCTCTTTGGTTTTTCTTCCTTTCAGTCATCTTAAAAAAAAAATGTTTTGAGAATTAACGGTCTTTCATGTTAAATTTAATCTTCATATTATAACAATAAAAAACATTTTATTTATAAAAAGCATCAGCAGCAACACTAATATTAACAATAAGCAAAATAAATGTAGAATGTCTAAAGTTTTCAAATGGAGAAAATAAAGGACAGGAGTCATACCAACTTTATAAGCTGTTTATAAGCTGTTTAATAGGCTAAAGTGTGAAGAATAATTCACTGGATAATGTTAATTCACTGAATAATATTCTCTGGAATATTGGAATATAACAAAACATTGTATTTTATTGCATTTCTCAACTGGCATGTTATATCAGAATTATTAATAATGTTTTTGTCGTTCTAAAATCTAGATTATGAAATGCCTGCTGACAGCACGGTTAATGCATTTACACGGAACTATAGGCTACTCAAACTGCGATGGATCGCGGAGATAATAAATAATTAATTTCCATAGAGTTGTATTTATTTAATGTTTATTAGCAAAATAATGGTTATATAGTAAATGTTAATATAATTTAGGGTGTTTTAAACAAGTGAATCTTCTTAAAAGTTACATGCGGTGGCCGCGCTGGAGCATTTAGCATCAACCAGCTGAGTGCACAGCAATATGAAAACGGCTTCATGAGACTAATGATGAGCATATACAACAGAGAGAGAATTAAATTCAGTGCTTTTATTTCCAACATGCGCTCTTTCATGGCTGCATATTATTTAATTCAGGCAAAGTTATGTCTTTATTGGGACAGACGGACAGATTATCTTATGTGACTCTGTGAGTTCGTCTCTATTTCTTAGAGACAAGCTGCATAAACTAGGCCTACATATCAGGTATTTATGTAAAACATGTAATTTGTGCATTCATGGCTGTAATGTTAAATAAAGTTTACTAACTACAGCAAATCAAGTACCTGTGCACGCTGTTGTTGTCTCGTCTCCCCTCAGACGCGCTGCAATGGCTATCCTGCGTGCAATTCTGAAAACAACCACAAGATGGCGCTGTTTATCGGTGAATCCGATATTACAAAACCGATATCCAATTAAGGAAAAATGCTTAAATATCGGGTAAAATATTGGTAAATCGATATATCGCTCGATCTCTAAATGTTAGTGACCAAATTGTTTTGGTAGCCATTGACTTCTGTTGTCTTTTTGTCAGAAGACTTGTTATGCTCGTTTGCTGCTTTTTTTGTCATTTTTGAGCTTAACCGCTGTGGTCCCTATGAACCGTTGTTGTGTGGAAATGATCTGCGATTCTGTATGAACTATTTCTTTCATCGTCATCTACTAATAATTATGACTCCTCCTCCTTTTTGAGTGCCTTTAGAATATTTAGCTGCCTGCATAGAACAAATAACTGGACTATTCCTTGTCATTTTTGCCTGCTCTGTTGCATTCTGTAAGTTCTTGTTCTTTCTGTAACATCCTAAAAACCATTGAACCTTGATGTTTTGTCCTCATTACCATATAGGCCCTCTTCCCTTTATAGGAAGTGATCATGTGACACAGCACGTGCATGATTGTGATCATTGCCTGACTGCTTTATGAAGCTGAGCTGTTTCCTGAGCTGTCGTAGGTAATGTTTGTCGTGTTCAATATGATGCAGAAATGTCCTCTGGCCAGAGAGTTAAAGAAAATGAATGCTCTGGGCAGCGAAGACGTGAATTGATTTGAAATATTTATAGAAATCAATAAGAACACACTGCAGCGCTTAACTTGTCTTCTTATCTCCCCTGTGTCTGTTCTCTTCCACTAGTTCTTTGCCTCTAAACAACTCTCAGAAACAGCACTGCACCTCATTGGTCATTATATCATTCAAGTGCAAGTTACTAATAATACGGTTTGATTATTGATGGACAGGCCCACACGGCATCGCTGCCCACAGAAACCCGCAGAATTTGAACGCATGTCATTCACAAGGTTACATCATTATGTTTTGGCTAATTTCATTATGCATTCAGCTACCAATAAAAGTACATTCAACTCCGTTTAACACATTTTCCCATGTTGAAATCTGGATTTTCACCCAAAATCAGCACAGAAAATTTTCACATTTTTGTCTAGGTCTTTTTCTTGGATTGTAATGAATCACTATGCTTTTACATGAAGTAAATATAAACTGTTTTGGTGTCTTGCACCGTGTGGAAAATGAAATGGTCACAATGGAGTCTTTTGACTCAGCCTGTTTCCATATTTTTCATAATATCAGCATTTATTCTTTCCCGTCTGCTGCCTGTACCTATGCTGACAGGTCTCCAACCTTGCATTAGTGTGGAAATAAGTCAAATCCTTAATGCCTTGTTTTTCTAGCATTTTTTTCCCTTCTCTCTCACCCTCTTAAGACAGGAAAGGGTTACTTTCCATGTTTCCTGTCCAATTCCCCCAGCTCCAGCTCCTTTCGGATCACTTTCTTCATACTAAACATTCCCAGGCTCCCATAACCTCCTGGCTTCCTTACACTGGCCAAGAGAGATCCCAGGTGAGAGTGTGGGCGAACCTCCTGTTTTTAAGGATAAAAAAAGTTTTGCCTCCTGACAACGGTGGTGGTGAAACGTGGTTTCTTTTTCAGCTTTCCTTGATCGCAGGCATGGGAAAACAGTTATTTGAGAAATCTATACCAGTCATTTGGCTCAGAGTAAGGCAATGCTGATTGGTGGAACTCAAGTTTTAGTGCTCAAGTGAACAATGTTGTCTTCTCATGTACTTCAAGCAATAATTTAGAAGCAGACTATCATGAGGCAGTTCTGCATTTCGTCCACCTCATAGGGAGGAAGAAGAATTTAAAGGCTTGTCACGTTACCATAACGAGAGATGAAAGCCTCTGATACAGCAGAGGTGGCCTGTGATCAATCTTAGTGATAAAGATGGTTTAGCGCAACATAGTCACATGACACTTGATGCATCCTGTTGAAGATTCACTTTGAACGTTTAGAGGAGAAAAAAGAAATAAGACATATCTGCAAGTTCATATTTATTTCTTATATTACTCGCTCTTTCCCAACAGTAAAATCCTTGTAGGATCAGAAAATAATCTTATCAGCATGTTTTAACTGCACACTTCCAATAAAAGACACATAGTATGGTTCGTGTTTTATAATCGTGATGTTCATCTCTCCTCTTTGTCCAGTTCACTATCTTTTCCCACGGTTTCTCTTCCAACTCTTTTTCTCTCTGAGCACCTGACAGATGGATGGGGAGAGAGAGGTGGAGAGAGGGAGAGAGCTTTGGATGTGCGGTCACCCCCGCTTTGACCAACAAACGCCAGTCTTTGTAAATGGAAACACGGGGCCGAACGGAACAAACAGCAATGTTATTTGGGCCTGACCCAGTGATGGACCTGCTGAGACAGTCTAAATATAGTCCCGTGGTGTACTGACTAATTGCCCCGTGAGCAGTAATCATTCCCAGCCTCTGAAACCTCTTAAACTGCAAAGAGAGTCAAGTCACTGCTGCCCCCCTGCTGTGCCGGAGCCAAATACCAGAACGAGCAGAACTGAGCGAGCAGATCCGTACAGAGATGAAACCGGAAGCTTCTCTATGTTTTCAGGTGCCTGCGTGCACAGGTGGAGTTCATCTCAACAGGATATGATCAGGATTGTGTATTTTTCTAATGTTGCATTGCATTTGAACTTTAGTGAATACCCTTGCGTAATAAATAAAACCGAACAACATTTTAAAGAGCATTTTGGCCAAGGCAATCCTTTTTGGACCTTTTAGTCTCTCCCTAATATTATTGGTGATGGGAAACATAAGAACTTTATTGGTTCTGATTCGTTAAAGACTATGTTAACACCTCTTTTAATATTTCTTTGATAAATTCTTTTTAGGAAGAACCACTTTTTTGGCAAAAATCTAATAGTTTTTTAGTATTAGTTCATAATATACTATAGTAAAATTATATTATTGTTTATAATTATACATTATAAACAAAACAAATACTAACCCATTTTTGGGGAGGATAAATAATAGTATCCTTTGTAGTAAAGTGTATATGTAGTAAAGTGTGTTAGGGTGGCACTTTTTAAATCTGCTCTCACCCACCCAGAAATGTAAACGGAGCTAATTTCGCTGAGATTGGACTACGTTTGGTGTGTGCTCAACAAAGTTTAAATTCTGTCTTGATGACCATAACAGCATGTAATTAATAATTATACAAAACCATTAGTTCACTGTGAATTAGGTTAAAAAACGAGAACACAGAACAGTGATGTTAGTCTTAAAATGTGACCCTGAACCAAAAAAACGGGGTCATAAGGGTCAATTTTTGGAAATTGAGATTTATACATCATCTGAAAGCTGAATGGTTTGATGTATGGTTTGTTAGGATAGGACAATATTTGGCCGAGATACAACTATTTGAAAATCTGGAATCTGAGGGTGCAAAAAAAATCGAAATATTGAGAAAATCGTTAAAGTTAAATTACAACGCTGCAGATGATAACCGATTTTTGAAAAATTGTGATCTGATCTAGATCATGATAACAATTCGACATGTGCTTCAGCCGTAGAAACTGGAAACAGATTTTAGTGCTTTCTGACAATGCATAATGAACTGCGTTTGTTCTTCCACCTTTGAGAGGAGTCCGTTGTATTCTTGGATGCACCTCTTTCTTGCATTGTTTGCCCAGGTACCAGGATCTTCATTTAGGAAGAATAACAAAAAAGTTGTGAGTGTTCTGCCATTGTCGTGACATGTTGCCAAGTATAGTAACCCATACTCAGTTATGCATACTTCTGCTCTGCATAAAAGCTAAAAAGATACATTCTTTGAGCATACCCTAAATGACAAATTATCTGGATGGTATTTTGCATACATTACATACTTTTAGTGGAGACGAGGGGGTGAGAGGTTAACATTTCCAATAAAAAAATGTATTGTTTACCCTTCACCCTAATGTTTATATTTATTTCTTTACTTTATTATATCATTCTTTATATGAGAACGAGTTCTTGGTTTCCCAACCTTATAGATTGTTGCGTAAATCAGTAGCACATTGTAAAAAGATTTCCCAGACTGCCAGCGGTAAAGTGCCGTGGCTGTCTTGCTCTTTGTGCAATCAGAAGAAAGCACTCCTGCGAGATGAGATGCTATGAGATGACATACAATGCATGCTACCTGCTTCCGAGCAGAGCTACACAAACCTGTGACCAAAGCTTAACCTGCGGTCTCACATAGGAAGTGGCCGCCACCCACCGGATATCCTCCTAACTCCCACGGCTAAATAAAGCCATAGCACAGAGCAGCTGATAGTGAGAGATGTTCGCCCTCTGCTGCTTCAGCATGTGTGATTATGACACTGCTGCTTGTTCGGAGCGCAACACAAAGACTGAGTCTCTTCCTCTCTCATTCACGCTTGCATTCTGCATTGTAGTTGGAAACTTCCTGTCCTTTTACATAGTACTGAGTAAGAGCATGCCCTCTTTAGAGTCGATGCTGGTTTTGTGATAAACACAAAAGCAGCCACAGGATTAAGTCATGACAGTTTCCTTCCTAATGCTCATTTTAAATTTAGACGTTATGTTCTTAAAAGGACACGAATGAGGTCTATCTTGAGAACATCTGTGAATTTTACCTCTCTAGATAGCAGGCTGAGCTTATAGGGTCTCTTAACTCACCTCACAAAGCTTGACTATATTTAGCCTTACCCAGAATTGTTTTCCTAAACTACTCAAGGCTTTAAAAAATACAGCCAAATTAAAACTAAATTATGATGCATAGTTTAGGAAAAGCAAAGTCTACTACAACAAATAATAATTAAGTCAAATTGGCTTCACACTCACTGACTCTTTCATACCTGCTCTGGCTGCTTTCAACACATTCAGGAAGTTGCAGTAAATCACCATGACAAAACAAGGAAGCATGTACGAAAGCGGAAGACATGAGTCAGCATTAGTCTTTAGACTGCTGTGTCCCACCAGCTCTTTTACAGAGGATGTGATTATCATTACATGGAGCTTTCGGTTTCTCATTCACACAAGGACAAATGCTGTTTTTTGTTGATCTGCTCATTGGTCAACCGGCTACGAGCTAGCTACAGTGAGGAAAATAAGTATTTGAACACCCTGCTATTTTGCAAGTTCTCCCACTTAGAAATCATGGAGGGGTCTGAAATTGTCATCGTAGGTGCATGTCCACTGTGAGAGACATAATCTTAAAAAAAAATCCAGAAATCACAATGTATGATTTTTTTAACTATTTATTTGTATGATACAGCTGCAAATAAGTATTTGAACACCTGTCTATCAGCGAGAATTCTGACGCTCAAAGACCTGTTAGTCTGCCTTTAAAATGTCCACCTCCACTCCATTTATTATCCTAAATTAGATGCACCTGTTTGAGGTCGTTAGCTGCATAAAGACACCTGTCCACCCCATACAATCAGTAAGAATCCAACTACTAACATGGCCAAGACCAAAGAGCTGTCCAAAGACACTAGAGACAAAATTGTACACCTCCACAAGGCTGGAAAGGGCTACGGGAAATTGCCAAGCAGCTTGGTGAAAAAGGTCCACTGTTGGAGCAATCATTAGAAAATGGAAGAAGCTAAACATGACTGTCAATCTCCTCGGACTGGGGCTCCATGCAAGATCTCACCTCGTGGGGTCTCAATGATCCTAAGAAAGGTGAGAAATCAGCCCAGAACTACACGGGAGGAGCTGGTCAATGACCTGAAAAGAGCTGGGACCACCGCTTCCAAGGTTACTGTTGGTAATACACTAAGACGTCATGGTTTGAAATCATGCATGGCACGGAAGGTTCCCCTGCTTAAACCAGCACATGTCCAGGCCCGACTTAAGTTTGCCAATGACCATTTGGATGATCCAGAGGAGTCATGGGAGAAAGTCATGTGGTCAGATGAGACCAAAATAGAACTTTTGGTCATAATTCCACTAAACGTGTTTGGAGGAAGAAGAATGATGAGTACCATCCCAAGAACACCATCCCTACTGTGAAGCATGGGGTGGTAGCATCATGCTTTGGGGGTGTTTTTCTGCACATGGGACAGGGCGACTGCACTGTATTAAGGAGAGGATGACCGGGGCCATGTATTGCGAGATTTTGGGGAACAACCTCCTTCCCTCAGTTAGAGCATTGAAGATGGGTCGAGGCTGGGTCTTCCAACATGACAATGACCAAGCACACAGCCAGGATAACCAAGGAGTGGCTCTGTAAGAAGCATATCAAGGTTCTGGCGTGGCCTAGCCAGTCTCCAGACCTAAACCCAATAGAGAATCTTTGAGGGAGCTCAAACTCCGTGTTTCTCAGCGACAGGCCAGAAACCTGACTGATCTAGAGAAGATCTGTGTGGAGGAGGGCCAAAATCCCTCCTGCAGTGTGTGCAAACCTGGTGAAAACTACAGGAAACGCTTTGACCTCTGTAATTGCAAACAAAGGCTACTGTACCAAATATTAACATTGATTTTCTCAGGTGTTCAAATACTTATTTGCAGCTGTATCATACAAATAAATAGTTAAAAAATCATACACTGTGATTTCTGGATTTTTTTTTTTTAGATTATGTCTCTCACAGTGGACATGCACCTACGATGACAATTTCAGACCCCTCCATGATTTCTAAGTGGGAGAACTTGCAAAATAGCAGGGTGTTCAAATACTTATTTTCCTCACTGTAATAACAATATAGGCCTATAGAGACCTTTAGTTGAAACTTTTGTTGTTTACACATTTAGGCCTACGTAGTTGTTTACTGTGCCTGGGTCACATTAATATAGAATTGAGTTTAGGGCTGTGCAATTAATCGTATTCGACTATCATGCGCATCTCGTCAGTAAAGCCGGTTTCATGATTAGTAGTAAATCGCCATCACCTGCTTTCAGATGAAGCGGCAGTTAATACACAGAGCCGCAGTTCACTGACAAGCTACGCTAAACCGCGTTCATAATCGAAGGCGAGTCGTCTTCGATTATGAACGCGATATTGCCTAGCTTTCAATTGTGCCTGGATTGGAGTTTTATTTTTACATTCTGCAGCTTTTTATCTGCACTGAGAATTATCTGTAATGATGTGGCTGCTCTGGGGACAATCAATTTACTACGCTTAGTATGTGATGTGTCTCGGCTTTACAGTGAGGTCACCTGTGGCTTTTACTAATGGTGAATTCCCTTAACATCGTTTCCCCTGCTGTTTTCTATGCATTTGAGTTTACGAAGAGTGATCCTTAAGGATATTGCTTGAATTAAATGCTTAGAATACTAAATAAATAAACTGTGTTAAGGTAAAATTACAGATTTTCCTTTTTGGCACAAGGCAGGCATCAGTAGAGATGCTTGGGCAGGCGGATAAGTGGGTGTGTTGTTGGCAAAGGGTGGGGGTGGGTGTAATGATATTAGTAGTGATTGGCTAATTTATGAGGCTGTTTAGTTATTCATGTTGAGTGTCGGTCATCCATCATGGCGGTGCTGAAGGAAGTCAACCTGCACCGTTTAACTGCCAGAGGAGCACTGAGACGCACGTCATGCTGTGGAAACTACCGCTGCTCAGTAACTAGATAGGCAGAACATGACATAGTTTCATAGTTGCAGTCATATGAGGGGGTTTGCCCAGGAACTGTAGTTTGACAAACAAACAAAATTATACTGAAAAACCCCCAGTGTCATGAGAATGCTGCATAGCAGAGCTCCATCAACAGGAACTCCAGCAGAGAGTTAAAGCACACAAGAGACAGCAGCACTTATTTTTTATCCTGCTCTCGCTCATGTTTTTCACACACTCACACTCCATTTTTCTCATTCTTCTGGTGCATGTGTTTTTGTTAACATTTTGTGTTGTTAGCAGGAGAGTATCTGCAGTTTGGCCATTAAAATGTTCTTGAAACATCAGACAAGCCGTTCACTGATTGTGTGTGATGCATATTTCACACGAAATAGCCAGATCTGGCTGAAATCTCCAGGTCCAATCTATTTGGCTGACTTCTACACTTTACTGGAGCCCCATCTGGAAACAAAGACGTGTTAACAAGTTCTCATGGTGCTGCATTGAGAACTTCTGTGGAACAACTACCCTAGTTTTTCCTCAGAGTTCAGATATGTCTGGAACAACAAAATTGGATGGAGAAGATTATGAGAGTTACTCATACCTGCGTGTGGTCTTTATACCTTGTTCTATGACACAATCCCTCGAGAAATTCAGTACTCTGCTCTATATTTTTATGGCAGTGGGTTCTGGTTCACATACGCGTGGCTCTTATTTTAATCAGATGCATTTGGAAAAAGACAGACTCTTTTAAATATTAATTTTCTGGACTTTGCCGAGGAGTTTCTGCATAACACTTTAAGCCGTTATATTATCTTGAAAACTTTTCAAAGCGTTGGATTATTTTCAACATTGATGAAGTTGTAACCTAGTTTCTATCACCGAAATGGTGTTCCATCAGCTCTGGGGTTTTCTATGTGAGCCAGAGGACATATTATCTCTCGTTCACATCCCCCCTTTTCTTTCTCTCTCTTACCTCACATTCTGTGATTTGTTGGAGGGCTTAATCCAGGTTCTTAAATGAAACCTTGAGGGTCTCTATGGGATCAATTTGAAGGGATTTCTCCTCCCTGTTCTCCTCTGTTGTTCCTCTTTCTTCCTTGATTTCCCCTATCCTGTCTTCATTTTCCCTGTTGGCTGAAGGCAGCGTGTTTAGAGCCAGATGTATTCGGGTGTCAGTTTGATCTTTTGGCGAAATGCTCTCTGGTGGTTGGCCGATCACTCTTGGCTTTAATCGGGCAATCAGTTGGGGGTCTCTGTTCGCAGGTCCAGTCTGCCACTTCCTGGCAGCAGGTAAATGTCTCTGTAGGTGAAAAAAAATATGATCAAGATAGCCTCGAAAACTGGATTTAAGGTTTTCATGTCAACTCCCTGAGGGATGTGATGTTTGATTTTGTACTCCGTTAGACCTTGTCTTGCACTAAAAAGGAAATAATTTTTTTCCTTTTAATGTGGTGCTTGAGAACAAGTGAGAAGGAGAGACGGACAGGAGGATAATAGACGTCTCCGTAGGCTACTTTCACTTAAACAGGCAGCGCTTGCTGAAGGGAACCCGCGGGCTTGAATCTATTATTCACATACAGCGCTGCAGATCCTCTCTTTCAAACACATGCACACACTCACACAAAAGCGAGGAAATGAAAGCTGTCGGCTGTTAGCGCTCGCAGAGCAAATGGACAGAGCGAAGGCCTTTTGTCAAGACATGAATCTCCTGTGACTCTACAAAGACCTACTAGTAGAGACATTGTGTGAGAAACAAGGACAGATACAGTATCTGTATTGAGTGAATATGCTCAATGGGTAGTGTTGACTCTTGAACCGATAATGGTCTTGCTGAGTCCTGGGACTCGGTTTTTCAGCTGAGGTTTTTTTTTGAATTGGCATCACTACTTTGACATCAAGAACCTGGATCTAAATCAGTATTCAGTGTAGGGTTGTTCCGATTCCAATACTAGTATCGGAAATTCCACCGATACCACAAAAAATTCAGCCATCGGTATCGGCGAGTACTTGAACCCATGTACCGATCCGATACCATTTTCTTAGACAAGACCTATAGTTATGCCCTCTAGCTTAGCTTAACATTGCAAATCGGAAATCAATTCTTCTTTGCTGCTCAGAATGCAAACACAGGAAGTTGTGCTGTGTTGCCACAAGCAACCACTATTTAGAGCAGCGAAGAAGAAATACAAACATGCTAGCACATTGCCAGTAAATCTTCACTCTGGGTGACTAAATGATGTCTAATATTAGCCACTGGCTAATAAATGCTCAGATTTTACTCGCCAGTGTGTGAGTTGGAGGCTATGTATAAGTTTAGCACAGATATATTTTCACTCGCTGAACACTCTGACTGAGCACTTCAGAGTTTCACTCTCCGTCAGGCGATCTGTGCTATTTTTCAGTTCATCTCAATGGATGCGCAGCGCATCTGTATTTGACGTGCCGTGAACTCTAGTGTGAAGGTGCACTACTTGCCATCGCTTTGCTTTTTTCTCACACGCAAAGAGACAGAGAGAGAGAGCAAGAGAGTCTTACGTACCATACAGAATTGACGTGTATATATGTACCACAAAACCAGTCTTGAGTGTCAATTTTTGTAATTTTATATATATATACATGGTGAAGCACACCATAAAATAATTGTATTGATTCATACAGGGCTAGTAGTGCATACAGATATGTAACCAGATCCACACCCAGGTATCGGATCAGTACTCGGTATCGGCCGATACCCTGAGCCTAGGTATCGGAATCAGTAATCGTGAAGGGAAAAAGGGTATCGGAACATCTCCTAATTCAGTGGGACGTTTTATCTACTTTTTATGCTCTTACCACTTGTGGCCATTTGAACTACTTTAAAACAGCTATTTTTATTGCATATAAATAGAAATATATATTTCAATTTATAAATATTTATTTTATTTTAAGAACTATGGGGTTGATTGGCATTCAGAGGAGAAGACAAAGTGCCACACTATAGTCAGTATTAATATGATGGGGTGAAACAGATCCTTCGCCTCTGGCAAATGATCTTCAGATTCATTTTCAGAAGTGACTCACTCTTGCTTAAAAACACAAGAACAGATTTAGCTCAACAAGTTCAGGCAGAGTTCTGATGGAAATGCTAAATATAAAATGGTTGGTTTGAAATAACATCAAAACTCGTGTCTATCCAGCCTAGGGCCAGTCCTAACTTTCTTTCGTCACTTTATTCTTCAGTCCTAATTTTCTGCCATTTTAACTTTATTCGTAAAGTCAACATGAAATGAAAGCATTCTTAATGCACTCTTCTTGTGAAATATTCATTGGTACAGTTAAAGTTATTTTGGACCCACTTTATATCAACTGTCTTTAACTGCTATTTAAATTAATAATTTAATACAATGTGTACATGTTTTTACATTGTACTTATATTTGAAAATACTGTCCAGTAATTGCATCTGTATAATCATTTCTACTTAATAATCTATAATTACACTATTGACCCTACTACTACCTTTAAAGGGAGAGTTCACCCAAAAATGAAAATTCTGTCATTAATTACTCTACTCTGAGATTTATTTTCAGAACACGAATTTAGATTTTTTTTGATGAAATCCGAGAGCTTTCTGGCTCTCTATAGACAGCAACACAACTGAAACGTTTTATGGCCTAGAAATGTCGTAAGGACATCATTAAAGTAGCCCATGTGTAGCCCAGTGTTTCCACCTTCATTTTCTAACGCTACGAGAATACTTTTTGTGCTCAAAGAAAACAAAAATAATGACTTTATTCAACAATTTCTTCTCACCACCAAACCTACCCCTAACCTTACCCTATCCAGCTCAATCGCAGCAGAAGTGTTTTGAAATTCAACTTGAATACAAGAGGTACATTGTACCTAACAATTCATGACTTTATTATTAAGTATTTAAATACACCTAATATAAAGTGCGACCATTATTTTATTAAAATCATTTGTCTTTTAATAAAAAATATTATAAGTGAATTTATTTTAATTTTTTTATTAAAAAAAAAAATTCCACTTTGAAATAAGTTACATTATGAAAGTAATGACCCACTATGACCCAAATCAGAATTGTTTCCGAACAGGTTTCCTAAACATCCTGTCGCTCTTTATTACCATTGTTTGACAAACCATATACACTCTTTGGGACGTCAACCTATGACTGATTTTTGAGCATTTTATAGTATTTAAATATTTTAGGCAAGTATTTTAAACAATATAAACTACACACTTCACCTTCAAAAATGGCCCCATCTGTAAAAGACTGGGGCCAAATGATAAGATAATTTGACCCTAAAAACATTCATATTTTAGTACCATGCTTTTGTAAAAGGCTTTTCATTAGACATCACTGGAGCAGGGCCTCTTCCCTTTGGTCACATGGCTGGTAATAATGACATCATTGAAGCTCACCAACCGAAGTTTAATACCAGAGTCCAGGGCTGAAAGCTATAATTTTGCTTCTCGTCTTTTTGACATGCAGTCAGTCCGGTCTAATTTAGGCCTGGGTACAGCTGTGCTATTCTAACCATACCCTGTTAAATCTGTTTGTGTCTGTTGCTAAACTAGTGTTTTTAAACGACAACAAAAACACCTGCTGCTGTTTTATTCAGTGATGTGCTGACAGCCTTTAGTGGCTCCATTACAGTTAAAGACTATGAAAAGGCTGCAACATTTTACTGTAATTATCTGTTGAAAGACTAAATGGTTTTTTGTCATGTAATGTTAAATGTTATTGTATTTCACTGTATATTTGAGGATTTTTGTCTCAAGTTTTCAGTATAACAAATGCAGAACTTTGTATATAAAGACATTTTACTCAAGTCAGGCCGAGTGTTGAGTGCTGACATCATCAGAATTGGACGAGAGAGTGCCTTTAGTCACATTTAAGGGTTGGACAAAAAAAAGTCTTTATCATGGAGGCTGGAGTCACACTAAGCAGTGATGCAGTATGAAGTCGCGCACAGCACACTGTTCAGCATATGTGCAATTACAAACTCCAGGTCACAGCAGAGGACTGCTTATAAAGTGTGTGTGTCTGAGATAATCATGTGTTCACTGAAAACCATTTCAGTGGACAAACACAAATACACACACGCACACACTTGGCTGTCTGCTGGTATTTTATCGGGGGCTCTATCGGGGTAAACACTGTGCAATGTTTGGAGTGGAAAGCTTTAATCAAAGAGTAATTGTTTACATTTGGAGGTGGCTTGGCCTTTTGCCGTTGGGCATTCATGCATGAGAGGGGATAGAGTTGAAACACTAGACCCAAAAATTAAAATCCTGTCATTATATACTGACCCTTATGTTCTTCTGTACGGGTGTGTAGATGATGACAGAGTTTTCAGTTTTAAGGAAAAACCGCTAAGCATTAGACCATTTGTGCTCTGAATGAGTGTCAGGCTTGCATTTTGATTGTAGGATTGACAGTGGAGATCAGTGGTGAGAGTGTTAAACCGTGGTGAAATGCTGTTCAAGTCAAAAAAATTCCAGGCAACAGTTAGTTACTTTAAGGTAAAGGCAAAGCTTTCATTGATGCTGATAATGCTGGAGTTTTTAGAGAATTTAGTGCTTAAATCCTGTCACATACTTCAGATTTTAAATGCAGTTTGCACACTTTCATTGTCGCTGGGTGGGCAAAAGTGTTTTCGGGTGACACCATATGTATTATTTCAGCATTCAGAAAAAAATAAAATGAGCACATGAATTATTGACATACAAAAAGTTTGGGGTCAGAAAGATTTTAAGAAATTAATACTTTTGTTCTGCAAGGGTGCATTGTATTGATCAAAAATGACAGTGTATATATATATACAATAAATAGTTTGAACTTTGACAATAAACCGTTTTGAGCTTCTTATTCATCAAGGAATCCTGAAAAAAGAAGAAGAACTGAAGATTAAATTAATGGCTGCTGAAAATTCAGCTTTGCCATCACAGGAATAAATTACATTTTAGTATGTAATTTTAAATGGTAAACATTTTAAATATTTTAAAAAGTATTTTAAATTGTAATAATATTTTACAATATTAGCTGTTTTACTGTATTTTTTATCAAATAATTGCAGCCTCCAGCCTTGGAGCATAAGGAACTTCTTTCAAAAACTTGCTGATCCCAAACATTTAAATGATGACTTTGACACTCTTGTCATTTGTCATTTTTACAGAGATACCCCAAATGCAGCAGACCTCTAATGTTTTGGAAAGGATTGAGCAGACTTCGCCTGCTGGACAATAAAACAGGCGAGAAAGTATCATAGACTTACATTTCTCTGTACATGACAAGCACAGATTGAAAAAAAAAAAAGGGAAAAAAAGTATATGTTTTCATAAATTCTTGTTATGGAAGCGCCGTATGTGAAATCTCTTTGCAGAGTTCTTGTTTTTGTGTTATTTATGGCAGCTGCCAACACCGCACAATAAATATTTGGCCTCATCTCAGTTGGCTCATGAAGTTCAGGTTAAGCTCTTTTTAAACGCTCTTATTATCACTTAGATGAATGATCAATGCAAGCCAAATTTAACATGATTAATGAATTTGCTCCGTCACACCAACATCGTACTCTCATTATGCTCATTATACTAATCATTACAAAAACACAGGATGTCCCACTTTCCAGAACTCCCCAAATAAAAGCCCTAAAGTTGACTCATTTTATTTTAATACCATGTATTTGAGTCTCTTATACATTATTCAGAGACATAGAGAGCCACTTTGTGAAGCATTATGAATAATCAATAAGCAAACTTCAGTAATACATCTTATAAAGAGATCATTTCTCCCTTGACTGTAGAGCAGATTGTAGTCATACAGACGGTAAAGCGCGATTTCATACGGACCTCCCGGTGAGGTCAACGGTGTCTTGGGGCTAAACATTATTGACTGAGTGCTTCAACATCTGCTTGTGTCCTTGTGTGGTGCTGACTCCATTTGACCTCTACACACACACACATCCAAGGTGAGAGTTGTAAGCTTTGTGTTTTACCCTGATGGGACTCCGGGGCCTTCGTCTATCACACTGTTACACCCAGAACATCCATAATTTACAGCTGAAGATTCAAAGTGAAAGCGTGTTTATAGTGGAGGCTTGTTTCATGTGTGTTGGTGGACTTTTCAGCATCTGCATTGGTGTGCGAGAGCATGTTTGTGCACTTCTGTGCACTAGCAATCCCTGTTTCGAAACAAAGAAGGTGTTGGACCTGATTATCTCTGCTGCTCACAAATGCTGAAGACGTAGGTTTTTCTGAGTTAGCGTATAAGTCAATGAACTTTTCTCTCTTTCCACATCTCGTTTTTTCCCTGTTTCACAAGGGAGTTTCTAACAAGGGCACTCAGTGTGGATCAAGAATGTAAAGTGAATAATTTACTTGGACGTTCTTATTATTTATTTAGTCTTTTCTGTGTGCTGGACAGATTATGTGGTTTAAGGGTCCTTTGAGGGGGTATTTACACTTGGTCATTTTTCATAGTTACAGGATCATGATGAAAAGACCAAGTATAAATGCATCTGGTTGTTCAGGCCACACGTATAACGTTTAATCTTCCTAAAATAAACTGCGACAGCATAAGGAAGTGCAGGAGCCTTGCAGTCATCGATATGAAACCTAGAAAGAGTGGCCACAAATCTCAAACACGAAGGTGGAAAATTTCACTGGCTGGCATTAGCATCAAAGTGAACTTTGTTTGCATATAGCATGGGAGTAGATCAGATTTATATCTGATGTGTGGAGACGCATTTATGTTGCCAAATATAAATGGATTGTGCGTACCCAATCAGACAGCGACGCGAGCGATTCAAATGCATGAAGTGACTAAGTGTAAATGGGTGTATAAATGTTTGTTCTGTGGTTGTTTTAGGTGAGTGGAGGGCTGTGGAAGGAGAAGAGGAGGAAGAAGAGGATTGTGGGCCATCTTGGGACAGAGACACTGAAGATTCTTTGGGTATTTACTGCACGCCATACAGAAGACAAGTGTTCATTACTCACAATGAAATCAAAATTTACAATTCTTATTTTTTTAATGGAGTTTCGCAGTGTTTATTATGAATAATTTATCATTATTTTATTCATCTCTTCTCTTCCTTGTTGACATGCACATTGGCACGAGGGCTGGGCCATAAACCTGTCAATCACATGAAATTGCAGCAATTAGCAAACAACAACAATCCAATTATTTAATCCAATGATTTAATATCCTGATGGACAAAATCAAGTGCTGGTCAATAATTTCTTTCACTTGTATATGCATCACAATAGAGAAGAAATATGATTGCAATTCACATTTCATACTGAATGCGGTCATATTTTAGAAAATTTCACCCGTGAAACCCAGTCATTTCATATGCAATCTGCATGAACTGGAATTTCACATGAGGGGAAAAAAATTTCCCTTGCAGATATCGTCACAGGTTTAAGTTGGTCACACAGATTCCTCTTTAAAATTTTCACTGAAGTGACTGCACCTGTGTGAGTGTGAGTCCTCATTGTCCATAGCACTGGAAAAACTCACTCAGTCAAAATGAAACCATTGCAATTGTTGGTCTTTGGCTGCCAACTTGGTTTTATATCCCATTGTATAAAACAATCACTTGACCTTGTTTCCTAGAGCATTCTTATTCTCCTGTGGCACAGTGACACACTTGATCTTTATTTAAACTGATATGGTTGAGGTCAGATTTGCTAGCACTGCTGTTACCACAGTCCTGCACTGCAGCCCACTGCAATAATGCTAAGCTATTATTGATAAGTCATGGTTCTTCATTACCAGTCCTTATGCAGTCTCAATGGGGAGCTGTTCTAGTCATTACTAACATACAGTCTTCTTTGTGCATCATTGATGCTTGTCAGTCACTTTAGGGGCAACCGCTAGCTAGAGCACAGCAGCATAGTGGAATGTTTTACATTTAGGTCTAGTCATGTATTTTGAGTGCTGTACATAGTCAACAATATTAATTGCTGGATCCAGCTGTACATTTCCTGTATTTACAGCCAACAAGAGACCAAGGCCTTGACAAATCCCCACTGAAGTCTCTCAAGAGATCCGAGAACTCCCTGTGCTACCTCGTTCTAAAACAGACAGCTGTTTCAGTCAAATTTTAAAAACAAAATACGGAAAAGTCCATCTTTTCAACAAATTTTTTTTTAAATGCACATATTAAAGTATAATTTAGAACTCATGCTCTCTTTCAAAGCTTTCCATCTTTTGTACCTCATCAGGAATTGTGGCAGCTGTCAAACAGACTTCACCATCAAACCTTGTGTTTATGTAGTTACACCACTTTCTCAGGCAAAGCTGTTGGGTTATGGGATTTTGAATGTTCTTTCTTTTGTTATGATTAATTGAATCTGGCTTTAGTGACATCTTGTATGTGGAGTAGTTCTGACCTGATTAGTTCCGTTGTAACTGCGTAACTCTTTATTTAGTGAATGTTTAGGTATGATAAATGCCCTCAATCAATAAATAACTCTCCAGACCCCAGTGTGCGGTTTTGACTCGCCTCATAAATACCTCCTCTAATGAGAGAAGGAGAGAAATTTCTCATTAACAGACTGAAGGTTGAGCCTGCTTAATTTAACAGCTTTAGCGTTGGTTACCGTGATAATTACAGCCCCGCTTCTCTTTGATCTTGCCAGACAATGTTTCCCAGATTCTCCAACTCATCAGAGAAACAGCTGCTATATCAGAGAGACCCTCTCTATGGCAGGGAAATGAGAGACAGCTCCTCCATCACATGACACGCGCTCTGAAGTCTGGATTTACAACTGGTGCCTTTGTTGAACACAATGTGGCTGATTCCTGGGAGATTTCAGAGGGACCTGGGGTAAAACAGCATGCCGAAGCTTAAAGGGATAGTTCACCAAAAATGGAAATTCTGTGACCATTTACTCACCAGATTGTTCATGCTGCTCTTTTACTATGTAAGTGAATGTTGACAAAGGGCTGTCAAGCTCCAGAAATTACAAAGCCTTACAAAAGTAGCTCTTATATGGCTTGTGTACTATATTCCACTTCCAATTTTTAGTCCGTTCTTCACACAAAGCTTGTATGAGTCACATTTTTATTGGTACTCTGCCAGTCCCTTATCTTATATTTGGAATCTGCGAACATCCTGCCTAACATCTCCTTTTGTGTTCCACAGAAGTCATATGGGATTGGAATGACATAAGTAAAAGGTGACTGAATTTTCATTTTTAGCTGATCCATCCCTTTAACCCCAAGAGCAGAAAGTGAGAATACACTTGTGTCTGTTGATTTAAACGCAGTGTTGGTCACTGATCACACAACGAACCATGTTTATGTGCAAACAGGCTTTCTTCTTGGTTCTACCCTATATCCAGACAACCGTTCCTCTTATTACTTCTTTAAAGCTACCTGAGTTCACTCTTAAATCCCTTGGGTCTCCAAACCTGAACAAGTACTGAGGCAGGGGTATCTGCATAAGCTTTGATGCTCAGTTTCATATTCTCTAACATTAAAAATGTGCATATTATAACAGGCTTCTTTTCCCTGGCCTCTCGGTTCTGATAATATACACAGATTTGAAGACCGAGATCTTTAGCCACACCTTCCATCACTGAGGAAAACTTGATGCAGGTCTTTGTCTTTCTGCCTGTGTTCCTGTAAAGTTGGCCTTCCTTGCTTTGTTTTCCTCTCTTTTGTTCTTTGTTAGTACCGTTTTAGCTGTTTTGCCTAAGCCGCAGGTACTGAGTGAGATAAGGCCCGTTCACGCCAAGCATGATAACTGTAACTGAAAATTTTATAATCCAACCAATCAGAATCTAGTCCACTTTAAAGAGCTTGAGCATGTAAAGTGGAAAATGTGTGCTTAAAATAAATAGAATGTTATATATTTTAGTTGTCCTTCTTGATGGGCAACTGATGAAATAAATGTTGGATTGTCAACAGAATCAATAATTCAATGTCAGTAATTTGCAGTTAAGATCATAATTTTTTTTTCACAATTTACCTGTCATGTCATTCCAAATCTGTAGGACCATTATTCTAAAGAAAACAATGAACACAGCTGTCAATATAGCCAATGGAGTTCATTGTTGCTCTTTATTGACTTTCACTGTACGAAAACTACATTTTTAATATTTGAAGAAAAAATTCTTCAAAATATCTTTACATTTTTATATGTGTATGTGTATGTATATATGTATATATTAGTGCTGTCAATCGTTTAAAAAATTTAATCGCGTTAATCACAGTCGTGGACTGTGATTAATCATGATTAATCGCAAATTTAAAATACTAGGATTTACCTGTAAATGTGTTGAAATAAAGAAATGCATGAAACTAGTTTAAGGAAACAGAACCTTTCACACTTCCGCCAGGTATGAGACACAATCCTTATTCTTTTATCATTATTCTTTTGTTTTTATTCAGCCATTATCAGCCTTTATACTGGCAATAAAACGTTTACCAAGCCACATTGCTTCAATCCCAGTATACATGTACCCAACTATTATCAAAAGTATTTCTAAATAAATACAACAAAACATTTCTTGCGACCTTACGTGAAGTATTATGACAAAATGCATTATGAAGAAGAATTGGACCTGTTCTGCAGCTGCATTAGAGCTAACATTAGCATCATGCTACATAAGACAGTTTATGAGATTAATAGTACACTTTTACTCAGAACTCACTTCAAACCACCATCGAGTGTTTGTAATAACTTCCTTTTGCGATAACATGTGGAATTTGGTCGTTTACTGTTGTTAAAATATGCTGTTTATAGCCTTTTATATCACCGCACAAATGAGCATTTCAGATGTACACATTAAACTAAAAAAAATCACATACAGACAATATCCTATCGTAATCGTGTGTTTATTATCTTATATAATCTATAGTGGCTGTTGTCATGTTTATTTCTGCTGTGTAAAAGCCATGTAACGTTATGCTCTGCTGAAACTCACGTTGTTTGTAATGTTACCGCCTCTTGTTTCTTAAGTTGCCAGGGATACATTCCAAGTATAATACACATTAGTAAATGGATCTTTTAAATTTTTATTTGTCTATATACACTTTGGGCGGCCGCGGTACTTTAAAAAAGTAGCCCAAAACGGCTTTGTAATTTTTCCCGCGACTGTATTTTCAAAATATCCCACTTGTGCCGTTACCCTGGCAACACTGGTTCGCTGTAACTTACCCTCATCACACAATGATAGATGACCTTCCGTGCTGTGATGACGGGAAGAAGTTGGGGTCAAACCTTATAAAGCGATTAATTTGCGTTAAAAAATATTAATGCGTTAAAATTTGATTAATGTTGACACCTAATATATATATATATATATATATATATATATATATATATATATATATATATATATATATATATATATATATATATATATATATATATATATATATATATATATATATATATATATATATATACAGTGGGTACGGAAAGTATTCAGACCCCCTTAAATTTTTCACTCTTTGTTATATTGCAGCCATTTGCTAAAATCATTTAAGTTCATTTTTTTCCTCATTAATGTACACACAGCACCCCATATTGACAGAAAAACACAGAATTGTTGACATTTTTGCAGATTTATTAAAAAGAAAACTGAAATATCACATGGTCCTAAGTATTCAGACCCTTTGCTGTGACACTCATATATTTAACTCAGGTGCTGTCCATTTCTTCTGATCATCCTTGAGATGGTTCTACACCTTCATTTGAGTCCAGCTGTGTTTGATTATACTGATTGGACTTGATTAGGAAAGCCACACACCTGTCTATATAAGACCTTACAGCTCACAGTGCATGTCAGAGCAAATGAGAATCATGAGGTCAAAGGAACTGCCTGAAGAGCTCAGAGACAGAATTGTGGCAAGGCACAGATCTGGCCAAGGTTACAAAAAAATTTCTGCTGCACTTAAGGTTCCTAAGAGCACAGTGGCCTCCATAATCCTTAAATGGAAGACGTTTGGGACGACCACAGCCCTTTGTAGAGCTGGCTGTCCGGCCAAACTGAGCTATCGGGGGAGAAGAGCCTTGGTGAGAGAGGTAAAGAAGAACCCAAAGATCACTGTGGCTGAGTTCCAGAGATGCAGTCGGGAGATGGGAGAAAGTTGTAGAAAGTCAACCAACACTGCAGCCCTCCACCAGTCGGGGCTTTATGGCAGAGTGGCCCGACGGAAGCCTCTCCTCAGTGCAAGACCCATGAAAGCCCGTGTGGAGGACTCCAAGATGGTGAGAAATAAGATTCTCTGGTCTGATGAGACCAAGATAGAACTTTTTGGCCTTAATTCTAAGCGGTATGTGTGGAGAAAACCAGGCACTGCTCATCACCTGCCCAATACAGTCCCAACAGTGAAGCATGGTGGTGGCAGCATCATGCTGTGGGGGTGTTTTTCAGCTGCAGGGACAGGACGACTGGTTGCAATCGAGGGAAAGATGAATGCGGCCAAGTACAGGGATATCCTGGACGAAAACCTTCTCCAGAGTGCTCAGGACCTCAGACTGGGCCGAAGGTTTACCTTCCAACAAGACAATGACCCTAAGCACACAGCTAAAATAACGAAGGAGTGGCTTCACAACAACTCCGTGACTGTTCTTGAATGGCCCAGCCAGAGCCCTGACTTAAACCCAATTGAGCATCTCTGGAGAGACCTAAAAATGGCTGTCTACTAACGTTTACCATCCAACCTGACAGAATTGGAGAGGATCTGCAAGGAGGAATGGCAGAGGATCCCCAAATCCAGGTGTGAAAAACTTGTTGCATCTTTCCCAAAAAGACTCATGACTGTATTAGATCAAAAGGGTGCTTCTACTAAATACTGAGCAAAGGGTCTGAATACTTAGGACCATGTGATATTTCAGTTTTTCTTTTTTAATAAATCTGCAAAAATGTCAACAATTCTGTGTTTTTTAACTTTTTGAACATTTAAGTTCAAAAAAATGAACTTAAATGATTTTAGCAAATGGCTGCAATATAACAAAGAGTGAAAAATGTAAGGGGGTCTGAATACTTTCCATACCCACTGTGTGTGTGTGTGTGTGTGTGTGTGTGTATAATATAATATAATATAATATAATATAATATAATACACATACAGTGGGGAAAATAATCCCCTGCTGATTTTGTAAGTTTGCCCACTTCAAAAAAAAAAAAGAAGGGTTTATCATTTTTATGGTAGGTCTATTTTAACTGATAGAGACAGAATATAAAACAAAAAATCCAGAAAAAAGCAGCATACAAATGTTAAAAAAAGATTTACATTTTAGTAAGTCAAATAAGTATTTGATCCCCTACCAACCAGCAGGAATTTTGTCTCCCACAGATTGGTTATGTGCACATGTGGAACACAGATTAGTCCTGTCACTTTAAGAAGATACTCCTAATTTCAGCTCGCTGTGCGTATAAAAGACTCCTGTCCATAGAATCTGTATCTTCCATTCCATATATATGTATATATGTATGTATGTGTGTGTGTGTGTGTGTGTGTGTGTATGTACAGTGGGGAAAATAATTATTTGATCCCCTGCTGATTTTGTACTTTTGCCCACTTAAAAAAAAAAAAAAATGAAGAAGGGTTTATCATTTCTATGGTAGGTTTATTTTAACTGATAGAGACAGAAAATCAAACAAAAAATCCAGAAAAAAGCAGCATACAAATGTTAAAAAAAGATGTACATTTTAGTAAGTCAAATAAGTATTTGATCCCCAAGCAAAACATGACTTAGTACTTGGTGCAGAAACCCTTGTTGGCAAGCACAGAGGTAAGACGTTTCTTGTAGCTGGTCACCAGGTTTGCACACATCTCAGCAGGGATTTTGGTCCACTCCTCTTTACAGATCCTCTCTAAATCATTAAGGTTTCTTTGCTGTCTCTTGGAAACTCAAAGTTTCAGCTCCCTCCACAGATTTTCTATAGGATTAAGGTCTGGAGACTGGCTAGGCCACTCCAGGACCTTAATGTGCTTCTTCTTGAGCCACTCCTTTGTTGCCTTGGTTTCGGGTCACTGTCATGCTGGAAGACCCATCCATGACCCATCTTCAGTGTTCTGGCTGAGGTTCTCGTCCAAGATTTTACAGTACATGGCCCGTCCATTTGCCCCTCAATGTGGTAAAGTCGTCCTGTACCCTTAGCAGAAAAACAGCCCCAAAGCATAATGTTTCCACCTCCGTGCTTGTCTGTAGGGATGATGTTCTTGGGGTGATAGTCAGCATTTCTCTTCCTCCAAACACGACGAGTTGAGTTGATGCCAAAGAGCACAATTTTGGTCTCATCTGACCACAGCACATTCTCCCAAGCCTTCTCTGAATCATTTAGATGTTCATTGGCAAACTTCAGACGGGCATGTACACGTGACTTCTTGAGCAGAGGGACTTTGCGGGCACTGCAGGATTTCAGTCCATTGCAGCGTAGTGTGTTACCAATGTTTTACTTGGTGATTGTGGTCCCAACTGCCTTGAGATCATTAACAAGCTCCTCCCATGCAGTTCAGGGCTGATCCCTCACCTTTCTCATAATCATCCTTCTTACCCCATGAGGCAAGATCTTGCACGAAGCTTCAGACCAAGACCGATTAATGGTTGTTTTGTATTTCTTCCATTTCCGAATAATCGCACCAACAGTTGTTTCTTTCTTACCAAGCTTGCTGATGGTCTTGTAGCCCATTCCAGCTTTGTGCAGGTCTTCAATCTTGTTGCTGGTGTCCTTTGACAGCTCTTTGGTCTTGCCCATGGTAGTGAAGAGGTTGGAATGGAAGATACAGATTCTATGGACAGGAGTCTTTTATACGCACAGCGAGCTGAAATTAGGAGTATCTTCTTAAAGTGACAGGACTAATCTATGTTCCACATGTGCACATAACCAATCTGTGGGAGCCAAAATTCCTGCTGGTTGGTAGGGGATCAAATACTTATTTGACTTACTAAAATGTAAATCTTTTTTTAACATTTGTATGCTGCTTTTTTCTGGATTTTTTTGTTTGATATTCTGTCTCTATCAGTTAAAATAAACCTACCATAAAAATGATAAGCCCCTCTTCTTTTTTTAAGTGGGTAAACTTACAAAATCAGCAGGGGATCAAATAATTATTTGTGTATATATGTGTGTGTGTGTGTGTGTGTGTGTGTGTGTGTGTTTGTGTGTGTGTATTTGTGTATGTATGTGTGTGTATGTATACACATACATGCATGCATGCATGCATACATGCATACATACATACACACATACACACACACACAGGTTTGTTTTTGTGAATTGTGGGGACATTCCGTAGGCGTAATGGTTTTTATCCCGAAAAAAACGTATTTTCTATCGCCCTACACCTAAACCTACCCCTTACAGGAAACTTTGTGCATTTTCACTTCTCAAATGGGGAAGTGTCCTCATAAATCACCTTCTCCTTGTAATACCCATGTCATACCCTAGTCATTATACAAATTTGTCACAAAAATGTATACACACACACACACACACACACACACACACACATATATATATACAGTGAGGAAAATAAGTATTTGAACACCCTGCTATTTTGCAAGTTCTCCCACTTAGAAATCATGGAGGGGTCTGAAATTGTCATCGTAGGTGCATGTCCACTGTGAGAGACATAATCTAAAAAAAAAAATCCAGAAATCACAATGTATGATTTTTTAACTATTTATTTGTATGATACAGCTGCAAATAAGTATTTGAACACCTGAGAAAATCAATGTTAATATTTGGTACAGTAGCCTTTGTTTGCAATTACAGAGGTCAAACGCTTTCCTGTAGTTTTTCACCAGGTTTGCACACACTGCAGGAGGGATTTTGGCCCACCTCCACACAGATCTTCTCTAGATCAGTCAGGTTTCTGGCCTGTCGCTGAGAAACACGGAGTTTGAGCTCCTCCAAAGATTCTCTATTGGGTTTAGGTCTGAGACTGGCTAGGCCACGCCAGAACCTTGATATGCTTCTTACAGAGCCACTCCTTGGTTATCCTGGCTGTGTGCTTCGGTCATTGTCATGTTGGAAGACCCAGCCTCGACCCATCTTCAATGCTCTAACTGAGGGAAGGAGGTTGTTCCCCAAAATCTCGCAATACATGGCCCCGGTCATCCTCTCCTTAATACAGTGCAGTCGCCCTGTCCCATGTGCAGAAAAACACCCCAAAGATGATGCTACCACCCCATGCTTCACAGTAGGGATGGTGTTCTTGGATGGTACTCATCATTCTTCTTCCTCCAAACACGTTTAGTGGAATTATGACCAAAAGTTCTATTTTGGTCTCATCTGACCACATGACTTTCTCCCATGACTCCTCTGGATCATCCAAATGGTCATTGGCAAACTTAAGTCGGGCCTGACATGTGCTGGTTTAAGCAGGGGAACCTTCCGTGCCATGCATGATTTCAAACCATGACGCCTTAGTGTATTACCAACAGTAACCTTGGAAACGGTGGTCCCAGCTCTTTTCAGGTCATTGACCAGCTCCTCCCGTAGTTCTGGGCTGATTTCTCACCTTTCTTAGGATCATTGAGACCCCACGAGGTGAGATCTTGCATGGAGCCCCAGTCCGAGGGAGATTGACAGTCATGTTTAGCTTCTTCCATTTTCTAATGATTGCTCCAACAGTGGACCTTTTTTCACCAAGCTGCTTGGCAATTTCCTGTAGCCCTTTCCAGCCTTGTGGAGGTGTACAATTTTGTCTCTAGTGTCTTTGGACAGCTCTTTGGTCTTGGCCATGTTAGTAGTTGGATTCTTACTGATTGTATGGGGTGGACAGGTGTCTTCATGCAGCTAACGACCTCAAACAGGTGCATCTAATTTAGGATAATAAATGGAGTGGAGGTGGACATTTTAAAGGCAGACTAACAGGTCTTTGAGGGTCAGAATTCTAGCTGATAGACAGGTGTTCAAATACTTATTTGCAGCTGTATCATACAAATAAATAGTTAAAAATCATACATTGTGATTTCTGGATTTTTTTTAGATTATGTCTCTCACAGTGGACATGCACCTACGATGACAATTCAGACCCTCCATGATTTCTAAGTGGGAGAACTTGCAAAATAGCAGGGTGTTCAAATACTTATTTTCCTCACTATCTATATATATATATATATATATATATATATATATATATATATATATATATATATAATAATAATAATAATATATATATATATATATATATATATATATATATATATATATATATATAATAATAAAATTCCACAGAACATCATACAGATTTGGAATTATATGAAGGTGAGTAAATGATGAAAGAATTTCAGCAGAAACTATCCTTTGACATCATAAATTCTTTTTTTAGGACAAAAAAAAACTTTTTGCATATTTTAATTTGGTAACTGCTCTAACAGATTCTGTGAGTTCATTTAGTAAAGAATCTGTTGACTAATTCAAACGAATGACCGAGTGAAATTTTGAGTTTGAGACTTTATGTGGGATTTATTAAAAGAGGAGTAAAAATAAACATAACATAATAGAAAGCATTAAAGGTAGCATTAGCAAGCATTGATGCAATTGCACCACGCAACCCTAGTACTGAGAGGCAAAGAGAAGGAAGTGGAGAGAAATTTGGAAATGAGGGCATAGTGATGAAATGAGGCAAGCATGGTGTTATGGGAGTTGGTTGAAGATGGAGTCTGAGGGTTTATGCAGTCTTCTCTACTGTGTGACCTACTTAATGAATACAAATGTCACACCAAACAGCAAAAGGTCATTTAAAGGTTCTATAAGGTGACTCACATAGACTTAGCCTCTGGCCACATAGGTTCTCACACTTTCATTACGGTTTCTTGGCCTCCCCCTGATCACTTAATCTGGGTGAATGCTATTATCAAAGACCAATCTTCCCTGATGCCTGTGCCTTCTCACTTCTATATTCTAGAAGCTACAATTACCCATCTAAATGCATAATTGCAGCACTTGCCCCCTCCTACTGTGTGGATGTTCATGCAACATCAACCCAAGTGCTGAGAGTCATTTTGACTGTCGCAGTCACTTCCTTTCCAACACTTCACCGTAGAGGTGACACACACTGAGTTGCCCTTGGCGACTGCATTCCGTGGTTCAAAGTTCAATACCTTGATTTACAGCATCCTGTCTGGTCGGCTCTGCGGAAATGAGGCTCCTCACCACAGTGTCTTCAAGAAAAAAAGGCACTGCCAAGAGAAATTATGACACACCGTTATCTTTTGACTCCTGCAACATTTCCATGTAATTTTCAACCATCCTTTTCTCAAGCATCCAGAAATGTTTACTGCTAATGTTATTTTATGGCCTGAGAAGTATGACATGGAAAATGTTTTTTATTTAATTATAATACTAATTATAATTTACTGTAACAGTGTTTTTCATACAATTTACAAGCTCCGAAAATGATTTAAAAAAAAAAAAACACCAGAAAAATGCCATAAAGTGGTTTAATTTGCAGTTTGACTCTCAGGGTTTCAAATCAGTTCAGTCAAACATCGCTGGATCTCAAGTCTCAAGATCAGGGCTCTGAACCGGTTCAATGAATGGAAACGAACGAAGTTTTGGCAGGAACATAAACAGAAACAAAGTCAAATTTAATAGTTCTGAACAGAAAACAATCAAAAATTTAAAATGGCCCTTAACCAGTTAATAACGTTATTTTATCGTTCCATTTTAATATTTGAATTTTGCAGTCAACCAATCACGAATTTTAGTAGTACAGCCTATGCAAACTATTTGGATGTACAAAAAGATGTGAAAGATCCTTCTGCTCCTCACATAAAAATATCATTAAAGTTACAGGAAGTTTGGAACATACTTCATAAATCATATGGACTATGTGGTACTTTAGTTTTTTGGTTTGTCCTTTAATTCCCATTCACTTTCACTGTTTAAAAAAGAGCAGCCAGTATATTCTGCAAAATATCTTTCAGCAGCATTTATGGGAGAGAATCCTTTATGTATTCAGCGATTTACACTGAAATGCTTTAGCCAGTGGGAATATTTTGGTTCTGTATTCTCTCCTCTTTCTGATGTGGGATGCTTTTCTTATTGATTAGTCCACATCTGCGTGTACAGGCAAGCCTGTAGTTTTGAAATTGGAATAGATTTTTTCCTTTCCACATTGATTGGCTCAGGTGACAGCTAATTACTCAAGAGTGTGTTTGTGCGTGTGTTATGCAGAGTTGATATTATTTCATGTGGTTCTTTTGTTACGGTGCTCTGGTTGACTGACATGTTTTAACATCTGTGGTATTGTTCCAGCAGAGCGCAGTCTTTTTGCAGAAGCATGTACGTAGCGTGATATGATGTACTGGCGTGTTTGTGTTTTCATTTCCTCTGGTTAATATTTTGTTGCTTTGGCTGTCTCAAGATAAGATACTGCAGGTGTGTGTGTAAGTGTGCAAAAACTGTGTGTCCGTAAGTTTGCCTTGGAGAGGCACAGTCTCTTCTAAACAAGGAACTTTAAAAAAATTAAAAAAAACAGAGATTGGCAAACAGTGCTGTGTTTTCTCTGAAAATGTCTCCTCTTCTGAGAGTGACAACTGACCTTTCACGCAAACACACACCCTTGTACACATCCAACAACGCTAAGATGGATTTCCTACTTCATGTGAAGCATCCAGATCTGACTCCATCCAATCAAATGCTGATGTATCCGGCCCTACATTTTTATTTATTTATTTTTTTTTTTTGATATTCTGTTTTACTCCTATGTATGTCACAGTCAGTGTTGGGAAGGTTACTTTGGAAATGTAATAGGTTTCAGATTACAAGTTACCCTATTTAAAATGTAATAAGTAATGTAACTGATTACAATTGATTACTTTTTGATTTACCTATATTTTTAATGAATGTTTTCAGCTGTTTTTCATTTTAAAACATTTAAAGCAGGCAGTGTTAACCTTACAGCAGTACTCAACTCAGATTTTCACAATCCTTCATAACCTGAATTAAGATTATAACAATTTAATTTTGAACAATTTAAACGCACAGCCACCACAAAATCTGAATTTAGCACCTCTTTTTACTTTAAGATCTTTCTGAGGTTAAAGATCAGTGATTTAAAATCATAAGAAATAGTTTAATAGCTATAATACTTTTTTTTCCCTTTTTTTTTAAATCAAATCTTTGCACAGCTATGTCAGGAAACACTGGCATCTAACAATGCCTTGGGAAAAAAAAACAATTAATCTTGGGAAATAATGCATATACATAAACCCAAATAGGAAGTAAAACAGTTATCGAATAAGCATCTGTGTCCTAAACTCCTAAAACACTGATGTCTCATATTTTAGAGCAGTCAATGCATTTTGTGAAAGAAATCAATTAAATCTGTGTGTGTGTGTTTGTGTGAACCCCTTATGTAACCCCCTTTGTAATCGATAACATTTTGATAAGTAACTGTAATTTAATATCACTTTTTTTTTTTTTCCTCAGTAAGCAATTTGACATTTGAACTAGTATAAAGTTAATTTTCTAAGTGTCCAATACTTTTTAAGTAGGAAAGCTTAAAAAAAGAAACAAATCATCAGATGTCCGTCTCAGTGAAATCAAATCATCTCAGTAAAATTGTGAAATAGCACACTTTTATTTAACCCATATCAAACAGATCAGTGGGCTTTCTTTTTTGATAATTAAAATTCTTGTTGACTTCTCTGAAGGAACTTGGCTAAGAACATTTAGCATGTGCACTTTAAACATATAGATTGCATCATATTAGATGCATATATCAAACCTAGTCACATTTGCTATTTGACTTTTAACCAGCTGGTATCAATTTTTTTGTCCAGTATTTTTTGGCGCCACTGTACAGTCAAAAAATTATAAATGGACACAAAGTGGGCAGTTTTGTAGACAAATATAAATTGTGCATGCATATAATTATTTGATCAAAACTTAATTCTCATAATTCACATAATTCTCATACTTCTATTTCACAATTTTAAAGACTTAAAAAAAAAAAAAAAATTGTAATAATAAAGAATAAGCAAGTGTGTCTAAACTCATTGCCTAGTTCAAACCTAAAACAAATAAATGATGCTACCTCTGGGTCAGTTTGTGAAATAACACTCATAAAGTTGTCATATCAAACAGATCAGTGGACTTTCTCTTTCGGGAGTGAAAATTCTCATTGACTTTTCTGAGGGAACTTGGCTGAGAATGTTTAGCATGTGCAGTTTATTGTCTCTTCATCTTTTCCCTATTTTGTTTATTTTCACACGTGTTAACGACTTCACAGCTTGCCCAGAACAACAGGAGAATTAGCCAACACAGGCTTGATTAAACAAGCGAAAATATGGTACGACAGACCGGTGTTGTGTTTAGAGATCGGGAAGTTTGTAGAGATATGACAGATGTGCTGTGTATGTAAGTGTGTGTGTGTGTGTGTGTGTGTGTGTGTATCTGTGGCAGTCAGAGCTCATGGCCGCTGGATATGGACGTTCTAGCCAGAACGGCCGTGTGTGTCCACCTCTCTTATCTCCTGCAGATCCCTTCCTTTCATCTCCTTTCAGACCTACAGGGTACTGGACAAACCCCTCCCTAAAATATAGTCCCCCGCAACACACGCACACACTCCAAGGCTGCTATCTCACTGCCACAGATGAGGACCTTCATGTACAGGCCAAATTACATCCCCCCCATGTCCTCGTCCCACTACCACACACACACACACACACACACACACATTAGAGTTGGTTCCCATCTCACCTGGCTCATTCAGTGTCCCCTCCTCCTCGGTTAACAGTCTTTCACTCCCTTTCTCTCCTTCCCCTCCTGTTGTTTTTCTGCCTTTGCCTTGACTCTAATCTGAGCCTGTGTGACATCTGGAATGTCCTCTGGTTTTGATCGAGATAGTGAGAGAGAGGAGGGGGAAGAAGACATCGTTTGAACGCAGGCAGACACCTCTAAACACTGTAATTTAAAGCATCTATTGTGTTAATTACACAGCAGAGGTTCAGTTCTGTTCTCTGTATTTGTTGTTTGTTCAGGATCTTCAGTGACAGTGTGGAAGATATGAAAACCCAAGAGCATCGTTCCAGCCCTCTGAAATCACACACACAAAGTGAGTATAGAGATAATAATATGAAGCTCATCTTTTAAGATCAACTAATAATAATCAGTCACCTGCTTTAGTAGTGTTCGATTAGATAAATCAAGAGTACTTTTTTATCTGTTCCTCACACAGACATTTTTAATGTTTAATAAGTGGTAAAAACACATTCTGTTCCATGCATCTCATATCTATTAAATGGAAAAATGTGTTCTATGTGAACGTCACGTAATCTTGACCCTTAATTGCCACTAATTGTTGTCTGATGAATCAAAAATGACAATGTAACCAGTCACAAAATTAATAAATGTGGCCCATTTTTGATATGTTTGTGTGTAACTGTTACTGAATTTAAATTACTGTGAAATGTTTGAAAAAGAAATTCACTATAAAAGTCACTTCCAAGTACCAAGTTCCAGTTTACCTGTGTCCGTCCCTATAATCACTTAGAGTTAAACTACGAAATTAGATAACAATTTTGTAATGTTGGGCTATCAGGTAAGTCCCCATGACCTATTGACCAACATCTGGCCTGCATTCCTTTACGCATGAGTGAGGAGTAAACACACACACATGCAAACTAAATTCATTCCCACAAACACATTCTGGTACTCACAACAAAAAACAGACCTACATACAGATATACGTGGTGGCTGGAGCGTAACCCTTCTCCTAACATAAACACCAGAGCTCACCTTTGAACTCCTCACCTCTCATTCTGCTAATTGGTCCGTGATGCTCTTATTTTTCTTCATGGGACTGTGGCTAAAAATAAGTCCCTATTTCTTTCACCTAAAATGAGTACCCCCTTCAACTGTTCTTATCTTCCCCTTTTAGGTCCGGTAAAAGCCCAGCTCTTTATGATGTTTCTGTTTTTAACCTAATTAATTCTATAGCGGCCTAAATGGGATTAGGAATTACCCTGTTTTGTGCTTACAGACTTCTAAAAACCGAGTGCTGAAACATCATTTAAATTTTTTCCATCTTCATCAGCAGTCTTTAGAGCTACACTTTACTCTTTTTTTTTTTTTTTTCCTGACTAATGACTTAGCTTAGTTGCTACTAAATACTTATTTCTAATTAATCAAACATTGTTCCAAAGCATCTCCTCTGTCAAAAAGTTAGAGAACTATGTAGTTTGTTACATAGTTTGCTGAACTGGTAAAGCTTGGCACTAGCAGTGACAAGGTCGTTGGTTTGATTCCAAAATAAAACGCAGACTAATAAATGCATATCTCGAATGCCCTGTAAGCCACTGTGGATAAATGTATCTGCCAAATGAATAAATGTTAATGTACTTTTTTTTTTTAATCACTGCAACAATTTTTCACGTCAACAATTGTTGTGGCTGTGTGGACAGTCATGACTTGTTTTGAGTATGGTTGTTTAACTTTTATTCTTGTTCATGTAATAATGATTCTTCTGCTGGGCAGCTGTGGTGCTTTAAAGGCGGTTTATTCCTTCTGCAAGTGTGTGTGTGTCAGTGTGCATTAGGAAGCATGAGGTATAAGACTTAGTGAGCTGCAGTACGCCGGGCTTGAATCAAAGAGGGCTCAAACTCTTTGCCCGAGGGTAAATTGGTGTGTGTGTGTGTGTGTGTGTGTGTGTGTGTGTGTGAGAGAGAGAGAATGAAAAAGGAGTTAGACCCTCTCTTTCTTTCACTTCACTTTTGTTACATCTTATTTCTTAAATGACAAAGTTGAAGGCGTTATCTTGTTTTGACAGGTGATACACGGCCTCACTCCCAAATGAAGGGTCTCCAGTTTCGCACCATTGCCCCCAAAGCCCCAGCAGTGGTTCCGTCCTCTGCAGTTCTATCCTGCCAACCTCCCTCAGCCCTTCCAGAAGCATCCACGGCTGTCAGCCCCAAATCCATCCTTGTCCCTGCCCAGAACTATGCACTCATGCAGGTGGCTGGACAAGAGGGGACCTTCTCATTGGTGGCCTTACCTCAGACACAACAGCAACAGCCAATCCAGAAGAACCTTAAGCTGCCTATTCCTAGATACCAACCGGTGCGAAGCAAGAGCGCTCCAGAAAAAGGCAGTAGCAAGATGCCGAGTCCAGCCAAGGTTTCTGCAACCATACAAGCTCAATCACCTGCTGTGAAATCAGACCAGAGTTCAGACCCAGTATCAGAGCAGCTTGTTATGATTGATGCTCCTACTTCATCCGAAATCAACGTTGCACCCTTGCTCCCAGGTTCACAGACAGATCGAAAAGTGGAACAAAAAAGTGATGCCGGTCCACTCAAAAACCAGCACTATCCTTCTGGAACCTCCCTTGTTGCCCCTGTCAAGAAAATCTCACCGGTTAAAACCCAAATAGAGGGTCAAGCCTCGGCTGGCAGTGCCATCACAGTCCTTTCACCCACTATCTTTAGCAAAGCTGTTCAGATCATTCCATCTCCACCCAAGGGCAAGCTGCCCATCCTGCCCTATGCCAAGGTGAAGAACTCCCTCCTGGCACCAACCAGCCTCGCCAGCACCCCATTCTCAGAGAAGCAGACTGGAGCCAAAAGCAGCCTGAAAAGCCCCCCAGACGACAAAATCAAGTCCACAGACAGCAAAGTTAAAAGTGAAAGCCTAAGCCAAGACCACAACAACACCCAAATCAAGAAACCTCCAGGCAAGAAACGGGGGAGGAAGAGAAAAACAATGGAGGATATCCTAGCCTTCGAAGCCCGAAAGAAGAGATCCTTGTCGTTTTTCAGAAGGAGGGTACCTGAGAAACCTCCAACTGGTGTGTCGAATTCTGCCTCTCAAGAGAAGCTGCTTGACATATCCAAAAAGTATCGGAGTATTCGTCCCAAGCCGGTACTGGTAATGGAAACCACTATTCCACAACTTGTTCCGCTCCCTTCCTTGTCAACATCGGAGAACCTCGATCAGGAGCTCGTATTAGGCCAGCAGATATCAGGACAGCAATCGAGTGCTCCACAGCCTTCGCAAGCTACTGATCAGCAGCCTGTGGTAGAATGTAAAGGTGGTGGAGGAGTGATTTACACGGGAAGTCGTCCGCTGCATCGATGTCCTACCTGCAACAGGTGTTTCCAGTTCAAGCATCACTTGCAGAGCCACATGAATAGCCACAGTAACCTGCGGCCTTACGTCTGCCCGGTATGCAGGAAGGCCTACGCTCATTCAGGCAGTCTTAGCACTCATATGAAGCTGCACCATGCAGAAAGCAGGCCCCGGAAGAGCCTTTGTTGTGAATTCTGTGAGAAGTCATTTGGTTATGTGGGTGTCTACTTTAGCCACTTGAGAGAGGTGCACCGGGTAATACTTACTGTTGAACCGTCCATCAGTCAACACGAAGAAAACATGTCTGTTGGAGAGTAAGTAATAAACTTCGAGAGTTGACTCTTGCTAAATCCTTCTTGTTGTTGACATAGACGTTCCTTGTCTTGCAGGTCTTCGGAAGCTGATGAACAGGCCTCAGAACAACGTGTTGACCCAGTCGAGCTACAAATTAAGTGTGGGCGCTGCCAGGCCATCACCCCTACCTTTGCTGACATGAAGCTGCATTTGTTGTACGTGCACGGAGAGGAGGTTCAGGTGCGACTGAGGGATGGGGCCATGCGTGGGGGCCGTGAAGCAGAGGATGAACTGGTCAAACATGCAGCACATTACTGGAGGCAGCTCAATGAGAAACGTAACCTAGTGCACTGCGGCACCTGCGACGAGGAGTTCTCCTTTTCCAAGTTCAAACGCCACCTCCATTCTCACCATCAAGAAGCTAGAGAGAGTCAAGAAGAGGAGGACAAAGAGGAGATGATAGGTAAGGAGGGCCATGTATTAAGGGGCCTCAGTAAAGGTATATCCCTAAGGGTGGGGTCTCACTTTAACTGCATCCTTTGCAGTAAGGTGTTTAATAAGAAACAGGACGTTATTGAGCATTGGCGGGCACAGCACAACTGTGAAAATCCCACCCTTCTATGGGATGTCCTGGACTTCAAAGGGGAGAGCAAGCTTACTGATGGGCCAAATTAACTGCAAATGGGTAATTTATTCTTTGCTCCATGTGTCGACTGTGTGGTTCATGCAGGATGCAGTGACGTTAATGCAAAAAAAATCCACTAACTGACTTTTTATGTTGTTCTTGTTTTGTTTTGCACTGTTTTTTTTAATATCACAAATGTTGTTTTGTAATGCTTGAATTTTGTAATGTTTTATGTTTGGTATTTTTCTTTAACGTGCATAAAAGCAGAAGAAAATAATCTATAAAATTCACAAACCGTAAATTCAGTCATAACCATGGCCCAGGTGCAGATGTAATATAACCGCCACAAATAGAAAAACCTAAGGATGATAATTATAATTTTTAAGGTTTGTGAACACAGTGTGTTAGTAACTGCTTCAGTTGAGTGAATCAGGTGAAACAGACTAACAAAGGCTCATCAAAAACACATTGCCACTCAGACAAATTGAAAATTTGCTATACTCTGAATACAAATGGGGAATGATTAGCATGCTTGAAATAATATGTCAAAGAACATTCAAAGTAACACAAATTATCAGTGACATTCCACCAACACATATACATAATCACACAGTTTCAGTCCTCATTCCACAGCTAAAATAAATACTGCCAGAAAACCTCTGCTGACTTCTCAGTCTAAGACAAGCAGGTCCACTAGTAAGGATTTAAAAAATAATAATAAACTCAGTTTGGCCAATCTTTAACTGTTAAATTTAGTATGAATGTGTGTATGTGCTTCATTAAATATTCTATGTTGTATTTTTGGATGGAAATGTTATGTATTTAAAATATGTTGTTGTTTTTTTTACATGGTGAAATGTGGTGATTTATTTATATTAACAGTCTATTCAAACATATTTCTGTTCATAAAAAAAATGTCAGGGTAAAGGAATGTTAAAAAAAGCCTCCTAATTGTTATATATGTATACTTGTATAGATAGATTACAAATATATCTAAAAAATACTATATACAGCTGTATATTGAGAATATATATTTACACAAAGACTTCCCCTACTGTTTTGTTCTAAAAAATTAACAATGAAATATATTTACCTGTTACAGTGTCTTAAATGTTAAACCTGCAGCTTCAGCTACATTACCAGTCAAAGGTTTGAGCACACTTGACAGAATCTTTGGCTGATGATTAAGCTATGCTTAAATTTTAAAACACCTTTTTAGGCCTTACGTAAAAGACACCTATGTGTAATTTGTTTTTACTTTTAACTTTTCATTAAAATGAAAAAAAAAAAAGGATGATGGACTGAATAGTAAAGAAAGCAGCCAATAAGTGCCCAGCACTTCGCAGGTGGATTCTTCATTACTTTGTTGAGAGATTGCCCAGAGTGTACGAAGCTGGAATCTAGGCTGCTTAAAGGCTGAAATACACTACATGATTTTTCCCCATTTTGCAGTCTGGAAGAGTCTATTCTAGTTTCCAAAAGTTACAGCCAGTTTGCCAATTTTGGGTGGTCGAAGCTGACAAATTTTAGAAAATCACAGCGTATAATGGGTGCATTTTTTTAGCTTCAGACAATGATTCATTCCAGTTGGAGGATATCAGACATATTTGATATTTTTAGCCGATTTTAAAACTTCAAAGTCTGGTAGTGTGTAATCCTTTAAGTGTTTTAGTCGACCAGTGTATGAATCTGTTCAGTGTTGTAGCGTATTCCAGCCTTAAAATAAAATATATTTTTGTCATCAAATAGTTCAATTTTTTTTCATAGTTGACTTTACTATTCTGAAAATATAAACATTAGTAATGATAAAGAGTAAGTGTGTTCAAACCTTTGACTGGTGTTCGATCTGTAAACAGTCATCTACTTTAACTGGTGCTGTATAAAGCGAACAAATAAAAGTTGACTAACGTTACATTCTTGACATAAAACGAACAGCAAATCCCAAAGCACCATTTCATTTGTCTTTCAAAGTTGAGTTCATATTTTAGATAACCTAAAGTCAGTAATGTTGCTCTTAACAGTCAATAAACAGATAAATGCTGCTTGTCTTGTTGAAATTACCCCGCAAGTGTCTTCGTAGTAGAACGTGTCTTTGGTGGATTGCTCCTGACTTAAGCCTGATTTACCTTAAAAAATGTTTTTAAATGTGGTCTTATTATATTTAAAGTGATTGATTGTTTAATGATGGACATTTGAAAACATTTGAATCGGTTTCACTTAACAAGCCAGTAATGGCACAAGTGTCTGGTAGCATTTCCAGTTCTGAAGATTTCCCCGCCACTGTGATAGTTAAACGTGTCTGTTTGTGGCTTTAGATAAACTAAGCCCTAAATAGCATTTGTACGAGAGAGAGCATCGTCCCTGCATTATTGATTATTGGTGCCTAAATAAAAAAGAAATAACTAACGACAGTAATAGTTGGTGTGCTTATTGTATGCAACAACCTCCTGGCTGTCTGACTTTGATTTCTTCCATCATCACTCTAATGAGCACAAGCGAACACATAAGCTGCTGCATCTTAAGGCTTATCTTATTCCATATTACAAAGACATTTACCGCAAGACTTCATTTGTAGGTTGCACAGAACAGTGAGCCGTGTAAGGCAAGAATTAAATCAATTTCAGCTGGACACATGATGGATTCATATTTATACAACAACCTATATTCACTGAAGGAGTGCTAATGCTTTTATAATGTCTGCTTGAATGTCTTACATCATTAAATTATCACTATATGTCATCATTATATCGTAATATTAATACACACATTTCAAACCACTATTAGAAAGCACAGTTTCCCGTCCCAGTGTGATCATTTTGGTCACAAATGCAACATCCAGTATTTTATATCGCTTATAATTTTGAGTTACAGTCTTTCTATCACATTTTATATTGTATTCCTCAGTGCTTCCCAAGCAGCTCTGGCTCTGATTTATAACCTGCATTAAATGATCATAACTTCTCTGTCCCAATAGCGCAGTCACTTCAGATGCAGGTAGTGAAGGAACGTCAACACCGATGCATATTCCTCTTTAATCTGTGTGGCACTCTTTCTCACTTCCACTCTCTCTCTTCACACCAGAAACATGATCACTCACAGGAGATCAAAGCCCATCCTTCTAACAGGATTAGAGGATGGAGCTTTAGAAGGAGGAGAGTGTCTGTTTTAAAGTAAATGAAGGATGTAGGGCTGTAGAAAAGAGAGGCAGAAAGGAGGTTGCAGAAGAGAGAAAGGAAGTAGGAGGAGATTGCAGAGGAAAATAAAACATGTAAGAAGAGACGGTAAAAGAAATGGGGAGAATTGACAGTGAAACCGCATGTGCGCGCCGCACACACCATCCATTTCATTTGCAGAGATGACCATGATGAGGATGAATTCTTCATGAACTATGATGAATGGATACTGATAAAAGAATGATAGAAAAAGTTCTCCCATCCAAAAAAAGAAGCGGCCGAGATACAGCGAGCATGTAGATATTTAAATGCAGCATTAACCTGCATGGAGACTAATGGAAGCAAGAAGCTCTATCGATCCGTCCTGGTTTGCTCGGAGGAGGAGAGATAGAGAGATGATGCTGAGCTGAAGATGAATGAATGAAGTGAAGGGTGTGTCTGAAGTAGATAAGCATCACCTGCATTTACAGACACAGGCCTGTCTGGAACCCAGAGTGTGATGTGAACTGAATGAACACATTCACTGGAATGAGAAGCTTAGCAACACTAAAAGCTTTATGAGAGAAAGGAAACATATCAGAGCATCTTGCCTCATAACCTGTCATATGATCTGTTTATTTGATGTTATAGAGGATTTAAAAATGCAGAACGAGACTTATTGATCCATCAGGAATTGTTTGAAATGTAAAAAGCAAACAATATGTCACATCTAAACATTCTAAAAACAGGATCAATTTAAGTTGGGTAAAATAATTTTAGCCTATTGGCAAATAACATTTTCATGTTTTATGTGTAAACTTGACTAAATTTACACTACTGTTCAAAGGTTTGGAATCAGTAAGCTTTTGTAAAGAAATTAATACATTTATTCATCAAGCATGCATTAAACTGACATTATACTACGGGGGCGTTGAATGCTTGAATCTGATTGGCTACCGAACGTTCTAAGGTGTGCAATTATTTTCAGGGAACGCACGGCGAACGTAGTTCCAGGCAGCTCTTGACCGCATTACATGACCATATCACTTCAAATGATTTCTGTTATTTCAAAGGTCTTACAACGGCAAAATAACCAAAACCCACAACGACACTGGCCAAATAAATAAATATAGTAAACAATATGATAAAAACGACAGGTCATGTCCATGTTTTTGCCACAAAATTAGGCTTTATTACAGTATGTATGGAAAGCACATACTCTATCTCTCCCGCTCTCTCTCCCTCACAGCCGCACATAAATAACAGTTACAATTTGCACACACACTAACATACATCGCGCTAATGTTAGCGTTACTCTGACGATTTTATCAGTAAACAACTTAAAAACTACATGACTTCTCACAAGCGAGGTAACAACAACGGCGCTGTTCGTGAACAAAAGGAACTAAGTTTCACTATAGAGACATCGCTGCCGAACACTATTGAGAGACGCACAGAGGTGATCTCTCTCTCTCTCTCTCTCTCTCTCATAACTTAGTTATTAACTGCATTAATCTGTTATCAACGGCTCAAGCCTCCATTTCTAGTTTTAAAAGCAACGGAGGCGTTGGATGAAATGCGGAAGAAATAATCCTACTCACTATAGCGATTTAAGTAGAAATACCGGACGAATGCCATGAAATATATCATCTGATCGATGTCTTGAGGTGTGGCAACCGTAGTATAAGCGGAATAATTGACTTCGGTCGGTTGAATTATTAGAAAAATAATGCACACCTGAGGTGGTGATGCGGTCAGGACGCGCATTATTTTTCTAATAATCCAACGGCCCGTCGTCAATTATTCTTTAAATAATCCAAAGGTCCATCGTCAATTATTCCTTACGTAAAGACATAATGTTAAAAGCTTTCTATCTCAAATAAATGCTGTTTTTTTAACTTTCTATTATGGTGGCCCAGTAGTGCACCACACAACAAAATTTCCACAACACATAGGACTAATTTTGATGTGTTGCAGCTTGTTTCCGTTGTGTTGTGCTAATTTCGTTGTGTTGTGCTAACTTTGTTGTGATGCGGCTTGTTTCCATTGTGTTGAGGCTTGTTTCCGTTGTGTTGAGGCTTGTTTCCGTTGTGTTGAGGCTTGTTTCAGTTGTGTTGTGCTAACTTTGTTGTGTTGTGGCTTTTTTCCGTTGTGTTGAGGCTTGTTTCCGTTGTGTTGTGCTAACTTCGTTGTGTTGCTGCTTGTTTCCATTGTGTTGTGCTAATTTCGTTGTGTTGTGCTAACTTTGTTGTGTTGCGGCTGGTTTCCATTGTGTTGTGCTAACTTCGTTGTGTTGCGGCTGGTTTCCGTTGTTTTGTGCAAATTTCATTGTGTTGCAGCTTGTTTTCGTTGTGTTGTGGTTTGTTTCCATTGTGTTGTGCTAACTTTGTTGTGTTGCAGCTTGTTTCCGTTGTGTTGTGGCTTGTTTCCGTTGTGTTGCGGCTTGTTTCAATTGTGTTGTGCTAACTTTGTTGTGTTGCAGCTTGTTTTCGTTGTGTTGTGGCTTGTTTCCGTTGTGTTGCAGCTTGTTTTCGTTGTGTTGTGCTAACTTTGTTGGGTTGCGGCATGTTTCCATTGTGTTGTGCTAACCGTTGTGTTGTGGCTTTTTCCGTTGTGTTGAGGCTTGTTTCGCTTGTGTTGAGGCTTGTTTCCGCTTGTGTTGTGGCTTGTTTCCGTTGTGTTGTGGCTTGCTCCGTTGTGTTGCGGCTTGTTTCCGTTGTGTTGCGGCTTGTTTCCGTTGTGTTGCGGCTTGTTTTCGTTGTGTTGTGGCTTGTTTCCGTTGTGTTGCAGCTTGTTTTCGTTGTGTTGTGCTAACTTTGTTGGGTTGCGGCATGTTTCCATTGTGTTGTGCTAACTTTGTTGTGTTGTGGCTTGTTTCCGTTGTGTTGTGGCTTGTTTCCGTTGTGTTGCGGCTTGTTTCCGTTGTGTTGCAGCTTGTTTCCGTTGTGTTGTGGCTTGTTTCCATTGTGTTGCGGCTTGTTTCCGTTGTGTTGTGCTAACTTCGTTGTGTTGCAGCTTGTTTTCGTTGAGTTGTGGCTTGTTTCCGTAGAGTTACAGCTTGTTTCCGTTGTGTTGTGCTAACTTCGTTGTGTTGTGGCTTGTTTCCGTTGTGTTGCAGCTTGTTTCCGTTGTGTTGTGGCTTGTTTTCATTGTGTTTTGCTAACTTCGTTGTGTTGTGGCTGGTTTCCGTTGTTTTGTGCAAACTTCATTGTGTTGTGGCTAGAGCTGGGAATCGATTCCAAAAAGAATCGATTCCTCGATTCCAAGGCGTTGGGAATCGAGAGTCGATTCCAAAGGTTGGAATCGATCCCATCAAGAGGAATCGACTCCTCATTCAGAGCTTTTTTCAGTTCAACAAAGCTTATCTATGGGTGCCTCTCAAATGGAAGGCTGCATCCTACGAAGGCTGCACACATTTAAATTCACTAAAATAAACTGAAAGAAAACGAGTCGGTAATGAGATCCTCTGAATTTGAGGATGCAGCCTTCTGTTTGAGAAGCACCATTCGCCTCCCTCATGCTCGATAAAAGCCATAATTACAAGAGTTGTGGGATAAAAGATTATTTTTTATATATAAAAGATCAATTTCATTTTTATATTTGTATTACCCTTCGCCTCATGCTCGGTAAAAGTGATTAGAAGTCTGATTCGTTTCCACGAAAAGGTTCTTTCATATAGTTTTAATGAACCAGTTAAAAAAAATAAAAATATGATTCAGGGGTTATTTTACGGTGGAACTGGCTTATGTTGTCCACAATTTTGAGCGCTGCACGACAGAATAGATCATGACGTGATTGAGGATCTTATTTCCATCTAAAATACTATTTTTTTATTTCTATTAGCCAATAATTCTAAAAGAAAACGTCACAAGCATAGATCAGTGGCCGAGAGCGCATCTGATTGACAGATAAACCACGAGCTCTATCAGTGTTATCGTTAATGTTCTGGTTATTTTGTTTCAATGTACAGTTTGTTAATTTTGTCCAAAGCATACAAAGTAAACTTCATCATTCAACTGAACTGTGCACATTTATTTTAGACACTTCTTCGTCTTCTTCACTTCTTAGTCTTTTTCAATTCATGCAGAATGCATGTCCCTGATGAGCAGTGAGCTATTACTAATTTCACGGGGAAAGCAGACAAAATTACAATTTAAAAATCAATCATATCTATAGAAATTTATAGTCATTTTTTACAAATAAAGCTTCATATTATGAGAAGTATACTTTCTACGACCTTAATATTCTGCAGTCATGGCGAGATTAGGTTCCTTCGATCTAAAAAAAACAAGAATCGAAAAAGAATCGACAACAACAGAGGAATCGATTCTCGGGAATCGAATCCCATCGATTCCAGAACCAGGAATCGGAATCGGACTCAATTCCAAAAATTCCAGAATCTTACAGCCCTAGTTGTGGCTTGTTTCCGTTGTGTTGCGGCTTGTTTCCGTTGTGTTGTGCTAACTTCGTTGTGTTGTAGCTTGTTTCCGTTGTGTTGTGGCCTGTTTCCGTTGTGTTGTGCTAACTTTGTTGTGTTGCGGCTTGTTTTACACAAAAACATTAAGCAACACAACTGTATTGAACATTGATAACAAGAAATATTTCTTGAGCATCAAATTAGCATATTTGAATGATTTCTGAAGGATCACGTGACACTGAAGACTGAAGTAACGGCTGCTGAAAATTCAGCTTTGCCATCACAGGAATAAATAATTATGTCATTTCTTTTAAAAACAACAAACTTTTAAACAGTAGTGTAGTTAGGTTTATGCATAAAACAATTTGTCAGTTGGGTAAGAAAAATAAACTAAATTCAAGATAATCTGAAAGCAAGTCTTATATATTATGCAATTTTGCTTCCTACGCTTCCCATCGTTCTTGTTTTCATGGGTCAGAGAACATGATATTGATGATATTATGCAATGTAGTTCATTAAAAACTTGTAAAAAGATCTATGAGGTCCGAATATGAATGTTTCTTCCCATTGCAATATGTTTGTACTACACCTGGAGACACTTGTAAATACGAAGCCCTTGTCAGTGACATTGCCGCTTTTTGGTCTCTCCTGTGTGCTGTGTGGTCCAGATGGTGCAGAATCACTCTGTTCCACTGGGTCTCTAGTAGACCGCCCAGAGGGACAGTAGCCATCTGCCCAGGACATCTCACTACCCACACACAACTCTGACCTGGAACACACACACGACTACACACACAGACAAAAGAGCCGCTAAACTGCTCATCTAGAACCCTTCCTGATTTCATCATCAACGGTCAAAGCGTTACCACCCCAACAAAGGGGCCCCAACTCCACCAAGGGCCAATCTGGGAGCTTTTAGTAATTACGTAAACACTATTCAAGTCACTAAAGTTGTTCGCAAATACATATTTGTTTGGTTTATTTTTAGTTAGATATTCCCTTGTTGATTAAACACGCTCCTGTTTTCATTCTCAGCCAATCAGTGCTCACTCATTCACCGGAATAGATTAGTGATAATTGGCTCTCGGTTGTCAGTACTTTAGCATCCTAATGAGAGCAATATTTACTAATCTAGAAAGGGGAGTGAGAAAGTACTCCAAGTTTGACTGTTTTTAATGAGACCCAGGTAGGCTAACCGGAGCAGTCTGGAGTAATTAGGAAAGGATGTAGAGCATTTTCTCTCCCCCCGTCCCACCCCACCGCTATCTTCCAATGTCTTCCCACAGGGAGGATCCTGACAGTGGAAATCTAAGGGGGGGCTCAAGGGAATTAGGTCTGCCTGAGTGATAACCTACATTCACCCAATCCGACGTCTTTCTGCAAATAAGGCTAATGACATACCGCAGGCCTGCAGACATGCTCATGAATATTATGTTGATGTTATGTGCATGTAAGCGCTACATTAACTAATATTCAAAAACCGGCCACCTACACACGTTAAGACATGAATGCATAACACCTGATTTCTTCTTCCTTATGCACCTACATACATGATGCATGGAGGAACTTGAAACTGTGCATCCATACACACTGTTGCACACATAACCTTTGATGATGCTCCTCTGCTCCTTTGATGGCAATTACCTGCGGCATGCTCTGAAATTCCCTTAACCTTATCTGATAGGTTAATTAGCTAATGCATATTCGTCGCACTGGATGCCGGGAAAATGTCAGAAGCAATATGAAGGAGTTCTTTACATTTACCTAGGCGACGTTACAACTATATCAACAAGTATTTTTAAGCAAGGCCCCTTTTCTATCACGCTTCATCAACAGCTGCATAGACTAGAATCTAATACACTATTACAATTAGAGTTTATAATTTTTCACTCCAGTCGTCCTTTCCTCTGTTTTCACTTTCACGCCAGTTTGCAGGACTGAGTTCTCGCAATTTGCAATTAAGAAAAGCATTTTATCATTATCACCTCCAGCTATATTCAATCCCTCCTTCCTCCCTCTTTCCCAGACGGAGTGTTACAGTGTGGCCTCCCGTTGTGATGATCCCCCTCGGGAAACCTGGATCCCACCTCGGCGGTCAGAATCAATTACGTTCATATCTCTCTCTACCTATCTCTCTCTCTCTCTCTTTCTCTGCTGTTTCCATGAGTCACATTTTGCAGGCGCAGCATAGACTCCCCTGTCAGGTCCTGAGAAAATGCTCCTCCTTTCAGTGCGTTTAACAAGTTTAGAGGGGGCACCGGAGAGGTGATAAATTCTCTGAGCGAGAGGAAAATGGAGAGAGGGGAAAGGTGTATGTATGGGCTGAGGAAGCGGATGACAGGTAGGAATAAAAACCAGATAGATGAGGGAGGAGAAACAGGGACAGAGAGAGGAGAGAGAACATGTTATAGAGAGAGAGAGAGGTTTTTTTTTTTTCAAGTTCATAAATACTTTATTAAAATCCCTTGTTTATTTTATGTTAGTTAGGCAGAGTTTTAAACTGGTCAGTCAGAACTTTTTTTAACCAATCGAACCTACAATTTTAGAATAAAAATTCCTGATCAAAAGTCCCTGTCTGTCTGTCTATGTGTCTGTCTGTCTGTTGAAGATAACTTGGAAAAATATCTCAATATATAGCTTCAGCTTAAAGTTCAAAGGTTATTGTTTGAAGACTACATGCCTTAAGGAGACAGTTCACCCAAAAATGGTGATAGATAGATAGATAGATAGATAGATAGATAGATAGATAGAATTGCATTCTGCTGGGGGAAAAAAAGTCATACAAGTTTGTAAGAACATGAGTATGACCATTTTGGGGTGATCTGTCTCTTTAAGACCTGTACAGTCTTCAAACAATAACCTTCTAACTCTATAGTTGAAACTATTTTAAACTACATTTCCAGCAAGGTTTCATCAAGCCAACATAAGGGTTTGTCTTGAAAAGCATTCTGTTTCTAGTTTTATATCAAGGTCTGTGTAGTTTGGTGCCTAATCATGGAGCTAATCCAAAAGCGTTCAGGTCTGTATCCTTCAGTTACTTGCAATGTTGAAATATCTGGCATGCAGGTTTAAAAGATCTCTTGAGAAACCTCTCGTATTCATTTTCCTTTGGAGAGGGCTGTCTTGGTAACAGAGAAACCATAAAATAAACATAAAAGAAAAATAAACAGGCCGAAACAGCACACAAACATTGGCAGGGTTAAACCAAACTGTGTAAATGCCTGGTTCTTTCTCTTCTGTTCAACTACCTAAAGCGCTCCAAACGGCAATACTGAATTTCTCTCTGGCTTGAAACACACACAATGTGGAATTTTTGCATTACATTGATGTTGTTTTTTTGCATTCGATCTCAAACAGGCAAAATGCCATGCACAATGAACCCCATCAGTATCACTGCGTTACCAGATTACAGGTCATGAAATACAAGTTGTGGAAAGGAACATTAAATTCTTTACATCTTATTTGTGAGAGAGCTCTGAACAGCTCTGTCAATGCAATGCCTACCTCTCATATGTCTCCATAATCAATACCATGTTATGCAGCCACCGGAGGGAGAAAGAGAGAAAATAAAAAAAGAGTAAGAAAGGAATAGAGCTTTCCCATATTAAACGGCTGAGTGAATTTACAAGCTTTTTCAGCAAGTTAATGCATTGGTTGTGCCTTTACCAGCAGACAGTTGAGTTCTGCATACAGCTCATTGACCTCACACATGTACCTGGGCCGCACGTGTTACGCGCCGCATCCAAGTTCTAATACGGGACTGGTACAATCAATATATCAAACATCCTACCGAACACAGTCACACAGGGGCTTATATCTCAGAACTGCATACTTTAATAATGTATCTTTATACATTTATCACTGAGATCTTGTGGTTTCCAATACCGCCATGCCTCCAGGGCTCTGATAACCAAGAATTGATATTTTCTTCTAGGCTTTCCACCTGCTGTTTACTTGGACAATGGCAAGAGAAATCACACATCAATATTTCTGACTCAAAAGAGCACAGAAAGCCAAAAGCTCAAGCTTACTATAGTTTACACCCTTAGCACTGCTTTTAAAAGGCCAATTAGGAGAAGTTAAAACTGTTTGCCAGAACAGTGTGGCAATACACTGTATAAAAGACTGAGGTAAGTACTGGCTTGCCTTTTGCTCATAATCTCAAATCGTGTGTTAGGTTATGGAGGTTTTTATTTTGGAGCAATTAGCTCCAACTTTAGCATTCTTTTATTGATTTATTCTTTATAGTGTTTTTGTATCATCAGTTATAATATACAATATTGAAAATGATTTATTTATGCATTTTCTAGTAATTCATATCGCATTAAACACAAAAAAACGTGAACATAGTAATCAGGATATACCAGGACAACTTCTAGAGCTTTGCTTAGACTGCATTTTCAGTGTGTTGTCATGTGTGTTAGGGAATAAAACTTTCAGGATATGACCTATTGTTCTGAGATAATGTGCGATGTAATGTTCTCCAGCTCTCTTGGACAGAGTACGGTCAACGAAAAAGCCCCATCGCCGCAGGCTACAAGGAGCGCCAAGAAACCGCACCTGCCAAAGACAGACTCCATCACGAGAGCCATATCAGGTTTTACTGCAGGGGTGTGTGTGTGTGTGTGTATGTATGCCTCTGAGGAAACAAAGCCTTTTAAACACCTTTTCGTCTACACATCATCCAAAGGTACAAGCACAACCTCCTAGCAATGCCTTTAACTCTGGGAAAACATTACACGCAACACATGTTCGGCTTCAGGACTGTGGAGACGAAAGGAAAAATAAAAAAAAATGAGTATAAAGGACTAGCAGAAAGAAGTGTAGAGGAAGAAACGTCAGTCATGTAACCTTGAAGAGTTATGGGGAAAAGATTTCTCAAGGCCTGTGAACGAACACACATACGCATATCCATAAGCAGCAAGCCACCCCCTAACACTTGCTAGCCCATTTTTCCATGTGAGCTCTGATATAGGTCAAAATTGGAAACTTTATATAAACACATCATCTTAACCAATTTCTTTGCTATACACTAATGAGCTGTAGAACTGGGGCTTATATGCAAGCATCTATTTTGATACTCAAAGTTCAAGACATTAAGTCCACTGTTGATCTTATCCACATTTTCCTGAATTCAGTTACATTATCATGTGACTCATAAGCTGTTGTTTGTGTATGAACTACTTGCAGCGTGGTCGACATTATGTCGGTGTAATTTCGCGTTAATTGTCTTTTGCCGCTACTAACTCCCTAATGCAACTACAAGACCTTTCCAACATTTTGTAAAACACTTGCTATATATAAATCGAATAAAATAATAAATAACGAATCTATTTCTGTTGTTTCGATGTATCGTCAGATTCGCTCGAGCACGAGAAGCGTTCCTGTTGCTATGGTTAATTCTGCGGGAGAATGCGATTTCTAATCACGAGTGTCTGTTTAGCATGTTCTGACTAACTTGTAATCTAACTTTTGTGGGTACTGACAAGTTTGAAAGCATCGTGAAACGTAGATTTTGGGGAAGCCTTTATCACACCCCATAACTGGCACCATGGCCAAGATGCAAGACGTAATATTGTGTCCAGTAGATACAAATACAAAATAAACACTTGCAGTGTCTTTATAAATCTATATGCATATATAATACTACATAGGCCTACATTTCACAACAGGTAAATGTTCTTGTGTGCTATTTCTAATTAAGGCAACTATTCCGCTGTTTAATTTTTTTGGAGAGTGTTTTAATTTTAAAACTTCAAGCCCACTTATTTATTTTTCTTCTCTTTCAGCGTTAAGTCGAGTCAAGTCAAATCACCTTTATTTATATAGCGCTTTTAACGATACAGATTGTCAAAGCAACTTTCCAATATCAAAATAGGAAAATAGTGTCAGTAATGTAAAATGACAAGATTAAACACTCAATTTTCAGTTAAAGGCATTTCATCATTGAATTCAATGATGTCATCATCCAGCTCAGTTCAGTTTAAATAGTATCTGTGCAATCAAGCCGACGATACCGCTGGAAACTAAGTGTCCCCAACTGAGCAAGCCAGAGGCGACAGCGGCAAGGAACCAAAACTCCATCAGTGACAGAATGGAGAAAAAAAACCTTGGCAGAAACCAGGCTCAGTCGGGGGGCCAGTTCTCCTCTGGACAGACGAAACAGCAGTTCAATTCCAACTGCAGCAGAGTCAGATTGTGTAAAGGACTCATCTGGTTCCCGAGGTCTTGACCCGATGGCTGTCTAGGTGACAAGGTCTTCACTGGGGATCTGTCTCTGGGGCTCATCTAGGTGTCCTGATCTCCGCTGACGTTCAGGGCTGTAGAGGTCATCTCTAGGTGCTGATCCACCTTCTGGACTGGATACGGACTGGATCGGGTGGCTACGGTGATCTCGGAATAAGAAAGAAACAGACTAATATTAGCCATTCTTCTTATGATGTAACAAGTACATCGTGAGTTATGGGGAGTGTTCCCGGTTCCGGTTGATCTAATTAATGCAGCCTAACAATCCTTTAATGTATTTGAATATTAGAAGCGTATTAGTGTGTTATGTGTACGCCAGGTAAAAGAGATGGGTCTTTAATCTAGATTTAAACTGACAGAGTGTGTCTGCCTCCCGAACAGTGTTAGGTAGATTGTTCCAGAGTTTGGGCGCTAAATTGGAAAAGGTTCTGCCGCCCGCAGTTGATTTTGATATTCTAGGTATCATCAAATGGCCAGAGGACTATAATGCATTAAGAGCTCGCTCAGTACTGAGGAGCTAAACCATTCAGGGCTTTATAAGTAATTAACAAGATTTTAAAATCTATACGATGTTTAATAGGGAGTCTGCATTTGACTTTGAGAGCATAGGTCTCAATTTAGAAATATTTTTAAGATGAAGAAATGCAGTTTTACAAATGCTAGAAACATGGCTGTCAAAGGAAAGATTGCCATTAAATATAACACCTAGGTTCCTAACTGATGACGAAGAATTTACAGAGCAGCCATCAAGTGTTAGACAGTGACACAAGTTATTACATGTGGGGGTTTTAGGTTTGATAATTAACACTTCTGTTTTTTAAGAATTTAATTATTATTTTTTAAATTCTTTTAAAGAATTCGTTAAATTCTTTTCTAATCTGTTGGTGTTCTACACAAATACTTCATAAAACATCTTATATTTGTGGTAACCAACAACAGCACATGTAAAAACCGAGCTCATATTTAACTTTATCTGACAGGTTCTGGTTTGTGGCGTGTATGGGGTTTAGCTTCAACGAGGATTTTTATTGAGACCAGTGGAAAACAAGCTAACGGAAATAGGGAGTCATCATGGTGGTAACCACTGGTTGTTCAGGAAACTCAAGGATATCATCAGATCAGAACTGAAACAAAGTCAAAACGAAGATTTTATTATATTTTATATGTATTGTTTACTTGAATGAGAGTGAAATATGTATATATGTATATGTGTGTATGTACATACATATACATACACAAGAAGGATTTTAGCAAATTCTTTTCATAAAGCTTAAGTAAACATCCACATATCAGCATCAAAACAGATGTCTATGAAATTCACGCTTGTGTGCATAATTGACTTCAGAATGAGTGTAATCTCTTCCTCCCTCCATCTTTCTCTTTCTCTGTCTCTCTCTGCTGCTTTTGCACTCTCTATCCAGCATCAAAGAAAGAGAAAGGAAACATGCAGGCATTGTGGGAGGATTACGAAACAGAAAAAGGTGTGTGTGTGTGTGTATCAGAAGGAGCAAGGAGAACACAGTGTGGGAGACTGGGATGGTACACATGAATTACAGGGTTTAGCGTGCTCATATTTCAAACACACACACAGAGACACACACACTCATACGGTTAACTGCAGTGTAATTACAGAGTGTTATCTATGATTACAGCGGTGGCTTACACCTGATGCCAGAGAAAGTGCTGCACACTTTAAATATTTAATCAAATCCTTCAGAATGAACCTAATGAGGCGGAGGGTGGGGGTGGAATTACGCTTGCTTACAAACATGGAAACATACCTGCACACTCACATGTAGTCACGTACACAGCAAAGGAGATCAGTCTGTCTGAGGAAGAAATGAAGAGGGGAAAAGAAGAAAGTAACCTTTTTATAAAGAGAGGCAGATGGAAATGAGAGCGGAGAAAAAAAGGAAAGGAAATATTAAAACAACCAGTGGAGAAGGAATAGAGAGAACAGAGTGATTATTCTGCATTTGACAGTATACCTTTAGCCCAAGTCTTTAGTACTTTTGTAGAGTTTAATAATTAAAACACGCCAGAGTCTTTTATCTTTTCGTTCCTTTCCTTCTGTCCTCCCTATGAAACTGTGGGCTCTCCTTCTGCCATTTTCCATCACTCAAGTCTTAGAGCTGTGCTCTTTTGTAGATAGATAGATAGATAGATAGATAGATAAACAGTTGAAAAAATAAGAGTATACTATTTGCTATTTCCATACACTCACCAGAGCACATGAAGACACACACCCACACACACACACACCCCTTCACCCGTCACCCTTCCATCTGTCCTAGTGTCTCACCTTACATCCCTAGCGGGGCTCTCCTTTACTCAAGACGGTGTAGGGTTTGCGTAAAGGGTCTAACCCTGAACGCAAACCCCCCCACCACACCCTAACACACACTCACACACCCCGTTCATTTCCAAAAATTATTGATTTTTCTGTTCCCCAGTAATGCTATCATCTCCTGGAAACAAAGCCACCAAGGAGTTCAGTTTGATCAATTCATATCCCAACCCACCTTTCCTTCTCTTTCAGAGGTCACGTACGCAGTGGTACATATGCACCAGTATGCAGGTGGCTTTATGAAGATCATCTCCCTCCCTCCTGTTTCCCAGTGGAAATGGATGTCCATTAAAGATGACATCACACAGGCACTACAACAGCCATGAGCAGCTGTGGCCCATAAGAGAGGCTCAGCTATCCTGTAATGTCTCATATGAGTCTAGCAGACTCATGCACACACACACACAGAGCAACGTCATGGCTATGGGGAAAACAAATGGCACAGCTCACCTAACACACCAATAGAGAGAAGTGGCTATAACAGCACACACACAAACCATAGGATAGAAAAATCACTCTTTGCTGTATAGGAGAAACAAACGAGATTAAATTGAGATATTTTGCTCTATTCTCAGTTTTTCTCCTAAGAAACAGGCACCAAAGTCTGCAATCAGAAAAGTCAGAGATTTTAAATTAAACTCATTAAACATTTCTCATTTGTGTGTGTGTGTTTTATTTTATTTTATTTTTTAAGAATTTTAAGAAGACAAAGTTGATAATTAAAATTGAGAATTAGGATGTACCAACTTTTAAATTCTACCCAATACAGATAAGCCTTATTAATAATATAATTCAATGCTAATTTTATAAGACTCTAAAAGAAAAATCAGCTTTTTTAAACTCTAAAGTGAATTTAGGCATTATTTAGGCATTGTACACACTCTCAGAAATAAAGGTACAAAAGCTGTCACTGGGGCGGTACCTTTTCAAAGGGTACGCTTTTGTACCTATTAGGTTCAAATATGTACACTTTAAGTACTAATATGTACCTTTAAGGTACCAAAATGGACCCTTTAGGTACAAACATGTACCTTTTGAAAAGGTACTGCCCCAGTGACAGCTTTTGTACCTTTATTTCTGAGAGTACAGTATGAAAAAGTGGTTCATTTTCAGATTTGCTAAAGATTACATTTAACTGGGATATTAAACTCTTTGTGTTTAAAGATTACATATACTTTAGATGATGGCAAAGGTAAACTAAAAGTAAAAATAGATTAAATAAACATGAGCAATTTAAATATCGCTTTAAAAAATCCATAAAAATAAGGCACAATGTGCTATATTAATGTAAAGGAATTTTCCATAATGATTTTTTCCAGGTGTTTTAGCTGTATTTTGAAATTTGTGTTTCATTACATTGTTTAGGGTTAACGATAATGTCTGGAAAATTACTGGAAAATGTCTTTTTTTCCGACCAATTATCTTAAAGAAATCTTTAAGTCTAAACTCTAAATCTTCCGAGCTACAAAAGAGCAACATCTGAGCAATGCAATTTTCCTCTTAAAAAGTTAGAAGAGATAGAAGATTTAGCTCATAACTGTATACCTGACACACAGATCTAATCATTCACACCTAAAAGCGCACCAACATTTAAGCAGGAATAATTCAATCTTATTCATCATCACAGAGACTCAACACAGAGACAGACTCTCTCTCTCTCTCTCTCTCTCTCTTTTTCTCGGTTACACATCCGACAGGTGCTCTCCTTTCGGCCAGATTGCTTTGAGGGACAGCAGCAACTGTTGCGTCCACCTGTCTTTCCTCTTTTCTTTTCTTTTTTCCTTTTCTTTTTAGTCTCTGTGAAAACAGCTTCACACTGAACACATTGTGCTTATTGGTCACTGTGGGTTTGATGTCATGTTAGAGCATCAGGACTTTAACAGAAGATGAACTCTCAACAGTCAATGTCACTGGCAAGGCTGATATTAAATCTGTCACGGTAAGGTCCATTAGCAACACACACACAAATCATGCAATCACAATAAGGCAGCCCTGCAGGGCCCCCTAGTGCTCCTGAATAGCCACTAAAATGGAAATGAGCACACACACATATATGCATGCATACCCATACACATCTTTGATATTTGACAGGTTGTGTTTTCTTTTACTCTTTGCTGAATGCCTTCCAACTCTATTTGCTGACTGAGAGTTTTCAAGCTTATTCACAAGAATATGAACATCAGTGCAGTTTGTTTTAAGGCTTTCAAGACCACATACACACTCAGAAATAAAGGTACAAAAGCTGTCACTGGGGCGGTACCTTTTCAAAAGGTACATGTTTGTACCTAAAGGGTCCATTTTGGTACCTTAAAGGTGCATATGTGACCCTGGACCACAAAACCAGTCTTAAGTCGCTGGGGTATATTCGTAGCAATAGCCAAAAATACACTGTATGGGTCAAACTTATCCATTTTTCTTTTATGCCAAAAATCATTAGGATATTAAGTAATTTTTGATTAGTAATATGCATTGCTAAGAACTTAATTTGGACAACTTTAAAGGCGTTTTTCTCAATATTTAGATTTTTTTGCACCCTCAGATTCCAGATTTTCAAATAGTTGTATCTCAGCCAAATATTGCTAACAAACCATACATCAATGCAAATCCTAACAAACCATACATCAATGGAAATATTATTTAATCAGCTTTCAGATGATGTATAAATCTCAATTTCGAAAAATTGACACTTAAGACTGGTTTTGTCATCCAGGGTCACATATTAGTACTTAAAGTGTACATATTTGAACCTAATAGGTACAAAAGTGTACCTTTTGAAAAGGTACCGCCCCAGTGATAGCTTTTGTACCTTAATTTCTTAGAGTGTATGATTTCAAGAGAGGAAGGAAATATCTATATCTATCTCTCTCTCTCTCTCTCTCTCTCTCTATATATATATCAAATATACACTACCTATAATGACCAGCCTGAACTATCTAATAACCAGTTTGGACCAGCATTAAAAAGGTTTTTGTATCTTTTAGTCTATCTTTAGCTTTGATGCTAGCAAAATGCTGACAAAATGAACTTTTAGTTGATTTCCACATTTAATATTTATTATTCTTTCTCTGGGAAAACAGATAAAAAATATTGATGACTCATGTTAAACCACACAGATTTTTGTCTTTCGGATGAAAGTATCCCTCCCCTGTAACCATTAAATGACTAGCTAGTAGCAAATCATGGTTAAAAAGGTACAAGCCCTTCCATATCTCCAGCCCAAATTTGTTTCTCTAGGAAGAACATTAACAGAAAAGATTACCGTGCTTTCATAAACCATGTCCAGCTCAATAAATTATGCACAATACTGAAATATTTCCAAAGCGGCTAAATGGTTTAACTATGCTGTTTCGTTAAACTGCGACTCAAAGCATTGATCTCATTGGGCTGCTTACTGGAGTAAAGCTATAAGGTTATGGCAGCGTTCTGTGCTGACTTAGCGGTATTGCTATGATATATATCGCTCTCCTGAGAGATGCAGAACACATGCTGTTGACTGAACAAGCAGCCTGAAACATGACAGAATGACATTTGGCCTCTAGTTTCACTCCAATACTGATAAAAAAAAAGGGAGGACAGAGGGAAATATAAAATGCTCACCAAGGAACAGAGCCTATGACATCATCTGACATTTTGTTTAAAAACACACATGCACACAACACACACAGAAACTACATAACTCAAGATGTTCCTGCTGCTAAGACAGGACAACTTTAGTCCCGCTCTGTTAGTGCTACGGACATGAATGATATCTAAAATCAAGATTTTTTTTTTTTGTAAGTGCTCAGGCTTGTGATTTTCATGTGATGGATGATAAAGCAGGCGAAACTCTACCTGATATGTGAAGTCTTATAGGGACCTGGATATAATAGGTATTCATGTAAATAGCTAACAACCACACAGAACACTTTAGAGATCGAGTAGCATTGTATAGTCTTGCATAAGACAAAAATCTAGCTTGTTTAACATCTATTGTTTCAGAAGGGTGAAATTGAAAGCACATTTCTGTAATTTGGCATGATCTACTTAGAATGGAAATACTCCACTGTTCTGTTTTTCTTCAAAAGGGGAGGCGCCCATAATCAGTGTTCAAGGTTTGAGATTAACAGAGGAATCTTTCAGGTTTAAGTCAGTTCAAGAGCTAATTTTTCTTATTTAAAACGCAAAAGATATTTCACATGAGGAATATTCCCAGTTTAATTCAGGTTGAGCATATTTGAGTGTGTTTGTGGCATAATTGAGATTTTTTTTTTAAATGGTCCCGTCCCTCCATTTCTTTACAACAAGCAAAAATATAGGTTATAGTGAGGCACTGGAATGTGAATAGTGAATGAGGTCAAAATGAAATTTTATTTATGTGATTTTAAGGATCAAATAATACACGAGTTTAACAGAACTATAATGTAAGTGCTTTTATAACATAACATGCTTCACATTTCTGCTTTTAAATCCTCCAAAAATGATCCCATTCCAGTTGTAAGTACTTCATCATAACCTTGATTAATGCCCTTTGTAAAGAAAAAAAAGGACGAGTCAAAATTATTATTATTTTTCTGTGCTAATCAAACTATGCCACATAATGCTGTCAATTGAGTTTGTAATATTAACCACTCAATGGTGATTTGTAAACAGGTTTGAGAATCATTTTGTTATGTTTACTCATGCAAACTGATGCAGACAAACACACACACCTCTGAACTGGATATAATTCAGAAATTTCCCTGCAAAGAAAACAAACATTTTCTAAGAAAATTAATCTTTTCTTATTTGAGGTTTACTCGACACTCACATTTGTGATCAAAAGCACCGCAACCAAATGTTTGCCAAATGCGTGAGTGATATTTTCCTTCCCCATTTTCTGAGTGCTTTGCTATGCGAGGTCCCATACCTTTTGATAGAGCATACTGAGAAAGAGCATGACATTTACCAGCATGCGAACACACACACACACACAAACATTCACATCCTCATTTCAGACTCTCATATGTGGGGCATAGGTAAATCCCATCACGCTGGCTGGTAGATTTCAGGGACATCAACATAAAATACATATCCCTACCTGCATAAAATAATGTCTTACCAAATGTTTGGAATCATCTTGGAAATGAGAGGAAGCGCTTTCACTCTTGCTTTGCACCTTTAACAGGAAACATACAAGCATGAAAGAAAATCTCTTGCCTTTCAACACATCAGTTTATGTCTTACACATCAATCACAAGCCTGGCACTGGCACAACACTAAACCTGGATCACAGGCCGCATAAACCACAGCTCATTGATATAGACTCTGGCATGAGCACATTCATCTTCTTCCCAGTTCACATATGTTACTGATCACAGTAGAACCAATCTGATTTACACACCCTCATCCCTTGTGTTCGAAAGGGTCAAAAGCCAAGATTCTAATTATGGTTAATTCAAAGTGCTTGTGAAATTGGGCTTCTGAAATGGTGACGACATGTTAGGATTATAATGGTGGGATACAAACACTGCAGAGCTGGAATACAGCCAAGGATGGTTTCAGGTTTTAGCCTTCATCCTTTACCGGTATGTAATATTTCTCTCACCTGGCCTGAAGCATTCCAGTACTAACAATATTGCCATAATACAACGCCAGCTGTCATTGTAAATGGGAGAGCGGAGCCGGTTGTCACCGTTTTTACTTCAAGTAATATTTTTTTTAGGATAGGTGCATGCCATAAAATCTTGGCTACAAAAATATTGGACTGTTTCCACTGTTATTGCCTAGGAAAAATATATAGTTTATTAAAGACACATTGATCTTTTGTGACAACTTGCCGCAACAAAGGATGGGCAAAATTCTGAATCCCTTTCTTATTTATTCATTCATAAGTGTGATTTTGAATTGAATTGCCCATGCCTCGCAAGAAGTTTAATTAGAATTTGAATAAGAATGACAGGAATTTGAACTGAAATTCAAAAGATAATGGCTTATTGAAGTGACTTTCAAACCTAGTTTATAAATGTGTTAAATTATATGAGATAATTAAGTTTTGTTTTTTGTTTTTTTTACACTTTTTAAAACCTTCAGGCTATTCTACTTCCTAAAATTCAAATTAGAATCCACGATTCAATCCTGTTTGCGAACCTCAATTCAACTTAAGGAACTGAATTGGAATTTCAATTTCGAATTTACAATCAGAATTCTCAAATCAGTTTTGAATGTCACACAACCCTGTCCAACGTGCTCCAATATAGTCACACTATTCTGAGTAAGTTGTCACAATGAGGGCCCGCCACTAAAAATGTATATAAAATAAAATAATTATGAAATAGTAATAATGTAATACAAAAACATCAGAATTTTCCTTACTTCTGTTCTTCATTTCTTTTTGTCTCTTTACATTCTTCTCACCAAGGTTTTCTTTTCAAACATGACCTGCACTGTGGACAGACACACAACCCCCTGTAATGATGGATCTGCCAGCCTGCATCTCTGGCTCTCTGGAGAGGACTTAGTTAAGACAGATTTGCACCCCAGGTCACAGAAACTCCAACTGGGCATGTTAAGCCAGCAACAGTAGGCCTCCTCATCCCGGTGTTTAACCCTTACCCACCATGGCATTAATACAGAAGGGGGTGAAGTGTGGTGACCACTCTAACTGTTCTCTAATATTAGGACAAAGAGACATACATGTTTAGTGACAGCTTAAAGTTGATCTGAGAACCTAATAGCTTAGAGCGGTGATACTAATGAGCATTAATTAGTCTCATATGTAGCAGGGAAGAATTACAGCAGAAAAAAAAAAAAGTACCAGTATATATATTTTTAGTATGCACATAAAGTACAACTGACAGCAAAAGTTCAGCAAATGTTATTTAAGGTCTGTGAACGTGCCTATCGGTTTTTGTCATTATAGCCATTTATTATGTGGAATAAAACATACTGAATCTTCACCTTGTGATCTGCCTCATCAGGGAAGGTGAGTGGCTTGCCTGGAGAAACTCACCCAGGATTTTTACATTAACATCAAGACTCCAGCTGACATTCTTCATGAGCCAAGCAAAAGCCCCCCACTGCTTTTACACCTGAAGCCCCCTCTCTCCATCTCTCATCTTTCTTTTTTCTCTCCGAGAACAAAAAAAAAAAAAAAACGTTCTCTTGCTTCTCTTTCACCAGAAGGTATGCATCTGATTTTGCCAGAGAAAACTGAGCCTTCTTAAGCAACACTTCATGTACATAACATTGTTTTACACACACAAAAAAAATTAAAATATGAGGATTTAAACACTCTTTCAATGGAATATTTCGATTGTTGAAAAATTGTTGGCATTACACTAGTGCTCTGTTCTACTGTTTGAGCTATAAGAACTCTCATTTATTTGATTTATATTATATATATATTATATTTATATTATTTATATATATATATATATATATATATATATATATATATATATATTTTTTTTTTTTTTTTTTTACATATAATTTGATTGTTTCTATTGTCCTCATTTGTAAGTCGCTTTGGATAAAAGCGTCTGCTAAATGAGTAAATGTAAATATATAATTTAATAATAATAATAAATCATTATTCATTATTCATAAACTAAATTACTCAATGTCACACCACGTTGCATAAACAATAGGATACAGTTATTAGAAGATGACTGTAACAACATAATCACATTTATTTCAACGATACTCATCAAAAAATAAATATGTAGACATTGTGATTATTGTCTTAGAAACAAATAGTCTTTCACAATGTACAAATCAATCTGTAACAATATTACAGTAATGTCCGTTGTTCATGACACCGGTTTCAGTTACCCGGATGAGTGGTCCCAGCTGTATCATTGGTGACGGGAGATTTTAGGATATATCAAACCACAAGATGGCTCAAATGACCAATCAAATTAAAGTATTTTAGAGAGCCATATAATAAAATGAAATAATCTTTAATGAGGCACCAGAATGTTTAAATTCATAAGGCTCATAAATTCATTGACATACACATTGTCTTTATCAATTATCCATTCAAATGAATGTATTATACACTTTATACAAATCTGCTCCAACTGAAGTATCGATATGGAATATACAACACACACAAAGGTAACACTCTGATCCTGAACATCTGTGTGCAGTTTCAGTGGTAAAAGATCTCATAGATCTTGCCTGTAGCTACATACCTGTCTCTAATAACCAATAACAGATCACTCCAATCAGTCTAATGCTAGAGGAAGCCCTGCACCATCCAGACAGCTATTGGTTTAAATATCAGAAAATACACATCTTCAAAAGATGACATCCAAATATTTTTTTTATTCCCATTCCTGTTCTGGCTTTCATTTCCTGCCCTAGGAGAAGGGCGTGTGTGAGTGTGTGTGTAGACCTGGAAGCTTGAGCAGAACGTCACATGGCTCTGGTTTAGGTGGAAAATCAAACACAGTTGTGGGCAGGCACCGATTTAACCAAAATAGGTGCTTTAATCATTTTTATGGATAGTGGGAGTTTACAACCTTTATATGTATTTATGTACTCTCAGACTAGGAGAGAGGCATAAATCATGCGGTCACTGCAGGAGAGGAGAAGAGATCGGAATAAAGGACAGAGGAGGAGATGGAAGGACAGAAAAAGAAAGAGAGAGCCAAGAGAAAAGAGGCTAAAACAAACTAAATTTGACAAAGCTGTCTTAGCTTATTCTAACATCACTTTAAATCATTAGATATCTGACAGAAGCTTCATGAAATGAATTTTTATTATTTATAATTACACTGAAGGACTCAGCATTTACTCTTAATGTGGGTGGGATAGGGTGCCAAAAGCCAGGTGATTCACCTTCATTAGTTTAAATGAACGGAGCCCATTAGTCTCCTTTATTACAGACTAATTAGGCCATTAGATAAGGGCCAGGTGTTGGCATGCAAAAAACAGTGCTTTTGTCACCTTAGAGTGAACTTTGTTGTGATGGAACTCAAAAAGCTTTCTCCATCCCTCCCACACAGAGTATTTTACAAGTCAACTCCGACCGCTGCAGGAATAATAATAGGGCTGGTTTTGGAGGTTGAAAATAAACAGGACGGGTCCTTGAGCTGTAAACCTGAGTTGGGAGTGTTGTTTTTGTTTCCATGGCTTTCGAAGCTCCACTGAGAGCTCATGGAGAATTGATTGTGTCTGAGTCACTCCCTCCGCCTGGTTACGAGGCCTTTTTGTTTGTTTTTCGCCCATTTGCTTGTCGGCCTAAAGAGGTACGTCTGACCCCTTTGTCTCCCCTCAGAGCACATACACATTTTGGTAATTAATAAAAGATATTGATTCACACCGTGCCATATATTTACTGGATGGAGTGATTAAATGGGTATCATAGGTCCAAGCTGGGGATGCGTGTACAAATGTGTGTTTTGGGGATATGGGGTGGGATGTTATGGCACCAGCATGCTAGAGAAAGCACTAGAGGAGAGTTGACGGATAACAATGCGCAAGATATGATTTGAGAGTGTGGAAAGAGCTGGGGCAGTTCGAAATCAAGAGGGAGTTCAACAAATTGGATTTCCAAAAGGAGGTTTATAATACCTGGAGAAGTCTATCTGTCAGAATTCCCACTGAACTCAATGGCAGTCACACGAATGGCCCAGGATGCCTCAGAAGTTTGGCTGTTTGGGTAGATGGATCAATACAAAAGCCTTCCTGTAGCAACGAAGAGGTCATGAGTTTAATTCCTAAATGCATGCACTATAAGTTGTTTTGTAATAAATATGAAAATGTAGAAGTGTTCTCCTTTACTGAATTAACTACTTTTGCTAGTCTTGAAACATTTCAGTTCACAAGGCCTCAAAAGAGTTGATGACTACTTGAAATGAAATCGAAATCCAACATGCATTCATGAGAACAGAAAATTCTGTGGTAATTCACCCAGCTCTAAATACATAAGAAATAAGAGCAAGAAAACTGTGAACTAGAATGTATAGGATAGAGTTCGGGGAAAAAAGGTCTTCAAAACTCTCTCCCATAAATCATTTTGGCTGGTGTCCCTTTGAAGTAGCTCTCTCTGTCATTAGACTGAGTGCTTGAGCCCTTTCCAGAGAAAGGGAACGTAGAAAGTACACTAAAAGAAAAAGAGAATCAGAAATGCCAAAGCTATAGTGATTTGACCCACAAGGAGCATCTCAGCAGTAATGTCACACCTGTTACTTCTTTAGCATTCTTTCAAGCAGCTTTTACATAATTGAACAGAAAAAAAAAAAATATATATATATATATATATATATATATATATATATATATTTTATAAGCAACAGCAAGGCTTATATATTAAGACTTGACATAAAGAAATACAGACTTTGGACAGAATTGTTAAATGAATAATCGGCAAATAATATTGTGCACCTCTGGTTTCAATATCATAACTGCATATTGTACGTCGGCTGTCATGTAAGAACTGAAGAGAAGTGATATTTTGGGCTTTATGGGGTACCGGAAACAACAGCCATCTTGTTTGTAGAATTGTAATTGCTTTTTAGATCATATTGCTACAAATACAATTTTTGTAAATTTACAAATTCCAAGCGTTAACTAAATTATTTGTTGCAAAACTCATATTTGTCAGCTTGTGGACTGAAAACCATATTAAGACAAAATAGAAAACTGTATTTCTGAATTGTTAGAACTGTCTAAAATGAAACTTCTTACCACAGTTCTCAAAAAGAGGATATCATAAGCAAAACTTGATTTATTTGGTTACTCTATATTTTTTCCACAATACTTGGGCTACTTTTTCTTTCTGCAGAGGTTCTTTAAACTATTTCCAAAAAAAAAAAAAAAAAACATTTCCAAAAACTGCTGTAACTCAACAAATATAACAGAAAGTGTGGATGAATTGAGTTGAACTGGCTTTTGATATGACATTCAAAGAAAGAAAAAAATGCTGGACTGATCACAAAAAGCATGAGCCCCTGTGTTATCCTCTCCTACACTTGACACCCCATGCACCCACCAAGGTCATTCACTCATAAGGCCGGCTGTGGAAATAGAAAGCAGCAGTACAGCTTATGGAGACTAAAAGCAGGGCAATAAAGGGGGCAGTTCAAAAGACTAACAAACAAGATAAGTTATGTGTACATGAGCATGAATGGAAAAACAGCATTGACAAAGGGCTGAAAATATCGTTTTGATCTGTTACATAAAGCAATCTGTGATGTCCAAAATCTGGCAGAGAAGAAATCAGTGAATGTAAAAATATAGACGATCACAGTATTCACCAGGATCCACTGTTCTGAATCAGCCCCTTTGGCTAAACCCGAACCTATTCAACACCGGGCTAGAGGCTGGCAGCATGATGGCTGGCGGCCAAACGTGCTAACTGTGCAGCAAGAGATTGTAGAGTCTCCACTGTGCCAAACTGTGTTGAAATTAACCCAGTAATCAGAAACATTATGTTCTTGTGGGGAGAGCCCAGGCGATTGGCAGATGGCTAAGAGCATTAGAGAGATACCTGCCAAACGTTAGCCTGCTCTCTCCTCCTGGTGTGAAAGCCATTGTGACGAGGAGAGAGGGGCACCCCTGTGTGTCTGCAGCATATGGTGGGGTAAATATTGACTGATATTATAATTATGAACAGCATAATCTAATAATTAATCATGCACATGCACGGATATTCAATACTCAAGCAGACACATACTGGAGGAGAGCCATTTGTACATTAAGCAGGCAAGGAGAATACGACAGATGCCACAAGACCTGTAGCTGTCTATTGTGCATATTGACATGATGTTTTAATCTTAGTCTTTGATACTGTAATGCAAACCACGATAAGTAAAGAATCGCTTACTGATTCTCTCTCTACATCTGAATTTGCATTTTTTCCTTTCTGTTCTGTGTAGAAGAATATTGCAGTATGATCAAACAGATTGTGAACACATTCATTCACACTGATTTGATCCATTTCAGGCTTTTACTCACCTTAGATCAGCAGGGTTCCCTCAGTTTCTCAGAAAGAGAATGAGAGAGAGCCTCAAGCCCTCTGATCAAGTGTTATGCAGTCTAATATACACTACTGCAGCTGAGTGAACTGAACCTCAATATAATTAAACAACTTTCTGTGTTCAATCATTTCCTTTGTGGCCTTAGTCGTAATTATGAGATAACAATATTATTGCATTTGGAACACATTATGCATGGATTATGGATAATGAAATAAAACGATACAACTTTTTGAAATCTTGTTTTCCTTTTTAAAAACTTTCTTTTCTACGAATGAGAGAAGGGCAGTTAGAAAATATAATCGATTGTACAACTTCTCCCCCTGCTGGTGATTACAGTTAAACACATGTAAATTCGTGTAATCATTTGCCGCGGAAACCAGCAGGTGAGTGACATGAGCTCTATGAATTTTGAAATGTAGTTTCTTTTCTCATTTTTCATCCTTATCAGTTCGACTAATACTTTTGGACACTTTTTAGGAGTGGACACTTTTTACGAATTTCAGACACAAAACATATCACAAGAAAACAGATATTGAGTTTTATAAAACTAAAAGCTTGTGTGTGTATATTCGGGTAAATAACGCTTTTAATATCAATGCAAAAAATACAGAGTTGACATTTTTGTCGTGTATGACACGAAATGTATCAACAATACGCTCAACAGAATAAAGAGGAGAGGAAAGAGTTAACAATAATTTGCTAAAGAATGAAAAAGTTACGCGATAGAGAAGATTGACAAAACAAGGCAAGACATTAATTTATACATCAATTAGAGTACAAACTTAACTGAAGTCGTTTTGCCTGCTTTCATATTTACTGAAGATAAACTGGCGATGAAATTGTATTCCTTTTTAATTCTTTCACAAGGAAAGAAAAATCGGTTTGTTGTTGATTAATTTACTTTGTGGATAACTAATTTGCAAAGAAGATATATTTATAACATGCATTGTTTTAGTAGAGTCATATTCATCATAGTGTTCTAAAATAATGTTATGGATCCGGATAAATAAAGTTAGAAATAAACCAAGCGGGATGGAGAGCGAAGCGTCAAAGGAAGTGACGTTGGGAAGGTCCTCTCCTCAAGTGTGCACGGTACGATCCACGGATTTTCCTAATGACAGGCATCAAGCGTTCCCATACCAGAACTATTCTGACCAATTTACCTATGCTTAAATAATTGTACTCAGTTTTAGCGCATATAAAAGTGTACACGCATACTGCCTTTAATATCGCCCGAAAGACCCATCACTCTGAATGTAAACACGTCCTGAGGTGGCGCATGCGCACTGAGTCAAACGCACTCGTATGTTGGGACATTGTGCAGATTCAAGCCTGAAAATGGGGGACAAACAGCAATAAAAGTAAAGTAAACGGCTTGTATAAGACGCGTTTCTTCAGATCTTTAGGATTTTACCCTGGGAGAACCAGTAAATATGTAAGAAATTCGGCATGAATTCAAACTCATTGTGCAGCGAAAACGATTTAATATTCTGTCACCTCGTTTGCTAACAGCGGCTAGCTAGCACAGAGAGGATCAAAATGGAGGCGGGATATTTATTAATAGCGCAAGTTAAAATGGTTCATACCTCTGGAACGATATACATCGTTGCGTTTAGTTAGCAGATTCACACGGAGCTTTAATATTAGTGTAATAGATGTGTGCATGTCTTCACCCAACTCCAACCGGTAGTGAGCTGCATTGATCTGTTGTTTATGACCAAGCATCTGATTTCTAGTCTGTCGACAACTTAATGTCATAAAGATATTATGTGAATGGTTTTGGTGTTTTATTTACACCCAGTAGATTTATTTCAAATTTAAACGGAAGGTTGGGTTACGTATAGAAACAGGAAGGATATGCTTCTTTGCGTTTTCATATTTTCCCAGCATTCAAGGGGATCTTCAAACAATGAACTGTAATTAACATATCTGTCACTTTGCTATAATATTGATTTGATCTAATTGATTTTTTTCTTTTTCATGTACAGGTCTGCAGACACCTTGTTGATATCAACTCTATAAGAGCCATGGTTCATGGGGTAGAGGTTTTTCTTCGCCATGAATATGCGACCCGAATGCTTTTCTAAAGTGGGATTGTACTCAAATAACTGTGACTTAAGTCCATCTCAAACAAGACACCCAGTTAGTGTCCGAAGAGAGATTGGAAATCCTCTTGGTGACACTCAAGACAGGACCAGACAACATCTGATCTTGGACAAGACTGGGAAAGCTGAGCGGACTTCACTGCCTTTAAAGCCCGGCAGAGAGTTGGCTGTTGCTTCAGAGGCTGGCTCTGTGGGCACAGAAACACTGTCATCTCAAGCTAAACAAATGGGGGGTGAAGGCACCCCTGTAAAAAGTAAAACTCCTCTTGGACAGACCAACACCATTGATAACAAGCCAGAGTTTGTATCCATGAATTCACATAGTAATTCTAGAGACCCTGTGGGTGAGAAAAGCACCAAAGGGTTAGAGACTATGGGGGTGTCTAATGAACATTCGGAGGGCAAAAGAACAAATATGAGGAAGATCACTAGTCATCCTCATGCACAAGCCACTTGCCTTAAACAACTGCTTTTGCTTCAGCTGGACTTGATAGAGCAACAACAGCAACAGCTGCAGACAAAAGACAAGGAAATAGATGAACTAAAATCAGACAGAGACACGGTATGTATGCAACCATTGGGGTCAGTAAGAATTTTTTTAGTCGGCACGGATACATTAAATTGATCGAAAATGACTGAAGATATTTATAATGTTGCAAAAGTTTTCTTTTTTAAATAAATGTATTCATTAAGGCTGAATGCATCCTAATACAAAGTATCAGTTTACACAATACATACATAAACCGCCCAACTGTTTTCAACATTATAATGAATAAGAAATATGTGCATATTAGGCTGGTTTCTGTCACTCTGAAGACTGGATTAATTGCTGAAAATTCAGCTTGTCATCACAGGAATAAATTACATTTTAAAATATATTAAAATAGAAAACAGGTATTTTAAATTGTAATAATATTTCACAATGTTACTGTATTATTGATAAATGTAACCTTGATAAGACCCTTCTTTCATTTTAAGACAACATTTTGAACTTTTGAACGATAGTTTACAGTTCATGTTCAGTATAAAATTGGTTTATGGTTTATACTTCAAACCATTTTCTCTTCGCAGGCTTATAATGTTTTTTCTAATGTATTTGTCCTGCCTTGAAACAGTTGCTTGCCCGTATAGAGCGGATGGAGCGCCGTTTGCAGTTGTTAAGTAAGGAACCACGTGACAAGAGGCTCTTCCAGCCACTGGAGAGATGGGTTCCTGACACAGATGACTTTTGGGAATCAGATTTGGGCGAAAGCCCACAAACTCAGGGCAAGTCAGGTGGAAAAGTGCAAAAGAGGTAAGACTGAGAAACTCATCTTTTTCCTGTTATCTGTCTGCTCATGGCTTCTGCTTGACTGATGTGACCTGTAAATATTCTGCCTAGGAAGTTAAACTTGTTAGATACAAAGATGCAGAGGTCAAGAGGTAAGTCCTCAAGAGTGAACCCCCAAAAACTAGAGACAGGAGAGACATCACCATGTCAGCATGACCTGCGAAACAAGGAGACCCCGGAGAAGACGAATGTTGCAAAATCATCTGGACAGGCAGACTTTCAGCCTGAGGGAGAAGACAGCAAAGAAACAGAAGATCTACCGTACATGACAACAACTGAGATGTACCTATGCTGCTGGCAGCAACCTCCACCCTCTCCATTACGGGATGAGTCTCCAAAGAAAGAGGAGGATGTTGCAAGTATGTGCTTTTCTTAAATGCAAAATGGCAGTTGTACACACTGATTTACAAATTGTAATGCAAAAAAAAATATTTCCTCAGTCCCATCATGGAGGGAAAACACCATGGAACCCCTTCAGGAGGAGGATGCTGTTGACATCCCAGAAGTAAGAATCAGCATTTGCATTATATATGTATTATACATAAATCCAAGGCTCTTAAAGGGATAGTTCACACAAAAATTTGTCATCATTTACTCACTCTCATGTTGTTCCAAACGTGTATGAATTTCTTTTTATCTGTTAAACACAATAGAAGATATTTTGAAGAATGTTTGAAACTCATTGAATTAACCTAGGTATTAGGCCCATTGTCATTGATCCACCATTTCCTTTTTCTTTAGAATCTGGATGACAGTGTTTTTCTGAAGCGGCACGCAAAGTTAGAACTGGATGAGAAGAGACGAAAAAGGTGAGTTTTCTAGAAGACTGTTTTCCTGATCTGTGTTTGTGGCATCAACCCGTTTTTTTTAAAGATATATTTTTGGGCATTTTCTCCACAAGGCTATCGGCGCTGACATCAACCCGTTTTTAACCCTTTTATTTTAGTTTTTTCATGCACATGAAAAAAGTTCAAACGTTTGTGGTTGGTAAGATTTGTTGAAGGTTTTGAAGTCTCTTATACTCACCAAGGCTTCATATATTTGATCATAAATACAGTAATATTGTGAAATGTTATTACAATTGAACATGGATTGACTATTTTAACTTATTTTGAAATGCAATTTAAATGATCTGAATTTCTGTGATGGCAAAGCTTTTCAGCATCATTACTCCAGTCTTCAGTGTCGCATGATTCTTCAGATATCAGTCTAATATGCTGATTTGGTGCTCATGAAATATTTAGTTTTATTGTCAGTGTTGACAGCAATTAATTCAGGATTCTTTAATACTTAATACTTTGAAGGATAGTGTATGTCTACAACACAGTAGATGTAATGTGTAATTATACAAGCACATTTTGTTTAATTAAAAAGGCATCAAGTGAATTGAGTTATATTGTGATATTTTCTTGAGACTAAAATTTATCAATATTCTGCTTACTTAAATACTCATCTATATATGCATATTTAATAATCAAGATATCAGTTCCGGTTTGTAGTTAAATTTGTTCCCTTAACCAATTAAAATTTTGTGGTGAGTTTTATTAACAACAAAATATAGTAATATTTAAAATGAATAAATGCCATTAAAAGTTCGCTGTTTATGTACAGTTACTACCTCCCTGAAACTACACTTGCTCTAAACTTTTTTTCTCCTGGTAGATGGGACATTCAGAGAATACGTGAACAGCGTATGCTTCAAAGATTGCAGCAGCGCATGGAGAAGAAAAAGACGAATGTTCAGGAGAGTGAGCCGGAATTGTCTTCGTTTTATCCTGATGTGGACAATGGTATGACCCTTAGATTCATTTGACAAAATATTGTATTTATGAACAAAACAAAAACTCTTATTAGGTTATATACGATAATTTCGCCAATTTTTCTTTTTCTCATTTCCTTCCTCTTGTACAGTGGAGGCCATCATGGTAACACCCTTTCTGCCAGTAGTGGCATTTGGTCGGCCTTTGCCCAATTTGCCTCAACAGTAAGAGCCTTTTTTTCTTTTTGAAATATCACCTGATTAACATTTAACTGCTTTTAAATAGAGTTTAGTGTCATATAACGATCATTTGTTGTCCTGCAGGAACTTTGAGCTGCCCTGGCTTGACGAAAGAAGTCGATGTCGCATTGAAAACCAAAAGAAACAAACTCCCCACAGGACCTGTCGGAAATGAGTCACAAACAGGTTCTGGGCACCAAACAGAGGAGCATAACATGGGGTTAAAGGAGGCAAAGCAGGGTTTGTTCAGTCAGGGGACAGAATATTAGCCCATCATTATGGTTTCGTGTCTGCCTGCAGTCTGCTCGCACAGAGACCATTTAGGTGAGAAGAAAATGGCAGCATATTACAGCTGTTTCCATTTTATTGTGCCCTGATAATAAAGCACCAACTGCCCAGCTAACTGCTATTTTAGTTCCCTCACAATCAGTGTGTGGCCTTGATTTAATCCTTTACTTGTAGTCCTGTTCTGTGTCCTTTCACTGAGGATAAGTGATATTGATTATTGCAGGCTCCACTGCAAATACTGTTTTAATGTGCACTAAACTGTAGTTATGGAGTATTGCTGCACATTTGCATGTAATGCCTCAATATTTGTTGAGAATGACTTTAAAGAGCTTGTTTTGTTTTTGCAAATGTAATTGTGCATGAATGTCTTGATGAATCTTATGCCTAAAATTGTACATATTTTTGTAAGCATAGCGTAGTCATTTAGAAAGAAATAAATTGTCAGGATTAGAGTAAGGATGTTAAGATGTTTAGATGAATGCCCGATGTAAAAGAGTAAGGAAGAATTGTTTGTATGGCCGTTCAGATGTCTCTGAATCTGTTCAGCATCCCATGCAGGTTTAAGGACAAAGCCCTTAACGTTATTTTTGGATCAGTTAGTTGGTCTGTTGTTGTTTTTGATGTACTTCAAACTTCTTATTGGAAATACATTATATTTTACACTTCCATTTTTTAACAACCTTATCCATGTCCAGAAGTGTTGCTTGTCATTATTAATTTTGCATAAATTCTGTGCCTCATGGGATTTATTTCAGGGCATTTGTGATATTTCCTAAAGATATTCTTGTTCTAACTCAGAAGTGATAACCTGATTTTGTGTGTAAATGTGTTGATTTTGTGAGCACCGCACACAAGTTTTTTTTTTTTTCCCTGAATATCTACAACTGGACCTCTGTAAATATCTTTACTGACACACATTGGCTGTAAATAAGGAAAACATTGCTGTTATTTTTTTATTTAATGTCAGAAGTGTTGTTTGTTCAGCATAGATATTATATTGATAGCATTATTTACAAAAGATTTTTTGTTTTTCAAAAAAAGGAATAAAAACTCACTCTGTGATTTCTTTATTGACACTCTTTTAATGTCTCATGTATCCATATTTGTTTTTACTGTAGTATTTTTGTCCCCAAATCACTTGATTTAGCACTTAGCATTACAAAGATGTGATCTGCCCAAGATTGTGAAAACGGATCACATTTATTCGAAGACTGAAGATTTAACTATTTTGCTTTTTTTCAAATATTATATAAAAAAATATTGTATGCAAAAGTCAATTTGTCACAAAACTTGGATACTAGTTTGTAAGAATTACCCATGTGTGCAACAGTATATGTGGCAGCCATTGTAAAACAAATGAAACACCAAATATTACAGAACACATTTGATCACTTCATAGTAAGTGTGAAAAATGTTTATTGAACCAAAAAAATGCAAAATAAGAATTGTTTTTTTAAAAAATATACCACCTCTTGATTCACCATGAGATAAATGCACTAATATTTCTTTTTAATTTTCAATAATATTTTTTTAGATCATTTTGTGATAAAACAACCTTTGGAAAACTGATTTTTTTTTTTTTTTTCATAATGAAATGAAGTTATTGAGAGATGTTGTCTTGCACAAACTTCAGAGTTTACGAAGGCTTATAGTTTACTGAACAGGCCTGGGTGTAGGAACTAGAGATTCAACCACTTTGAGAAAAAAAATAGAAACCACCACATTTATTATAAGGTATTTACCACTAAAAGATCAAGATGAATATATTATTAGAAGACCATGATAGTATAATAGCACAGGTATTTTAAAGGTAATCCTCTGATGTACCCTTATATGAACAGACTGAAAACTGGAGTGACTCCATTTTGCACTATTTATATAAAAGATCAGTATCAACATCTGTGTTTATTAAAATGAAAAGATGATGTGTGGCAAACCAGTTTCTATAATAATGAAATATTTAGTGTTAAGGTTTCCTCAAGTTGGATTCTTGGGGTAAAATATTCTTTGTTGATTTGATCTCCTTTAAAAAGGATTTGTCTAAACAGAAGGCTTGAGATCAGTCTGATGCATTGCATCTTCATTTGGGTTACGCGTTTGGTAATATTTATACAGCACATGTCATAAAAGGAGACAGAAAAACAAAAAAGACGCATTAAAGCGTCTAATGTAAGGGAAAAAAAACAGACAGCATTCACATCCTCCCTCTTTTCTTTGCATCAGTCTACATTTTAGTGAAGCGAGCTTTGCGCAGACAGTTCCGAATCAAAATCTTTACTTAAAGTCCTTTCATTCTCAGTCTCTCCTGAGGTTGTTCAGCCTCTCCTCCAAGTCAGCATCGGCATCCGCCAGTGTAGCCTGCGGTTCAGCTTTCTTCCCAGCCGCAACCGAAAGGCTTCCTCCAGTAGAAGGCAAGCCTGTTTGAATTAAATAATAGAGGTAATATGAGAACGACTTCAGAGTCTAATTTTATACCATGGTAACTGCGGTATCTTTTTTGCTTACCTGAAAGTTCGTCAGAAAGATTCAGACCCAGCTCATCCAGAACTTGAGAAACCACAGCATCACTACATTCAAAGCAAAAAGAGGAGATAAGTCAGGAGATAATTTATTATTATTAATGTTGAAAACAGTTGTTATGCTTAATATTTCTGTGGAAACCATGATATATTTTTCTGAATTGTAAGAGAAAGAACAGCATTTAAATCAAATAGAAATCTTATGTAAATTGTAATTATAAACGTCTACATTAATTATCTTTTTTTCTCACCTCTCCTCTTCGTCGTCTTCATCGCCCATTGCATCGTCAATTGCATCATTCATCATCTCCTCCTTCATGTCCATGATTTCACTTTGGCGCTCAAACTCCATCATGATCTTCTGAATCTGTGGCAACTTCAACTGCATTGAGAGGAAAAGGCATTTACATCAGCAAATGCATATCGACAAGCTGTCTGTTGGCAAGAGAAACAGAAATTGAAACGCTATAGCAGATATACCTGTCTGTTCATGGTGGCCATCGCTTTGGTGACTCCTTTCATGGCCTGCGCCATGCTGTTGTTTGATTTGAGGGTTTGGATTTTAAGGCTGACAGCTTGAATATTGGCTCTCATCATGATGAATTTCTTGACGTATCGTCTTGTGCGCACCAAGTCCTTAGCCATGATCTTCACAGCATCCTGTCGGAAAAAGAATATCATTTACACTCCAGTCAGTGAGACTTCATGCCTGGCAGTGACACCTGAATGTCAATTTAAAACTCTCCTTACCATCTGTCCTTGTTTGGCCATTTTCTTAATGTCAGCAATTATTTTCTTTTCCTGTTGCTCCAGTCTCTGGCGTTCTCTGTCTAGATCTCTCATGGCTCTATTTAACGCTCTCTGATTCTGTCTGAGCATCTCCTCTGGAGTCTTTCTTCTTCCAAACAGAAACTCCATCTGACATAAATAAATACAAGAGAGTGAGAGAGAAAGAAAAAAGACCAGACTGTTAGAAGTTTGAAAGAAATGCGATTTGATGACAGCCACGTGATGCCATGACATAGTCTGCATGCATGTCATATTGGACTATATGAACTGGTAGTTTCTACAGCTACTGGCAAATTAAAATATTTTACACGCTATGAATCAAGTGACATCACCCCTACTGTATTAGCTGTCATACTTTTCCATTATTTCGCAATTTAAACACACCCTATTATTCGGCTTATATGTGTGTTATACGATCAATGACAACGAACCAGGACATTTAGCATAATAAACACTAAAACTTTCTCGAAACATTTAAAAGGACAGCGATTATTCAGTCTGAAACTTTGAAAAATAACATGTTAAGTGACTATTCGTTTATAAAATGACCAATATCCTTCACAAATAACAATAATATTGAAACCAGTTGCTAAAATTAGCTCAAGAAAAGAAAGAAAACCCGGAGGCCTATATCGCTCTCGTTTTTACCTTGACTTTTCTTTATGTGGAAAACGTCCACCAGAGATAACGTTACCAGTTAGCTGAACAGGCCAAATATCACGCCGTCGTTTGTTTCTTCTATTCCTTATTTAAAGTTACAGTTCGTCGATCCACCCGATTGTTTTCCCCACTAACTTCTTCCGCATATGAATGTCAATACTTCCTTTGTAAAGGTCTACGTCACAGGAAACGCGTCATACAATACTTTCCACAAACAACAGGGACATTTATGACTCATTTACTTTAAAAAAAAAATTATAATACTGTATTGTAATTGCATTTTATCAAAATAGGTATTCGGCACTGTATTGTTGGTATCTTACACAGAAATAAATTATTTTATATCTTGAAATTATTGTTAAAATCTTTATTTTGTTAGCTAAATTTCATATTTGTAATTTTAAAAATTGCATACATAACCTCCAAGGTTCAGATTTAAAATAAAATAAGTAATATAATATAAAAATAAACAATAAAAATATAAAATAGTGCTGTCAAGCGATTAATCCCATCCAAAATAAAAGTTTTTGTTTACATAATATATGTAATTTTTTCTTTTTCAGAAACAAATACAATAGGTATTTACATTGCTTAATTATACATATATTTTTTTTAAAAATGCTAATATAATTTAAATTAAACAAACATCTCGGTGTTAACACTAAAACCGCTTGTTTTGGATGCTGAGAACAGATGTGCATTATGATCATTAGGGCAGCAAGAACAGCTGAGCAGAAGTTATTACACTCGCTTCGATGGCAGTAGATGGCAGTACTGTCGTCGCATTCAGCACCGCCTGCCTTGAACGAATCAACAGAGGAAGAAAACCCGACAGAAGCACACAATGCAGTTTGACTGCTACGGGTTATCCACCCAGGCTTCATGTATGTCTCAGCTTCCCAAATAGACTGAAGATGTCCATTTTTCCTGTTTTGACGATCGGGACGAAAAGCAAGCTTTCGTAAGTACATTTTCACGTTACGCTTGAGGAAAAAACGGCTTCTGCTGCGGACACCGGCGAAATCTCCAGCTTGACCGCACACAGTGAATCACACAACAGGCCGCGGAAGGAGGAGCCCAACCTGCGCTGACGGGGCTGCGCTCAACATCCGTGACGGTGCAACTCCAGCCCGAGGCCTTGGGGCCTGTTGTATATTATTATCGTTTTAAATGGAGGCTCGGACGAAAGCAGAAGCCAGAGGAAAATGGCCCTCTTTACAGCGCGAGTGGTGGGTGTGATTGGAAATATTGTTGTCATTTTGTTCGTGTCCGTGTCTTTGAGCATCGTTAATGAAGCAAAACAGAGTGGTTTCGTTTTAAGCAAAAAAGAATTGTAATGTGTTTTATACTTGAGTTGAGATTAAAACCCATCGCACAGTGTCCCCTTTTCTCCTCTGCTCGTCATAGAGAGCTAATAGGCTAGTATCTTGATTAATTTTACGGGTTTTGTTTTTAAATTAGTAAATAGACTATTAGTAGTTACAAGTCGTGTTACGTTCATCGGTTGCATTAGTGTACTGATCTGAGTAATTAGTTTTATTTCCTTCTTAAATGTGAAGTGCAAGATGGGGTGTCAACGAACCACAGGCTAAGTTACATGATTAGCTTGTTTTATTGGAGTCATATTAAATAGCTTTGGACCCCTCGACAGATGTCTTCGAAGAGAAATAACGATCAAGACAACTGTAAAACGAATGATGGCTCTTTTAAAATGACATTTGATATGTGATAAGGTGGTAACGTTAGTGTTTGCTCGGCCGGTTGTGTTTACACTGGGTATATAATAACCGTTAAATATTTAGCAATATCACAATCGAGTAATTTTCATAATGTCATTTATAGTATAGTAACCAAAAATTTTCCGAATTTGGTCGTTTTAAATGAGTGTGCTTTAATCCGCGATCCCAACTAGGTTAGCTAACTAGCAAGCTAACATCGTCAGCTGAGAGAGCGATTTAACGCGTCGCTCTATTAACCGATCTTTGTGCTTCAGATTCAGAAATAAGACTTGACCTAAAATATTTTAGTCTATAAAGGATTGATTTCGTTTCACTATTGGACTTTGTTTGTGCTGATCATCTTCCTTTTAATAAAGTTTACTAACAAAAACTCAACCCTAACTTATGAGGTAGACACTATTCTCCTTTATGCCATTAAAACGTGATAGTTATACTTTCTCACTTTAGTGATGTTTACTTTAGGCTTGTTTATATTTTATATGTAGAAAATAAGCTCTTTCAGCATTAAAGCACCATGTTTTCTTAGTTAACCAGCCATGTTGAATCTTTAAAAACCCGACTGCGCCACTGATCGGTAGTTTCTCCTTTTTTCTTCCTCAGATGAAAGTGACAATGTCTTGACAGAAAGACAGTAAGTGGAATATCTAGAAGCTTTCATAATCGCTGTGTTATTGGATAAAACAGGCCCGGTGATGCCCAGACATGACTATATTCAGACTGCAGTGTACTCGCACCACACAGCCTCCACTGGACTCGATTAAATTATAAGACAGGAACCTTAAACCACATTTTCATCTGAGATCCGCAACACTGGTCCTGGAGGCGCTGGTTTTTATTCAGTATCAGTTGTAAAGTCCCCCAGGCCGGACCAGGGTGTGTTTTTATTAAGTGCCTTTGTCGGACATTGACATGGACGGTCCCAGTCGAAGCGGAGGCTTCAGGCAAAGCCGTCGCTCCCGTTCGCAGCGTGACCGAGAGCGGCGGAGGAGGAGAGCGGATCTCGCTGAGCGCAGGGCCTCGTCGCCATCCTCGGCCTCGGACCAAGAACTCTGCAGAGGAGACTCACTGCTCCGTGCCAGCGGAGGAGAATGCAGACCCGGCTTCCCCGGGGCCAGACACCGTCCTCCGCGTCGGAGGAAGCGAGAATCGGTGTCTTGCGAGGAGGATATCATCGATGGCTTCGCTATAGCCAGCTTCATAACCCTGGAGGCCTTGGAGGTTTGCGGGTTTATCTATCTTTGACTAGTCTTGTATTAAGTGCTGCAGTACAATATGTATATTAGAAGTTGAGCTGTTTTGCATCATGTTAATTTTAGTATAAAATATGCTGAATATCTACTTGGTAGTTATTAAAACTCGGTGTAAAATGAGTAAACAGCAAAGTCTCAGTATAGAGCTCATGTATTTGTTACATTAACATGTTGTACTGTGTTACTTTGACAGATGGACTGTTCCCTAAAGCCTCCAGAACGTTCTGGCTTGTTCATGGGCAGAGGAATCAAAAGGAAGAGAGGTCTGGATGAAAACGGAGGTCCTCTGTCAGAGCCGGAGGAAGGACCTCCTGCTACGTACACCAACAGTTGGGAGCAGCGCAGGAAAATCAAATCTAAACTGAAGAGAAAGGGAGATGCTAAGGTTAGTGCTGTACTTTCATAACCCTTTAATGCTCTATAAACACCAAAGATAAAATCCTGTATGTGCAAACACCCATGAAAAACATGTCATTTCTAGAATAGTCCCGTGTGGATGAGAGTCTGACATAAATCAATTGATCATTTTAAAATAAGTTTTCAATATTGAGCAGTCACAAAGTGTCAGAAGACTTATTGTTGGGGAAATTAGATGCAGTGACTGGTCTAAACTAAATTTGCATCACATGTGAATATTCTTCTCGCTGTTCTAGCAGCAGTCAGAAGAGTTTCTTCTTTTTTTTTTTACAGTACAGATGCTCGGAGAGCCTTGCAATCCTTGGCTGATGTATTTGCATGCTTGTGGTTATAGAATTCAAAGGCAACAAAAATTGCAATTAATAGATTAAGAAATAATGCCAAAAGGAATGGCTGTTTATGTTAATCAAAGTGTATCGCCCAATTCAGTATCTCAGAATGGCCAAATATCAGCCAATTAGTTATCCTTGCCTATATGTCTAACTATATACTTTCAGATGACCTTTATAATGTAAGACAAAAATCAATATAGATCTATGTTTTATTTTTATTGTGTTCATGTAATTACATACTATTTGCTACTCTGTATTTTTTTTTTTCACCGTGGTTTGACTCTTTCAAATGTCTGTTTCAGGTATCTGGGAATCACATGGAGACAGGATATATTGTGAGTTGTTTTTCCAGTGGGTTTTGTGTTTTTCTTTGCTGTCCAAAAACATTACTTTGAAATTTGTTCAGACTTTCAAAACATACATATACAGGGCTCGCAAAATTTAAAAATCCCTGGTAGCCCTTCGGGCAGGTACTCTTCGGATTTTGGTAGCCCGAAAATTAATTTAACTAGCCCAAATTAAAAAATTACCTTTTTTTTTTTTTTTTTTAAATATTGAAAATCAGATAGGAGTTTAAATGTCAATCAAAAATATTTTCAATACACAAATATCAACAAATATGAAGGAAGGAATTTTATTTCACTATTTACAGGGTATCTGCAGAATTATTTTTAAATAAATTTAAGGCAATTTATGACCCTTTTTAAGAGCTGCACGAGTAAAATGAACACAGAATGAGTGGGGTTGGACAATGTCTATGGTAACATACAGTATTGAGCCATAAAATTACATGATTTACTGTTCAGATACAGGTTTTCACAAAAACAAAAATCTTATACAACAGTGTTTCAGGCTATAGACCATTTTTATGAAAAGGGATAAATCAAGCATATAAATTATGTTAATTTAAAACGTATAAATATTACTGTCTTAATTGTTTAGATTTTTAGAAGGCACATTAACTTCTTTCTCATTTACAACCATGTGTTTGCTGCGTAAAAACATGAGTTGATATTTGCATTGATCTGACCATAAACAGCAAGAAAGGCTTATTGGAAATGCAGATTCATTCTCTGCCACGTGGTGGCACTGTAGGAGCACTGAAATACTGCGGTTTCCTCGGAAACGCAAGCAGCTTTGCGCTCATAAACGCTGCTTTATCAGGAATTATAGGTGAAATTAAAATGCCAACCACACGTTTCTGAGGACAGTCGGTTCCCTTCAGATACATTCACATAAAGACATCCGCGCCGCGTTTTGACTTGAAACGTGCAGCGCTCATTATTTATTCAATGACATCATTGCCTTTTGAAGTTTAATCCTGCCGTATCGCGACTCATGTCTTTCCATCCCCTCTTGAAATTATAATTAAGACATTTCTTATACCATTTAACGTATTTAAAACTTTTTATGGTCTTAAGTTTGATACAACTCACTTTCAGAGTTTTTAAGGACCCGCGGGAGATCTGTATTTAAGGAGCCCGTCGGGCAGGCAGTGATACATTTTGGTAGCCCGACTGGAAAACACAATAGCCCCGGGACGTCGAGCTAGCGATTTTGCGAGCCCTGATATATTGTTCACTTACACTACCTTACAATACTATTTAAATGTTTTTGAACGTCTATTATTACTAAGGCTGCTTTTATTTGATTAAAATAATAGTATATTCCACAGTAATATTGTAAAATATTATTACAATTTAAAATAACTATACAAGTATATTTGAAAATGAAACTTATTCCTGTGATGGCAAAGCTAAATTCAGCAGCCATTACTATAGTCATCGGTGACACAGGATCATTCTAATATGCTGATTTTGTCATCAAAAAAACATTTCTCATTTATTATCAATGTTGAAATTAGTATTGTGGAAAGCATGACACATTCATTCAGGAAAAGTTTGACAGCAATTATTTAAAAAAACAAAAACAAAAAAAAAACCTTTTGTAACAATGTAAAAGTCTTTACTGTCCGTTATGATCAATTTAATGCATCCTTTGCTGAATAATAACAAATACTATTTTCTCTTGGGAAAAAAAAATTACTGACCCAACTGAACGGTATTGTATGTTTTTGTTTGTGTATTATAAATGATATATCATAAACAAGGGAAATTGTCATTACATTTTTGTCCCCACACAAATGTAGGCAATAACTTTATCTCTTTATTTTTAATCCACAGTGTGATACAGAGAGTGAATCAGGGGATAAGGTAAAAATTATTCTTGAATTTGCTTTGTATTTTCATGCATTTTACTATTTTGATAATGACATTTTCCCCACTGTTTAGGCTTCTGACAATATGGAGCCAGCATTCATCGTCTGCACAAGAGAAGGTAAATGTCTGCTGGCAGTAGCAGGTGTATATATTGTTTTGATAGATGGTGAATTACCTAGGAATAATGATATTTTTGTATGTTTTTGGGATTTGAATTGGACAGTGGTGTTCATCATTAATTAAAATGCAGATTTATTTATATGCTACTCAGATATTTATCATTAAAGCCTACATGGAACTGTTTGCTGATTTTTGATGTTGTAAAGCATGAAAAAGAGCATTACACGCATTACAATGTAGGGCTCTCTTTTTTCACAGCAGTTAACTCCAACTCTGCAAGCGCTGCTGTGGGCAACGGTTGCCCTCTCTTGCCCTCAAATAGCTCACTACCCCTTCTGTCAGTCACACCTCGGGTCTCTGGCCTGGAGCGGAGTCAGGAGAGGAGTATGGAGCTGCCTTACCCTGAGCCCATCTCTACCTCATCCTCTCTGCCTAGCCTTGCAGCCCATTCCACTGCCTCGGTCTCCAACTCACTTCCAGAGCAGCGTAATGGAAATGGTGGCCCCTATCACCGCCATGATCCTAGCACACCACAGCACAAACACAAGCCTTTCCCTTTCCCTGGAAAGTCACAACCAATCTACAGCAACAACAGGTCAGTGTAATGAAACAGCGTTTCTGTACTTTTTTTTTTGCTTTTGATTTTATTTGGTTCATCTTAGGTCAGACAGAAAGTAACAGTAGCATAAATATAGTAATATACTATAAATAATATAGATATACACACATCTACATATAACATTCAGCCATACTTTAATTCAGATGAAGAAAAAAAGGAAACTCGTTTCTGTTACATTTTAACTTCAATAATGCCCTCAGCCTAAATCCAATCATGCTGTCTAAGTTTATAGAATAATCTCTCACACCTACAGTCTGTTCATATATTGTACACAAAAATGGAGATGGCTGAAATTGGTTGTTTCAGTCTGTTTGCTTGGCTTTACACAGTAAGGGTACACAGTATTTTTTGGAAACAAATTCATGTTTACAAGATGCTGGGTTGTACAGTGCTTTTGTATACTATTAGAAATTAATACTTTCGTCCAGCAACAATGTATTGTATAGACCAATTTCGTGTAGACGTCACAGTTACGTCACTCACAGATGCACACATTGTGGTGGCAGAAACACACGGTAACAAGTGGAGTGAAACGGGAAAAATAAACGGAATAAGAGATAAAATGTACTGTTGTGCCTTTGGATGTCAGAATCGGAATGCAAATCATTTTTATAGAATACTGTCGTCAAAATGCCATTTGAAGCTAAACGCAGAAGTTTAAACAGACAGAATGAATGAAACCTGCTATTATTACTCTACTTTTAAAGCATAAATTTGATTTAAACAATTGGTCTACATAATATTCACATATGCAGTTCATAGGGAACATAATATATTTGCCCTACAGTTACAGCATGAAATACTATTTAAACCTATAACATTTTACAACGTTACCTATTGTCTCTCAATTCTTTTTTTGAGACTTTTCTTTCTCGCAAATGCAACTTTTATATTTCGTATTTCTGACTTTATAACTCGATTTAACTACTCAATAGCGAGTTTGTCCATTCTGAGGAGAAAAAAACGTGAGAAGTGTGGGATATAAACTCAAAATAGAGAATGAGTTGATTTTTCTTATCAGAATTGTGAGATATAATCTCGGATTTGCGAGAATAAAGTCAGAATTTTGAAATATTGAAATTTTAACGCTGCTGCCACTGCCAGACAAAAAAACGACGACAGCTGTGGTTAAACGAGATAAAACGAGCGGACTGGACAGAAACAATCGTCAAAAATGCTCGCGTTTGCAGCGCACACTTCTTATCAGTAAAGGTTCAATGAAGTATTGTCTTTTGTTGTTATGGGCGCATCATATGTAATTGTATATACATTGTTATGAGTAATTGTGGCTGGAATAATAATGTAGCTGTAAAAATAGTTGCCTGCTGAAATTGAAATATATACTGTATGTATACATCTTCATGACTAAATACACGGTGAATTTGTCTTTACTATACACGCTAGATGTGAGTCACTCAACTGGAGGTAATCCTGTCAGATCGACCATCCTTTGAGTAAAAGCGTGTGCGGGTCGGCCAATCTGGTTTCGTCCGTTAAAGTTAACCTTTTCAAATAACGTGGTCCCGCACAGTGAGTGACCGTACATATGCGGGTAAAATTGGAATTTCTCCAGTTATTGTTAAAAAAAGCTGACAAACTGCCACCACCTAAGCTCCGCCCACAGAAAAACGTCCCATTTAGAATGTCTATGAAGGAGCATGTGACACTGAAGACTGGAATAATGGCTGCTTTGCCATCACAAGAATAAATTACATTTTAAAATATATTAAAATATTAAACGCTTGGTTTTAATAATATTTCACAATTTAACTTTTTTTCTACAGTATTTTTGACCAAATAATTGCTGCCTTGGTGAGCATAAAAACATAAAAAAATGTTACCAACCCATTTGGGTGTACATCTGTAAAAAAAAAAAAAAAAAATGGTATTTTGCATTTTTTCATGGATAAATTCTTTTCACAGTTAGATTTAATAAATATTTTCCCCCTCACAAGCACAATTATAATTATTTTAAGTAGTTACAATTATGTATGCAAATATTTCAATTTTATTTAAAGTATTTATATAACTTATTAACTTATTAATGATTTTTAAATCATCTATTGTGGTGTTATCTATTTCTTAAACGCTCTCTGACACAAATTCAAGCAGATTTTTTTTTCTGCTTAACATGCACTCATGCCTTTTCCTATTATAGTGTGCAGTTCTTGCTCAGAAAAAGTTGCAATCTGTATCACATTTTATGCCATTATTCAAAAGCATGTGTCTATTAAAATGAAAGACAGATTGTGTTCCCTAAACATGTGATGTGGCATTGGTTTTTCATCAGGAGCAGTAACTCAGGCAAGCCTCCATCTTCGTCAGCCTCTTCTTCATCAATCAGACCACCTACTCCTGCTACAAGTGTGTCCCTTGTTCGAGGCCCAGGTGGTGTGGGGACAGTAATACCATCTTCTCGACCGAGTCCTGGTGCTGTCTTCACGCCGTCCCCCAACCTTCCCCCACCACCTCCTCTCCTGCAGGTGTCACCCCACACCTCAACAGGTAAAACAAACTTTACCAGCCATTATGTGTAAAAATACTAAATGCTAACAACTGTTAACTACATTAGCAACATTATTTAGTGACAATGAAATAATAAAAATGAAATGTGTATATTCTTGTTCAGAAAGATGAAGTTCTTTCTTTTCTCTTTGATTAATAGATCAGGATCTGATCTGTCAGGACATAACAGACTCAAATGCTGGCTCTGCACCTGGAGGACCATCTGTGTCAAGCTCGAGCTCTGGGACATCTAGCAGATCCTCCCAGGCCCAAACGTCCATCCCTACAATGGCCTACCAGTTCCATCAGCACAATCACCAGCACCAGCACACTCATACTCACCAACACTTCTTACATCCCACAGCTGCACCACCACCACTGGTGAGGAGTCAACTGTAGCTCATGGATGGCTAGTTTCAAAAAGTGGCTGATCATGAAATTTCACGCTTTGACATTTCTCTTGTGCTTGTTGTGTTTCAGTTTGATAAGTATCCAAGCAAAATAGACGGTCTCTTTCGACACCCAGTAAGTTTTTTTTGAACATTTGCTGTCTTTTCAAATTTGCTGTCAATATAGCAGTTCTCTGTGGAACACATAAGTGCTTCTAGTTTGTGATTTATGTGTTATGTCTTTTCTCTCCTACAAAGTTTTTTCCTCAGTACCCACCCCCAGTGCCCGTTCTTCCGCCCACAGGACCTTTCAGATCATTGCATGGAGCTTTTCAGCCTAAGGTAAGACTTGCTTGTTATTTGGACATTGTTTTGAATATTAAAATCTGAAAGCTTGGTGTACAAATATTAAAATCAGGTGAAGAATGCTTGCGTATTACCACAATATCTAGTGATCCTGGGGAGATAATAATGTGCTGTCAACCACATAAGAGCATAAAAAGGACAACCACTTCATCAAACATTTAACAACAGTCCGCATATTTACCTAATAATGTATGCAACTGTTCAAAAGACAAAGAGATTAATATTTTTTTATTCTGCAAGGATGCATTAAATAGATCTAAGTTGACATTAAAGACATTGTGTTACAAAATAAATTACCTGCTGTTTATTTTAATTTTATTCATCAAAGAATCCTAAAAAAATGTATAACTTTTTCCACAATTATATTAAAGGGTTAGTTCACCCAAAAATGAAAATTAGTCAATATTTTACTTACCCTCAAGGCATCCTAGGTGTATATGACTTTCCTCTTTCAGATGAATCCAATCGTAGTAAAAAATCAAAATGGTCCTGGCTCTTCTAAGCTCTATCATTGCAGTCAGCGTTTCTTTAACTGTATTTTATTTTGATAATGAACTGGCTGCAATGTCGCAAAAATATGTTGTGTCTTTGTGCGCATGAGGCACCGGCGCAATATGGCCATACCAATCGCTGGTTGGTTATACAGATGCAAGACCTCATTCAAAACTGTCAAGCTTTTGCAAAACAAATAAAACTGTAAAGCTTTTGCAAAATAAAGAAAACTAATTTCTGCCATCTCATTTTTCTCTTGTTTCGTTAATCTGTCAATGATTTAAGTGAAATATATTTAGTGTATAGGCATATATATTCCTTTTTATGTAAGCCTATAGTTTTATTCTATTTTCTCCGTTCACGGAAGCGCTGCAGGTGCATAAGATTTGTTGAATCCATCTTACACTATCCTCGCCGGTGCATTGCCATTGTGACTTACCTATGAAGAGTCCACAGCTGAGCGCGCAGGCATTTCACTCGCTGGATGCATAAGCGTCACATTTGCATAGGCCGTATTATTTGAGTTCCTGATTGGTTGACAGCAAATTTCAAATATTATATGGAACGATAAAATAACGTTATTAACCAATTAATGGCCATTTCAAATTTTCGATTCTGTTCGGAACTATAAAATTTTATTTAGTTTCTGTTTCCACTTCTGTTCCAGTCAAAATTTCGTTCGTTTCCGGTTTTCGTTTTCGTTCCTTGAACCGGTTCAGAGCCCTGCTTATAAAGCACATATTAATGCCTTATTCTGCATGACCATATTCTAGATCCCTTAATCCTACACCATATCTAAATTGACCTTACTAACTATTTTTTATGATCTAGGAGCTTTTTTTACAGGGAAAACTCTTAATTAATAGTGAATGTGTTCCCTATTCCAAAGTGTTACCATAAATATTATAAAGAAATACAAGTTGCATTATGAATGACTTTGTACTTTCAGGGAAAAAATTATTTGATCCCCTGCTGATTTTGTACGTTTGCCCACTGACAGAGAAGTGATCAGTCTATAATTTTAATGGTAGGTTTATTTGAACAGTGAGAGACAGAATAACAGCAAAAAATCCTGAAAAACGCATTTAAAAAAGTTATAAATTGATTTGCATTTTAATGAGTGAAATAAGTGTTTGATCCCCTATCAATCAGCAAGATTTCTGACTCCCAGGTGTCTTTTATACAGGTAAGGAGCTGAGATTAGGAGCGTTCTCTCTTAGGCTGCATTTACACTGCAAGTCTTGATGACCAATTCCAATTTTGACTACGTGCTTACATTTCTTTTAAAAGTGACCCGTATCCGATGTGTGCATTTTACACTGCACTTGGTGAAACGAGCTGAAAATAGCATATGATATCACAAATCAATTTGAATAGTACATTGAATTTAATTTATTGACATGGAATTCATATAAAAATGTTTTAATGCAATAGTTACATCTATACATAAAAATAATTATATAGCCTACAAATTCTTCAGGACAGTGATGTAGGCCTACGCAGCTCCGCTGAAAGCTTGCGAGTGGAACAATGCTCAGGTTGTAGATATTGTTGTTGAATTTTTTTTTTAGTAAGTAAAACCAAATGCGTTCATAAGTGATTATATAATCAAAGGCAGGGACATGTTTGTGTGCATTTTATTTTGTGGTTTCAATGGAACGAACAGGACTGAAGCGCTCCTCTGCGCTCTAGCCGTCGTCACAGACAACAGCAGCAACGAGCACTCGATTTCAAAAGCAACACATTTCAGCATCAGAAAGTCTTTTAACACACACGAACGAAATTAATACCTTGCTACTCAACTAGAGAGGTTTCATTTGGTACAGGTATGTCACGCAAATGCATGTATCCGATTCATATCTGATTTATTGCCTGAAACTGATCGGAGAATATCGGAATCCATGTGACTTTTTCCTGCTTGCACGGTCATGGGCCGTATCCAATCTGTGCCACATGGGAGGAAAAAAATCGGAATTGTGTCACTTGAACCATGCAGCGTAAATGCGTCCTTAAAGGGGTCATATAATGGTACATGCACTTTTACAAGTTGATTGTACTGAAATGTGTGTTAGCAGTGCCTGTACACAACCATCATAAAATGATAAAAATCCATCCAGTGTTTTTTTTTTAATCTCCTTATTTGTTTTACCCTGTCTCAAATCAAGCCGTTTGACCGTGTGACGCCACACGGTCAGACGCCCCTCCCACGATGGTTGATTGACAGCAGTGTTTCAACACAGACCCGCCCTTGCTCGTGAGCGAGCTGTCAATCATAGTCCGCGAGTCATTGTTGATATACGCTGGAGCTGTCTATGAGCAGAATGGCGTCTAGCGATTGTGGTGTTCTGTTCTCGGTGCAATAATGAACACAGCAGTCATTTTGATGTTCCTAAGTCGAACCGCTGAAGACACAGTGGCTGAGTTTTGCTTTTGAAGGAATATTCCCCACGAGCAACGTCAATGTTTTCATGTTTGCGCGAATCATTTTTCACCAGACTGCTTTATAAATGAAGGTCAGTATAAAGCTGGTTTTGCTAAGAAGCTGCTCCTGAAAAAGAATCGGTACCAACTATTCGTGTTCCTGCTGAACCTCCAGAAGAAGTGAGTGTAACGTTTAATTAACCTTTATATTAATCTTTGCAAATCGCTAGCACGCTTCACGATGTATGTGGCTAATGTTTACATTCAGGGTACATGCATGTCTTCTATTCTGACGTTCTCAATATAATTAATAATCCCACGTTTATAATGAACAAAACGTTATGGTTATTGTGTTATTACAAACTGTGTACGCAGGTATTAAAGTTAACATGATAACACTACACTAAGCTTACTTTTGTAGATGGTTTATAACGGTGTCTGTTAAGAAGTAATGTAAAAAATTTAAATAAATACATAACCGTTATAACTGCATGAAAATTAATGGTTTCCGCCCTGAGAGTTGTACCTAACACTGCATAGATAACGTTACGCATCACTGACAAGCCTACATTTACCGAATTTATTTTTCATGACCATTAGCTGTAACATCAATCTGTCAATTAACTAACGTATCAGTAAACACATAGCGTTCGTATCTCACTACTCTACCTGACAGTACACACAAAAATAGATAAAAGTGACATTACGTTAACCAACCATTCAGAAACGTCCCGTTCGAGCCTTAATTGTCGAACTTCTTCGGGGCCGTCATCCTGTTCCGGGTCCAACTCGGGTTCGAATTGATACGGTTGCACAGTATCCTCAGACTCCCGCTGCCATTCTTCAAAATATACCCTCAACTGTTGTCAAGGCAACACTCCACGTGTGTTGTCAAAACGCCCACAGAACAGAGGGGCGGGCGAGCAAAGCTCATTAGCATTTAAAACACACGCACTAAAACGGTGTGCTGAAAACAGAGCTGTTTTTGAGCAGGTAAAATGAGTGTTTTCTTACAATACTAATGAGAATTTTTAATTAAAGTATATTACAAACTTTCAATTTAGACCCTAAAGAATCATATTAGCTTGTACAAAAATGGCATTATATGACCCCTTTAAAGGGAGTGCTTCTAATCTCAGCTTGTTACCTGTATATAAGACACCTGTCCACAGAAGCAATCAATCAGATTCCAAACTCTCCACCATGGCCAAGGACAAGATTGTAGACCTACACAAGGCTGTAATGGGCTACAAGACCATCGACAAGCAGCTTGGTGAGAAGGTGACAACAGTTGGTGCGATTATTCGCAAATTGAAGAAACACAAAATAACTGTCAATCTCCCTTGGTCTGGGGCTCCAGAAAGCACATGTACATGCCCGTCTGAAGTTTGCCAATGAACATCTGAATGATTCAGAGAAGAACTGGGTGAAAGTGGTCAGATGAGACCAAAATCGAGCTCTTTGGAATCAACTCAACTCTCCGTGTTTGGAGGAGGATTGCTGCCTATGACCCCAAGAACACCATTCCCACCGTCAAACATGGAGGTGGAAACATTATGCTTTGGGGATGTTTTTCTGCTAAGGGGACAGAACAACTGCACTGCATTAAAGGGACAATGGACGGGGCCATGTACCGCCAGGGCCAGGGCATAGAAAATGGGTCGTGGATGGGTATTCCAGCATGACTATGACCTAAAACACACGGCCAAGGCAACAAAGGAGTGGCTCAAGAAGAAGCACATTAAGGTCCTGGAGTGGTCTAGCCAGTCTCCAGACCTTAATCCCATAGAAAATCTGTGGAGGGAGCTGAAGGTTCGAGTTGCCAAATGTCAGCCTCGAAACCTTAATGACTTGGAGAGGATCTGCAAAGAGGAGTGGGACAAAATCCCTCCTGAGATGTGTGCAAACCTGGTGGCCAACTACAAGAAACGTCTGACCTCTGTGATTGCCAACAAGGGTTTTGCTTGTACTAAGTCATGTTTTGCGAAGGGGTCAAATACTTATTTCACTCATTAAAATGCAAATCAATTTATATCTTTTTTTTAAATGCATTTTTCTGGATTTTTTTGTTGTTGCTTCTGTCTCTCACTGTTCAAATAAACCTACCATTAAAATTATAGACTGATCATTTCTTTGTCAGTGGGCAAACGTACAAAATCAGCAGGGGATCAAATAATTTTTTCCCTCACTGTAAATGTAGTCTTTCTATCACACACATCAACTGGTTGGAGTTTAAGATGTTTATAATAATCTTAAAATAAGGACTCGATTTCATTTGATTTCAGGTTCATCAGAATTAAAATGTTGCTTGTGGTTCATAACCAAGACATAAACACTCAATTTAATTTTAAACAATTTTCCACTCTCTCTTAAATTGGCCGATTTTCAGCTATATCTTTGAAAGGACTCTGTTTAAATGAATTATGAATGATCAACCTGTGAAGTTAGTAAAACCTATTGTATGTTCATTGTCTTGTCTTAAAGTTTATTCCGGTTGGTAAAAGGAGAGAATAGTATTTTCTATTGGTTTTTAGCAGTAATATGTATTACAGGCTAAAGGTGCTAATATATTCATGAGTGGTCACATGTTTGTGTTTTATTGTGATGGCACAACCATGAAGAATTTATGGCTTATATTTTGGGCAAGATATTCTAAGGTCAGAAAATGTTAATATGTTAGATTTATTAATTTTAAAAGTTCAAGCACAATCTGATTTGTAAGGATGACCGCTTTTATTGAGTTACAGCCAATGTTTGGCACCAATCCACTCACATTTTGTCCTATTTATATTTTGAGCCCATGAAGTGGGTTTGAATAGTTTGTTATTGACAGCTTGTTGCCCTTCAGGGAGCTGCTCCAGAGATGGCTGCTGGATTGGGAGTTGTACCGTCCCACCTTCCACCTAAAGCTCCAAGGGTAAAGATGCCCTATCATTCATATTTGCATCATACATCGTAATCATAACTTTATAGAGATTTATGAATAATGTATGGTGTTTGTGTCCACAGCTAACAGACCCGTTTGCACCACCACCAAAAGTCAGTAATGTAAGTTTAGTATTTTGTTGTACTTGATTTATTTTATCATTTGATTTATTTAATCACTAGCAGACAATTCTTTTCTAACTGTATTTGGATGATCTCTTTACAGAAGCCTGGAAAATGGTGCGCTATGCATGTCCGTGTTGCTTGGATGATTCTAAGGCATCAAGAAAAAGTCAAGGTTTTTGTGTTTATCTGTGCTTATTTTTAGTTCTAATGCAAGAAGGCCAAAAATTACAAAATGGTTGAAATATTTGTTTTTGTTGTTTTTGTTTTGTTTCTTACTTTTAAGAGATGTTTTTAAATAAAAGTGGCATCAGTCCTGTTGACCACCTTTCTGTTGCTGTCTTACTCAGCTTATGCATGCTGATCCACAAAAGCTGGACTTCCGTAATGACCTGTTGCCTCGACTCCCCGGCCCTGGTATTGGTGGACTAGGAGGTCTAGGACCACTTGGTGGTCCCCTTGCCCCAACTCCTGATCTTTCAAGACCAGGAAGCCTGTTCACTGGTGGGTTATACTTACACTTATTTCTGCAACCAATTTAGGAATTCTGCAGGTGATATAAGCCTGTGGTTCTTAAGCTATGATTGCTTTTAAGCTATTGAAGTGGGTTGTTTCTACCTAAATAACAGTTTTCAAGTTCAAAACACTTTGACAGCACTACTGAAGGATTTTTACAGTACTACTGTGCTGCCATACGAGGGCTCTAAATTAAAAAGGCTTAAGGAGGATATAAAGCACAAACTTGGCTAAATGTCAACACTCAATGGTAGTCCATTTATGGGTGTTTAAGTTTTTGTCTGAGTTGACCCATGTCTTCTCAGGTGGAGTCAATCCGTCCTCCACACCATTCATGCCTCCATCAACGCCCCATTCCTCTTTCCTCACCTCAGCAGCACATCTGGGTAAGAGACTGTCTCTGAAAAAGTAGGGGCACCAAAAGCCAATGTTACCCATGCTGCTCTTGTTGCTCTGTGCAGATCTGTTCTTCAGGCTTGCTTCATTTGCTAGCTTTGTAGAGCATAATTTCCTCTGCGTTTAGCTGATTTTATCACTAATGGCCGGGTTTCGTGTTACAGACCCATATGTTCGTTCATCCTCCTACCCTTCTTTGGGAGCCCTGAGTTCTGGTGCCTTTGGAGGCCTAGGCAGCCCCACGATAGGTTTGTCATGCTAATTTGTTTATTAAGAATATGTATTAATTGGATGACTCTAACACAGGTTCTCAACCTTAAAGGGATACTCCACCCCAAAATGAAAATTTTGTCATTAAAAAAGGCATGTAAATTGATGAAATCTTATAAATTATTGGACACTTCTATAAATGAATATACATTTTCAAGTTATGCCAAGTTGTGAATAAAATATATTTTTAAAAAATTGTAATCTAGTAAACCACAAAAACTGCCTTAAAGGGATACTCCACCCCAAAATGAAAATTGTGTCATTAATCACTTAACCCCATGTCGTTCCAAACCCGTAAAAGCTTCGTTCGTCCTCTGAACACAATTTAAGATATTTTGGATGAAAACCGGGAGGCTTGTGACTGTCCCATTGACTGCCAAGTAAATTACACGGTCAAGGTCCAGAAAAGTATGAAAAACATAGTCAGAATTGTCCATCTGCCATCAGTGGTTCAATCTGAATTTTATGAAGCGACGAGAATACTTTTTGTACTCAAAGAAATAAAAATAACGACATTTATTCAACAATTCGTCTCCTTTGTGTGTCTCTCTGTGTCAGCGTAGCGCCATTTCCGTTCAAATCAAAGCGTAAATAAATGCACAATACGTATCCATGCGTTACTGATGACGGAGAATAGCGTACGCATTTGCGTCCATCGGATGCTCTCCAAAATGGTGCTACGCTGACAGAGGAGTGTCATTATTTTTATTTTCTACGCGTACAAAAAGTGTTCTTGTCGCTTCATAAAATTCAGATTGAACCACTGATGGCAGAAGGACTATTTTGACGATGTTTGTTTTATACTTTTCTGTGCCTTGACTGTATAATTTACTCGGCAGTCAATGGGACAGTCGCAAGCCTCCCGGTTTTCATCCAAAATATCTTAAATTGTGTTCAGAGGACGAACGAAGCTTTTATGGGTTTGGAACGACATGGGGGTAAGTGATTAATGACACAATTTTCATTTTGGGGTGGAGTATCCCTTTAAGGCAGTTTTTGTGGTTTACTAGATCACGATTTTTTAAAAATATATTTTATTCACAACTTGGCATAAATTGAAAATGTATATTCATTTATAGAAGTGTCCAATAATTTATAAGATTTCATCAATTTACATGGCTTTTTCAGTTAAAAAGTTCATGGCTTTTCCGGTGGGATTTCTGGTTCTCGAAGAAAAGTTTTTCAAAACCTTGATTTATCTTGATATATTTAGATTTTTAGTTGATTTTTTTCATATATTAAATCATTTAATTCATCTTCAGGCCCCAAGTTTGCAGAGGCCCCCAGTTGAGAATCACTGCTCTAATTTGAATGTGTTGGTTTTCTAACATTTCCTAAGCATTTTAATAAAAGGTTTCGCAGAGGTTAATTTAAGTAGTATTTTATCAGTCACATTCACACTCAGCCAAAGAATAATCAAATGTTATACATTTTCTTTTAGTTGCCAATGTTTTTGGACATAAGACCGAGCCCTCTGCAAGTGCAGTTGGAGGACTGGGTAACCCCCATGATCCATGGAATCGTCTGCATGTTACCCCTGCCTCTTTCCCCTCTGGATCGTCCTGGGCAAAAGGACCAGAGAAGAGAGAAGATAGAGGAAAGGATATGGAGAGAAGAGAACCGACTCATATAAAAGATGAAAAGGACAGGTATGACATTATAACAAATTGTTGTTATTAGGTAGTTTTCAAGTGGACTTTTAAGATCAAAAGTGAATTATGTAACGCATCTCACAACTTGACATACTTAATTGGTTTAATACTGTTTCACACAGAGACAGTCTCTTGTATGGACGCCAGCCAGTGCGAATGTCACCTGGTGTCCCATCCCTCAAGCATCGCAGCAGCACCCCCAGTTCACATCTAAATGGCTTGGGCCCACTGAGCGGAGGTGGAGTTCAACCAGATGGCCAAAGCAGAGAGCGTGAAAGAGAACGGGAGTCAGACAAGAGACATTCTGCATCCAGAGCACCAGTGTCAGCTTCCTCCGCAGCACCAGACAGACCTCGATCTTCAACATCATCTATTCTCACAACCTCTCCTTCTAACGTCCCCTTAGCCTCCTCTCCTCTGGATCTGTTTCACCGACAGCCATCGCACACGCTCAGCACAGAATCCAGCCATTCTTCCCAACGAGAGAACAATGGTCCAGCCTCTTCTAGTTCGCTTCCAGTCAAGAAACCTGATCGTACCACAACTCCGGTATCCAAACCTGCACATGGTCTAACCTCTGGGTTGATCCTCCCCCAAGTCAAGGTCAAAGAAGAGCGTAAAGAGGAGCCTGAGCCAGTGCCCATCTCCGTACCGCATTCCACTGTGCCTTCAAATAACTTTGAACGGCCTAATAGTCGTCACCCACACCATCCATCCACCCCTTCCTCAACCCTCTCATTGACACCTACACCTGGCGTGCCTCTTCCTCCACCAACTCCGCACCCTCCCCACCATCATCTGTCCCTCTTAGATCGTCCACGGGGTATTGATCCCTATCTTGGTGGTGCTGGAGGCTCAGCCGGACTGGTATTAAGTGCTGCAGCTGATCGTTTCCCACCACATCCACATGGTCCTCTACAAGGTCATCCCCAAGCCACTCACAGCTTTCCCTGGGACCATTGGAGGGATCTGGCCGCTCAACAACAGCAACGCAGGGAAGTATTGGCTTTGAGGTCAGATCCCCACCTTGCACTTCGCTCTGATTCACACTTGTCTAGATTTCTCCAGCATCAGCATGTACAGCGTTATTTTGAGGCCGATAGAGCTGCAGCAGCGGTAGCTGTGGCAACCAGCCCCCACCATCCACCAGTACCTACCTCTACGTCCTCTGCTTCATCCTCAGCAGGCAGACCAGAGTTTGGTTTGATGTCCCACGCATTCGATGAGGAGCAACGTGTTCAGTTAATGCGGGAAGACTTTGAGAGAGCGCGGTACTTTGGGATGCATCCACATCCGCACCTGTCCGCACCTCACCTTCCTAGCCCATCTCACGTTGCCCACCTAGAACAGCTTCATGCAGGGCTGCTATCCCACTCTCACCTCCAACCAGCTGGAGCCTCTGCACAAGCATCACATCACCCTGGCCTGTACGCTAGACTGGGACCTCTGCATTCACACTCTCACATACCTAATGGCCTTCTAGCCAAGGCACCAGGTCTAGTTGGGGCATTGTCTGTTGGGGCTCCACCGCCTCTCATTCCGTCTGTGAACAGATCTTCTACTCCTCCCCGTGGGCCCAGACTTGGTGGGGCAGGAGACTTGGCCCTTTTTACCACACATAAAGACAGCGAGTCCAGATAGTACTAGGTAAAGCTCGAGGAGCTTCCAGAACCGCTGTGCTGAAGAAACTGCTCCTTAAATGGCATGACTTTGCAGGACACTCAAAAAGAGCTAAGCTTCAGTGACCATACACAAGTGTTGAAACAACCTGGGGAGTGAACGGAGACCCTTCCCAGGGCTGTTTGATATATTTATCCACTGTGGTTAAGTTGGTGCAATTAAGGTACTCTCTTGCTGTGCCCTGGTTTTTATGTAGGGTTTTCTTTACAAAGAGGCCTGTGGATGTTCAAAGACTATTCATTACTACTAATATGAAGACAGGTTTTGTTGAAGAGTGATGGATCAAAAATTATGAACTTGTTTGTCTTGGTGAACTTAAGGAAAACCTACTGTAGAGTTATGGTCCTCAGCTTTGCATTTGAGGAAAGAGAAATCGGACCCTTGCCGAAGTAGTCGAATACTTCTCATTGTCTGAATCAGCACTGTTGGGAAATGTATGAATTAAAAGAAACACACGGTCCACATTCTGCTTTATATATTCAAGTCATTCATCAGACAACTTCCATGAACATCAGAATGAACTTCTTAAGATTTATTTTATTCTTTAAAAAAAGTTATTATGAACTGTACATCTTGTTGGATAATATTTTAAAATTCAAAGGGAAAGAACTGTCTCCCATTCATTAGTCTGACTTCAGTACAAGAGCTGGGCCAGAACATAGTAGAATAGTGATATTGCTTTTGTAATAATTATTGTTAACATTAATTACCTTCCATAATAAATATATTCACTGTTTATGTTATAATGTCATGTTTCAGGTCTCACCAAATGCACTCAACTTGTTGAAATGAGTCAGTGATGATTATTGTCCAGCAAAGCACTAAAGCGATATTGCTCCAAAATACTGGTTACGTTAAAGCCTGTGTACTGAGGTTGTATCAAAGCCAGCCTCTACGGTTCAGAGAACTGTATATCTTCATACTTTGGGAGAGGGGTGTGTGTGTGTGTGTGTGTGTGTGTGTGTGTGTTATGTCTATGTTCTCCACAGTTGAAGCCTTTGGAAGTCTCCAACAACCATCACCCAAACACACACGGAGCGAAACGAGGCATCTGTTGACTGGACAAAAGGAGTGCACGTCTTGTACTTGCAGCTAAACTATAAGATTAGAAAGACTCTTGAGATACAGGACATTCTGGATTAATTATTTGAGCAAAACAATTTTATACATTTTAAATATGTCCCTCTCCCCTTGAAAAGAAAACCACAAAGATTAATTATTAAAAATGGTTGGTTATTTACATGTGTGGTAGTGTATTGATTCATTGTGTTGTTGTCACCTAATTTCAGGGCCATCTCTCTAGACTTATATCAGGACTTAGTTATTTTAATTTAAGTGATCCATGTGCACCAAACATCTTAGACTTAATCGTTACTATAAGCCATGAGATCAAAAATTGTATCTAGGCTTATAAACATCTATCAAGACATTTGTTCTTGTCTGGAGATAGAAAAAAAAAATCGTACATTTGTTCCAAACGATTAATGATTTGTCATGTCAGTAAGTTGTACCTTGTCAAACTGCTGGCAGCTAAGTTACACAGTGAGAGATATTCTTTTAAAAAGTAGTTTTGAAAAATGTACATATAATCTAAAGTTACGTGCAAGCAAGTCGTGGTTCTATTTGATATTTACATTTAATAAAGAAGTCTAAAAACAAGGTGAATTTCCAGTAACGGCTGAGATGTGTGCAGAAGAAGCCTGCAGTGAGCGCAGCGCGCGCTGAAGCACGTCTCGCGAGATGTCTGTTCTTGGTCAGCAGTCGCTCGTTCCTCCATTTCGCTGCGTCGAAAGTCTCCTCCCCACAACCGCTAGATTCAGCGATTCCGGACCCAGTCTCTCTCGGAGCGGTCTTTAACTTGATCCTACGAACCTGCCAGTACCTCACTGGGTACCGAGAGACAGTTTGGAATAGTCTCAACACGGATTGAGTACGATTTGAAGCGGATGGCGACTCCTTCAGCGAGAATTTAGTAAAAGAAAAGTGCTCGGAAATTTCAGGTAGGTGGGAACTTAAGATGGCGGTGGTGAGAGGAGGGGGGTGCTGGGGAGGAAGTGATGGGAGGGGGAGGAGGAGGAGGAGGAGGAGGGAAAAGGGGTCACTGGGGGGGATTGGGACATGGCGGGACAAGTTGACTTTCAAGCAATCGGGTGCTAAAAGTATTCGTCGGTTTTGTAACGTTTTGAACAGTACGGCCTTTTTGAGCTGACTCGATTGGATCAACAGCGCATTCATGTACGTTATCTACTTTTAATGCAACTGCACCAAAAACCTTAGCAAATCTGATGGGTTCCGATTTCTTAGTACTGCACACTTTTGAGACAGCGAGCTGAAAACGAAACCGTCGTCTGTCACTGCAAGTGCAACAACAACCAAGTCAGCCTATGATTTTGTGCGTTACTTTATCTGCAAGTGTGTTTAATGTGTCCTTATTGAGTGGATTTTCATATAACATTTCAAATAAACCAACGTATTACTAAAATCCTGACGATTTTGCTAATCTAGAATATAGTACAAAATAACAGACTGTAGAATTGTTGAATGTAGTGATGGAAAGTCCAACTCATTTTTGTGTATCAGTTCTTTCGAACCAAAAACCGGTTTAGGAACCGATTCAGTGATTCTTTGTCATCCAGTAGTGCCTGAAATCTCCTCTTTGCATATTACATGCTTTAAAACTCCTCTAATAAAGCTATATGTAGGCACATAATAAGTTTGTTTATTGTAATTTTAAGTAGCCTTGGCCCTAATTTATAATGTCAAGGCAATTGGAGCCCAAATATAAATAGCATACATTAGTACTAAAATACACTACATGTGTCTTGTCAATTTTACAAAGTTTATAATTTTATATGAAAGAACAACTGTTTCGTATACTTTCATTTTGAAAAGATTCGACTCCAGAGATTGCGAATCGGCTTCGCGTGACCCCGCGCGGTGACGTCAAGAGGTCGTTCCAGTAATGGGTGTATAAGAAAATGACCAGTAATACGTTTATGTTTAGTGACAAGTCTTTAAAACCCCTCGATATGGATTATAATGAATCATAGTTTGTTCTTGAGCATTGCATAACTTCTCATGGAAGCCGATGTGAGCACGCGCGCTCTTTGCCCGAGCAGTGTGTTCAGTGCGCGCGTGAGAGCTCGAGACGGTGTGTGTATTTATATATATATAAATATATATATATATCTCAATGTGCTTGTCTGAGTCAGAAGATAATATAATAACAAACGCCCTCTCACGTATTATTACACAAAACAGTTTAGGACTGTAGCTCCCTGTCATTTAAACGCCAACAACAAAAATGAAACGTTATCGTGTCGGCTCCATTGTAACGTCTGTGAATTAGCTTTGCTAGCCTGCTAAAGGCCCATGTGTGTTCACCCGCCTCATGCATTCAGAACTGCCGGCTACATTTGTTATCCTTATTCGGTATTAAACGTTAACCGCTATCATATCTTCTTAAGTGTATAAGCAGTCGTATGAGAATAACCAACGAATCAGTGGCAACTCGTCGCTAAATGCTAGCCGAACGTGAAGCACCCGTACTATTGTACTGAATGAGACTGTTTGCCCGGGTATACAACAACATTTGTATTTTTAACAGTTGATGTTAAAGTGACAAGTGTGTATGTGTGTGTTTTAAAAGTTGTGTGCAGTTAAAAATGACAATACCTTATTTCCTTTAGTATATGCTCTATATATTGCTGTAGTATAGAAGCCGGCTGTTTGAAGGAATTAATAATAGCTGTACATTCTTATGAATTCTTATATTGCTAAACGAGAGTTTTGTCCGTAACTTTGTAGATTAAGTCAATGAGAAACGCTCTTTTTACCCGTGTTTGCTCTGAATTGTTAGGCTGCTCTTACATTTTAACCACCAACTCTGTGGAGCAGATGGGTTTTGAGGAAATTACATAGTCCTGCTGCAGTTTATTCATCTATACTTTGCATTTTAAGAAAACAGTTTTTTTCTTTCATGTCGGATCATGCGCTTGCTGTTTCTTCAGGATTTTAGGTTTGATTTTACAAATAGATGATCAAATTCATGAAATTCACTCCAATTGTTTATCTTTAGACCCTCAGATGCAGCAGTACCCTTGATCTCAGCATCCTGGAAGTGGAAATCACGGAAGGAGCTGGTGCTTCATCACATACAGGTATTTATTTAGTTACTTCCTTTTAAGTTATATGTAGACCTACTCATAATCTGCAGCTGTAGTACAGTTCGACAATTTCTGCTGAATTGGAATGTTTGTCAAGCATAAAATCTTTAAATCTTCCACCCCTTGCTTGTCCAATTTTTAAGTAGCTTGGCTAATTCTGTAATGCTTTCAGGTGCCAGTGAAAGTGCTGTTGTATCAGTTCAGTTGTTTAAATACTTCCTGAAAAAATTCTCTTGAAATTCAGCACAGAAAATGAAAAAATGTCAGCAGATCTTTTTGTTTATATGTTTATCTCAACATATGTGTGTCATGAATTTGTGCATTTTGTAAAGGGTTAGTCATGCCGTATCTCCCTTCTATTCTTTCAGGTTTAGTGTGTAGCAGTGCCGGTTCTAAAGCAGGACAGTCTGGGGAAGAGGCGGTGCAGCAGTGCACCTGTCCGGCAGTGGCTGTGCTGGGTGGCACCTCCGCGGCTGCGCAGAATGTGGCCGGGCCACCCCAGCATGCCCTGCAGCCAGTCGCAGCTGCCACTCTACCACCATCATTGCTTGACGTCGCCACTGCATCGCAGCAGAAAGGAGACTCAAAGGCTGCATGTAAAGAACAGACCATCGCTCACGTTCAAAGAAACAGCAGCACCGAGGAATCCGAGGAGATATCATCTGTCCAAAGGGGACTGGTGTCGGCTACTGCTGAAGACACACAAAAACTTACAGACACATTGGAGGGTCGGACTCCCTCAGACAGACTTTTTGAGAGTGGGACGGATAGCGTTACGCAAAAACAGGATTTGCTTTACGGGTGTAACACAGAGCAAACAAGTCTTGCATACAGGGAGACCGATATGGCGGAAGGATCCAGCACAGGCCACTGCCAAGATTGGAGCCAACACCCTGGAGATGCAGGGGGTGTCTCTGCCCCTGTTGAGACAGAAAAGGGACCCTTGCCTCCAGAGACAATCAAATTGGACTACAAGAACATGTCTGGAAAGCACACACCTGGAGAAAGCCCCTTTGTCCCAAAAACAGAAGTCATCCCAGCAGTCTCAAGTGCAGTTAAGACAACAGACAAAGACATGGAGCAGCCCCAAACAACTCCCCTTTTTCAGACAAATCAGACTGCCACATCATCTGCGTTTGGCGTCCCACAAAAACAAAGTACGACCAATTCAGCGAAGCAGGATTGTAAACTTGACTCTAAGGCGGCTATGGAAGTTGCAACGCAAGATCTGCCTAAAACAGACAAAGAAGGTGCAGTTAGTCCAATTAGACAAACCTTGGGAACAAAACAAGGTAATAGTGGAAATTCCCTTTGCTCAGGATATTCAACATCAAAACAAGGAGGGGAGCACATTACCCCCGACAGTGGAAATAGCATGCCAAATGACTCCGATAAGGGCAGCTGTTATCCCCCAGAGGACTGCAGTAAAACACAAAAGGCTACACCATGGACAAAAACACCTGGCCTGCCCACCCTGCCTGAAAATACACAGTCTGTGCAAGGGCTAAGCTCTCAGTTTGTTAGTTTAAGTGAAACCCCCAAAATGTTTCATTTGGGTAAGGGGACTAGTGCAAGGGAGGGGCAAGGAAACGAGAAAGTCCCTGTAGATGGAGATCTGTGTTTTAATGTGGCTGCTAAAGAAGTATTTCGCAACATTTCTGTTGATGAACCAAAGCTGTTTGGGCAAGGGACATGCACTGACAATGTACAGGTCCCCATTGTGAATGAAAGGTCTCAAGTCATGGTTTGCGGTTCTTCTGATGTGATTTTGAAGCAGAATGACAGTGCCAATCGAATAGAAATATCCATGTCCTCAAATCACCAACAGGATGGGAGCGTGCTGCTTGCACACACAGGGAACTGTGTGACTTTAGAGGGGCTAGAATCAGATCAGCCAAATCTTTCTGACTGTATGGTCCAACATGTACAAGAGTCCATTCCAGCTGATCATAAACTCTCACAGATTCAGATATGCCTGAATGATACTCCAGATATCGTGAATGTGGAAGAGAGGCAGGAAGTGAGTGCAGAGGCTCTCAATGCTGTTGAGGTGAAAGATTTGATCGATGTAGGTATTTTAATGCAGCCAGATATGGAGGATACCTGGCTGGTTGTAAGTGAGATAGACGGGCAGTCTGAGCATGCAGAGATGGAGGTCAGTGAGGAGTCTCTTGTGCAGTGCCCTGAATCCCAGTCAACTGTTGCTGTATATGAATGCACTGTGCCCTGCTTTACATCATCTGCCCTTCACAGTGATGTTAAGCTGCTGTTAACTGACAAAGAAGAGGAGGAACCAATGGAAACATTCATGCAAGACTCGCAAGCCCAGAGTAATCTAGGGAATCGGACCTCATCTCATCCTGATGTACTCAAACCCACAGAAGAGTTACTTACCATGGCCTCTACGCAAAAAGAAGAGTCTATAATTGTCAAGCAAAATGATGATTCAACTCACACTGATCTTGCAAACACATTGACAGGGTTAACGTCCACAGTGATGGACGTCACACTTGAGTCTGTGCAAGTGCAGCAAGAATCTGTTGTGGTGGAAAACACACCAGGTGTGTCATTAATTTCATTGTCTTGTGGGACGATTGATCCAAAGCTACTGATCCTAAAGAAGGGTGACAGCCCTGCCCTTAAGCAACATTCTTCCCTGTCTGCTAGGATCTCAACCAAGCAGAACTCACCTGTCCCGGGTGGATCACCCAGTGATGGATTAAATAAAGCTGCAGAGTGCCTTGCTAAAACTGAATCAGCTGCATCCTCCATCATAAAGGAGGATGCTATGTTACCTGCTGACCGCTCTATCTCAAACACTCTCTCTCAGTCCTCTCGGACTGTTTCCACTTCTAATGTACTTTCACAGAACAGCTCTGTGAAAGGAAACTTAAATGAATCAAACAGTTCTGGCAAGTTGCTTCAAAATGAATCCTCTGCTAGCACTTCTCTATCAACTTCAGTTCAACTCCATAACTCAAAAAGCCGCCTTCCTCCTCCTGCTGAAGATGTGTGGGGTACTGTATCCAGTGTTGTCCCAGATGGGAATCAGTGTAAACGTTCTTCGGGTGGTACACCATGCCAGGATTCAGTGACTTTGGGGGGTGAACTGGAGTTGGAGCAGCAGCAGCAGTTACCGGATGAACTTTTGTCAACAACGCAAGATGCTCAGAACTCCATCCTGGAGCCACTTGATGCTTCTATAGAAGAGAGCAGCGATGCAGAGGTTGACAGCTCTATGGATGTCCAGAATGAGGACAACAATGCTATGCCCAGTCCAGCAGTGAACAAGGTAAAAGCGACTAAACTATTAACTCGCCTATTATGACTTCAGCCATGCTAAAGCAGTGATTTCATATGTAATTTGTTGTAATTGATAATAGTCATGATGAAAGCATCAGAGGTAGTCAGCAAAAGTGTATTTATAATTTAGATGTTTTTGAGCCTGTGTACACTATCCATAGCAGTTTCAAAGCCAGGATCTGATGCTAGTGCACTTCTTGGCTGTATATTGAGCCATGTGTGTTTTCCAGCGTGGGCAGAGCAGGACAGACAAACAAGGCTTGTTATTGAAGGTAAGAGGTGTCAGGCATTCTTCAGATCTGATCATTGCAAGCTGATGCGATGATCCTGCTTCTTCCAACTAGTGGTTGACCGATATGGGTTTTGCAGTGGCCAATTTAGAAAGTGGGGTATGCAATAAACTCCTGGTATGTAGGCAAAGAAAATTTATTTTGAACAAATATGCGGGCATTAAAGTGAACACTTATTTTGCCCAATATTTAAATTCACAAAAGGGGGAATGTAAAAGTTGCGTCCAAGCTAGCATGGTTTTTGGTCGATGCCAAAAATCTCAAAATGGCTTCTTTATTGACCTGGAATATATATCGGTCTATCACTGCTTCAACTCACTAGCTTAAAAATATTTTTTTTCCAAGTATAAACTGACAGGAAAATAGAGCTGAGTGTATAAAACTGTTTTATCATTCAGAGTAGCATGTATTATTTAGAAATTAGGAGAGAGGTTATAAGATGTTTGCTCACCAAGATGTCCTTGTAGACCAGGCTGTTTTTATGAAGCTCTTTTATCTCTTCTTGGGCACTCTATCTCTCCTTTGTACTCCATGCTGAATAATATTGTGCAGTCACACAGTCAGATGCGCTGTTTTATTTGTCTTTCCCAAGGTTTGCCAGTGGATTGCAGGCAAGGTTACAGCAGGCTCTACCCCTTCCACCTCCCCCGTTCCATGTCCATCTCCATCTCCCTCATCGGGTGACTGGATGCGTTCTCACACAGGCAGGGCCTCACCTGTACGCAACTCTCATGGCAAAAACATGCCCTCCACTTCCTCCCAGGGTTCTGGTGGCTCTTCTCAGTCAGAGCAAACAACCACCCCGAAATCCACGCCAAAGCATACAGACATGGCAGAACTGGCAAAACATGTAAGAGAAGGACACAATTAACTTTTACTCTCAGAAATAGTGTGATTTAATGGTTGTAAGTGGATGGTTATTCTTGTTTTTTGTAATACTTTAAACAGGAAGCAGAAATAGAACATCGTACCCTTGCACTAAAACGTGAAGGTTTCTGGTCCCTAAAACGTCTGTCTCGAATAACCGAACCAGTTCGGCCCAAAGTGCATTGGGATTACCTCTGTGAGGAAATGCAGTGGCTTTCTGCAGATTTTGCACAAGAGAGGAGATGGAAAAGAGGAGTGGCACGAAAGGTAAGCATTACATTCATGCTGTCCTATTTGAAACATGCTGTTTGTATTTTTATTTTTTTTAAATGATTTTGGGTTAATAGAGCATCTCTCCAATCTGAACTAATTTTCAGGTAGTCAGAATGGTGATGCGCCACCATGAGGAGCTGAGACAGAAGGAAGAGAGAGCGAAACGTGAGGAGCAGGCCAAACTGAGAAGAGTTGCTTCTTCTATTGCCAAGGAGGTCCGTGCCTTCTGGAGCAGTGTTGAGAAGGTGACTTTCATGACTTTTTTTTTTTTTTTTTTTTGGATGAAATCTCTATTACACCAAAAACTATCCATGATTCACACTTTAAACTCTTTCCCACCCATTGCTGTACACAGGTGGTCCAGTATAAACAACAGTCCAGACTGGAAGAGAAGCGGAAGAAGGCTCTAGATCTCCAGCTTGATTTCATTGTGGGTCAGACGGAGCGTTACTCAGACATGTTAAGTCAGTCCCTGCAGGCTGCTCCTGTACACAGTTCCGACACTGCAGCTGTCTCCAAACAATCACAGCTAAATGCTGTTGATGAGGATGGTGAGGACTGACTTTTTTACTGTTGTTGTTCAGATCAAGAATCTTGGAAGTGAATGAGCAAACGCCCCAGAAAGTATTTGAACACTTACACAAGACAATATATGAATGCCATTGATAAATAGCCTATAACAAAATATCAAACCAAGTGGGATCTGCTTATAAATTATGCTATATTAAATTTGTTTAGTGGATGAATTCAGTTCACCACAGGGACTAGATAGAGTCCAAATGCATTCCTAATTTGAATGTTAAATTCAGAACCTAGCAAATGTGTTTTTCCTTATATTAAGCTTGTGTTCTTTTTGGTTTAATGTCTAACGTAATAGTATTCATAGATTTTTTTTAAAGTGTTACTTAAGTGTCCAAATACTATGGGGCTATTTTGTACACATGCAGATGCTGTAATAAAATTAGTGAATCAAATATTCCACTCTTGTGAGTGTTTCTGTGGCAATAGGGTTTGATATATTTTTGAACACGATTCAGGAAGTTCTTGTTTTCACTTTGTGTTCACTTTCCCTTTTCTGCTGCAGATAGAGACTTTGAGCCACCTTGTGAGGAGGAAGATGATGAAGAGACCATAGAAGTAGAGGAGCAGCAAGAGGGGAATGATGCAGAGACACAGAGACGAGAGATAGAGTTACTAAGGGAGGAGGGCACTCTGCCTCTAGACCAGCTGCTCAGTACTTTAACTCTCCCCCAGGTACAGCAATCTTCCAGGATCAACTACAAAACAGTTGGTTTTACACAGCCATTATGTTACTGTCTGGACTATCCAATTAATGTGGTCCATCACTGTTCATTAGGGCTGCAACGATTAGTCGACATTATCGACAACGTCGACAGTAAAAAATTGTCGACAAATATTTTTGTTGTCGAGTAATCGTTTGATCTCATATGACCTAATGTAAGAGCCTGCAATACTGCGGTTTGATCAGTGTGGCGCTGTAGCGCAAGACTGTAATTCAGATCTCCTGGATGCAATCCAAGAGAAGACAGACACCGCGCTTCAGAGAAAATGCGTCCGAACTCGAGCGGCGTTTGGATGAATATGTAAATATATATTGCGCGCTTTCCTCTCAGTAAAGAAATAAACACAACAAAAACTGACAGCAGTGTAGGGATGCAACGATTATAGATTTTGCTGGTACGATTGTTGTCTGAGGAATAATCACGGTTTTACGATTATGACGATTATTATGCATTTATTAACTTCCCAACATTACTAATGTATAAAATCACATGAACACTCTTTAGATGTTAAAGTGTTATTTATTGCTAGCTTTTGAAACAGAGATAACACAGTAACCAACAATACAGCACAAAATAATAATAAACAAAAGACAAACAAAAGTCCATCTCTCCCATTAGAATGAAAAAAGGTGACTGCTGCTCTGAAAACATCCATGACAGTATTTCTCTTTTGAAAATAAGAAATGGAAACAGATCACAAAAGTATTTAATGTTTTCAGTTTGTAGGCTACATTATTTACATTTCTTTTGAACCTGGGGTAGAGAATTTGGAAACATGGTGAAAATTTTTATTTTATTATTTTTTTTTACTTGTGAATAATACTACAATAACAAAGTTAATTAAGTATTATTAATATACGACTAATATTAACTTTATTTATCTCACAGGAGAAACTTACTAATGATGGAAATAAACTGAAATATTATTGTAATCAACTGTCATCCATACGTATTCATTTTAATAATCTTCATAATAATTCATATGATTTTACATGTGGCCTGAAAAAATCATGTCTATTGTTTTGGTTTGTGAGATCGGAGATCGCGCTGCGCACGCATACAAACATTCAGGAGGACAAACTTCTTGAACGCTGCCCAGCGACTTTTTTTAATAAATTAGATTAAATAGCCTACTGGAGAGACACAGACGCAGGTAGGCTAATTCACACAGGCAACTGTCACCTCTCTCTCTCTCTCTCTCTCTCTCTCTCAATCGAATAATTAATTCAAGTAGCTAAATATTATAATTAATTCAATCAAATAAATGTGATCTTACCGCACTATTTCATCTCATTCTGATCTGAAGCGGGCAGAATGCTGAGCTAACGAGCCGTAGCTTCGCGTCAGGTGGTTCTTGCCTTCACATTGTGCATTAAAATCGTTCAATGTACAGCTAGCCGTGCATGATCCCTTGTGCATTCGCTCTTTAGCAGCAGTTTTTTTACGGCAATATTTAAATGACACCCTGGTCATTCTTGGTGTACCGAAAATGGTCCCACACTATCGACAGGCATTTCGCTGGTGGAAATAAAGCGTCGCTGTTTAGTCCTTCTGTCACTAATCTAATGCGTGTAGTAGCCTGGGTGTCTCTGATAAGCACGTCATTTTAAGCTGGTGCACCGCTAGTGTAACTTTGTTTTCGTTTTGCGCAATCTGCAACAGTTCCGTTCCGTGCAACAGAAACACTCGGTTTAGCGGAACCTTTACAATTAATTAACCGTGACGTTTTAAAGCGCGGTTAATCGTGAAACCGGTTAATCGCTGCATCCCTACAGCAGTGTGAAAGCAGCAGTTAAAAATGCATCATGTTTATTTATATAGTACTTTATGCAATAGATAGCCTTAATTCAAGCAGCTTTACAGTATTAAACATGAAAAACCAGAGTCAGTGTCGCTTTCAGTTAGAATTACAACTTGATTTTCTGTTATGAAGCATCTCTCCAGTGTGGAGCTAGCTAATGATAAAATATTTTTATTAGTGGGAAAAAAAAATATTTCTTTAAAGTGATAGTTTGGTTTACAGAGACCAAAGCTTGATTTAGCTCAGGACTCTTTTGGTTATCATAACCCTATAAGGTATTTTAAGACATTATGTTGTGAATAAAATAGTTTATCCAAAGCGTCTTATCACTTACCTTTATTTTGTTTCTTATCTAACGTTGTATGACTTACAAAAGGAGATGTTAGGCAGAATGTGCAAGATGTCATTGTTACTTTTTCACATAGCTAATTAAATGGTGAGAGAGTGTCTATGTCTGTCATCTCATTTTGTACATCTATTTGTATAATGAATTGGTAACACTTTACAATAAGGTATAATTTGTTAACATTAATGTATTAATTAACAATGAACAATGCATTAATTACATTTAACTATTAATCTTTGTTAATGTTGGTTAACAAAAATACAGTTGTTCATTGTTTGTTCATGTTAGTTCACAGTGCATTTACCAATGTTAAAAAACACAACTTGTGATTTTAATAATACATTAGTAAATGCTGAAATTAACATTAACTTAGATTAACAAATGCTGTAGAAGTATAGTTCATTCTTAGTTTGTTAACTAATGAACCTTATTGTAAAGTGTTACCAATTAATTGTATAATAATTGTAATTACGTAATATGCTTTTCTAAAGCTGAAGTGACCTTTATTTATGTTAGAATGTGTAACTTAATATTTTAACTAGTTGCAAAAGCTGAATAATCAAAGTCTACTGATTAACCAGTGAAATAATCGACGATAATCATTAGATTAATCGATTATCAAAATAATCGTTTTTGTTGCAGCCCTACTGTTCATATCAGCTTGTTTCAGTATGGTATTTTATTTATTTATTTTTTCAGTTCTAACATATTTAAATATGACTTATTTTTAATTGCACAGGACGTTGAATCAGAAGAAGAAGCCTCAGATACTTCATCTTCTACAGTTGAAGAGGAAGACAAAGAATTCAGTGCCAATGAAGAAGATGGTTAGTAGAGTTTTATATAGATAGACACTTAACTTTGGAATCGTACTGATTTGAATGGAAATATACAACTTATGTTATTATATTCTTCTCTTCAGCGGAAGATGAAGAAGACACCATTGCAGCCCAGGAAGTTATTGAAGGAGATGGAGACCATGCAGAGGAACTTGATGACCTTACTAGAGAGGGTAACTCTTTTTAGGCATAGCAGTTAATTTTTTTTATATAAACACTACTGTTCAGAGGTTTGGGGTCTGTAAAAATTATTATTGGTGAATATATGTATCAAAAAGAAACATTAAAAGCATTTTTTTTTTTAAATACAATGTTTTAAAACATTATAAATGCCTTTACTGTTATCAATTGAATAAAAGTATTAATTTCTTTTAAAAAAATAACCCCAAACTGTATAATGAAGTGTTTAATTATGACTGACACAGTAATATCCTGAGGTCATATTGTCACTTGTGGTTTCTTTGTTTCACAGGGGAGCTGAGCATGGAAGAGCTCTTAGAGAAGTACAGAGGAGCATATGCCTCTGATTTTGAGGAGCCCTCAGCCTCCGCGTCACCGGACTCCTCAGAAGAATCAGAGGGAACTGAGGAGGAAGCAGAGGAAGAGACGGAGGGAGAGGACAGTGCTGATGATAGTAGCTCCTCCTCAGGTGAGCTGAAGTTTATGATGGTAGTAGTGTTGTCAAAAGTACCGACTTTGGTACAAGTCAGTACTGGGGTTGGGCCGATAGACGATGCCATTGTCCATATATACATCACAATGTTGAGCTGGCTATCCGCCCGCAATCTGCCGCATCCCAATGCCTTGTTCGGAAAGAAAATTATGTGTACTACGGAACACCTAAAGGGAATAAATAAGAGATGGGAGGAAAATTATGACTGGCATTGAAACTGCTTTTGAAAGCAAGATCGCTTTTTACTTTCACTTTCACTTTCGAGATTTGCGATCGCACGTACTCTGTTTATACTACGGAGCGGCAGTACTTACCACACATTTTACAAGATTAGATGTTTGTCAGTGGTGCTCAGGATCAGCAAATCATTCGCCATCAACCTCAGTCATCTCCCCTTACTCTGTTTATGTGGTAAGTGAAATTTTATATACTATAATGTAACAGGCAACCGTTAGCAATCATTATTTGTTTTCCGTTTGTTTTTCTGTGCCTTTCTGAATATGGATTCACGCTTTGAGCACCTTCGGGCTATCACTATCATGATCATCGCTTCACGCTCTTCACCGAGTGCTCACACAGAAGCACATAGGAGCATTTGAAAGCTGTGTCTATCAGCGCGGATCCGTCTATGTGCAGATATATTAGGAATCCATTAGGGTTTTCAAATGCTTCCGTGTGAGCGTTCTGTGAAAAGCATGAAGCGCTGATCATTGATGCCAATCACAGGCGTATCTGTTGAGCGCGTGAACTCTATAGCCAATCAGCGAGTGTTTTAAGAATCCGTTCAACAGTGCTTAAATGTTAGCGGGAAATGTTTTTAAACGTTTTTAAAATTGTAGTACCGACTAGGTCTGGGCGGTGTATCAAGTTTGTACGATATATCGATATACAGTCATGGCTAAAAATATCTGCACCCTTGCAATTCTGTCAGAAAATGCAACCCTTCTCTCAGAAAATGGTTGCAGTTGCAAATTGTTTGTTACGCACATGTTTGTTTATTTATTTTTTTGTTTGCATTCGAACACAAAACAACTGAGAAGAAAAGTCAAATCTGATACAATTCCGCACTGGACAAAATTATTGGCACCCTTAACTTAATATTTGGTAGCACCCCTTTTGGAAAAAAATAACTGAAATCAATCGCTTCCTGTAACCATGAATGAGTTTCTTACACCTCTCTACTGGAATTTTGGACCACTGTTCTTTTGCAAACTGCTCCAGGACATTCAGATTTGAAGGATGCCTTCTCCCAACTGCTGTTTTGAGATCTCTCCACAGGTGTTCTATGGGATTCAGATCTGAACTCATTGCTGGCCATTTCAGAACTCTCCAGCGCTTTTTGAAGTGTGTTTCGGGTCATTGTCCTGCTGGAAGACCCATGACCTCTGGTGGAGATGCAGCTTTCTGACACTGGCCACTACGTTGCGCCCCAAAATTCTTTGGTAATCATCAGATTTCATGATACCGTTCACACAGTCAAGGCATCCAGTGCCAGAAGCAGCAAAGTAACCCCAAAACATATTTGAACCTCCACCATGTTTGACTGTAGGGACTGTGTTCTTTTCTTTGAAGGCCTCATTTCTTTTTCTGTAAACAGTGCCATGATGTCCTTTACCAAAAAGCTCTACTTTTGTCTCATCTGTCCACAGTACGTTCTCCCAGAAGGATTGTGGTTTTGTCACCATAGGTTTTGGCAAACTCCAGTCTTGCTTTTTTATGCAGTGGCGTCACCCTGGGTCTCCTACCATAACGTCCTTTTTCATTCAGATGGTGACGGATAGTGCGACCTGACACTGTTGTACCCTGTGTCTGCAAATCAGCATGAATTTGTTTGGAAGTTAATCGGGGTTCTTTATCCCCCTTTTGAACAATCGTTCGTTGTAATTTTTCATTAATTTTGCTCTTCCGTCCACGTCCAAGGAGGTTAGCTACAGTGCCATGGGCTGTAAACCTCTTGGTGATATTGCGCACACTGGATACAGGAACATTAAGATCTCTGGAGATGGACTTGTAGCCTTGAGATTGTCCATGCTTTTCCACAATTTTTTCTCTCAAATCCACAGACAACTCTTTACACTTCTTTCTTTTCTCCATGCTCAGTGTGACACACAACACAAAGGTTGAGTCAACTTTTACATTTACATTACATTTACATTTAGTCATTTTGCAGACGCTTTTATCCAAAGCGACTTACAATTTGGGGAACACATGAAGCGATTCATCTTGAAGAGGCAATTCGACAAAGGAAGTGCTTGTAACACCAAGTCTCAGGCATTGTTTAAATAAGTACAAGCTAGCAAGGGAAGGAATAAGTAAGGAGAAAGATTTTTTTTTTTTTTTTTTTTTTATGTGTAGGTTGAAGTCAAGTAGTGTCGAAAGAGATGAGTTTTCAGCTGTTGCTTGAAGATTGACAGGGATCCAGTACTCCGAATATGGGTGGGAAGATCATTCCACCAGCCAGGAATGGTGAACGAGAATGTTCTGGAGAGTGATTTTGAGCCTCTTTGTGATGGTACCACGAGGCGTCGCTCACTAGCAGATCTCAGATTTCTGGAGGGGATGTAGATTCTTAATAGTGAGTGCATGTAGGCGGGTGCTGAGCCTGTGGTTGTTCTATGAGCAAGCATCAGTGTCTTGAACTTGATGCGAGCTGCGATTGGTAGCCAATGCAATGAGATAAAGAGAGGTGTAACCTACACAAATCTTTTGGGTTCCTTGAAGACCAGTCGTGCCGCCGCATTCTGAATCATTTGTAGAGGTTTGACTGTGTTTGATGGAAGTCCAGCCAGAAGAGCATTGCAGTAGTCCAGCCTAGAAATGACAAGGGCCTGGACAAGAAGTTGTGCAGCATGCTCCGTCAGAAAGGGCCTGATCTTTCTGATGTTGTGTAGTGCAAACCTGCAAGATCGAGCAGTCTTTGCAATGTGGTCTTTGAAGGTCAGCTGGTCATCAAAGATTACACCAAGATTTCTGACCGAAGTTGATGGGGTAATTGTTGATGAACCTAACTGGATCGTGATGTCATGCTGTAGAGTTGGAGCGGAAGGAAAGACAAGAAGCTCAGTCTTTGCCAGGTTGAGCTGGAGGTGATGTTCTTTCATCCATGCCGAGATGTCTGCCAGGCAACCTGAGATCCTTGCAGCTACCGTTGGATCATCTGGTTGAAAAGAGATAGAGCTGTGTGTCATCAGCATAGCAGTGGTAGGAGAATCCATGTGCCTGTATGATGGGACCCAGTGATGTAGTGTATGTGGAGAAGAGGAGGGTCCAAGAACCGATCCCTGAGGAACCCCAGTGACCAGTGTATGTGCTTTGGATACCTCCCTCCCAGGCCACCCTGAAAGACCTACCAGTGAGATAGGATTCAAACCAGCGGTGGAATTCCAGCGATGCCCAGTGATGAGAGAGTGGAGAGGAGTATCTGATGATTGACAGTGTCAAACGCGGCAGATAGATCCAGCAGAATGAGGACTGATGATTTGGAATGGGCTTTTGCAATTCGCAGGGCTTCAGTGACCGAGAGAAGTGCAGTCTCAGTTGAATGGCCACTCCTGAAACCTGACTGTTTAGCGTCCAGTTTGTGGTTCTGTGAAAGAAACAATGAGACCTGATTGAAGACAACACGTTCAAGTGTTTTCGCTATGAATGGAAGGAGAGAGACAGGTCTATAGTTTTCTATAAGAGAAGTGTTTAATGTAGGTTTTTTGAGCAGTGGGGTTACCCGAGCCTGCTTGAACGCAGTGGGGAAGATGCCTGTGAGGAGGGATGTGTTGATGATGTGTGTGAGTGTCGGTAAGAGCGTGGGAGAGATTGCTTGCAGAAGGTGCGAGGATTGGGTCAAGAGGACATGTTGTAGGATGGTTGGAGAGGAGAAGTTTGGATACTTCAGCCTCCGTCAGGGGACAGAAGGAGAAAATGGGAGGTTTAGCAGTGGAAGTGGTTGGTTGGGGGTCCTGTGTGCGTGGAGGTGAGAACTGATCACTGATCGATCTAGTTTTGTCTGTAAAAAGTAGCAAAGTCATCAGCTGTAATAGAAGTGGTGGGAGGTGGTGGAGGGGGACAGAGGAGAGAATTAAATGTTCTGAAGAGATTACGCATGTCTGGAGCGCTGTTGATCTTGTTGTGGAAATGTGAGGATTTGGCAGTGTGGACATCAGCAGAGAAAGATGAGAGCAGAGACTGATACCTACTCAGGTCCGACGGGTTGTTTGATTTGTGCCATTTTCTCTCTGCCGCTCTGAGTTTAGTCCGATGTTCACGAAGAACATCAGATAACCAGGGTTAGAAGGGGCAGTCCGTGCTGACCTAGAGGAGAGAGGACAAATGTCGTCTAGACAAGAAGTTAAGGTAGAGCATAAAGTTTCAGTAGCTGCGTTTACATCCAGAGATGAGAAATGGGTAGGTGAGGGAAGAGAGGAGGATACCACAGAGGAAAGATGGGAAGGAGAAAGGGAGCGCAGGTGTCGCCTAAAAGTAACCGGTAGGGGGTTGGTGGCACACGGGTAGCAAAATGTAGTGTAAATGTAATGAAGAAATGGTCCGAGATATGTAGCGGTTGTACCAGAATGTTATCTGCAGTACAATTGCGTGTGTAAATTAAATCAAGTTGGTTGCCTGATTTGTGCGTGCTAGTAGTGGTAAGGCGATTGAGATCAAATGAAGCTAGTAGCGAGTGGAAGTCTGTAGCATAAGGCTTGTCTAGGTGAATGTTGAAATCACCAAAGACTAAGAGTGGAATGCCATCCTCCACAAAAGAGGACAACAACCCGTCCAGCTCCTCTAGGAAGGTGGCTAGAATTTGTCCAGGGGGACGGTAGATTACCACAATCTGGAGTTTTATCGAGCTGATACAGTAATGGCATGACATTCAAATGAGTTGTAATTGCAAAGGGTAGAGCGGGTTGAGTATTTCCAATTGTGTGAAACGAGCAGGCCAGTACCCCCACCCGACCAACTTGACGCCAAGTATGAGAGAAAGAGAAATTAGTAGAGAGCAGCTGGGGTTGCTGAGTCTTCTGGACGAATCCAGGTCTCAGTCAAGCCCAAGATGCTGAGAGTGGATTTTAAAGAAAAGGCAGAAATGAAGTCAGCTTTGTTGACGGCTGACTGACAATTCCAGAGACCCACAGAGAAAGCCAGAGGTGTAGTGGAAGATGTAGAGATAGGGCGTGGGTTAGCAGTATTACGTTGCCGTCTGCGGTGATGTTAGAGCGTGGCTGAGAGAGAACCGAATGTTTTGGAGACACATGATAGAGGTAGAAGGAAAGAGGATAGGAGAGCAGAGTGAGGAAGGAAAAAGATACTTAAGTGTGTAGCTCGGTGTCGTTGCTCGGTTCAAGTCGCACAGGAAAAAGTCGCAGAGTCTTTACACTCCTCGGTCTTCACACGAGGAGGCTGAACACGACGGTTGAACGCTTCCGCAGACGCTTCGGCGTCAGCGCACACACCTCAAACAAATACACAGTCTAGAGTGAAAAAGCTGTGGTCGCTTAATTAGCACAACCACCAGCCAATCGCAGGGCAATGGCTCAAATCGAAACTAACACTTAGCACTTAAGTGCAGGAAAGGAGTTTAAGCTAAAGGGCAGTTATTATAATGATCAGTTAGTGCAATCAAAAATATAAACCACAACGAAAAAGCAGAATAGAAATAGGTAGGAAGCGAACTATTCTTTCCTAGCAACAAGGAATTAATTTAAACAACAGAGCTAAGAATGAGTATTAAAACACTTACGCACTGCCGTCTGTCTCTTCTGGTGACTAATCGCCTTCTCCGGGGTCTAACAGTGCCCGAACAGTTTAAATAGTTTTACAGTCGCTGTGGTCGCTTTTAATTAGCACAACCACCAGCCAATCGCAGGGCAATGGCTCAAATCGAAACTAACACTTCGCACTTAAGTGCAGGAAAGGAGTTTAAGCTAAAGGGCAGTTATTATAATGATCAGTTAGTGCAATCAAAAATATAAACCACAACGAAAAAGCAGAATAGAAATAGGTAGGAAACGAACTATTCTTTCCTAGCAACAAGGAATTAATTTAAACAACAGAGCTAAGAATGAGTATTAAAACACTTACGCACTGCCGTCTGTCTCTTCTGGTGACTAAACTTTTCTCCATTTTAACTGGTTGCAAGTGTGATTACTACATTGCCCACACCTGTTACTTGCCACAGGTGTCTAAATACAAATTACAGGAGCATCACATGTAGGGTTGGGTACCGAACTCTGTACTTTTAAGGGTACCGACCAAATTGCGTCGGTACTACAGAGTATCGATTCACATTAAGTCATTTGGTACCAAATTTCGGTACCTGAGAACGCATTTGGGCGCATACGAGAGAGAGAGAGAGACCCTGTGACACGATGTCACCACTGCAACTCTTTAAAACACAACAAAGGGCAAACCGAAATGTTCTGAAGTGTGCTTACATTTCTAGGGTCATATGGCTTCCACGAAAAGTCCATTCATAAAAACTGAATTTACTCTATATCGTGGAATGCCACGGAATTCGTCAAGTTTTGGATGAATAAAAGAAGCTCTGTCACTTAATTCGAATCGCGATATGAACTAGTGCAGTGGTTCCCAACCTTTTTCATGGGCCCCCCTACACGCATGGTAATCTGAGCCCCCCATATTATATTTATACACGCCCATATATATATATATATATATATATATATATATATATATATATGTATATATATATATATATATATATATATATATATATATATATATATATATATATATATATATATATATATATATATATATATATATATATACGTGTGTGTGTGTATATATATATATATATATATATATATATATATATATATATATATATATATATATATATATACATACATGTGTATATATATATATGCAATAATAATAATATACATTTTTGTCTCTTAGAAATGCACATTTGACATTGAGTTGACAGTAGTAGTTTGAGTTAGGATGCAGATGTAAATTTATGTTCAAAATCAGTAACATCTGTAAAAAATTGCAACAACCTCCTTTTTTTTATATGGTGAAATTTTATTTTTCTGACTGTTTGAGTTTTATTCAAATTAACCATTGTTCTTCCATTGTAGCATAAATTTACATCATGATAACCAGAGTTAAAACCACACATATAACGTTAGCACCTCAATACTGTGGTAAAAATCCAACTATATGGTTTCTAGGTAGCCTATTTATATAAATACATCTAAATACATTTATTATAAATGCACAAACGCTAGCCTATAGCTTAATCACAAATATAGTGTAATTACATTCTATTACTCCTTTAATACATTTAATACACGTCTACATTAATGATACATTTTATATAAATACCACACATTTCTGCCACAATACCATGGTGCAGTTAATGTTACTACAGTAAATCCATGGTAAACTATGGCGATTTGTAGATTGAAAAGCCTTCTCATTGTATCGTTGCACACAGTGTTTTTCTGCTGTTTGTCAGCGCTATTTTATCTGGATTTAAACTAGTTTATAGTTGACTGATACTAGTTTATAGCAGTCATTTGTGTTCTTTGCTGAATTCAAGCGCTTCTCACTGGATCTCACGGCGCTGTGGTCGCGTGATCAGCTCTAGTCAGCGCGCTCTGCGCTGCGCCGCTGTTTGAACCGAGCGGATATGGTCCGTGTGGCGCGGTTCAAATGAGTAGCGCTGTTTTGTTCCGCTTTTCTCATGTAAACATTATATTGAATGTTTATCGAACTTGTTTTATCGAGGAAAATTATATCACTATAATTGAAGTTATTGTTTTATTGCCCAGATCACATTAAGTTGTGATGTATGGTGACCCATACTCGAAATGGTGCTCTGCGTTTAACCCATCCAAGTGCACACACACAGCAGTGAGTAGTGAACAAGTACACACACACACACACACACAGTGAACACACACAGTGGGCAGCCTTGCTCCAGCGCCCGGGGAGCAATTAGGGGTTCAGTGCCTTGCTCAAGGGCACCTTAGTCATGGTATCGAAGGTGGAGAGAGTGCTATAGTATATACAGGTGCTGGTCATATAATTAGAATATCATCAAAAAGTTGATCTATTTCACTAATTCCATTCAAAAAGTGAAACTTGTATATTATATTCATTCATTACACACAGACTGATATATTTCAAATGTTTATTTCTTTTAATTTTGATGATTAGAGCTTACAGCTCATGAAAGTCAAAAATCAGTATCTCAAAATATTAGAATATTTACATTTGAGTTTGAATAAATGACCATCCCTACAGTATAAATTCTGGGTATCTCTTGTTCTTTGAAACCACAATAATGGGGAAGACTGCTGACTTGGCAATGATCCAGAAGACGAACATTGACACCCTCCACAAAGAGGGTAAGTCACAGAAGGTCATTACTGAAAGGTGTGGCTGTTTACAGAGTGCTTTATCAAAGCATATTAAATGCAAAGTTGACTGGAAGGAAGAATTTGGGTAGGAAAAGGTGCACAAGCAACAGGGATGACCGCAAGCTTGAGAATACAGTCAAGCAAAGCCGATTCAAACACTTGTGAGAGCTTCACAAGGAGAGAACTGAAGCTGGAGTCAGTGCATCAAGAGTCACCACACTCAGACGTCTTCAGGAAAAGGGCTACCAAGCCACTTCTGAACCAGAGACAACGTTAGAAGCATCTTACCTGGGCTGTGGAGAAAAAGAACTGGACTGTTGCTCAGTGGTCCAAAGTCCTCTCTTCAGATGAAAGTAAATTTTACATTTCATTTGGAAATCAAGGTCCCAGAGTCTGGAGGAAGAGTGGAGAGGCACAGAATCCATGTTGCTTGAAGTCCAGTGTGAAGTTTCCACAGTCAGTGATGATTTGGGCTGCCATGTCATCTGCTGGTGTTGGTCCACTGTGTTTTCTGATGTCCACAGTCAACGCAGCCATCTACCAGGAAATTTTAGAGCACTTCATGCTTCCTTCTGTTGACAAGCTTTATAGAGATGCTGATTTCATTTTCCAGCAGGACTTGGCACCTGCCCACACTGCCAAAGGTACCAAAAGCTGGTTCAATGACCATAGTGTTACTGTGCTTGATTGGCCAGCAAACTCGCCTGACCTGAACCCCATAGAGAATCTATGGGGTATTGTCAAGAGGAAGATGAGACACACCAGACCCAACAATGCAGATGAGCTGAAGGCCACTATCAGAGCAACCTGGGCTCTCATAACACCTGAGCAGTGCCACAGACTGATCGACTCCATGCCACGCCGCATTGCTGCAGTAATTCAGGCAAAAGGAGCCCCAACTAAGTATTGAGTGCTGTACATGCTCATACTTTTCATTTTCATTTCTAAAAATCCTTTTTTTGTATTGGTCTTAAGTAATATTCTAATATTTTGAGATACTGATTTTTGACTTTCATGAGCTGTAAGCTCTACTCATCAAAATTAAAAGAAATAAACATTTGAAATATATCAGTCTGTGTGTAATGAATGAATATAATATACAAGTTTCACTTTTTGAATGGAATTAGTGAAATCAACTTTTTGATGATATTCTAATTATATGACCAGCACCTGTATGCTCCCGCGCCCCCGCTGTGAACTCTGGCGCCCCCCAGGTTGGGAACCACTGAACTAGTGTATGTGAATATTAAAATGCAAAAAGATGGTTTAAATATGAATCCTGCATGTTCCGTTAGCCTCGGTATGTTTGAATGGCGAAGATGCGGTTTTGTTTACTAATGTACACAAATACCGAAGCACACGTGAACTTGCGGTGATTTTCGGCCTCTGCATCTCACTACATGACAATATGAACACACGAACTTACAGGCTGCGAGAGTCACTTCATGAGAATTTTACAGTTTCATTTGAGAAAACCAGCATCATATACTGTATACACACAGAAACTTCACTGCAACCTGTCAAAATAAAAGTGCGGTTTAACATGTAACAGAAATAGCCTATTACTCTTGTATTACTTTTGTACAGTATAATGTACATCTTTATATATTCCATTTACTGACAAATTTAAATAAAACAATTAAAGGATAAAAAATAATTATTACAACCACATTAACGACTTAATTGTAAAAAAATAAAACAAAATACAATTATTATTATAACTTTTTTTAAAGGAATATTCACACAATTTTTCTACCATGTATTAATTTTAACCGTAAACCTCTGTTTGTTTGCCCAAAAATAAAAGGGTTTCATTTTCATTTGATTTATAAAAAAAAAAAAGTTTCATGCCTTCATTTGATTATCAGAAAAAATAAAACACAAAAGTTTCTGGAAGAAAAGAAATTGTAGAGCCCTATTGTTAAAAATGTTGAAATTGAGAGTTTTGGGCTTAATTTTTCACTGAAATAAATGTTTTTGTTATTACACAGAGAGTAAAGTACCGAAAAAAGGTACTGTTGGGTACCGGTACCAAATTTCAGGTACCGGTACTGTACCGGTTCAAATGTGAACGGTACCCAACCCTAATCACATGCTTGAAAAGCAATTATTTCTTACAATTTTGAGAGGTGCCAATAATTTTGTACAGTCCATTTTTGAGTTCTGTGTGATATTTTATCAAGTTTGACTTTTCCTCTCTGTTTTTTTTGTGTTGTTGCAGTGCAAGCAAAAACAATAAGCACGTGAATACCAAAACATTTGCTATTGGAACAATTTACTGAGAGAAGTGTTGCATTTTCTGACAGGGTGCCGATATTTTTGGCCATGACTGTATTTTTTTATAAGCGATACGATATGAGGCAATGCCGTTTATATCGACATACAGTAGTTTGATAGGCTACGAGCGCATCTGATCAAAATATAGCGGAGGACACAGACTGAACTGCTGCGGAGAAAGTGCATAATACAATTTGTTCTAAATGTGACAGGCTTTATATGAAGGGCTTTAAAAAAAACTCCTAAGATATAGTAGCCTATAGTTTATAGTTTCAGTTTAAAGTGGCTCTGACAGGAAGGCTGCGTGTGCCGCTGACAAAGACGCTCAAGCTGTTTAATGTGTCTGAGATGTGCTGTTTTCCTAAATGCTTACATTTCACAGGTATGTTCTCCATCTGTGAATGTTAGAAAGCCGCTGAAATATTTCCATTTTTCTGTCAGAAGTGCATGAGCCTTCTGCTTTTTCTCCGTTAAACTTCAGACTTCATTTAGAACGAGCGCTGACGCGCGCATGCACGCCAAACAGACAGAGCTCAATAAAATAGGAGCATAATAATTCTGACTAAAATATACATTTTGCTGAAATATTTGTAGTTGGACAATAAATGTCTCACATGTAGAATTTTAAACCTACAAGTAAGTGTATTAGTATGATAGCACTAACTGTAAAGTGACTAACAGGTAATCAAAAAAGCCTTTTTTAGCCTGTGCTTTTTTTATTATTATTTTCATTTTTAGTTTAGTAAATTTAACTTCTGCTTTAAAAGCATTATTTTTGTTTTTAGGTTACAATGTTAGAATGTAATGTGATTTTAACCCTTTTTTGCACATAATATATGCCTACATGGTTACATTCATTTGTTTATTGACAGGTAAAGCAACCAATCACGTTTCGTTTTGTTCCGCGTCATGTTTATGGGCGAGGAAATGTCACCACAATAACAGTAAAGCTCTGACATATTTTAAGGATTCTATGCTACAAACTTTAAAATTTTCAAATACTTTTGAAAATTCAGCATTTAGTTGATCATGACAAGCGTCATCAGTTGTAAACACGACGGCTTTCTTCTTTCGTGAGGGGGTTTGGCGCCACAGCATTTTTGTTTCCAGGCGTAACGTTAAAGAATGCAACACACACGTCTCCCGGAAATCCTGTATAATTTAACCAATCCGATGACGACTTCGAAACTCCTGAAGTGTTTCCAGCTAAGTGTGCCATGTGCATCAGACCTTTAGCCAGCGTTCCGTGGGTGTGACGTCTGAGGCTGAGACTAGAGTCACTGAAACTTTATGAAGTGACCAAATATCACGCATCATCTGTAATCTATTCAATATTCAGATTCCCAAGCGGCTGTAGACAGTGTTGAAGAAGATCAGGGTGTGCAGGAGAGTGCTAATGAGGATGACGATGATGGAGGAGAGGGAATGGAGGTTCTGCTGAGAGAGGGAGACCATAGTCCTACTGTACCAACATCTCCCCGACCTAAGAAAGAAATCAGCCACATTGCTGCTACTGCCGAGAGCCTTCAACCTAAGGGATATACACTGGCAACAACAAAGGTAGCAACACACAAACCCTCAGAAAAGCTGGCTGGAGAACACTGTTTCTGTTTATCATTAACTGTACTTGTGTGGTTTCTTTTTAACACAAGGTCAAAACACCAATTCCATTCCTGCTTCATGGTACTTTGCGTGAGTACCAGCACATTGGACTGGACTGGTTGGTCACCATGAATGAGAAGAAACTCAATGGCATACTTGCAGATGAAATGGGGCTTGGCAAAACCATCCAGACCATTGCTTTGTTAGCTCATCTAGCATGTGTAAAGGGTAATAAGTCCACATAAGTACTCCTTTCCCTTTGATGTGTGTTGAAAATATAGTGGATATAGTGCAGTGCATTTTCTTGCTTTTTGCTTTTACAGGCAACTGGGGTCCACATCTGATCATTGTGCCCACCAGTGTAATGCTCAACTGGGAGATGGAGTTGAAACGTTGGTGCCCTGGATTCAAAATCCTCACCTACTATGGTAGCCAGAAGGAGCGCAAACTCAAGAGACAAGTAATGAATACAATAATATTTTTAATTTAAAATAAAGATATTTTAAAAACACTTCTACAAAAATCTTTAAAACAATTGTGTATTCTTTTTGCCTTTCAATCCGTGATTTTATAATTATTTTTCTTTCCTTTTTCTTTTTGTTAGGGCTGGACCAAACCCAATGCCTTCCATGTCTGCATCACGTCGTATAAGCTAGTCCTGCAAGATCATCAGGCTTTTAGGCGCAAGTCTTGGAGGTACCTCATTTTGGATGAAGCCCAGAACATCAAGAACTTTAAGTCCCAGCGCTGGCAAAGCCTGCTCAATTTCAACAGGTACTTGTATACATTAATTTCTTTGAAGGTCTTGATCATATATGGGTCCCATTCTGACTTTTGTTTCATTCTGTTTTTATGTGGAAAAACCCATTTAATTAGGATGTAATGAGTTTATTTTATTATTTCTCTCAATTCTGTCTTCCATGCAGCCAGAGGCGATTGTTGCTCACAGGTACCCCTCTCCAGAACAGTCTAATGGAGCTGTGGTCTCTTATGCACTTCCTCATGCCGCACGTTTTCCAGTCCCATCGTGAGTTCAAGGAGTGGTTCTCAAACCCTCTCACTGGAATGATTGAAGGGAGCCAGGAGTACAATGAAGGCTTGGTCAAACGGCTTCACAAGGTAGTACCAGTTTATGAATCATTTTTATGTAATTTATTGAATTTATGAAAGTAGCACAAACATAGTTGCCATGTTTCTCTTGTGATTTTTGCCTGTTTACAGTGGGTACAGAAAGTATTCAGACCCCCTTAAATTTTTCACTCTTTGTTATATTGCAGCCATTTGCTAAAATAATTTAAGTTCATTACAGCTTATTAATTATTAATGTACACACAGCACCCCATATTGACATTTTTGCAGATTTATTAAAAAAGAAAAACTGAAATATCACATGGTCCTAAGTATTCAGACCCTTTGCTCAGTATTTAGTAGAAGCACCCTTTTGATCTAATACAGCCATGAGTCTTTTTGGGAAAGATGCAACAAGTTTTTCACACCTGGATTTGGGGATCCTCTGCCATTCCTCCTTGCAGATCCTCTCCAGTTCTGTCAGGTTGGATGGTAAACGTTGGTGGACAGCCATTTTTGGGTCTCTCCAGAGATGCTCAATTGGGTTTAACCCTTTAAAACCTAAGGGTAAAATAGGTCATTTTCACACATTTTGTTCATTTGACTGTAAAATTCTAACAGAATGTGCTATTTTCAAGTGCAAGGTGTCATTTTTTTCAGAAAACAAATGGCTTTCAAAAAAGTACAGTTTTTGACCATTAATCTTGTGTTTTGAGTTTGTAAACAGAATTTAAATAGACAAAAATAAAAAAAACAGAATATTTTTTATTTATTTATTTATTTTTAAAAAAAGAGAAAAATCATGATTGAAATAATCCAACACTTCTTACTTAACTATAATACATATATACAAGTATTTTTGAGACACTGGGTTGCACAGTTTTCATTCAGGAGACTTTTTTGTTCATATACGCACACATTTACACATGCATGTACATGCATACACCCATTCATTTACATCATTGACTCATTATAGCAACGCACACACCACATGTGAAAAAGTCTCACTCAGCCTGCTCCCAAAGTCTCATCAAAAATCATCCTAATCGACTCTTATGCTGTTTACTCCTCCTTGACCATGTTTTTGTTCATTTTGTTTATTATTTTATGCAATAACAAACTCCGCTCCCTATCTCTCCATTCAAATTCTCCCTTCCCGCTCTCCCGGAAATCTGCCGTCATTTGTTGACGGAGCGCAAGAAATTACCGTAATAAGCCATATATTGCCGAAAAGCGCATGTTGTCTGCTATCAGGAGCAATTTGAATTATTTTGATAGTGCAAACGGTAGAAGAGTTATGGTAACATGAATACAGCTTGGTCTGATGTGTCGGCGCTGACACAGCCGGTTTAAAAGGGTCAAGTCGGGGCTCTGGCTGGGCCATTCAAGAACAGTCACGGAGTTGTTGTGAAGCCACTCCTTCGTTATTTTAGCTGCAGTGTTGCCACAGTTACTTTGAAAAAGTAATCTGATTACTGATTACTCCTTTAAAAAGTAACTTAGTTACTTTACAAATTACTTGATTTTAAAAGTAACTAAGTTAGATTACAAGTTACTTTATTAGTTACATTCAGCAGCTGCCGACAACACCCCCGCCGCCTCAAAATAAAATGACAACCGGTTTTGCCAAAACTCACTTTATTGGAAGTGCTTTTTTAACAGTAAAGTGAACAAAAATAAAAAATAAGTCTTTCTTGACTTCACTTAACATAAATAAGTTTTTTATAAAAAAAATAAATTAGTCTTTCTTGACTTCACTTAACATAAATACATTTTTTATAAAAAATAAAATAAAATAGTCTCTTGACTTCACTTAACATAAATACGTTTTTTATAAAAAAAAAAAAAATAAAGACAGTCTTTCTTGACTTTACTTAACATAAATACGTTTTTTATAAAAAATAAAATAAAGACAGTCTTTCTTGACCTGACATATTTAACTATTAACACTGCCAAACTTACTTACAATGGCAAAACTTACTATTTATAATCTACATTGTTTAAAAATGTAAATATTAAATTCTTTTTAACATGTTTTATGAACATTGAACCTGTTGTTCACAGCATTAGAGCAGCAAGGAGTGGTTTTACAAACAACAAGTGTATAACCACATGTAGGCTGATATCATGTCTACTTTTGTTACTTTGGCCTAATCTTATATTGTAATAAAAAGTCGCATGTTATGAGTGAAACAGTGGAGTAGGGCGAGTAAACCAGTGGTTGTACCTCATTAACAGCAGCTTCTCAAACCTTTTGTCAGAAAGTCTATTTCTTCTAGGTGTGAGTACCAAACCTCCCAGACTGAAAAGCCGCTCCACGGCAGCACTTGATGGGGTTGGAGTGTTATATTTTAAGAAAATGTTCTTTATGTTTGAAAACTGATGCAGAATCTGAAGGTCATAGGCTGACTTCAGGTAGTCCATGACTTCATTTTCTGCAGAGTAGGTCTCCTCTGGCTCTGCCTCAAAAGTGAAAAAGTCCATCTCACCTTGGCTGGCAGATGTGGTGGGCACACTGGCAGGGCTCTGTGCTGCAGGAGCAGCTGTGCGGCGGCACTCTTCTGTCAGAAGCTCTTTTACTCGCTCCCTCCTACCTGCATCTCTCAGCCATCGGAGTTTGAATTTCGGACAACTGACCGATGCGAGAAGGGCATCTTTGTCGTCCAGCACACCGGCAAAACGAGTCTGGATAGCCTGAAAAATATAATTGATTTGTTTATTCCAACAAGGCCTACTATTTATTATGTCTTTGAATTACTTGCAAACCATGCTTAATGTGGGATCAATATTATGGATTAATTTTGTTTTTTGGTTATTTACTGACATTTGTATTTGTTTTAATCTTCTTTTGCAATGATAATGAATATTCTGTTCCATGTTCATGAATAGTGTGATGCAAGAGATTTTAACTAGTTAAAAGATGTAACATACCTGCACTATGGCATCTGGAAGGCCTGCAGTCATCCTGGAGGGTATCTTTCACAGCCAGGGTCTTCTGCATCAAAACTTCAAGTGTGGGTAGTAAAGTCCCATAAGGACAGTCACCTTGTAAAATGTCCAGTGCTGCAGTCAGAGGCTTCATGGCGGTGCAGTATTCATGCAGGAACTGGTACTCTTTATCTTTGAAGCACTTAACTCCCAGCTTGGTGCACAGAGTATTCAGCTCACTCATTGGGATTTCTGCAATTCTATTTACAGCATCAAAAAAGGAATTCCACCTTGTGGATGTTGGTACCAGGAGCTTTCTTTTGGTGACTTCCTCCACTGTTTCTGATGCAAGGGTAGATCTACTTGATTTGGTCCAAAGAGCTGTGCATTTTGCTGTGCTGCTCCTATACACAGCCTTGCTCTCTGCATTGGAAGTTAAATATTTCTCCACATCATTTGTTGAAATGAGGTTTATGGTGTGTGAAGCACACCTGTGGTGTGGGGGAAGAGACAGCTGGCCATCACTTTCATCCTCAGCTGAGAGGATTTCTGACAGATCTAAAAAAGTGACATCATCATCATCATCTGTGGGGGTGGACTCTCCCTCCTCCGTCTCATCATCGGACTCTGTGACAGGCTGATAAACTTTAAACGCCTTGACAAAGTTGGATCCATTATCAGTCACTGTTGCAACTACTTTGTTGAGTAGTCCGTATGAAGAGTGAATGTTTTCGATTTCTGCACCAATAACATCATACGTGTGTCTACCGCGAATTCTCCTACATGCCAATGCAGCCTTGTTGCGCTCTAATGTAGATTTACTAATCCAGTGGAGCGTTACTCCCATATAACTTCTGTTGTTAGCAGTCCAAATATTTGCGGTAGTTGACACAAAGTCGACCTCATTCAGCGCGGCCTTCAGATTTCTCTCCATCACTGCAAACTCCTTCTCCATGTAAGAAGAAAAAGCTGTTCTGTGAGGCAGCTCGGCATTGACAGTTGTAGGGATCTTGTTTATTATGGCACGAAACGAGGGCGAGTCAACCGTGTTTAAGGGCAGCATTTCCTCTACAACATACTGCCCGACCAACTTTTTCAAATCTCCCCCACTTACTGGTTTTGCACCGAAGTCCAGCTTTTGTTGTTTGGGTGGTGGGGGTCCTCCTGCTCTGCTTCGCACCACCTGGTGGGACTTGCTCCGTAAGTTTGACTGTGCTGTGCTGCGACTCCAAATGTTTCTTCAAATTTGACGTAGTGTTTTTGTAGCTAGATAGCACTTTGTTGCCACCAGCACAAAGTGTACAACGAACCTTAATATTGTCATCTTTAGCTGACACAAACTTAAAATAATGACTGTATTTCCAACTAGAAAACGCGCATCTCTCTCCTCCCTCCATTGTTGTTTACCTTTGTGTCGCTGCGTGGTATTACATGTGACGTGTCCTCATTCTGAAAACGTGACTTGTCGCATTCGTGACTTCACTCCCCGAGACGCAAGAAGAAAGCAAAAATATATATTTTTACTAAGGAAAATGACAAAAATAGTAACGCACAGTGATTTGGATAAGTAACTTCAATCTGATTACTGGTTTGGAAATAGTAATGCGTTAGATTACTCGTTACTGAAAGAGTGGTCAGATTAGAGTAACGCGTTACTAAGTAACGCGTTACCGACATCACTGTTTAGCTGTGTGCTTAGGGTCATTGTCTTGTTGGAAGGTAAACCTTCGGCCCAGTCTGAGGTCCTGAGCACTCTGGAGAAGGTTTTCGTCCAGGATATCCCTGTACTTGGCCGCATTCATCTTTCCCTCGATTGCAACCAGTCGTCCTGTCCCTGCAGCTGAAAAACACCCCCACAGCATGATGCTGCCACCACCATGCTTCACTGTTGGGACTGTATTGGAAAGGTGATGAGCAGTGCCTGATTTTCTCCACACATACCGCTTAGAATTAAGGCCAAAAAGTTCTATCTTGGTCTCATCAGACCAGAGAATCTTATTCAGGTGTTTTTTAGCAAACTCCATGCGGGCTTTCATGTGTCTTGCACTGAGGAGAGGCTTCCGTCGGGCCACTCTGCCATAAAGCCCCGACTGGTGGAGGGCTGCAGTGATGGTTGACTTTCTACAACTTTCTCCCATCTCCCGACTGCATCTCTGGAGCTCAGCCACAGTGCTCTTTGGGTTCTTCTTTACCTCTCTCACCAAGGCTCTTCTCCCCCGATAGCTCAGTTTGGCCGGATGGCCAGCTCTAGGAATGGTTCTGGTCGTCCCAAACGTCTTCCATTTAAGGATTATGGAGGCCACTGTGCTCTTAGGAACCTTAAGTGCAGCAGAAAATTTTTTGTAACCTTGGCCAGATCTGTGCCTTGCCACAATTGTGTCTCTGAGCTATTCAGGCAGTTCCTTTGACCTCATGATTCTCATTTGCTCTGACATGCACTGTGAGCTGTAAGGTCTTATATAGACGGGTGTGTGGCTTTCCTAATCAAGTCCAGTCAGTATAATCAAACACAGCTGGACTCAAATGAAGGTGTAGAGCCATCTCAAGGATGATCAGAAGAAATGGACAGCACCTGAGTTAAATATACGAGTGTCACAGCAAAGGGTCTGAATACTTAGGACCATGTGATATTTCAGTATTTCTTTTTTAATAAATCTGCAAAAATGTCAACAATTCTGTGTTTTTCTGTCAATATGGGGTGCTGTGTGTACATTGGGGGAAAAAATGAACTTAAATGATTTTAGCAAATGGCTGCAATATAAGAAAGAGTGAAAAATTTAAAGGGGTCTGAATACTTTCCGTACCCACTGTATATGTGATATTATAGGAAAGCATTTAGGCTTTTGGCTTAACATAAGTTTCCTACATCTCTCTCTCTCTCTCTCTCTAGGTGCTAAGACCCTTTTTGCTGCGAAGAATCAAAGCAGATGTGGAGAAACAAATGCCAAAAAAATATGAACATGTTGTGCGCTGTCGACTCTCCAAAAGACAGCGTTTTCTCTATGATGACTTCATGGCCCAGGCTTCGTGAGTAACCAGAGCAAACAGACAAGGGTGGGGTTGAGGAAGCAGAAAAGGCATTTTTTCTTAAAAAAAGATAATAACTTCCAAACTCAGGCCATGGATGATAATTGATTGGATAATTTTGTCGTACTTCAGGTGTTGGGGTAGATTTATTTATTTTTTTTCTAATTGTTCTGTTTTTTGTGCCCCATACCATGTTCTCCCAGGACTCGAGAGACTTTAGCCAGCGGCCATTTCATGTCTGTGATCAACATCCTGATGCAGCTGAGGAAAGTGTGTAATCATCCCAACCTGTTTGATCCAAGGCCCATACAATCCCCCTTCATCACAAAGGCCGTCATCTATTCTACTGCTTCACTGGTTCAGCGGGCTCTTGAGACCTCGCCTTTTGAGGTAAATGGTGAAGACTACCAGCAATACCTAAAACTTTACTATCCTGTGTGCTTGTTTATCTATATTGGAGTGTTCAATCCTGTTCCTGGAGGGCAGTTGTCCTGCTGTGTTTATATACAACTGGCCCCAACACACTTGCATGAAAGTTTCTAGTAATCATGAAGACAGTGGCTGTCTAAAATTGTCCCCATAACCTTATTTAATTAACCCTTATGTCACTAAAGCCGGTTCTGTGATTAGTAGTAAATCTCCTTCACGTGCTTTCAGATGGAGCGGCATTTAAAGGGTTGCTCCACCCCAAAATGAAAATTTTCATTAATGTCTTACCCCCATGTCGTTCCAAACCCGTAAAAGCTTCGTTTGTCTTCAGAACACAATTTAAGATATTTTGTATGAAAACCGGGAGGCTTGTGACTGTCCCATTGACTGCCAAGTAAATGACACTTGGTCATGGTCCAGAAAAGTATGAAAGACATCATCAAAAATACTCCATCACAATACTTTTTATACTGAAAGAAAACAAAAATAACGACTTTATTCAACATATTCGGCACCGTAGCGCCATTTTGGTGAGTATCGCTGTACGCAAATAGCGTAAGCTCTTCTGTGTCAGCCACGACACAAGGATATGTCTTCTACGTGTATTTACGCTTTGATTCAAAGGAAAACAGCGCATCTGTGTGTCGCGGCTGACATGGAAGAGTGTACGCTACTTGCATGCAGCGATACTCTCCAAAATGGTGCTACGGTGCCAAATTTTAAAGTTGATGCCGCTACGTTATTTTGAATAAAATCCTTATTTTTGTTTTCTTTCCATACAAAAAGTATTCTCGTAGCTCCATAACGTTACGGTTGAACCACTGATGGCAGATGGACTATTCTGACAATGTCTTTCATACTTTTTTGGGCTTTGACAGTGTTATTGACTTGGCAGTCAATGGGACAGTCACAAGCCTCCTGGTTTTCATACAAAATATCTTAAATTGTGTTCCGAAGACAAACAAAGCTTTAACGGGTTTGGAACGACATGGGGGTAAGTGATTTAATGACAATTTGCATTTTGGGGTGGAGTAACCCTTTAATACACAGAGCCATAGTTAACTGACAAGCTACGCAATATCGCGCTCATAATCGCAGGTGATTCATCTGCGATTATGAACATTCTGTAATTTATTAGTCGGTATATAATACAGCATGTGGTAGGGATGGGCATTTTTTGCCGTTTCTTATTTCGATCATCGATAGGTTTCAAAAACGATTAATCGAGTACCCTGGGGGCGGGGCATGGCCGTAATGGAGATAATGAAAATATCTGAAGACTGTTATGAAAATGAATGTTAAAAATAAAAATGACATGAAAACATGAACACATGATTAGAACACTGTTAGATTATGATTATGATGCAGCAATGTTATTAAAAAAGAAGCACCTAAAAACGAATAGCTGCCTGAGGTGAAGCTGACTTTATGCCAATAAACTGAAACCCATTCTATGGCACTTCCTATGATATTAATCAGATAACTTAGATACATAACATAGACGTAACATTACAACTTGTATCTGCACAAAAGGATGCATATGTCAGTGAACTTTAAGTTACGCACTATAGCGAGAGAGAGTTCCGGTTTACTATAGATTTCACATTCTATAAAGTTCTCATTATAATGCTTATGTCATTAATGTTTATGGCAGATTTGTGCTACATTTTCATCTACATTTATCAAGTGATTCCTAAAATCGTCTGCGTGTTTGCGAAGCTGTACGAAAAAAAAATTTTGATTGCCTTCTGTTGAACAAATATGAGGAAAAAAATCACTGCTGCATTATTACAGAAAAAAAAGAAACATCTAAAAGCAATATGACCATCTCAAATAACCCAACGCATCCTATATTAGATTAATCAGATATGTATGTAGCTAACCCAGACATCACTACGTGACATCAAAGCTAAGCTTCTCTCTCTTCTCACGTCTATACTTTGAACCGCATGCTGTTGCAAGCTAAACAATCCGAGCTCAGGGTGCCGCCCAAAGTGCTGCTGTAACCAATCAGAATTTTTTTTTTTTCCCACGATCATCGGTTTCATGATCGATCACTGTTGCACATCCCTAGCATGTGGTGTATGCCATGCTTCATCTTATTCATTTTTGTTAATAAACATTTTGTAAGCTAGTGCTAGTTTGCCATTGTATCTTACGGTTTTATTGTTGTTGTGCTTTTTAATTAAGAATAGCAAAAAATAGCGTTGTAGCGCAAAAAAAAGAAGCGACCAAATCAAGTGCTCGTGCCACCAACTGAGAAAGTTAGTTGCAAAAGAGCGACCAGTGGGTAAAATTAGTCTGGAGTCCTGTAAAGTGATGTAAATGGTCAAATATCTATTGGTTGACACATTTTTACACAATTCTGTTATCAGGACGTTTCAAATGTTTTGTTTGTTCAAATCTGTTTTTCTTTTATGGACCCTCAGTGAAGGTTAATACAAAAATGTCTCTTCCCCCCCAAAGCGCTGTGACCTGTCCGTGTTTGACCTGGTTGGCCTGGAGCAGCGTGTGACTAGATACCAGGCAGATGTCTTCCTGCCTCAGAGGAAAGTGACACATCAGCTTATTCAGGAGATCATGGAGTCCCCTGATCCTCCTCCCAGACCGAAGCCTGTTCGCATGAAAGTCAACAGGTATGTTGTTCGAAATAGTCACACACACAATTGTGATGTATGCTATATTGAATTAAATCAAGATATGACCAAAATTTGTCTTAAAATAAAGTTTTGGAATGTGTTTGTTTCTCTGCAGGATGCTTCAGCCTCTTCCTAAATCTGATGGGCGTTCCTCAGTGAACAGTCCTCGCCCTGCGTGTCCTACCACCACGGCTGTTCAGACTCCAAAGCCTTTAATTACAGAGGTCATCCCTTCCCCCTCCCTCACAGCCGGCCCCTCAAGGTCAGTTCAGGGGCTCAAGTCTAACATCCTAATCAGCAAGTGTCACTCATGTGATTATGACAGAAAGAGAAAACCTTTTTACTCTTATTTTAGTGTGTCCTGTTACTCCTGTCGCTGCTCCAAGAGCTCCAGTGGCTCCTAGCAGTGTCCCTTCTGCACCTGCAGTCAGGCCTCCAGCCCCCCAGCCAGTGACTGTACGCCCCTCAGGACCGTCCAGCGTCACAACTGTGTCCGCTCCCCCTCAACCACCAAGCAACATTATGACTCAGAGGGTCCTGCTCAGCCCGGATATGCAGGCTCGTTTGCCATGTAAGTTCATTTCATCACACTTTGTTTCATAGAAAATAATTTAACTTAATTGTAAACTTAACTGTTTATTGCTTTGATTTGTCACAGCCGGTGAAGTTGTGAGTATCGCTCAGCTTGCCTCCCTGGCTGGCCGACCAGTGTCGTCCTCTCAGGGCAGTAAACCAGTCACCTTCCAGCTACAGGGCAACAAGCTCACACTCTCTGGAACTCCCTTGCACCAGGTTCCTGTTTCTCAGCCACGTCCCATCCAAGGTATCCACTGCCTTCCACATTAATAGATGAATAATCTGCTTGTGTAAATAATCCACTACCTGCTATGGACAGATTTCGCCTTTTCCTGCACGCCTTCAGTCTTTCTTTGAGTGTTTGGTGTGGTCTATGGCCTAACACTTTCTTCTATGGTTGTGCCCTTTAGGAAATGTAATGCATCTGGTTTCCAGTAGTGGGCAACACCACCTTATTAGTCAGCCAGCTCAGGTGGCAGTTCTTCACACAGTTAGTCAGTCAGGTAGCAGCTCAGCAAATCCCCACCCAACCAGCACAATCCCAACCTGCTCTGGACTAGCAGTACCTTTCACCGCTACTCAAGGTACTGGTGCTGTCCTTGAGTTCATCCTTGTTCAGGTGCAGCCTGTATCCTGGGTACCAAACTACCTGTTACTCAGCAGAGCATGTGCATGGGTATTCTGGCACGGGTTCTTTTTTTTTTTCTTTTCTTCAAACTGCATGTGACCGCTTATTTGGATGGTTTATTGGCTACTAACTCAATAGGCTCTGTTGAATGAAGGTATTAAGATACATGCAAACACCACTGCACATTTTAAGTCAAATGTTGTAGGAGGTACATGAGGTTCAATATGGTTGGGTTTGTTTTTCATTTGATACGGCTGGCTTTGTTTTTCATTTTAATTACTTGTTCATTATTTCATGAAGTGAGTGGAGTAAGCAGTGTTGTCATTTCAGAATTTTTTCCTTTTCTCGTTTTCTGTTTTATTCTGTTCTTTTAAGTCTAATGTATGCAGGTTAAATTTGTGAAGTTGTAATTGTCCATGTTTCTCCAGAGTTAAGAGACTAAATAATTGTTCTACCGTTTAAAAGATTTGGGGGTAGTTTTTTTTTTTTTAAGAAATAAACATTTTTATTCAGCAAGTATGCATAAAATGATTTCTTAAGGATCTTAAGGATTGGAGTAATGGCTGCTTTGCCATCAAATGAATAAATTGCATTTCAAAATTAATTTATATTTATTTATTAAAATTAATAAATCATTTTAAATATTATTTTCCATTATTTTTATTAAAGGGGTCATATGACGCGATTGTTTCCTTTGTCTTTGGAGTGTTAATAGCTGTTTGTGCATATATAAGATCCGTAAAGTCGCAAAGATTAAGAGATGTTCTTTTGTAAAAGTTAACTCATACACACCTTTCTAAAGCGCCTCATTAAAACATGCCCCCACAAATCTACATCACTGTGTGGGAAGATTTGCATAACACCGCCCAAATGTATACGCAAAGAAAGAAGGTGTAACTTTTATTCTCGCTGTAGTATTGTTGCTGCTGCCGCCGCCATGGAAGCTAATATTCCAAATATGGTAAGGGGCGTAATATTTTGTCACAAGCTTGAGGTATTCGGCCAATCACAGCGCATTGGATAGTTGGCCAATCAGAGCACATCACGCTTTTCAGAACGTTGAACTTTGTAAAAATCAACATGTTTCAGAAAGGCAGAGCAGAGTGGAGCAACAATAAGGTACGGATATGTGGAAAATAATGTTTTTTGAACCTTAAACCACGTAAACGCATAGCATTACACTAAATACACAAAATAATGTTCTTTTTAGCAACATCATATGACCCCTTTAAATAAATATAGCTTTTTTTTGAGCATAAGAGACTTTTTTCAAAAACATTTGTAAATAATAAAAACCTTACTAACCCCAAACATTTAAACGATAGTATATTTAATAGTGCTGGACCTTTTATTGATAGCTCTGCTACTGTAATCCATAGTCTGGTGCCCAGTCTAACTGAACTTTCTTTCCAGGTGAAATACTTGTGTAGTTTCTAAACACTCTTTGTTTATAATTCCAGTCCCAACATCCATGGTAAGTGGGCCCGGAATTGTAAAGATTGTTGTACGCCAGGCACCAAGTAAAGAAGGAGGGTCAATCCCAACTCTGGCTGTGCCTCCTTCTCCTCGTCCTGCTCCTCCTCAATCGGTCACCCTTCACCCACATGGCACTCCAAGCCCTGTTCTTAGAGCACCCACTGCTTCACAGCCTCCACAACGGCCTCCGGTTTATGCTGCTCCACCCCGAACTGTTGCTTCGTCCCAGACTCCACCTACTCGCCCTGTATTGAGAGTAGTACAGGGACCACCACCACCAGCCCCAGAACCACCAGGTAAGTTGAGCCCAGATGTGGTTTTGAGAGTTTACATGACAGAAGTTCAAGAAAAATATTAAACAAAGAATATCAAGTAGAGTAATCATGCATTCAATACGCATCAAGTATGTATTCTTTGTACTTTTCAGTAACAAAGGCAAATTCATCATCAGTGCGTGTGGACAGTGGTAATGATGTGATTACTTTGCGCATGAGCACTCCTAAGCCTGCATCCTCATCTCAGAGCAGTGGGTCAACATCTCAGCGTCCCCGTGTTCAGCCGCCACCTCCACCACGTTCCCCCTTCTACATGGTAATAAATGGAGTGTTAATCTTATATTGATTTGTAAATTCTTAAACTCAAAAGTATGCGTAACACTGTCACTTTAAATCTCAGTTTAATCTTCTGACAACCTACATCAGAGGGTGTAACACTTTGCAAACATACATGCCCATTAATGTAAGAATCAGTAACTACATCATAGTGCACTTAGGTCAGATGAAATTATGTATTTGCACAGTATGTTAACTCCATATTTTTAGTATATAAATTCCTAATGAGCTATTAGTTTATTCACATATTTGTTACTTTGATTTTGACAGTCATGGCTTGCAGACAGCCGAAAGGATCAGCGAGACAGCCGAATCTCTCAAATCATGCGCATCAATGAGCTACACTGCAGCGCTAAGCCTGTGTACGGCCGTGAAGTGCTGGACTTTCTAACCTTCCTCCCAGGCCCTTGTCCAACTCCGGCACGTCCTGTTATAAACAACTGGAGTTACTCAGGTTATAGCTCCTGCCTCACTGCTCAATCACACCATACCAGTAGCTTCCTGGAAAAGAGCCATGCCCTGAAGGAAGCCATCCACAACTCAGAGGAGAGGCTTCAACTTCTCTCTGATGTCATAGACAGGTAAAGCTTAAACTTTAATTTAGAATTAAATATAAAAATTGCAGCTGAAAATAATAGTGTGTCACACTTAAATGCATGCTCTCGTTCCACAGGTTCACTTTTGTCATTCCTCCAGTGGAAGCAAAGCCCATCACCATGCACACCTGCCATCCACCTCCCTCCCTCAGACACCAGCAAGGCAATTTCTCCTCTGTTCTGTCTTCCCATCTCTCCCCGCATACACACACGTTCCATCGTATCCAGTGTAACATGAGGACACATTTCCCTGACTTGAGGCTTATTCAGTATGACTGTGGTAAGTACTGTAATCCCAGTGCAGTGTGCATCTGGGGATTTCATTCTTGTTAGATTTACCATGTTTATACAACATAAACAATTATGTAGTACCAAAAATACTAAATAATAAATAGAAGAGACCATTTTATGGCTGTTTATCTGTGTGCAGGTAAGCTGCAGACACTCCACCTCCTGCTTAGAAAGTTGAAGGCAGGAACGCACAGAGTCCTCATTTTCACTCAGATGACACGTATGCTGGATATACTTGAGCAGTTCCTCAACTACCATGGGCACATCTACCTACGGTTGGATGGAAGTACACGTGTAGAACAAAGACAGGTGAAATACTAGTCCCAGTACTCTAGTGAAATCCAGTAAAAATATGTTTTTGTCAGATGTGACATTATTGGAATGTTCGTCTACTTTTCAGGCTCTGATGGAGCGATTCAATGCAGACCGTCGCATATTCTGCTTCATCCTGTCCACCCGCAGTGGAGGTGTTGGTGTTAACCTGACTGGGGCTGATACAGTGGTGTTCTATGACAGTGATTGGAACCCAACCATGGATGCCCAAGCTCAGGACCGGTGCCACAGAATTGGACAGACGAGAGATGTTCACATCTATAGGTAAAGAAAAAAACTAAACTTTTTTTTTACATTTAGGACCAATTTTTGTTACTTTTTTTAATAAATGCTTGACATTGTACAGATAATGGGAGCACATTGACATTTAAAATATTTGTTTAGGCTAATCAGCGAACGCACAGTTGAAGAAAATATTTTGAAAAAAGCCAATCAAAAGAGGATGTTGGGAGATATGGCAATTGAAGGTGGAAACTTTACCACTGCCTTTTTCAAGCAGGTATGGCTTATTTTGAAAATTTTCATTGTAAAATCTTAGCCTGGATTAAATTATGGAAAGATTGATTCCCCCATTGTTTCGTTCCAACAGCAAACTATAAGGGAGTTGTTTGATGTGTCAGAGGGAGAGAAGAAAGAGGCTGAATTGAGTGCACCTCAGTCAGATGATGATGAGTCCATAAATAAACAACAAACCACTATTTTGGAACAGGTAATTTAGAATATATCCATTTGGAGTATTGCATGTGTCCATTTGATTGTAAGGAATTTGTTCCATTTGTTACAAACTGCTGAAAATTTTATTTCATTGTGTTCTTAAAACTAGGCCCTGTGTCGTGCTGAGGACGAAGAGGATATAGTGGCGGCATCTCAAGCCAAGGCTGAGCAGGTGGCTGAGCTTGCAGAGTTTAATGAAAACATCCCTCTGGATGATGGTGACAGCAGAGACCAGGAAGAGGAAGAGCTCTCCAAGGCTGAGCAAGAAATTGCTGCCCTAGTTGAACAGGTAGTCATGATATTTATGCTTGTCTTTATAGAATGTTTAATTAGAATGTAATTTTCAGTCAATGCATCACTTAAACCTTTTTTTTTTTTTAAATCATAATGTACCATTTTTCACTACATTTCAATTGTCCTTGTTCTTAACAGCTCACTCCCATAGAGCGATACGCTATGAATTTCCTTGAGGCTTCCCTTGAAGATATTTGCAAAGAGGAGCTGAAGCAGGCAGAGGTAACCATTAAACCAGTAACCAAGCTTTGATTACTTTCTGGTAGAATATACCTTTAGCAGTTATACCCACAACATCTCTTATGACTTTACAGGAGCAGGTTGAGGCTGCAAGGAAAGGGTTGGATCAGGCAAAGGAAGAAGGTTTGAAACTGCATCAGTCATCTGACAGTGACGAAGAGGATTCCATACCTCCCAATACTGAGGAACCTACTCCAACCCGTCGCCCTCGCAAACACAAAGAGAAAGGTGCTCCATCTACAAGGGTCAGTGGCAGGCTCCGAGGGACACCTGCTGACGATATATCCCTAACCCAGCGATCCCCAGAGAGAGGCAAGCGGGGGGCATGGATGAACTCTGAACGCAGTATGAGCCAAAACCCTGGGTCAACGCAAAAGTCGCCCCAACACAGAGAAGTGCCCGAGAAGCTTCGCAGTGGTCCAAAAGGGCGAGGGACAACCAAAGAATCTGTGTCCCTCACGTCATCAGAAAACCAGACAAGTCAAACCAACCCGCAGCTCTCAGATTCAACAAATTTGTCCCCTGCTATGCAGGGTTCAGACCCAAAAATTAGACATGTGCCATCCCCTCACCCCCAGCCCATGTCCCCATCAAGCTCTGTGCCTTCAGCTGCTGCATCTCCCGCAATGGACAAAAACTCTAGTGGCCATCAGTCCTCCTCCTCTACTGCATGCAGAGAGGACGGTGAAGAGCAGGGGGGAGAGGCACTGTCTGAAACTGTACAGTGTAGCAGGAGAGATAGAAGAACCTCTGTGTCATCAGACTCCATCTGTTCTCCTGAACATCACTCTGAACAGGATGGTCAGCTCCCTCTTTCTCCTACTTTGGCATCGCCTAACTCTCGCTCACCACGAAAGCGGCAGTCAGCTGAAAGGGAAATCCTCAAAGGGCTTCCAGAAGATTCTCCATCAGCCAAGGTCCTTCGAAAGCTTCCAGGTCGTCTGGTCACAGTGGTGGAGGAGAAAGAGCCCAAACGGAGACGGAGGGGCTTGAGTGGAAGTGGAGGAGCGCACACTGAGGGTTCATCAGAGGAAACTGAACACGCTGAGTCAGTTCCAGACCCAGGCTCTCAACTGTCTGATGGAGGACGTCAAACTCTTAAAGACTCTCCTCCCAAATCGGTGCCCACATTCTTAGCTTCTTCCCCACCACCACCACCACCACCACCACCTCCACCTCCACCTCCACCACCACCACCAACACAAGAGCAGGATCAGACCTCCTCTCCATTACATAGTAGCCCAGGGAGAGGGCACCACCCCTGTTCCCCAACACACCATTCACCAGATATGCCTGTCCTACGAAACTTACCAGTACGCCGAAGGCTTGAGACAGAGTCTCGAATGGCTGCACAATTAGGAGAGCAATTTGTAGGAAGAGGTAGAGGGGTGGATCGGAGATCTGCTTTATCACCAAAGAAACCAGAATCTAATTCAGACAAGGATAGTGCTGCTCCAAATGACTCAATGAAGCGCAAGAGGGGCAGACCGCCTAAAACACCTCCACGGGCACTAGAGCTGCCAGAAGACAAGACACCAGTAACCCAGAAAACAAGTCCTGAGCAGAGTCCCTCTCACTCACCAAAACGGAAAAGAGGTCGTCCCCGTAAAGATTCCACCACAACTACCAGCTCATCCCCATCTTCTCCTTCTACATGTGCTCCTTCCTCCCATGAGCCTAATTTGTCAAGGTCCAATGTTATGCCTGTGACTTTGCCTGCTGTCTGTAATACTTCACCAATAAGCTCTCCACTCAACCCCACTTCACCCTCAAATGCTGCTGAAGTATCGTCATCTCCTAAACCAGATTCTGAAACAAATCAAAAAACTACATCTGTTTTACTGTCCTCTGTGCATACAGACTCTCAGAATATGTCATTGTCTACATCAGAACTTGGTGACTCACATGGTGAAACTAACACCAGTCTGAACCCCCTAATTGCATGCATTGACTCTGACACCAATACACTTGAAACTTTATCTTACAACACTTCTGCAGCAGCAATCTCTCAGATTTGTACAGCTTCTTCCCCTACACTACATCCTCCAAGTCCTATCAGAGAGCCTCCCATTTGTAATGTCTCCATCCATGAAGAGGAACTTCCCTGTACACCTGTACTTTTTGATACCAGTGAAATCACACCATCTTCAGAAGCTTCAAATGTCTCAGTGACTGCTGTAGAAACCAAGAAAGATTCGTTCACAGAAAAAGATCAGTTGCAGTACTCAAATACATCATTAACTCAAGTCACTTCACAACCCTTACAAAGAACCAGTACAACTGAAGACTCTCCACAAACCTCTGTAGAACACATGTGCAATATAGCTGCATCTCTTACTCCCACTCATCAGTCATCCACCCAGCCTTCTCCTTCACCTGCTTTGACTTCTGGGATTAAGCAAAAATCATCTTTATCTAAATCGGAGATACCAGAACCTTCTGTGACACTGACTGTGTCAACAGTCCAACAATCCACACCTATGTCTGATCAAACTTCTGTTCATCCCTCACAAACTCAAACTACAGACATCGAAGCAGCAACAGATTCAGTACTTGTATCTCACAAAATGTCTTCAGTGTCTTCACAATCTTCGTTCACCACTGATCAGATAACAACAGATTCTTTGTCCACATCCAATACAGATGCAGAATCTTCTCAGTCCAAAAACATGCCAGTGGAGACCATGGCTGATAATCATGAAGGCCAACATTCACCCAAGGAGGAGGTTGTAACTGAGGAAGAGGTTGTGACTGAGGAGACCAAGAAAATGGAAATAGACAGTCTTGCTGAGGATAATGTAAAAGAAAAAGACAGCATCTTATCTCAGCTAAAAAGAAGGAAATTGGATAGTTTGCCAAAGGAACAGATGCCTGGTACCTCAGGAGTTGCCTCATCAAATTCAGATATCGAGTCCCATGATGACCCTAAGAGTGATGGACCTGATAAGCCATCAGAAGAGGAGGAGAGAGAGACCAGAACTTCTGCCAAAAAACGAAGCATCAGTAGGCAAAGCAGCCAGGAGTCAGTCCGTTCCTCTTCCCCATCTTCTGTATCTTCCTGTGGTACAAGATCATCCCAGTCCAAAAAGGCTGGAGAGAGTAGGAGGCCTGCAAAAAAGAAACGGGAAGATATAAAGTCTGAAAAAGAGAAAACTGAAGAAGAGTCTGACAAAAAGCACCAGTCCAACTCTTCCTCATCTTCAGACTCTGAGGACTCTAATAGCATAACAAGATGTTTGACGAGATCGGCTCAAAAGAAGTTGGAGAAAGATGGCATGATTACTAAAAATGATGAGAGCAGTAAGAGGCAAAGGGGGAGGTCAGACAAGAAAGGTAAAACCACCAATACCACAGAAGGGGAGTCCAGTGGAGAAACGTGTTCAAGAGTAACCCGGAAATCTGCAGGCCCACAACCCAATACTTTAGCCTCTCCTGAACCTGAGGTACTGGGCAAACGCTGCTCAGCCCTTAATGCTGCCGCCAAGCTCTTGGCAATGAGGGGAAGAGGACCAGACACACCAAGCCCCAGAAGTAAGACAGCAGCACAACAAAGCAAACCGCTGTCCTCTGAAAAAAGCAGTAAACCCAAGGGGAAAACAGGACAGGACTCTCCCAAGATGTCTAACAGTAAAGCAGGGAGTGGCAGGCAAACCCCCAATCAGTCAACTGAATCACCACAGTCCTCTTCTTCTGCTCGATCCACCCGGCAGCGACCGGGCAGCCTTGTCCCCCCCTTGGAAACAGAAAGGGTTAAAAAAGAAGAAAAGAAAAAGGCTGATCAGAAGGAAGAAGGCGAAGATGAAAACAGAGAGACCAGGTCTTCAGAAGGTCATAGTGCCTGCAGTAGTATAAGCAGCGAAAGAGGAGCAGGCAGCAGTAGAAGTCGGAGTAGCAGCAACAGCAGCCAGCGCACCCACAGTTTGAGCTCGCAGAGTACAGAGGCCACCCGCTCCCGTTCCAGGGCAGCATCCTCTGGTAGTGATACAGAGAGAGGCAAAAGTATTCGGCGTAAGCGTGATGGAGGCAGGGAGAGCAGGAAAGAGAAGAGGTCCCAGAAGCAGGACAGACCTGAACTGAGTGCTGGATCCAGCGACGGGACTCCAGACAGGGTTCTTAGGAGTGTAGCTGCATTGGCAGCCGCTCAGGCACGTACTCCAGCTAGCAACACGCGTTCTTCGTCCACCCAAAACCGGCACTCCAAGACGTGATAGGGAGCAGAGAAGTTATCTTTAGGTTTCAACAAGGAGTGAGACAACTTCAGCGAGGAGCAAATGCAGATTTTTTTGGAGGAAAGTGGATCAGTTTCATTTAAAGGCCATGGTTTAGCTGTATGAGAGAAGACGAGAGAAAAAAGATCTGTTGCACATTGTGATTAGATCTGACCTCGCCTTTGCCCTCTCAGCTATCTTAAGTCAAGCCATTTATAATGTGGAAAAGGTCTATTTGATACAGGACAATGATGAAGATTTGGTCACCTATTTAAAAATGTCCTAATAATTTGAGTTAAAACCTGGAAAATATTTTACCCTTCCACAAAGACTTTGGAACTTCAAAGTAGCTGGGCAAGAGGCAAGATTTATTATTTGTTCACACTATGTACTGTAATCATAAAGACTGAAAGACTGGAAATACTATGTGAAGTACGTGTTAAAAGGTTGGTCGCATAGATTGTACACTTTTTACAGAGTTTACTAGTGCTGCAAATGGTATTGACGAGGAAGAAATTCATTAATGCTACATTGAAATGATTTAGTGGGGATTGTACAATTGTAAAGTTTTTAGACTGTTGCATTCTGGATAATGTTTGTCAGCTGTTTTGACTATTGTTTGTTTCAAGTCAGTTGATAAATTACGAAAATATCTTCTATATCTTCCAGGGTATGAAGAAGAGGGCAGGTCTAAAAAAAATAAAATAAAAAAAAATGTGATTTTTTTTTTTTTTGTTTTGTTTTGTTTTGTTTGTTTTGTTTTGTTTTTCCTCTGCACTATGCTGGAGTTACTATTTGCTTAGGTCACCTGTCCTGTGTAATGTTTCAGTCCATTACTTTTAAATTCTGCTGCTGCCTGCTTTTCCCCATTTGCACATCTGAAATGTCCCAGACATCGGAGGATTGCATTGTTGTTTAGGATTTTTTTTTCTTCTTTGGAACATCGACTTGTCAGTACATCTTTACTGGTACCTCACTGCATTTTGTAAGCTCTAAAGTAAGTGTATCTCTTGAGCTTGTGATGAATCTTGAAATTTGCTTGTCATTTGCTTTATAGCAGTACAGAAATGGGAGACAACATCTTGCTATTTTTCTTCTCTCTTTCCCAAAGTGTTAGTCATTATGATCATCTTTACACATTAAATTGTATTCACAAACAGAATCTAAATGAGTTTGATAAAATGAGAGTGCCTGTTGATCCATACAAGGATCCATGTTAAAGTATAGAAGTTTGGTCATCTATAGTGCTTTGAGTGTAATAAGCTCTTCCACCCTTCACTGTAACAACACCATTTCTGTTTATGTGCAACCAAAACTGAAATCTCCAGTGAAATTTGCTACTGTCAGCCATTTTTGTTTCTGGGGTATTGGTCCTTTTTATGAATGGACTGATACTGGGTGGGTAGGAAACACCTGAAAGAACTTCTTAAGAAAAAAAAATCTTATTTTTTTGCTGAACATTGGCAGTCACGTAAGTTGTAAGATAGCTTTCTTTGCCCTTTTTGGACAGAAAGATGTGGGGTGGGGGGTGGGGGGGTATTTAGTAGAATTTGGTGATGGTCTTATTTTCATTTTGATTTGTCTCTATTCTAATTTGTTACATTCCTTATGTTCCCTTGTAATTCCACATTGTTTTACTTGAAAGATTGAAACAAAAATGTAAGTTGAATAAAAAGACCAAAAATACACTCGTTTTTGTTTATGTCATCGTACTCATTCAAACTGTAAATTACTTGAAGCACGAATTTCTTGATCAACACTGAATGGGTCTTTTACAATACATGTAAAATTGTTTGTCACTTGTTGTGATTGTAAAAGAGTGCAGAATTACCTCGGTAGATTGAGTTAACGTCTCTCAAGCCAATTTGTCACGTATAATCTACTAGTTCCTATTCAAACCCGATTGGCATTACCAGAATGAGAACCAATAAGAGATCAAGCATTTGCGAGCGTGAAGTGAGATTGGACGGCTCTGTGTTCTCCTGACCTCGTGCTCTCAAGAGCACTTGGCAACATTGTAAGCATAAGAAAATCCGCTGACATTTCCTCCTAATCAGCCGTGAAAATCCGTGATCCTGCCCCCCGCTGAAACCACCGCAACAGGTGTGTACATTAATTCTACTGGACACACTGAGTTTATTCGCTGGATTTATTTAAGAATATTAGCCGGCTAGCGGGCTAACCTGCTTTTGAAACGCATTGTGTTGCCATGGCAATTGTACAGGGAAAGTAGTGCACTGACTTGCAACGCAAGGGAATGAAGTTCGCCATTATTTTGGTTTAGCCTGGATTTCAACACTGCAAAAAGGTAGCTCAAAAAACGTGTAGTTAGATAATTATTCAAAGAATAAAACATGTTCCAAAAATACCTACAATTTGTTTTAAAGTGCCTTAGTTACACTATAATTACAATGTGAGCGTTACTTCAATGTCATAGGATATTTTAGAGTGGACTGGAAAAAGAAGTGTTTGTTTTCTGCTCTGTTATTCATCTGATAATCCAATTTTTTTAAAATCTTATCTACTTTGTTTGGTTAATGATTGAGTATTTTGATATATTTAAGAAACTGTTATAATTATGAAGAGTTTGAATGGACGTCCTTATTACATTGACTTATTTCATATTATTGCATTGTTGCAGATCCCAGTGTAGTGTTACTAACAACTTCTTTATATAGGTTATATGCTTGTTTGTTCCACCAAACAACCACTTTTCTCATCACGTTTGACAAGTAGGGATTGTCTTTCTTCTCTGATTCTTGCTCGCCTCCTGGCCTTCATTTTAATGTTCATGTATCAGGTTTAGGTCTCCTGTGTTTCTAATAGGTCACTTGATCTTGAGGTTTCAGCATGTCAGTATGTAAGTATATCCTAGTTGGGCCACCCATCACAGAAGAGGCGAATTTGTTCCTTTTTGTCAGGTATTACGTGCCAGAACCCAGACGACAGCTCGCTGTGGGGAGGATGATAGCCTTCCACTGGACAGATAAAGCTAAGTGGTGTGGACAGGAGAATTTCCCGTCTTAGAGGGTTGTGATCTGACTGCCAGCACTGCTGCCCTCCTTCTGAAGAGATCACGGGTTACTGTAAGTGGTGAATCCGTTATAAAATGTGTACATAAATTGATAGTTTTAAATCATTTAATCAAAAAGTCATTATGTATTTTTCTTGTAATCTTTAACAGATAACAGTGAAATGGTTCTCCTTTAAAATGTGTTTATTATTATTTTTATTTTTTTTCCTTCTCACTGAGCAAATGTTACCTACCTAATAAGGATTCCAAGCCATTTCATTTGAGCTCAGGGCCAAGAGGTCATGGTCAGGAAGATCTAGTTCACTAGATCAAAACACAGTTACATCATGAAGGTCTCTTCTAATTGGCACTTGCAAAAGCACCTACAACTTGATTTGGACCTCAGTGATGTTGTTTGTGCATGATGCATGTCAGGGCTGTTCCTTATAAATGATATCAAATTATTTGACCCATTGAAATGGTTACATACTAAAAATATGGGTTAGTTGAAGTATCTCAATCATGTTGTTGACAGGTGGGGTACTCATCTGTGGAACAGAAACATGGTGCTAAGCCTTAGCATTTTTGCCCTTTATGTGCACACACTACAGATAGGGTTGATTTTCAAATTAGGGATGTGACATCACGTAGCAATATTAGATCTTTCAGCTCATAAGTTATTACATTGGTGTTTCACTAAATCTAGAAGTTTCTTAGCCCTCGCTCAGTCCTCATCAAACTTTTATGTGTGTTCTCAGAATGGGGACACCGGCGGAGAACTCAGTGAGTGAAACATGCAGGTTTGAGCCTGATCCAGGGGTGGAGGGAGAAGGCTGGGGAAGTGACTCTCATGCAGAGCCTTGTAACACACCGGTTCCCCTGCCTGCAGCGAACAAGAAGAAAAAGAGAAAGAAGAAGTAAGCCGTTTATTTCTATGTTATGGTATTCATATATACTACCATTCAAATTTTGTGGGCTGAAAAATTTGGAAAGTATTTTTGAAATTTGTCTCTTATGCTCATCAAGGTTGCATTTATTTGATCAAAAATACAGTAAAAATAGTAATACTGTGGAATATTATTACAGTTTAAAATAACCGTTTTCTATTTCAGTATTTTTAAAAATGTATTCCTGTGATGACAAAGCTGAATTTTCAGAAGCCAGTCATATGATCCTTCAGAAATCATTCTAATATGCTGATTTGGTACTCCAGAAACATTTCTTATTATTGTAAATGCTGAAAACTTTTATATTGTTATTTTTTCAAAACTGAGATTCATCAACTTAGTAATTCATAATTTTTACTTTCATTTTTGATCCATTTAATGTGTTCTTTAATTTCTTGAGGGAAAAAACGTTTGAACTGTGGTGAATATAATGACATATTTCTGTAATGTCACAATAAGGCTCAATTCATTAACATTTGTTAATACAATAATTATCATGAAATAATAATGAACAATACTTTTACAACATTTATTAATTTAGGTTAATGTTCATTTCAACATTTTTAACATTTCAAGTTGTATAAAGTAACATTGGCAAAAGTATAATGACTGCGACTCTGAATTAATTAATCAATCAATAATGTGTAATGAAAAAACATATTAACAAAAAACAGTACCAGTTTAATAAATGAATGTACATTAATAAAGTACAAATTTTGTCGGATTAATAAGTAGATTAATAAATACCCTAAAAATCATCGGTTAGATGAATTAAAAGGTGCAGAATTGTTTCCACTGAACAAAAAATGTTGTGTAGAGGATAACAAGAGAGCTTTTACAACTCCAGAACAATGCACAGGTCTGTCTCTTTGTCCTCTTCCTCTTTTTCAGATGACTGTGGATAAATCTCACCAGCTGCAAATATGAGAGTGGTACGTTTTTGCTCTGTGATTTTAAATCCAGAAGTTTGTGGATATCGTCTCAAAATTAACTGTAATATTAAAGCTTTTTCTAAACATTGTTAATGCAATTGCATGTTGTGTTTTTTTTAAGTGCGTCGTGCTGCTAACAGATATGGACTACGAGAGGCTGCAGAAGGAGAAGACTGGACCCTGTTTTGGACTGACTGCTCTGTCTCTCTAGACAGGGTCATGGATATGAAACGTTACCAGGTGTTTGCTGCCAGAAGTCATTCTTCTCTTGTTTAGTGTCCTGTTAAGTTTCACTTGTTCCCCTTTGTTAACAAGATGCTTAAATTTCCCTCTCACAGAAAATCAACCATTTTCCTGGCATGAATGAAATCTGCAGGAAGGACTTGCTCGCACGCAATATGAACCGTATGCTGAAACTCTTCCCGAAGGAGTACAACATCTTTCCTCGCACATGGTGCCTCCCCGCAGAGTGAGTCGATTCAAGTTCAATCAGAAAATCAATCTTTTAATGAGCGTAAAAAGAAAGTTATAATCTTTTTACCTTTTCAATGTCCTTTAGTTATAGTGACTTCCAAGCCTACACCAGAGCCAAAAAGCACAAAACGTATATCTGCAAGCCAGACTCAGGTTGCCAAGGTCGTGGTATCTATCTTAGCAAGTCCAATAAAGATATTCGGCCAGGAGAACACATGATTTGCCAGGTGTACATGTCCAAGGTAACACATCATTCATAAAGCCATGTCACAGCTACAACAGGAAGCACTGGTGTCATAATTCTAATATCCAAGTAGATTCAAACTAAATAAAAAATAATCAAAGATGATGTCTTAATTAATTAATTTTATTTCATCTTTGTTTCTGCAGCCATTCATCATCGATGGGTTCAAGTTCGACCTGCGCATTTATGTATTAGTGACCAGCTGTGACCCCTTCCGTATCTTCATGCACAATGAGGGACTAGTCCGTTTCTGCACCACTCAATATACTGAGCCCACTGGCAACAATTTGGTGAGGGGCTCTAAAAACAGTAAATGTACAAACTTGCAAAAGTTGCGTTTTAGTAGTAATTAATATTGTTTAAAACAAACAAACAAAATCTACTAAAATTGCTTGTAATGAAATATTGACTTGATTTTGATTCTTTTATTTACGTTTCTTTATGCAACTCTACAGGAGGATGTTTGCATGCACTTAACTAACTATGCCATCAACAAGCACAGTGAAAACTTTGTACGTGATGAAGATACGGGCAGCAAACGGTAATCTATATGTTCTCGCAGATTATGATTTTCAGCTATTTTTCTTTAAAACTGCACAGAAAACCATTTTTCAATTACGTCCTCATAGGAAACTCTCCAGCTTCAAGAAGCACATGGAAGCCATGAGCTGTGATACTGAGAAGATGTGGACAGACATTGAGGATGTCATCATTAAGACACTAATATCAGCCCACCCTATTCTCAAACACAACTACCACACCTGCTTCCCCAATCATGCATCTGGAAGTGCCTGCTTTGAGATCTTGGGATTTGATGTGTTACTGGACCGTCGACTTAAACCTTGGCTTCTTGAGGTGTGGATTCATTTTGAGGCTTGGATCACCATTTTTGAGACTTTTTGTTGTAACAAAATTGCTTTCATTCTAGCTGTATGCAACCTTTTAAACTGTGTGTTTAGGTCAACCACTCCCCCAGCTTCACCACAGACTCCCGTTTAGACCGGGAGGTGAAGGACAGCCTGCTGTATGACACTTTGGTGCTGATTAACCTGGGGGCCTGTGACCGCAGGAAGATCACAGAGGAGGAGAAGCGCCGGGTAAAGGAGAGACTCCAGCAGAACCGCTCTAGAGAGGCCAGGTACCACAAAAACCACAGCTGCACTAGTTTATGAAAGCTCATTTCCACCACGGAACTAAAAATATGTAATTACTAGTGCTGTCAAACGATTAATAAAAGTTTTTGTTTACAGAAAATGTGTGTGTACTGTGTATATTTATAATGTGTATATATAAATACACATGCATATGTATATTTAAGAAAAATATGTTTATATATAATATAAATTATATGAATATAACTATATACATGTAAATATTTTCAAAATATATACTGTATGTGTGTCTTTATATATACATAATAAATATACACAGTTCACATATATTCTGTAAACAAAAACTTTTATTTTGGATACGATTAGTTGTTTGACAGCACTAGTAATAACTGATTTTTATAACACAATTCTGAACTTATTTCTCACAATTCAGAGTTTGTAACTTAAATTGTTTAAAAACTTAACCTCTCGTAATCCAACCTTATAGAGAATTTGGAGAATGGATGGATCTCGCAATTCAAACTTTTTTAGTTTATATCTCGACTTTTTTTCTCAGAATATTGAGTTAGCTTCTCACAATACTTTTTTCTTTTGAATTTTGAGTTCATGTCTTTAAAGGGGTGCCTAATTTCATGTATGAAAGAATCTGTCTGTATCACAAAATGCAGAATTCATTCAAGAAAAGTTTTGGTACAGAATAGTAAGATGTAAATTCATAATTCCAAGAAAATGTCCAAATTGCTTATATAATTGTTTATCTATAAACCCACAATTCTGAGAAAAAAACTACCACAAATACCAAAAAAGTCACAAATACCTTTTTTTTGTGGCAGAAGTGGGCTTCCATACTAGTTTTATGATGTCTGGGCACATCTTACATAACGTCCATGTGTGTTTCGCCTCACAAGGAATGAGGAGCTTCGTCAGTCACAGGCTGCTAGTGTGGAGCAGATGGAGAAATATGAAGCAAAACATATGGGTGGATTCCGGCGAATCTTCCCTCGGGAAGCAGGGGAGAAATATGAAAAGTATTTTCAACACAGCAGTTCTCTCTTCCAGGAGACTGCAGCCTCCAAAGCCAGGGAGGAGTGTGCCAGGTGTGCAAATAATACTGCTTGATGTTTTGCAGAAATACATCAAGCTAGTTTCAAACAACAGCAGAAGAAACATTTTGATTCAAAACGTGTGTATCTGTAGGCAGCAGCTCCAGGAGTTGCGTCTGAAGCAGGAGCAGAAAGAACGAGAAAAGAAGGGATCACGTAAGCAGGATCTTCAAGGTGAATCTGCAGGAGAAAGAGCAAAACCAAGAAGAATTCAGCCCCCACACCAAAACCCCAATTCAGTGAGTCATTCTCTTTGATCTTGCATATATATATATATATATATATATATATATATATATATATATATATATATATATATATATATATATATATATATATATATATATATATGCACTTATAATAATAGTTTGCATTGTGTATTGCAAGTTTCCTTGGTTGACTAAGCATTCAGTTCCGTTGATCTACCACTAGAGGGACCCTGGTGTCTATATTTGAACACATGAATAACTAATGAATGCCATGTGGTGGGATCTGTTTCTTTAGCTTACAGCTATGCTAGAGCAGACCACCTTGAGGGGAGAGACACCTGTTGCTCTTGACCTAATAGAGGAAGAGGAGGCAGAGAGAGTCAGTGAACTTCACCAGCGAGAGACTCTGCTGCTAAACATGGGTGTGGTGAACCAAGTGCGCCAGCTACTTCAAAGTGCCAATCATCTTACTGAACTTATCAACCACTCACGTGAACAAACCAGCTTTCCCTCACACTGCAGACATGATCACAAAGTATGTGAGCAAAAAAATCCTTTATTTAAGGGATGGTTCACCCAAAAATAAATAAATAAATAAAATGTTGTCATTCAGGTTTTAGTCACTTTTAATGTGCTTTTGTCATTTTTACCAGATTTTTCTGTTTGGCTTTATTTTTTATTTCAGTGTTAGTTTTGGTCATTTTACTACTTTATTTTTTTTTTTTCAAGTTTTCAACACAATTTTAATGGTTTTAGAATTAGTTAACAGTAACAACACTGGTCCGGTGTTGTTTTTGACCCATTGACTTCTATTGTATACACAAAAACAGCTAAAACATTCTTCAAAATATTTTGTGTTTTGCAGAAAAAAAGTAAGCAGATTCTCCTCTCCTATTGGACAATATTTTAAACTGCCTTAATATAAAATGTTCCTACTTTCTCTATCCAGCTGGACTCCATTGCAGAGATTTCTTGGAGGCAGAAGAACCTCTGCACTATGATGCATCAGCAGGTGTCTACAAAAGCCAAGCCCTGCATGCAGTATATACATCCCCAGCCGCAGCAAAACCGAAAGCCATGGCCCTCTCTAGAACACGGTCTGCTACAGCCAGTCCAGACTGAACCGGGAGGTCTGAAACACTGTGAGGTGGAAGATATGGCAGCGTCAAATGCAGAGCAGCAGGCTCCTGCTCCTCTGATGAAAGCTACTAGTGCTCAGCGGATACCTCTGACAAGTGATGAACTTTTTGAATAGTTTTTTGGATCTTATATCATAAAACTATAAAAGGAATTATTCATAGAAAACAGTACACCTATATTCTTTCTCTGCTTCACAGTTAATGGGTCTTTCGCTTGGCGTCATGGCAGCATGAGTTCCTCTTTGGCTGAGTCGAGAGCGAGAGCGTCAATGCTTGGAGTGCCTCCCCTCGTTCTAGGACGGTCACAGGGTGCCACGGTATTCCGTGACCCCAAATCTCTCTATGTCATTTCCACCCCTGCTCCTCTTGTCCCCAGGCCACCTCTCCCACGGCCTTCGAAAGGCCCCTCGCAGAGTCCTGCCGCATGACCCAGGACATAACCAAGTAATTCAATAAAATTAGTATGGAGAATACAGGCTAAGGAAGGTGTTAAGATGTCAGTAATAAATCAGGAATAGAAGGTGAGAAGGTCTGCATTCAACTGTCTTCCGTACTGAAAATGTGAAATTTCTCTCTTTGCTGTTCAATAGAAAGCCATTTCTCTGTTTTGTCTACTTTAGTTCTGTAATTTGGTTACAGTTAGTCAGGAAACTTTACAACTTGACAATGAAGTATGCTGGTGCCTACTGTAGCCTTTCGTGTTTTTTCTTGCTATGCATTCTTAGTTTGGAAGAAGCCATAAGAGAATGATTTCAGTATAAATTAATGTGAATATGCTTTTATTTTACACAGCCTTTGTAAGCTATTTTCATGATTTTTCATGTCATACTGAGCCAATATAAATAAATATTTCAATAAAAAAAAAATTATAGTATTTTGTTTATTAGTTCTAGCATGCAATTCCTAACACTTAAGTGTGTGCTGCTAAACTGATTTGATAGATTTTATTATTATATATCACACTTTCTAAATAAATATGAAAAATGAGGAAGAAGGAAATTTAGCTAAAGTGGAGTTTTATCAGCAGGCAAATTGTATTTAATCTCCACTATGTTTCCAAAAAAAAAATTGTTATCCAAAGTGTGTTTTTTGGGGGGGCTTAGATAAAAACCTTTGTATAGTATTAAAACCTTATAATGTATTATTTTTTAATTAAAAATAAAATAGTATTTGAAATAGTTATTGCAGAAGATAAATATCCCCTCTGTACAGAGCTAGTGCATAAATTTAGTCAGTCATGTTGAATTTACATCGTCATAAATATACAGAGGGCAATAATATAGAATTATGGGTAAGGGTCAAAGGTGGTTTAGTTTTAACATACCCTCTGTCGACTGTTGTGGAGTCAGATGAGCTAGATGAGCACACTTGTTCAATTAGGCTAAAATATCAAACTAAAACATTTTACAACTTTAGTTGCAATCTATCAAAAATGTAAAAACAAATAATAAAAATCTAATGAAATTATTATTATTTTATTTCCTTAATCGCACGCAAAAGCAAAACTAGTTGCATGAAAACATTCGTGTGTAATTTCATCTCATCGCTGCTATATTCTTTTATTTTAGAATTAGTTTAAAATTAGTTTATTATTTTAGAATTAGTTTAAAATTAATTTTTAAATATTTAAATTTAAATGTTCTGTTCTGTAGGACGTAAACTTAGAATTATTCAGATATAAACAGTTGGCTTCATTTGGCTTCAACGGTCTAATACCAGTTTAGTTAGTTTTAGAGATGTAATCTGATAGCCTATACGCACCAAAAAACGAATACTATTGCAATATAATATTAAAAAACACACACATTATTAATGTATAGCCTACTTTTGCAAAATAATGTGTTAATAATAATAATAATAAAGAGTAGGAATATATTTAAGAATATTACAAATATATTATTTTACAAACAAAAGCAAACCGGTTCTTTAACAACAATAATAATAATAAGTGGATGTTTTACAGAGAAATGCAGCGTAAATACTGTGGCAGCGACTGTCTTTTTGAGACAGAGGAGGCCTGCGTTTAATTTCGCGTGGCCTGATGTAATAGTGCATAAAATTAAGGCAGTAAAATCTAATTAGTTGTTCCTCTGGTCGTAAAGTAAATGCGGAAAATGAAAGCAACTGTGGTATGAAAATATCTTGCAGCTGTTCAGCACCGCGTTGTTTGCCTTTTAATTTTCTCCAGAAAATTACTCCGTTTTACTCACCAAGCTGTAAACAGAGAGAGAGAAAAAAAACTCAAAGTAACTTACACTCTAAATATTTTTTGCTCTTCGATAGTCAAAGAAAAAACGACATTTAAAAGCAAAAAATGTTATCGGTTGAATGTTTTTGTGCTAATGGATTCGTTAAGAATATTGCATTGTCCTGTTCTGTAAATGAATTCGGATGAACTTGCAATGTTCACCACACGATGGCGGTGTTACTCTAGTCTAAAAGCAGACAGGACAGCGCGCCTATCCCCGGTCTAACCTGAAGAGAGATTCACACACTTCACTCGTTTTGCAAAAAAAAAAAAAAACAATTTATTTATTTAAAAAAATATATATTTTTTATTTTTTTTTACATGTGAACGGTAAAGGAAGAAGCTCGCAGCCTAAAATAATTACATAAAATTCCAAATATCAAAAGAACCCCCTCTTTTATATTTTTCTGATCAAGGCTAATAGCTATAGCCTAAACATAATGGGTGGTCTGTTCTTAGCTTCTCTGAGTTGACTGACAAAAATCCTTTCCGTCTTGAATGATCCAGTCACTTGCATCGTAGCCTACTTGACAGCGTATGAAGGCTATATAGCCTAAGTAATTGCAGTAGCCTGCATTGCTTTCGACTTAAAGACAGACGAATATCTTATCATCAAACCATAAACATGAATGTGGTGACAAATATGGTATATTTCATCATATACGATGGACCTGAATAAAGCTGTTTTTGTTGGCCCACTGGAAACATTTCGTTTGTCCTGAGTATAGGCTATATGTGCTCTTGGCACTGAAATGGTTTACCAATAACAGTCCTACTCCGCCTCCCCCTCTACCTCCCCAAGAACTCCCTCTCTCCCCTTTTTCATCTCTCTTTTTCAGTCTCTCCTGCTCTTCCTATCACAAGATCGCGCTTTGTCTGTTTGGAGATGTCGAGCCCATCCAATGATATAAGGAATCAATAACTAACGCCCATATGAAATGCAACTCACTATCAAAGAGAGTAAAAACGGAAAACTATTTATTGCTCGGGGACCATCACTAAGGAGTCATGTGGGTGCAGCTACGGATACATTTGTTTGCATGAATATTTACGACATTTTACGCGTATAATTTCCACCTGGATGAATTCGTTTTTATTGTAACAACAGGCCTGCATTTGCTCAATTACCATTACTCATCAAGAGACTGCCGGTTCTCAATACAGTTGTCAAAGTTCCTTCATCGGGGAGTTGATCTTGCAGGCAATGAGTTCTTACTTCGTCAATTCCCTCTTCACTAAATTTAAAGGAGGCGATTCTCTGCGCTCCAACTACTATGACTGCTCAGGGTACGCGCCGGATCTTGGAGGCAGACCATCTGTGCTGTACGGTCACAACTCTGGATCTGCGTTTCAGCACGCGGCTCAGTTCCCGGACTTCTACCACCACGGTACATCATCCTTCTCCCACGCGTCTTACCAACAGAACCCGTGCGCGGTAGCTTACCCTGGAGATGCCACAGGAAACATCTTGGGCCAGGACAGTTTACAGAGACAGTCGTTCTTCAGCGCACCAGATGCGGATTTTACGCCGTTTGGGGATTGTAATTTAAAGGTCAGCAGTATCAGGGATGATCTGGAAAGTGCAGAACCGTGCACAGCGCAGCTCTTCCCGTGGATGAGACCACAAGGTGAGATGAGTGAAGAGAAACACCTAGTCTGTTATAGTCCCACATAAAACGCTATAGACGATGGAGGGCCTACTTATTACCCCCAATTAACTGCTTTATGGCACCTATAGATTACTGAGGAATTAGCACCCTTTTTAGAAAAAAAAAATCCAAATTGCTACGTAATGGCATGCAGTGTCTAGAAACTGTGAGGGTTTTATGACGTTGTTTTATTTACACAGAAATCAAACACTGTCACCGGAAATAACGCTTTCCCCCCCACAGCTACCGGCCGGAGAAGGGGCAGGCAGACCTACAGCCGCTACCAGACGCTGGAGCTGGAGAAGGAGTTCCTGTTCAACCCTTACCTGACCCGCAAGCGGCGCATCGAGGTGTCTCACGCGCTGGCCCTCACTGAGAGGCAGGTGAAGATCTGGTTTCAAAACAGGCGCATGAAGTGGAAGAAAGAACACAACAAAGACAAGTTTCCCAGCAGCAAAGTGGAACAAGAGCAAATTGAGAGAGAGAGGGATGAGGGGAGCCAGGTATCAGAAAAACACACATCAGGAGAAGAGGACTCGGAGACTTCCAGTAATTCTAAATAGTCTGTTGACTATTAAAAAAAAGAAACATCAATCGATCAACTGCAATTTAAATAAAAGTCTGAGGTTCAAAATGTCGACACGCAAAGGCTATCAAATACAAAGCCAATCATATATTCAATTTATTGCAAACTTATAAGGCGTTTCTGTTTCCAAACGGTGATTATTTCCGCTTATCATGTTTTGCTGAGTCAGTCTCAGTTTTGTAAGGTTTCACTGGTGCGTTTGTCCTCGAGTAGATTACTCTTGAGGTTACTGTTGCAGTGAGGGCTACACGGTCTGCATGGCGTCAGCTTCCTATCCGAATTAGTGGGAGTCACAATCCAGACCTCTTCAGTAACTGTTATAGCCTATAAGATGGGGTGAGGAATCAGCATTAGTGAGTGCATTACTGTATCTCTTACTGTAAGAAAATGCACTTTTGTGATTGTTAATTACTGTTCAGAAATTATTATTCAGGTTTACAGATCTTCAACCGAACTACCTAATATATGGGTCATTGCGTCAATCATTTTGTCAGTGTATCCATGCGTTATATGCTTTCCCGAGAGGGATGGTTCAAACGCACAATGTTAATCTTAAAAAATATGCTGTGTAAATATTTGATATTGCATTTCCGTGAAGCACTGTTCTATTGTATTTTCTATTGTCTTTAACTGGAAGTGGTTCCTTAAAGAAGCCACAATAAAATTTAAGAAAAGACTCCCTTCGCCTTTGTTCTTTTCTTTTCACTTGGATTGTCTCTTGTTTCCAGCACAAACACCCAAATTATTGTCACACTTTACAACCAAAGTGAACCCAAACAAAAGCCTCTAATGTATTTAATTTGGAGATAGTTTTTCACATGTAATCCTCAAATAGAATTACGTAAATTGTAAATCAGTCACATAAAAAAGTTAATTTAAACGAATCCTAAAAAATTAAATTAAGTAGATTATATGAATATCACGATCATATCATAACAATTCCAAATATTTAAAAAAGGACTTTATCTTTCACAGTCTCTCATGTGAGATGCATTGCAATAAACATAGGTGGTCTGTTCCCCATGTCGTCTGGTAAAAAGTTTCAAACTATTTCAAGCATCTGGAACTTAATATAGGCCTATTATATAGTACCTAAAATGATAATGGTGAATTGTGCTTAAAGCACATATTAGAGCCATAAGCACGCAATAATATTAATGAACAAATATCGAACATCTAACTCTGTATACTTTTTTTCAAATTTACGTATCACGTGTATATATATATATATATATATATTGACAAGAAAGTGTCGACCAAAACCATTTGACCTCAAGCCAAAAGTTCAATATGAGCACTTCGTTTCATGTAGGCAGTTTACAGGCTTTTATTACTCTGGTTGGATTCCCGAGCAGTCTGGTCTCAATCTCTGTCTCGTCGTTTATGAACAGCAAGTGCCAGATGCCTCTTAATTGTGGTACCTTTCTTTCAGAGCTTTTGGCTGCCTTCAGTCTGTAGGATATTCATTGTCTGAGATTAAATATTTGAAGGTACTCGGAGCTCTCCTCTGTGTACACTCTGGTCTATAAATGTGGTGTATAATTTACTCTGTGATTTGAAATATATAGCTATTCGTTGTATTTCTGCTAAATGCGTGAATGTGAATTTGTTTAAATAAAAAGATCAGCCAAGCGATTGTTTCCTTACTCTCGTTACCTAAAAAGGGACCTAAAATCAATCTGATTTACCATGTAATTTCAAACCAAAGATATCATGACAACGTGAAATTTCAAAGTTGCCATTCTAAAGAAAGACTCAGCGCGTTGCAAAAGTATTTTAAGCACCCCCCACCACCACCACCACCAATTTAAATGTAAAGGTAAATTTATAGGTCTAATTAAACTGAATGTATAAGCCGAGATATCTTATTATATTGTAGACCTATTATATTAATATGATCGTTTTGCTGTAGAGGTAGCCAACACTAAATTTCATTATTTTTGCAAAATTATATATTTGAGCTGCGTTTGTATTTGGATAAAAAAAAAAAAAAATGCACGTGCACGACCAACGAGAAGAATATCTTCAAAAACAGAGACTGCGGCCTAGGCCGCGTTATTAAACCTAGATAATTAAATAATTGGAATGTGAATGTTGCATGTTATTTTTCAAAACATTGAATTCACTCAAAACATCAGAACATTACCAAAAGTTTAGTGTAAAATGCAGGCATATTATGTCATAACAATTAGCATTATTTTAATATGAAAACAACAATGTATGCTCTGACAACGAGTAAAAGACATAATTGTATTGAACTGTATTAGGTTCACTGGCGTTTTACAGTCATATAATGTAACAACAAAAAGTTTTTAATTTCCCAAGAACCATATGCAACCCAAGAACCTCACAGAACAAAAATGGTTCTAAATAAAAGGGAACCATTAATGTTCCAAACTTTATTTTCTATGTGTCCACAAAATGTGAAACTCGTCTTGATGTGGACAAAGGGCTACAGTTCGGATCCGTTGGAAGGGCTCTTTATGTTATGTTATAAAAATTGTAGATTTTTTTTTAAATAATGCTTTAAAATGTATGTATTTTTTCGTTGTTGTATTAATGAGCAGGGCATGAAGACATCTTGAAATCACACATTTTAAAACCATTTCTTTTTTTATTTTTAAGAAACATTATAAAACGGATATTGAGGCCTGGGCTATGCAGAAGTTAACATTTTCTTTAGGCTGGGCGTGGGCTCAGACAGACCTAATTACCACGACACATTGTTTATAGAGTTTTCAAAAATTGAACCATTCCAAATATTACAATTCTATCAGATATTTTCAGACGTTTTCATCCATTACGAGAAGCATATTTTTCACGTTTCTGAAATTAGATCATAATCTAAAATATTCTCGTGTGAACAACTAAATATAGCCTACATATACTTTTTTTAGTTGTAATGTAATCCTAAATTTATAGAAAAGTGAAATAATTCCAAGATAGGCCTATTATACCACAGTTCGTTAGACCTTTCATTTAAACTCAAGTGGGCAAATAGCGACGTCTCATTTACGTCTTTTGAATGCTATTAATGACGATAATACTTTTGAAAGCCTATAGCTACATAAAAAAAGTGTTTTAAATATTTTTTAATACAATATTTTTCTATTTAAAATATACAGCTAACGAATAGGCTACGAGTAGCCTAAATATAAAATCGTTTATGAAAGAAAAACGTCATTTTATTAGGCTATATTCAATCTATACCATCTGATTTTCATTTTCTCTTAGGCCTAAGGCAAGCTAAAGACTAAGTGTAATGAAATCGCTCATTTCAAAACAAAATAGAGATGCTTATGAAGATGAGATTAAGTTTTAAGAATATAATAACGAAAAAATACTTTGCAGTTCGTCCAACGCTAAATGAACAATGCATAACTAAAAATACAAAAATAGGCTATTGCACTGGGTTAGTTATATAAAGGCTATTTATAAGTAGCCGTCTATTACACAAAACTGTAGCTTTCTATAGCCTACAAATTCAAATGTATGTTGAGTTGTATCCCAATAAAAACGAATTAATATTTAAACGAATATGGGGAGTGCGACGTAAAAAAAAAAAAAAAACATAGGCTATATTACACTCTATTTTAATTTAGTTATAAGCAAAACATGTTAACAACTAAGCTGTTAAGAAATAGAAATAATTCTGAATTTATACCTCGTATGCTGCTTTTAGGGCCTTTCTGGACAACATGCACTGGTGAGCTTCAAGAGCATTTCCTTCTCGAGGGTATAACCCACAGACCATGCTCGGTCACTTTTGGGTTATACTGTTTTATTGCCCCAATAAATGTCGGAAATAAGTGTTTGTTCGTAGATACAGGAAGCAATTCTTTCCTCCACGCATGTTTAGTGCTGTAAAAAGCTTTCACGTTCCATTTGTCTATTCTTCTCTTAAAGTCACCTTACAAAAGAACGCAAACCATTGAGAAAATGGGAATGGTGCTCTTTTATATTAGGGTAATTGGTTTATTTCAGTTTTAGCCACAAATTAGTCAAAAGAGCCCGTATTTCTGTAAATGGTTCGTTTTTATATATTACACATTTTTTTAATGTGTTTAATTAAACATTGCAAAACCTTTGTGCAGCTTGACTATGAACTATGTCTAAAATCGAAATCTAAAATTCCAGTAGCTTATAATAGACTTCTTCTTCGAGTAAAATAATAATAATAATAATAAAGCAATAGCCAATATTTCTGTGGTTGTTAATGAAGTGAAGTCGTGCTTTTTTCTCTTTTAACGAATAAAGATGGCGGCGACCGAGTTGCTGCTGAAGCAAAGCAATAAACTCACAGCTGTTTATGAAAATTTACAACTTTGTGATAGAACTTTATGTGTGGTTCTGCCAGTGGATTGGCTGACAGAGGTCACGTGACCAGCTCTCTGTGAACATGAACTTTTTATGATTTCCCAAGTGGCTATAATGCAGCATTCTTTTGGTCAGGGCGCAGTCAGTAGCACCTCTGTCCTTTATGGTTTTTTTACGTTTTGTTAAAGCAGAGGGAAAGAAAAATTCTCCTGAGCTGGGCGAATGGTGTGCGTTAATATGGATGGAAAGCTCGACGTCACGCTAGTACGAAGCGTCTTTAGATTTTCACATCAGCTAAGAGTGCAAGGGTCAAAATTCACTGAGGACCTTAGTTCATTCTTGTCTAATTTGTCAAGTTTTAGCTCCGTTTGTCTTACCAGTACATCCAATAATACGACGCGAGATCCTGGTTAATCGACGAATCTGCGTGATTGTTTTGGATCATTCCAGTGAAGCGATGATGGACGGGAAAGGAAAAGGTAGGACTGGACCTATTGGCTTCTGTAGGCTACTCTACTTATTCCAGCGGTGTCATGATGCAAACCGTTGCACACAGATTTACTTTCACAATATTACTTTTTGAGCATGTCTTTTGTATAACAAAACAAATAGATTAAAGTTGGATTAGTCAAGTAGATAAGAACTGGCATGAAAGTAGAAGTAAGACGTATAGGGGTCGTCCCTATATACGTCCCTAAAAAGACCGACATGATGTGTAACGCAAATAGGCTAGGCCTAATTGTATGCTTACAATGAAAATGCGGAAAAATATATACTTAAAAGGGAGTATTATTTACAGAGTTACAAGATGGCCGCTGCATTCAAATGATTATATGAGATTTAGTATGAACTTTGAGTGTACAAATCAGCATTACTGAGTTTCTGAATAGCAAAGGCATGCCTCATCTCTGTAATCTGCATTATTGCACATGCATTCTGCATTTTTAAGGGATTTTTTTTATTAAAAAGTTGGATGTTGTTATTTCTGTCCATTGTTAGCCTATTTGGCGTTATTTGGATAATGTTTCTCGAAATTTGCTTAAACCCGTGACATTTTCCGTTTATCAGTGATGGGTTCATGTTTTGACATTTGTGAGGACGTTTATGCCTCTAAAGCATCAATAGCTTTCTAATGTTTGTTTTGGGGAAACAAAAATTCAGCAGCTAGTTTGTATCTTTATTTATTTATTTTTATTTCCTAATTTGGTCATTCAGAATCTGAATAACCAAAATAATGTTTAATTTGGAATTACAATAAAATGGGGAATTGTTCTGGTGTATCCCTGAAGAAGCACACCTTTTCCCAATTCTTGCTCTGTGATGTCATCTAGTGACGAGATTTGGTAACTGTGGAGAAATTCTGTGTTTGGGTGTCCTCTGCATGTGATCTGACTGACTCAAAGACCTCTAGCATCCCTAGATGCTGTGTTCAGTCAGAGTGTCTACAATGAGCAAGTAATCGACAAATGCAAGTCTGTGAATAGTTAATGCTTTGAGTGTAATTTTATGTGGTCTTTGCTAATCTTGCTTCTTTTTTTTTCTGCTCTTATTGACCTTGCACTGAAACCGTGCGATGTCCATGTTAATAGGCTTTCTTTCTTTCTTTCTTTCGGGTGAATCAACAACACAATATCAAACGGAAAGAAAGAACTAGCTGTTTTGTATTCACTTAGACTAGAGAGTGAGGAAAAACTAAAATAATACATAGCATTTACTTAATCAGACATTTATTATTATTATTATTGTGACGACAAAAGAATCGCTGCAGTGTTAAGAATATGAGGATGACCCAGGATAAACTCACAACAATAACATCATCGTGTACTTACTGCAGCCTATCGATATTCAATAATGCCAAGATCAATTTTTATTAATTTACAAAACAGAATGGTGATTAATGGTTAGCTTTTTCTGAGAGGTTTCCTTTTGTCTTAACTAAAGGCTTGACTATAGGCTACTTAAATATTTAAATTCAGAAAATGTTTAATTTATTTGTTTTTATTAATTTGGTATTTCATTGACACTAGACATCAAGTCCGTTCTATAATTGTGTTATATAACTTTGACGTCGTCTATTTCAAGCAAGAGGGCAACAAAAACAACATGGCCCAAGCTGTATTTAAAATATTAGTGATGGCGTTGTTGTTGGACATGTTTTAATCTTGGATTAATGTTGAGTATTTACATATTTACCATTCATGCATTGTTTTTATTGATGTAGAAAAAATAACTTTTTATTTTATTTTTTATGTCCAGTGTGGTAATGTATTGCTGAAGCATTCATGGTGATTTCACTAAATGGTCTATGTATGCTGTGCCTCTGGAGGAAAATTGCCCTGTATTTAAACAGCGTGAAAGCCATTTACGGTAAACTAGATAGATGGATTTTAATTGTTTAGAATGATTTTCAGGGCCTATTCAAAATATGCAAGTTATGAAGTCTTTTTTTGTAAATTAGCGTAGTTCTATTGCAGTTGTCTAAATGTATTTATTTATTTAGATAATGCGCTGAAGGTCTCAACAACGGTATGGTATTATTTAATACAAAAAAGAGGGTAAAGGTCAGTACAACTTCGTGTTGGAAAGCAAAAGTCCGTCTGTGCGTCTCTGAAATGCTCTTGTGCACATGAATTGAGCCAATTATGTCTGCATACAGATTTTGCAAATTATCAGCAATGGACATTTTTGAATGAAGACAAAGTCTAAATGAAAATGACGTGCATTTGATTTCGATTGAGAAAATGTGGAGGGGAAATTAATTATTAACCTCATACTCCTATAAAATAATAATTTATTTATATTATTGCGTTATGTTTCTATATGTTGTTGTTTTTTTTTCTTCGCAAAACGGTGAAAAACACTTGCGTCTGAGTGTTCTGATATGCCCTGGGGATTCCATTCTGTGCAACAAGAGGGCCCCCACCTCACACGTTATCCTGTAGTCAGAAGTGCTCAGGATTGGTCAGGCACTGATCAGCTGGTCCGTTTCCCCGCGGTCTCAGATTGGCACCTCGCCACCCCCCTTCGGCTAAAACCAAATCTCAGATAAAGTAATGGCAAAAACCACTTGGACTATAAAACACAACAAATCATAACACTCGGACAATAACACTGGCCACCCCATGAGTTCCTATTTCGTCAACTCAACTTTTCCCGTGTCTCTACCCGGAGGACAGGAGTCTTTCTTGGGTCAGATACCGCTATATTCCTCTGGATATACAGATCCTTTAAGACATTATCCAAGCGCTACGTTCGGAGCTACCAATGTCCAGGACAAGGTTTACACCTCCTCGTATTACCAGCAAGCTGGGGGCGTTTTTGGGAGAAGCGGATCCACCAGTGCTTGTGACTACACAACACCCAACATTTACCGAACCGCGGACCGCTCGTGCGCTATCGGAGGTCTGGAAGACTCGCTGGTCCTAACCCAAGACCAGTGCAAGACGGACTGCACTGAACAGGGTGCAGAGAGATATTTTAACAGTGAAGACAAACCGTGTACACCGGTTTACCCGTGGATGCAGAGGATGAACTCATGTAATGGTAAGACACGCTTGCGATTTCGCAGTTTTGCATGTCATAGAAGTAGGGGCGCAATTTACATTACTTTCCACTATGCGACTCTGTCAACACATGAAAAGAAGAGACATAGTCTGCAGTCTTTAGAAAAAGTTATATCCAGGCAAAACAAATTGCCAGTGGATGCAGTAAGCTGCATCCTGAATATTGCGCTTTTAAGCAACCCGATGCGTAAATTCTTCCACGTTTTTATTAGATAGGCTATTAGAGTAAAATAAACTCCACTCATTGACGTTCATCGATGACCTTTAATAGAATTTCTTAAAACATTTCACCCTCACATGTGGATTAAATATGATGTAACTGCAGTAATAACAGTTATCTTAATAATGATAATGGTGACAATGTTCTTTTATTATTTACGTTGGCCTGTTTGTAAATAGTCTATAGCCTACTGGATGTTCATCTAGTGTGTCTTTTTTCACTTTTTTTTTTGACAGGAATGCCTGGCAGCACTGGCCGCAGGGGTCGTCAAACCTACACTCGGTTTCAGACTCTTGAACTGGAAAAGGAGTTCCACTTTAACAGATATTTGACCAGAAGACGAAGAATTGAAATATCGCACGCTCTGTGTTTGACGGAACGACAGATAAAGATATGGTTCCAGAACCGTAGAATGAAATGGAAAAAGGAGAATAAAGTGCTGAACTCCGAAAAGGTCAGCGAAGAGGAGGATGGTGGAAAGGCGGGATAAATGTTAAAAAGGAGCTCACGACGAAGCCCTAGAAACATTGTACATAACATGTAGCCTGTAGTTTTAATTAATAAGTACTGGTCTGTCCAACAAGAAAAAACTACCTAATAAGTTTTATGTTGACATAACAAAGCTTCAAGAGAAGACTTTCTTTTTCATTAAAACAGGCGTCTGTAAAGACGGTAAAAGATATATGGGAGGTGCTTTTACCACTGTTATATATTTTGCGGTATTTGGCCTATTTAAACTAATAAGACAAATGTTTTCTCGCTGTTTGAACATTCTAATGCCTATAATTTGAAAGAAAACACGTCCAAAGTTTAAAACTTTGGGATTAAAGGTCTTACACTGAATATGTATTTCAGTCCGTTGTGTGCTAAAAAAGCAGAAAATGGGACATTTTGATGCTTAATTTATTGGGTCGTCACTTTTGTGTGTGTGTATGTGAATGCACTAAGAATAATACGTTATCATACTTTGTTAGCAATGTCATTTTGTCAATAAAATGATTGTTTAACAAATAATGTGGTTCATTTTTCTTTGTGTACATGAGCATCTGACATAATGAGCCAGAGACATTTTATTATCAGTCTTATGCGTTTGTGTAAGGCACTCTTCAAGACAAAATATTTTTATTTGATAGACATCTGCTGTAGCCTATAATAAAAATAAATGTTAAAAAAATAATAATAATAAATTAAAAAAAAATATATATATATATATATATATATATATATATATAGAAATTTCCATCTCTTCACTGCTCTGTGAAGCTAGCTGTGTTGGGAAAACGGGACAGTTTGATAGTAAGATTCTCGCCAGTTGTAGCATTTTTCTTCTTTTTTTTTTCCCCCTTGTAAATCTACATCTTGGTTTGGCGATTAAAACTAGGTTGACTAACCTATGTTAAGTAAAACACATATTCGTATCACTGAATGACAGCGTGAAGTCGCTGAAGCACCCAAGATTGCTTGGAGAGTCTTAATCATTTTACAAACGACGTGAAATATTCACACTTTGCCTTAATTTATCGTAAATTTGTTTGTAAATACGACCTAGTTCTATGCAGAAAAAGCACACTGTTACAAATGTATGCAGTAAAAAGGCTTCACGAATTGGGCAGGTGTTTGGTCATTTTACAGTTCTCCCAGTAGGTGACGCCCTCCGCTAACGTGGGATGTGGCGCGCGATGGGGAGGCACCATTGAGTTGAACCTAACGATCATCATTTCGTCATCATTTGTAACCATAGAGCATGAATTACCTCTTGAAGTCATCAGAGAGAATTTACGACTGGTCAACAAAGGCACGTGATGCCCTAACGCTCTCCCATATTTGGCCGCATACATGGCAAAAACGAAGTACAGTGCATTGCTATAATTCATTATTACATCATAAATTGTGCGGCGCTGGATTTTAACGACCAAGATCTACAAATCAAGACATTTTAAAACATCCAAATGAGCTCTTATTTTCTAAACTCGTTCTCAGGGCGCTATCCAAATGGGTCTGACTATCAGTTACTAAATTATGGTACTAACGGCGCTATGAACGCTTCTTACAGGGACTCCACCAGCATGCATTCCGGGTCTTTCGGTTACAACTACAATGGAATAGACCTTAGTGTAAATCGTCCCAACAATGGCCATTTCGGAGCAGTTGGAGATGATTCTCGCGCTTTCCAAAATCCGGGTCAGGAGACCCGGTACAGACAGTCGAGCTGCTCGCTCTCGTCTCCAGATCCCCTGTCTTGTGCCACCAGCGAGTCTCTGGAATTGAAGGGTTCCTCTCCTCCATCTGATCAGAGCACACCAACCGGCAACAGCAGACTCACCAACAGCAACAATCTCACCAGCAGTAACAGCACACATTTTGCGGACACAGACGAGACCAATGTCTCGTCCGAGACCGAGGAAGGAGCACAGACCACCACCACCACACGTACGCAGAAGCAAGAATCTGTGGCGAGCTCGACTACAACACCTAACGACGGTCAAACTCCACAGATATTCCCATGGATGAGGAAGCTGCACATTAGCCATGGTATACACATCTCTATTATGTCTCATTTAGGCATGATAAAATGAAATTATTTTGATGATAACAGTTCATGAAGTAGGCTAAGTTTAGGTTATGCGTGGTTTAAATGCATGTTTTACTCTTCAGATTTTCATATTCGTTTAGTAGCCTGCTAATGTTTGTCTAACAAAAACAGCAATGCTTAGACGGACCATTAGTTTCACCTAAGTATAGGTTAAATTGAGAATAACCACTCTCTGGGAGGTGACTGCATGTAGAATTATTGTGCAGCAGTAAAGCCATAAAATGCAATGGTAGCCTACTAAACTGCACGTCGCCTTGAATATAGTCTAGAATCAGCCAGCAGTTCAACATCTAGAATGTGACGGACATTTAAGTCCATTTCCGTTTGATGGCTTGGTGATGTTTGCTTATTATCTCTTTGCCCTTGCTTATGCCAGATATGACTGGACCTGATGGAAAACGGGCTCGAACAGCTTACACTCGCTACCAGACGCTCGAGCTGGAGAAAGAGTTCCATTTCAATAGATATCTCACGCGCAGGAGGAGAATAGAGATAGCGCACGCTCTCTGCCTCTCAGAGAGGCAAATTAAAATCTGGTTCCAAAATCGCAGGATGAAATGGAAGAAGGACAATAAACTGAAAAGCATGAGTCTCGCTACGGCGGGGAGCGCATTTCAAAATTGATCAAATCATGTCACAATAATTGGAAAATTCGACTACTGTTACAGCGCTGCACCTTTCAGCTTGTTGATATCACCTGACGAAGTGCAACTCAAAATTGTCAGCTTTTGAATATTGTTATCACATATGCTAAACTAGTTACAATCGCCATAAAATGAGTGTGAATGTCAAGTGTGTCAAGTTTATACATTCGTGGAGGAAAGCATGTTCCATGTGAGCTATTCGTGCAACGTATTCTAGACCTGTTACAAGAATTATGTACAGTACAACTCGCACTACCTACCTAACTATCCTAAGTGATAGTGTAAAAAAAGAGAAACTTTTGTTGTATCCTTGAACTTGTATTGAAACGTCATGTATTATTCTCGCAACATGCTATATTCTTGTTATGTGCCGGGCTTTTTTGATTTCTCGTAGATGGTACCTGCGAGAAAAATAATCTTTTCGCACTTACATTTGTGTACTTAGGCTGCAGCACAAGATTGCTTTGGGCTCGTAAGATGTCCTTTGAAGAATGTCTTTATACAGTAGTGACCAATATGTTATTTGTAGTGCACAACGTGAGTTATGGACGTTCTGTGTTAAAAGTTGGAGAAAAATGTTTTGTCATTGACATGTTGATGGTATCTCTGCCATTTTTTTGTATTTGTGTCTAAACTGAAAATGAGTTGATCCAAAAAGAAAAATAAAGTTTTCTCTCAGTCATACATGAAAGTCTCTGTTTGTCTGTAGGCCTGTTTGGTTAGTGATCCCAACGTTGGATCGGCAATTGTTCTCATTTTACCCACCAGTATTTTACACTTTGAATAAATATTTAGCTCTTAAATGAAAGCTATTGGTGTTAATGTGTTCTACTGCATACGACTAATAAATCAAATAATAGTCCATTCAGTTTTTGCTGCGCTCTGCGAGGAAATTTTGGATCTCTGTATATGGCTTATAATATGGCAATATTCAAACTCTCTTGTGTCACATCACAACAATAACTCAACCCTCAACTTTACCTCGCAGTGCTCAAAGCGGATGAACAGAACGATATCTTTACAGGCTATTTTAACAATCAGCATTATTTGTATGAAACAACATATACAAATCATCTACCCCGACTATTTTCTTCTGAAGTCCAGTCCACAACACCAACATGTAGCTCTTGGTAGCTCTAAAAAAGTCACGTGAGGTCCATAAAGTTAGTTTTATGGTTTTAGGGGGGTTGACAATGTGCTACATAATTCACATTCTTGAATGTAACTGACTGTTTAACTGCTTCAGCGGGATTCTAAAGGTTGTGGGCAGCATGCGGAGTCTTCTCAAACTGGACAGTCGTAATATCCCATGCTGACTTGGCTGTCAACAATCATTTCAATAATATTCCTGCTGGATGTGAAACGATAAGATGTCTTCTCTGTAGTTCTCAAGTAAGTCTCTTCCTTGGCTACAGATGATCATTTAATTAATTGTTTTCAAAAGAGGATGACGCATTTTAGCCAATGTACAATTTCGTTCGTAAAAAAAGATTTACAAGACAACGCAGACTTGTTAGATTTACGTAGGCCTATTACTCAGTGATAAAAATACATTTGTAAACTTCGATGAATTTTAACTCGGTCAAAAAATGAAGACGAAGGGGAAAAAAACATTGTGTTGCTGCATATTTTTTTTTTAACCAATAAGTGCATGATTGGACCGGTTGAATTTTGCATTTGCGAAGCTTTTTTTTGTTGTTGCGTGGATTATGGAATATATGCCCTTATACTTTCATGAATACCTGCAAAAATGGATTTTAAAAATCTGGTAGTTTTACCACATTAAAAATATTCTTCACAGCAGATGTCCAAAAATTAAGAATAGGCCTAGTGACATTTTTCTCTGGCTAGATAATACAGGCAGAGAGGTGTTACATGTAGATTGTGTTGGTATTACAGCGTTATGGTGAATTGTGTAATGGTATCAATCAAGCAATCTGAAAAATTAGGCTACGGATAATTTTTGTTCTGTCCACATTGAAGTGTTTGCCTATTATTGTATGTCTGGACTTGTCTGGATAAGTGTAACAGTTGGGAGATAAGAGAATTTGGTTTGTATTTAAAAAAAAAAGAAGAAGAAGAAGAAGAAGATAGGGTGGATGTAAGGATGTAACTACAATTTGCTCGTGATAGAAACGGTTCCTCGATTCATAACTATTAAAGTCCCATTTTACCCCTATAATGTGTTTTGCATATTGATAGGGGTAATCTGGGCGCTGTTCTCATCAATTATTCATTGGGAAGGGATCACTCCGAGGTCAGGAGACGAGAGTGGCACACATGCCTTCCCAGAGAAGCACAGGGTGCATGCCAAACCGACAAGCTGGTAATCCTACGCAGTTCTGGAATACATTTTCGATCAACAGTCAGCACTGTCTAATTCTCCAAAAGGCATTTTTTTGTACCCTACTGTAACGACATCTTTGGGAGGGACAGACTTTGTTGGAAGATTTGTATGATTAGTCGAGGCAACGCTAAAAAGATTAGATTATTTTATAAGTTCTGCTATTATGAATACCATTTTGCTTGAATCATCAATAAAACAATGTCTGTGAACGGCTAATTTTGTTGCTAGTAAGATTGATGTAATGTTGCTTCATCACCAGCAGGGCCCGCCTCACACCGAGCTCCCGATCTGTTCTTACTCACGCTGTGTAGCTGGACATTCGGATGCTTCAGGTTTTTCATGAAAACAAAATTCAGGGAGAAAAAGCCGCGAAAATGGACAGCTTTTTCAGTGGGGCAGTTCAAAATGTTTCTATCTGTTTTCGTTTCTTGGTGTGTGTGATCCAAGTCTAAACAATATTGTTAAAATAGCCTATTAAATAAAGTACGAGGAAGGGTGTAATCATAAAATAGCCATGAGAACTAGTGAGAAAAAACCCAACAGCATGGTATAAATACTAATAGTGGAAATGTTCAAATATCAACGCTATTATTAGAATATTAAAAAAGAAAACATACCGTGACAGTGCGGCATGGTGAAGAATCTGAGTTCATGCTAAGGTCACTATATGTTCTGTGATTGCTGGCACCATTCTCAGCTATTGTTGCAATGGCAAAACATAAATAAAAATTGAAAGCATTGACTGAAATCTCAGATAAAATTCTTGTATGATGTACTATTTCAAATGCTATTTTTTGGTTCGAAAATAAAATGTATAAATAACCATACTGCTGACCATACTGCTAAAAACATTGATTTTTGAATTTTTTTAATTAAACTGAATTAGAAAAGGATTCTGGGTGAATATTTAATTAGTGGTCTGTTTCAGAGGTCTGTTTGTACTCGATAGTAGTGCGATCCCACGTTCAGGAAGCACTAATCGAAATGTGCAGCAGCAGGATGCCTAATGAAGTTGATAAACGATATTACGCTTAAGGTTATCTTGAATTTTTCATCTTTAATCGATCGTTATGCACCCAAAAGGTTGTGTGATGTGTCCAGTGAAGCTGTTGGAAGGCTAGTCCTGCAGAGACACACACGAAATGAAAGTCCGAAAGAAAAAAAGCCATATGCTCAATACGTATAATTTTACTAATGGATTTACAATGTGAAAGTATGTTTACTGGAGGCAAAGAAAATGTAGAGACAACGTGAAACAAGACGGGGACCACCGTTTGTGCAAAACAGTGAGGCATGTAGTAAGTTTACCTATCTCTTTACATGAATTTCATCCAACTACAAGCAATGAATAAGATTTGCAGGATAGCCTTTGTTTTTGTTTTTGACAGCTATTATTAATACAACGACGATAGATCTTATTGTAGGGCATAGTTTAATAATGCACAGTTTGATAATCCAGAGCTAGAGAAGTTGAATTAGAAATATTGAAGTATATGGGAAAGTAAGTAGCAAATAACTGAAGTGGGAATGATGCACAATGATGTCTGGTGAAAATATGAAAATTAACTGTGTCTATGCTCAAGTAACAGTTGTTGTTTTCCACGAATTCACAGTAAAAAGTAACGTTTGTTTTCTTTACAAAGCTTAACAAAACCGATGATGTCTGTCATCTATATATACCCTGTAGATCCGAATTTGTGTGAATAGATAGTCGCAAATTCGTGTCTTGGGGAATATGTAGTTGACATAAACCCAACGCCATAGTGGAATTGTGGATGCACTTTTTTGTCCCTATCTATCTATCTATCTATCTATCTATCTATCTATCTATCTATCTATCTATCTATCTATCTATCTATCTCTCTCAGTATTAGAGACATGTTTTGAAAAAAAAAAAAAAAAAAACTAAACATTTGATGGTCTTGAAAATTAGACACCTGATGGCGCTACATCATTTGTCATACGGTGACAAATGCAGTCCATCGACAACGTGCGAAATTCAGGCTACTCCAATTTAATAATTCTGCAGGATCATTCAAGTAAAAGTTTTTTTCACCACTTTTTTTTCGCAGTCTAAAACCATCTAAATTCTATTTTTCCATGTTTTCAGAGGCAGACAATAAAAATGCTGAAAACGTTTATGAAAAAAATGATATAGCCTAACAATTCAAGAATAATAATAATAAAAAAAGACAATATTCTAGAGGATGTTTTGAGAAAGTGTTTTGCTGTGTTATTTAATGTTTTATATGCTGATTTTACTTCCTTTTATTTTTCTAGCAACAAGTGTATCCCAATAAGGCTACGTGTCATTCATCAAACGGACAGCCTGCAGACAATCAGAAGAAGGAACATGACAAGAAACAGGTAATTTTCACATCAGGAAATACTGTCAGATGTCAACTGAATTTACCTTTGTTTTTAGATTATAATGCATAAACGAGTCAGTCTATCGGCGTGGTTACAAATTTTCCTGGATACTTGCTTGAATTAAATAGCCTTCATTTTTAACTCTTTCGTTGATACGAAAGGTATAGCTAATTACGACGAATAGTAAAGACGTGGATGAAATAAGTGAAAAGATACTGGTTCCGCGTCCCTTATTTGCCATATCACGTGATTCATTAAATAATTAATGAAGAGGCTGCAGAGCAGAAAGGCAACGCAGCCAATTCGTCAAGACTGGCTTTTCGCCGAGCTAACTTGTTTGAGTTTGGGAGAAATTTCTTGGGGCTTTTCCTTCGCAAGAAGCTATCCTCAGAGGGAGAATGTAGGAGCAACAGCACAGCAAAAGTACCACTCATTGTGAGTAAGCTTATCTTTAGATCTAAACCTTGTGGATACATACTATAGCCTACTGTAGTTGCTGGGAACGGTCTTGTCTCCTGACTCGAAGAAAACATGTTAAGGCCAAAATTGAGATGCGTATTATTTTTCACTGCTCTATTATGAATAAAAATGTATCAGTTATTATTGTATAAAACACTACATTATTCAGATAATGTAACTAGATTACAAATGTACGGAACTCGTGTCCCTCTATTTGTTCACTGCGAAAAATAGTTTTGTGTGATATTTTCTTTAAGTAGCCTACCTCTACGTTTATTCTTATGTAGACACGGTATGTAAATAATTCCCCCCTTTTATGTACATGCTCTTATGTATTTTATAAGACTGTACAATAACAGACTACGCCCATATAAACAAGTTAGTCCATCTAGATGATTAATACAATGAAATGGCCGCTACATTAAATTATATTGTTGTAGGCAGTACATCACTGCTTCAAGGACTGGTAATATGGTAAAATGTTTAAGTGTGGATACTTAAGGCCCGATGGGCTCGTCTGGTGGTGACTATACCCAGTTTAGGCCGTGTATGGCGAACCCTGCTACTGTGACATGAGCGAAGTAATGGAACACTAGAGATCAACTTGAGAGATCAAAGGCTCCTGGACCTTTGGGGAATTGATCGCAGGACCGTCCCAAGACAGCGGCACTCTCTCATCTTCAACATCACTAATTACAATATCATGCACGAATAATTCAAAACAGATGTCCCCTTTACAAGCGTTTACAACAGTTTTATGGTAAAGATGTTAGTTGACATATTAAAGCACCTAAAACATTTTATGGTTCTTGTGAATTTGGTTGCAAAGGCTACCTTCCAACCAGTTTCAGGACTCATGATCTTTCTGCAGAGAAAACGTTTCAGTTGTCATAACTATATAGCCTACTCTCTCTCTTTCTCGTGTGTATGTACGCTGTATGTTCTAATAAAAAAAATCATATAGCCTATAGCAGCATCTGTATTATAGGTAGCCTATACTTACACTTCCAATTTACACAAAACATTATCAACCTATTTAATTGGAAAGAGCACACTTCATCCCTTCATTCTTGGTTTGTGGTGATCGTTTGTACCACGTCAATACCGCTTCAGAGCAACATCCTGATCTTGCTTAATTTTTGTTTGTTTCGCAGTTCAATTTATATCGATTGCTAACTCCAAGAGACATCCTTCTTTGCCCCCATCAGCTTTTACATTCAAGAGATCTGTAATCCTTTACAAGAAGAGGAAGTTTTCCTTTCAGCAGTCTGATATTGTTGGTTTAAAATGAATATGCATTGCATAATATAGCGTATTTTTGTTTAGTTATGACGTTGTCTTTTTTTCTAAAGTGTGTTTGATTAGTGTTGGGTCACATTATCTAATTGCACCGAGATCTTCTGCAGTTTTTACCCGTAAATTTGATTCACTCGATCCTTTGGCTTGTATCACTTATAGGTAAGCATTTTGCGCTTATATCATGGAGAGGTAAATATTTTGTTTTATATTCTACATATAAAGAAGACATAATTACACAGTAGGACTTCGGAGTAGAGCTGAAAATATACAATGATCAGTGGCTGTTATTAGCATTTTATTATTATTGTTTATTCATTATTATTATTATTTTAAAATATTGTTGATTAGAGTGAATTAGCCTGTGCACTTACATAACATATATTTATTTGTAAATGTCCCTCTGATTTGTGACTTGATTCCAGCTCTCCACGGAATCAAGCTGCTGAAGAATAAGCTCACAGTTTGTGAATGGCGGAGGATCTGTCTGGGTGATTAATCGCCCTAGTACTTTGGCTAAGGTTCAAGACGAGTTCACTGGCTTTGTGCGTTTTTCTGTACCACTGCACACTCCCCTTCCCATTGTTTTTCCCAACTAGTATCTTTCTTATGTATTGTAGTTTTTATCATCCCAGTTACGATTAAAAATACAGTGAAATGCAGTTTGTAGTTTCAAATACCCACCATTTTCTTATTTTAAATGCTTTAGCTTTTATTTTCCATAGCAACTGACGTAAATATCAGTATATATTGTTTAAATTATTTTAAATGGGGATCTTCAAGATCTGATCTTGCTGTACATTCGGGAAAAAATTAATTCAAGAGCATTATTGTTTTGCCCTGATTCGTGATTAACTTTTTTTTTTTTCTGGATGAATGAAGTCTTCCCTTTTTTAATAGCAAAAAAGAAACGTATACTGTCTAAATAAAACGAGAATAAGAAGTGCACATGGCGCTCTTAATTTTGATAGATACAATAGAATTATTTCGACACCATGAATTCAATTTGTTTTACCTTGGTGTAGCCTATAGCCTACCTAAAATTAAATTAAAAGGAAAATCTGTTCTCAATATTTAAATTACATTGTATAAGTTTTCTCATGAATAGTTTGATATTTTTATGCAATTTATTTGTCCATGTATTTAGCCTATATTTTGTCATATTTCTATGGCCGAATATCTGCTAAAATTGTGTAAAATACTTTATTTTTATTGCATTTAGCTTCTTTTGAGTTTGTGATTTGTTCACACTGCATAACATTGGATAGCCTATTTTTAAATAATATTATGCAGCTTAGGCTAGCCTATATCATGAAGAAGAAAACCTTTTTTGTCAGTAGCACAGTAAGATATTCTAGTTTCTGGCAGTGCGTAGGCTACTCCGCAAAAGAGACACTATTCATATCTTTTTTCCTTTTAGTTGCGATGATGGATTCATGTTCTCTGACTCACACCGTGTTGCTCTGACCCTGCAGGTCATCTTCCAGCGGGCCTCCGGAACCATACTGTCACATGACACGAGAGGCCAGAGTTTTGCTAAACCCCCAGAAAGGACCGACATAACTGATGAAAGCCGTCCAGAAAATGCAGATAACGAACAACAACAAGAACGTGTCTCACAACGTCGCGGATTTATTTGTTACAAAGTCGTTATGCATTTGAACATAATGACAAAATTTGTCCTCCCAAACATATTGGGTCAGCGACCGCAAAAGACCAACTTGTACAGTGAAATGGAATACTGAACGAGAAAAAAGGGGACGTTAAAACAAGGGGGAAAATGTACACCATCCTCAATCAAGACTACCGGAGATAACTGAAAGAATCAAAAAGTTTACTGTTACTGTAGCCTATTACCAACCCATATTTTCTTGGATGACAGAATTCAAGCAAACGCCACAAAGAGGAGCGCGGCTTCATGGTGAGTAACAGTTTAGAAATCCAAATTAAATTATTTACCAGCAACATAAATAACGATACAAAATGATCATTTTTAGCATAAGAAATGTTAGCTAAAATCATATCAATGTGTAAAATGTAGGCTATTCGAATAATAAAATAGCCCTATTCGTTCAAATATTGTTGATGCAAATTTTATCCTAATGTAAAAATTTCATATGCTCTTCAACAGCACAGGAGCGACAAGAAACCCCCGCTAGGATTCATTGCTTCAAAAAAAGCACGTACTGCTTGTGACCAGCTAGAGCCTGAGAAGTTGCACTTCAGCCCATATTTGTGCAGGCGGAGACCTGTGGAAATGGCCAGTTTACTCAGACTTACTGAGAAGAAAATAAAAATCTGGTTTCAGAGCTGGAGGGTGAGGCAAAAAAGCTGAAAAGAATGTCTCTCTTAGCTGGACCATGTCTGATCAACAACCCACCACCACCGTCTTGAGTGAAGCTTCAAGAGATGTATTTATGCATAGCATCTACAGAGCCTCAGGTGAAACGTCCTTCCGCAAATATGACAAGAGATGTAGGCTATATCTGGGTATGGTTATCCAGTATGCATTAATGGCATTCTCTGTCTCTTCTGGACAATTTACATAAAACTATTCTCTCATGTTCCCTAGAGCGTAGCCAATAATAAAGTCCCCCTTTAAATGATTAAATGCCACTTTCATGTAGGCTAATATTTCCAAAAAATGGTAAATAAGCATTATAATAATGCACTTGATTGATTTAATAACGTTACTCTTAGTAAATCAGTCAAATTATTGTGTGAAAATGAATAGTTCCACGATTTTGACATTTTGCGTGTTATAGCGTACGCTATTTATTGCTTCTCGCGATGTTAATTTGAAATGAGCTAATCAGTCTATCGCTTACAACTTACAACTCTTATTAATAATTTTCTGCATTCGAATGGAGTATGTTACCTGTATTAAAAATTATGGTTTTAGGTTTATCTAAAAAGTCGAACTAGCCTCGTATAGGCCTATTTTTAGGAATCAAAAACACGTTTTCTAAACTCCTATAGGAGCAAAATATTATAGCGTCACACAAACTTAGCCTATTTTAATGGCAGATTATATCTAAGCACTATCTTAAAAAGCAGGGTGGCCCACTATATCTTGAGAGAGAGAGAGAGATAGGCTAACACCAATCTCAGTAGGCCATTGATGTATATGGGGGGTTCATTCATTCCAGTTAAATTGGGAACTTAGATTTGAAAATAGCACAAGAAACTCTCTAGAAAAAAAACAAAAAAAAAAAACTTAAAGGCTGACCAGTCTATTTTAAGTCAATGGTGAAAGTTATTGTGTAGCCTATGACGAATTTGTAGGGCCTGTTTATTAATAGCTTGCTACAACTCCAGTTGTCCTCGCCGTCACGAATAGGCTACAATATAAATTTGCGGTGCTCGCTTTAATTCACATTAGACCTACATTGTGAGTTTATCAGATTGATGGGTGGATTCGATTGATGTGTTTGTCATGTAAATACGAATCGTTTGATGGACACCTGCAACGCCCAGAGTGCTACCGCAGGTCGCACACTATTGGTGCAAAATTTGTCACATGATCTGTCACTTAACTGATATGAGCTCGGATAGAACTTTGTGGGATTTGACATACTGCTTAGAGGTTGTAGGGGCACTGGGACCACACATCAGCCTATATTGACCCTGCTTAATCAATTTTGCTTGGTCAGTCAACAATGAATTCCTACTTAGATTATACGATTTATAACCGTGGTGCTAACACTTACAGTTCGAAGGTTGGGTGTTTTCCTATGGAGCAGGAATACTTGCCAAGTGCTTGTGCAAGTACAAATAGTTACATTCCCGAGGGACGGCCAGTCGGAGGGAACACTTTTACACCGGCAACGCACGAAACTCATGGCACAACTTATGCACAACTTCATTCGCAGCAATACCACATGAATATGGACATGGGGAAAACGGGACACACCAATTTTTGCAAGCAAACCCGACCTCCACACTCGGACTATGGACATCAACATGTTCTCACGCAAGCAGATGACCACATGCGTCTTCAGTCCCCTGCTTTTTCTGTCGTGAACATAGGAGCTAACATCGGATCATACAGCGAATCTAGGCCTGGCTCGGTCTCTACAAGCCATTATCAGTCCTATCCCTATGGAGAACATGACCCACACGGTTATGGTTCGTTTAGCAAGTACCAGGTCTCCACTGACAGTGACAGCGACTCCAAGACGAACATCAAACAAGCGCCAACGTTTGACTGGATGAAAGTCAAGAGAAACCCCCCTAAAACAGGTGAGTCGAGGCTAATTACAGTGGCTACTGTAAGATTAATGTCCTACGTAGTATAAAATGTAGCCTAATGTCAAATGTGGTTTCTAATTCGTTTGTCTCTTTCAGTTAAAGTCGATGAATATGGGATCCACGGCCAGCAGAATATAATACGCACCAATTTCACCACCAAGCAGCTCACCGAACTTGAGAAGGAGTTCCACTTCAACAAGTACCTGACCAGAGCACGCAGAGTAGAAGTGGCCGCCACCCTCGAATTGAACGAAACGCAGGTTAAAATTTGGTTTCAGAATCGCAGAATGAAACAGAAGAAGCGCGAGAAGGAAGGAACAGTCCCGGTAATTAAACGTGCGACTCTTTGCTCTTCTGGTCAAAACGCAGACAACTCAAACAGCTCATCCCCGGGTGCTTCTCCTACCTCAGACTCTTCCACTGCTATTTGATGTTTACCTGCCTTTGTGGCCAAACGAACTCATGTTTCATCATTGTGCTGTGAAAAACTATTTAACTTATTCTGCTGTCTTAGACAAAGCATTAAATATGCGCTAGTGTGTGCATGCGTGTTTTATATATATATATAACGCAAAATAATCAGTTTTGCTGCATTAGAGCTACTGAATTCATGGTTCGAAATGCATTAACAGGGTATATGCTTAATAGTCCAAAGCAAGAGGTTTAAATGTTCTTTTTTTTCTGTCATCAGGTTGATATCCTTTTTTGCACTACTGATTCATTCCTCTGTTGAAAGAGTAAAAAAATGTAGTAAAGATTGACATGTTTATGTATTTAGAAAACAATCTGGCCTGTGATGTTCTGGTAAATAAATAAATACATTTTATTTTTCTGAAACATGTTTGTGAATTTAATCCGATTTAAATCAATTTATTGATTTTCTTTTAATTAAAAGGCTCTTCATGATGTTGGCATGATTGTGTCCTTTGTTGGAGGATGTTGCAATACAATAGAGCTAATTTAAATCAGTGTTGCTCTAGTCTGTATAGTTTGACAAGAGGAATGTTGCATTACACACCGGGTGGCTTCCTATGACCTTTTCACCTTTTTGTGCCTACAGGCTCTCTAAACATGTAAACACTTCTTGGTGCTCACTATAACACTCACTGACTAGAGCTGATGTTTCAATCCAACTTGGCACGGATACTGCAGGTTAGGACTTTTAGCCGAGTAAGACCCTTTCTAAACTCCAAGTTAGAAGACCCCCTTTGGCATCTCATTTGTAAGGCTAATAAGAATGCTAAAGATCTTGTAGATTATATAAATGTACTTGGAAATAAAACAAATGGCCTTTGTTTGCATAAACAGTGTACTGTAAATCTGTGTCTTTATTTCATTTAATGTTTTTGGGGGAAATCATATTGAGAATGCAAGTGAAGAGGTGAGCAATTACAGAGAAAAAAGTTTAACCTTAGACACTATCTCCATTTGCCTCGATTCTTCTAGAAAGTTTGCAGGGACTTGACAACCCTGTTTCATTTCCCTGATCATCTGATGGACTGCTTCAATATTTACTTAGGGTGTAGGGTTTGCACAGTATTTGCCCCAGCAGCCACGCACTGTCAGCACCCTCTCCACTGACCAGGTTCACTCAGAGTTCAGGCCTAAATTAATTCACAGAAGCCATGGGTCTGTCCAGCAGGGGATGAGAAGGGTGTCTTCCCAAAGGTCAAGCAGAGTGTTATCTCTCTCCAAAATGAATTATCTGCTATAAACTGAAAATCAAATCTCTAGCCAAATATAAATAGACAATAAAATTCATTTTAAGTAAATTAATGCAATGCTGCTATAAGATAAATGCTATTGAGATTTAGATATTAGTTAAATTGAGAATTTTCACTAAGCAATTTCACATAAATAGAAAGGTGAAATCATGACAAAAAAGCGGCATAAGTTTAATTTTTACTTTTACACTTAAAGTAATGCTACATTGTGGTATGCCCAGTTTTAGTTAAATCCATCCCAAAACAATCCAACAACTTGGCAGTAAAGACACGATTAAAAACATGTTTAGTTCCATTTATGAAAGTGCATAAATAACGGCACAAGCATCAATGTTGAAATGACCATGCAAATGAAAATTAGTTTGGAAAATCCATACAAATATATTAGTTGGTCAGCCAGAAGGGGAAAAAGCTACAATGTAACATGTTTACTTTCATTTATTAAATATGTTTGTTGCTTGCCCTTTTGTGTAGTGTGGCTCTGGGCTCCTACTGGGTCTCCCATCTGTGGGCATCAGTAGAAAAGCTACAGTGCTGCAGAGACAGATGTTCAGTCAGCCTGGAGGAGGAGGCGGCTGTTTTTCACCAGGTTGTCAGTGTGCAGAAAAGGCTCACACTGCAGAATGTGGAGCAAGAGGAGCGGTCCACAGATACTGGAGAATTAGGAGACGATAAAAATAGCATCCTTAAACAATATGTTGGCTATGTGTGGGAAGACAGGGAGAGAGAAAACAAATGTGCATCTGTGAAAGAGGCAGTCAGCAATAGTCATCAGAGAGTCAGTAATTTTGTGAAATAGTGGAGTGGCTTTTTTTAAGATTGCATCAGGTAAGATTGGCAAATATTTCAAAAAAGATGCACTGTACATACTGATAAATGATGCCGCAATGTTGCATATCACTTTGCGGGCAAAATTTACTTGATAGATTTGATAATTTTGTGGGAAAATATATTTAAATCTCCCCACAAGGACAATTTATTCTTATATATACTACCATTCAAACGTTTGGGGTCAGTAAAAAAAAAAAAAAAAAAAATGATGTCCATTTCAAATAAATATTGTTTTTTGAATTTTCCATTTATCAAAGAATCCTGAAAAAAATCCTGCTTTGAATGCTGATAATAATAAAAATGTTTCTTGAGCACAAAATCAGCATATTAGAATGATTTCTGAATGATCACGTGATAGTGAAGAGTGCAGTATTGGTTGCTGAAAATAGAGTTTTGCCATCACATGAATAAATTATATTTTACAATATATTAAAACCAAACAAAAAAAAGTTACCTTCAGTATTTAATAAAATGCAATGGGGAAAAATAGAGAATATTCCTGTTAAAAATTCAGTGACAAAAATCATATTGACAGGTACACCGCCTTTGCTGTCAGGTCGCTTTTAAGGTGATGTTTAGGGCAGATCTGAGGCTTGCAGTGTATATACTCTCCCTGCTGGGTGTGCTTGTCAGAGGGTCTTTTACAAATCAAATGCCTGGCTTGACTTCCTGAGTCTTGTTCAAGTCCCTCTGAAGCATGTCACTCCGCTGGGGTGTGTGACCTCAAAGAGATAAAAAGAATACTGTATACACTATTCATGGGCTTGAAACAGGGGTCAGGGGGTCATTTTATATGTCTTCTTGTCTTTCACAGACATACAGTCAACAGCTAAGACAGTGGCCACATGCAGATAGCCTCCTCCTCTCGGTGAAAACAGGAAGAACAGGAAGCCTTCCTCTTGCGCTCTCCACACAGACCCGTATAACCATCCCCCTCTCGCTCAAACGTATCCATGTCCTCGCGAGGCGATTTAATCAGTCCACCGCCTTATTAGCTGAGTAACTGAGGGGGACAAGCTTCAAAGACCCTGCAGCACACGGGCTGGGATGTAGCCAGTAAGCAACCAACAGATATTGGCTTTGGCAGTGTAAAACCAAACATGTGCAAGATTTTTTATAGTATAACACTGATTAGATTATGAGAGAGAGAAGTGAAGTTATTGCACCTGCTCAGAAAAGCCGATTTGGAAAATTGCCAGTTGCTCTCAAAACCAACACTACAGTGTTTTTGTCATAATTGAATTGACAAATTTCCTGCATGTGGTTTTGTTTGTAGGGATCTTAAAGCTTGGCAAAGTGTAACCGGTGCTCCGTCACTCATATGATTTAGAGAGGCGAGTAGTGCGCGCCAGAGGGAGACAAATGAAAGGTGACAGTTCATTTTATCAGTGACAGATCGTTGATCTCATGGACTGCCTCCCTGGTCTCTTTTAGAAGACGATGAAGGTTGAATATTAGTGGATACTGATACAACCAACCGCCCCCTTCTGAATCCCACAGGCTTTATATTCCAGCCAGCAGAATGAGTTACAGCACGACAAACTGAAGCAACAAAACCAAAGCAGTATCAGATTTCAGTAATTAAATTAGCATGATATTATTATTTTTTTCATATTTTTCCTTTCAATTCAGTATCATAAAAACCTTTATATTTAACAAGCATTTACATAAATACACTCCAAATCAGTTAAACAATTCGAAAAATAATTGTTTGTAGTTTCACAATGAAAATATTAACTGTAACTGTACTTCATACAAAAATAAAAGTTCTGTCAATGTTTACTCATCTTCATGTTGTTCCAAACCTGTATGACTTTATTTATTCTGTTCGACAAAAAAAAAAAAAAAAAAAAAGAGAATATTATAACTGTTTTTGACCATACAATGAAGGTCAATGGGGGCCCACTGACGTTCAATGTGTGGGGAAAAAAACCTGATTATTATTATTATTTTTTTTTTTTAAATATCTTCTTGAATTCCATAGAAAAAAAGAAATGCATACAGGTTTGGAACAACATGAGGATGACATTTTTGGGGTGAATTATCCCTTTAAGCATATGCACATTAAAGGGATAGTTCACCCAAAAAATTTAAATTGTGTTATCATTTACTCACCCTCAAGTAGTTCCAAACCTGTATGAATTTCTTTGTTCTGCTGAACATAAAGGAAGATATTTTAAAGAAAGTTTGTAACCAGGCTGTTTTGGGGCACCATTGACTTCCATAGTAGGAAAAAAATATATACTATGGAAGTCAATGGTGCCCCAGAACTGCTCTGTTTCCCACATTCTTCAGAATATCTTCCTTTGTGTTCAGCAGAACAAAGACATTCATACAGGTTTAGAACTACTTGAGGATGAGTAAATGATGACACAATTTTCATTTTTGGGTGAACTATCCCTTTAATAGATATTTCTCTGAGAAGTTATCTGAAAAATTCTCATTTTCTAACGGCTCAGAATTCCCAGAACTATCCATTTCAGCAGTTTCAAATGGTCCTATACAATTTAGCCATTTGCGTATGAGAAAACTGAGAACTTCATTTATTCTACTCAAAAGATGTAGTGAAAACCATTCCTCTAAGTTCACCATGATTGATCTGTGGGTGTTGACATACACTTATACCAAGGAAATCCTTTTGACAAACTATCATACTTCCCCCCCCATCTACTTTGGAAATATCTACCACACGGGTCCTTAAACACCCACACAAACATCTTCTAAAGTGCTGCCTGCAAGTGCCTGAAGTGTCATATGCATGTGTGGGGAGGTTAATTAGCAGCAAGGAGCAGAACTAAGTTCAGAGGGTCAAACCAGCGACAGAAATGAGCCCAAGGCTTTGCACGGGCCGAAATGTTTTCATACCATTTAACAGGAAACACATTATAAGCCGATTGATAGTAATTGAATCTCATAATGGGAAAGACGACAAACTCTGAAACTGTTCCAGTGCCTTCATATTGACCCCTGGTCTCTCGAGGGGTGTGTGACCATGTTGGAGTGTGATTTCTGTCAGGTCGGGGCGGTTGAGGGGGGGACTCTCAGATGACAGAGTTCTGCCCCTCCCCCAAGTGAAACGCAAATGAAAAGGAATGCAGAGATAAAAAAGCCTGTGTTCCCAGATAAGGGGACAGAAGAAAGGAGTAGGCGAATGCTAAAAGAGCTCTCTTGGGGAGATGAGAGGCGCTGATGGCAGTGTTGGTGGTAGGAGATCATAGCAGGTTCCTCTCATCAGCCCAGGCCTGTGTTTGATACTGGGTCTTTGTCGCTCTTTCAGCTGTGCATTGTTGGGAGGTGTAATCCCGGGCGGATTACAAAGGCAAGATCCTTTCATATGGCTGTGCCCAGCAGGCAGGAGGCAGTGCTCATGCTGGAGTGGAGGGCCACGCTCATTCCTCTATCTACCTTCACAACGGGGCCATAGCTGCAGGGACAGTGACGCAGGGGTCATTCGGTCATGTCCTCTCCTTGGAATTCTGCTCCCCCTTTTCCATTCAGATGTTTTCCTTTCATGATCTCCCTTCACCCTGTACCTGTGCACAACTGGTAAAAATCACAAAATACTGAATATGAGCTCTAATATTTAGAGCCATATTGAAGTAAATCTTCCACAATGTTTTTTTCTCTATATCATCAGTGACATTGTACAGCAGATTTTGCTTTGAACAAACTCCAAAGTATTAAATACAAAACTCTCCTGTGTGTGCTATTGGCAAAAAATTAGACCATAAATTGCGAGAAAAGGCGAGAAAAATAGTCTTATACTAAAGGATCGCCTCAACTAGAATATTGCATGATTGGCCAGAAAGTGACCATCAAGCAATGCCACAGAAAACTCAATGCACTGGAAATGAACCACAGTGCTCTACCATCGTGGCAACAATTTTTGCATAGGCAATCATCATTTAAAAAAAATCTAGACTATAACATTTGGTCTTCAAGGCAAGGCTTATGTATAATGTATGGGTGTATGTGCAAGTGTATGTGCAATGTATAAAGGTCTCTAGGGTAAGAGATTCATTTGATTTGTTTTTTTTCTCCGAATACATTAAATAGCAAGAAAATGCACCATAGTACTTTCCTAAACACTTGTTTGTCGCTATGCACTGCAAAATGAACCATAAAGTCATCACGTACAATGATGATTTTGATTAAATTAGATCTAACATGTAATCATTTTTTGATTGCGCTATTGTTTAGCTAATGAGAATTCCTCAAATTATCATTTATATTTTGAGACAAAAAAACTGTTTATGATTTTTATATTTGGGCTGAAAGCCCCCTTGTTAAAGAGGCCTTCTTAAAAAGTTACTTAAAAAAATTCTTTAAAAATAATTAAAAAAATAATTTTCTTCTATCTTTTTATAATTCTTCTTCTCTTTAGTTTTTTCTTTTTCTAACACATATTATGTGTGTGTGTGTGTATGTATATATATATATATATATATATATATATTACCCTAAATATAATAGCCTATATATTACCCTAAATTTAATTAAAATAAATTGTCCTCGCTCTGATTAAATTCAGTTATTAATGTAATAACTTTAATGTAAAGACTGAGATTGTGCTGCCCCTATGTGATGCAGTCCTTTGTCTTTCACATGCATTAAGTGCTCTCTCAGCATCAAACTGCTGATTCAGAATTTTGCAAACAATTGTGAAAGGTAAGCAAAAGCTTTCTGATATGATGCAAATGAATCAGAGAGACTGCACTACATGAATAAGAGTCATTCGCCTGAGGAAGTGTAGGGCAGAAAGGGGTGTGTTGCAAGACAATATATAGTTTACAATCAACAGTTTTACCAATAAAAAATGAGCTACAGGGGTAAATCTGATTATAGCAATAAAATCATGCAAAATTTAAAATGTAGGGGAGAGTGGGTTAAGCTGACCCACCCCCTATATCTTGGCAACTGTACACTTTTTCTGTCTTGTGACCATGTATTTTGGAACCACCCATAATTTCTGCCAGACTGTGGAAAGAAGAAACACGTGGGAGGAGTGAAAGGCACCCATTTACTGTTTAAATGTTTTTAGCTTTTTAAAGTAAAATTTTAGCGCAACAGATGTAATGGCTTTTACATCAAAGCAAATTTATCAAGGACTAAAAATATTTATGATGCATATATATAGCAAAAAATATTTAGCTCAATATTAGCCTTAATTAATAAGCTAGTTTTCCATATATACATATTGTTTGTAGTTTATTTATATAATCAGATATATCTTTCCACCTGTAGTCCCTAATGGCCTGTTCAACATTGCAGAAAAGCTACCATGCCAAGAATCTTTTGACTAAAAAGCTTATTAGTTTCAGTTTTAATCGCATCGAAAATAAAAGTTTGTTTACATAATATTTGTGTGTGTACTGTGTATATTTATTATGTGTATATATAAATACACACATATACAGTATATATTTTGAAAATATTTACTATGTATACGTTTATAATCATGTAATGTATAATATATATAAATATATTTAATATATAAACATAACATTTCTCTTAAATATATACGTGCATGTGTGTGTATTTATATCATAAATATACACAGTGCACACACATATTATGTAAACAAAAACTTTTATTTTGGATGCGATTAATCACGATTAATTGTTTGACAGCACTAGTGACATTTATTTTTTTAATTCTTATTCAGTTTTTATTTAATTTTACTCAAACTTTCTGTTTAATCTGTTTTTGGGAAGGTTACAATTTTGGTGTTCAAAATATTGTTTCAGAAACGCAAATAATTAAAGATTGAAATTTAAACATAATTTGGTTGGTTTTATGTTGTTTAAGTTAACTTTAGGAAAAGAAATATCACTGTTTGTTAAAGGAAACAAGATTATTAAATTAGTTTTTAGAAGAGGTAAATTCTCTTTAGACAATAGATTCAATCAGATGGTCAGTTTACACCCAGATGGTGCATCTTACCCACTGACTCAGGTCAACTTACCCTTAGTAACCACGGGAGCCACGGGAACACTTTTTTTTTTTTTTTTTGTAATAAGAAGCCATATTTTTTAGAACCCTTTGTCATAGATACATTCTGATAATTTTAAATGATAGGAAACATCCTGAAATTAATTTAGACACTTTCATTGTACTCATGAGTCCTGCCTAATTTTCCCTTGTCACATAAATAAAAAAATTGCTCATCTTACCCCACTCTCTCCTAAATGTTTTTCTCAGTGTCATGTTGCACCTCGATAGCGTGATAGATTAGTGACAACAGCACTCTTTGATAGTTTACTAGTTCATACTAGTTCAGGGCGAGTAACGTTATTTCTAAAGTACTTTAATGTCGCTCACAAATATAAACACTGCCGGTCGCCCTGGGGCAGTTGTTTTAGGATGGGCTCGCCCATTGTAAAAATGGAAGTGAAGTCGTAAACATTAGCATAAAATGCTAATATATCAATAGACGCACCAACCCGCACAACACATCGATCATTTAAACAAACTGAACATAGGCCTTTACCTTCTGAAAACATTTTGAGTCTTTCAACGTGGAGAAGACATGGCCACTACTCGCACCTGTAGTCATGATCGATAGTCATGATATGAGAAAGTGGTTAGGCCAAACAATGAGATTAAAAACGAGGTGCAGCGGTTTTGATCTCGGCCCGCTGCTGTTAAATCGTTGCAAACGAAAACACTTGAAGGGATGACAGCAAATTGAAAACGGTGTAGGCTACTCTACTCAACTGTATTTTAACCGGGTGGATGGAGTAAAAAAAAATTAAATATGGTGGCAAAGGCACATTCAGCAGTAATAGGCTATTTAAAAATAATAAATAAATAACAATAATAATTTGACATTAATTTCAGAGTCAAGACACTGTGTCACAAAGTAGTTCGCCTACATCTCTTTGGGCACGTTTCATTTTCACAACAATGTGCTTTGCACTTCCTCTTCATCTTCTCTCCGCGAACTGATTCGTGTGTGTGTGGATATCTCTTTCAATTCCTTTTTATTTCATACTGTGAATTCATGCTGTGGGATGACAAGTGACAAACAAATTCATTCAGAATTTCTTTGACCTTCAGTCGTTGACATCAGTATATTTTATTAGCCTTTATTTCTGTTGGAGTCTTACTCAGAGAGTAGCCTAAGAGATGGGGACGGTTGTTGATGACTTCAGGCAACTATTAAGAGGTATTCTCCATTGTTTCACTCTTAATTGAATTTTGTGCTCTTTCAGTATGCATAATATATGTATGTAGGCTAGGCTACTTATTTTTGTATTAGCCTATTCGTTTTTTTTTTTAGGTAACTTTTGAAGGTAACTTTAAAGATTGCTTTTTGTATGCTAAATTATTTTTAATGAAATTCAAAAAAATATTTTTTTTCAGAAGAATTGGGAGTGTCTAGCTGCAGTTGATGAGTTTTTACAAGTTAGAGTTGGTTTTCCAGTTCATTGTAGCCAACTTCATACTGTGGGTTATGCTCTTAAACCTGGATTACAGACTATTTTATGATTTAATTAGTTTTATTTTAATTATCTTTTAATTATCCTGCTTTGCTGTGTTTACTTAACAGTAAAACTTTTTGTACAAAATGGTACACATGAATGATGCCATCATGAGACGTTATCTGTTCTGACACACAGACAGGATGACTATTGTCATCTGAACATCCTGGCCTCTATGGCATTTGCCTGAATTGAACAGTCCTTTGCATATTTCAAAACATATATGCTCTATTGAGTTGCAATACCACAGGAGTTACTGGTCAGATTTTTATCTTTCCACATGTTAAAAATACAAAGCAAATGTTTTTACATTTTACTGTTAGTTTTTATTTACTTTTTTTTTTTTTGTATTTTACAAACAGACTAATGTAGTATAGCTTACTGAGATTGTTTTCTGTCTTTTTTTCCCCAGACTGTGAGCTGTTTATTTTTGAGATACTCCAGGAAGAGAATCTCAGTAATCCTGCTCGAGAGACCAGGGAAATTCTCCTACGAAATTTTCATGTCATCCAAAAGAGGTGAGAGATGTCACAGTATGTTTTATTCATGCGTAGCTATTAGACACGTACTTGCTCCTCCTTGTTTGTACTACACATTGAAAACCACAGAAAGTAAATTTATAGAAGCAAATTATTTGCAGTTTGAGAATTTGTGCTCCCAGTTGAACTACAAATGAAACACAACAGTTAAACAGACAGGAAGCAAATGGCACAGTTCTTCAATTGTTATCTTTTCACAAGCAAGGAGTACAATTACAGCGCTTACCCGCTGGTGTGGTTTTGTGGTTTGCTGTGCTGAAACAAGGTGTTTGCAAGAAGAACAAGCATTTTTTTTTTTTTTTTTTCAGCACTGACTTACATGAATACTTGGATGTCAATGCATCATTTGCAAACGCTGCAATGCACTGTCTTACAGATGCATGTGTTTGTACAGATACTCATCCTGCTATCAATCTAACGCCTCTTCGATTCTTTTAGAATTCGTCGTACGGCTCTCATTGCAGATCTGAAATGTTTATCTAGACTGAGAAAGATAGTGGAACAATACAAACCATTAAAATTTCTGAACATTGTGAAGTTCATTTGTTTAGAAGGTTATTTTATCCTTTACAAAATGTTCTTCTCTAAAAGCATTTTTAAATTCTCTTATTTGCAGACACCCACAAGAATTCCCCCACAGATGTAAGTGAACAGCTGTTTCATGATTCTAATTAATTGCTCACCGAGATTTCCGTTCAGATTCTGTCTTTCCTGGAACAATGGCTCTATAGAAAACAAGTCGGTTTCACAAATGATTCGATTTTCCTCCCACAGCATTTTCATTTTATGTACATCTGTTGAATTAACTCAACAAAGTTTCGACTTTTATGAAGTTCTTGATTTTTTTTATTTTTTATCCTAGTTGAATCCAATCTTGAAGACAGTTCAGATGACAACCGCAGCTCCAGTCTGGGACGCTCTGCCCCCTCAGATGATATGTCAGTGGCCTCTGACTACCAGGAGGAAGGTGCTTCTGAACGTGAGTTCAAGCCACTCTTTTGTGCACACGAGTGTGTCGAATGTCTAATGCATGTAAGCTGTGATAAGTTGAGACCGTAAACTAGTCTAAAGCATCTTTAGCACATTTCTTGTTGTGGGGTTTCACTGGTAGTGATGAAATACCCCAGTGGAGGTGTTTGGTAACAGATCACCCTCTAGTGGATTCCCACAACTCTGCTGCTGGCATTGAGGAGTGTGTGGAGGGGGAATGGGAGGGTGGTCTTTACCCTCCATACAAAAGAGATGAAGCTCTCCCTCTAGTGGCAGGCAAGCGGGATGTTTGGTCATGTGTCCTTAGGTACTTGGGGTTAAGCTGTGGCATGTTTGACTGTGTTTAACAATGGAGTCAAAATGTTAGCTTTCTTGTCCTTCTGACAACAAATATATTTACACTTGTATAGCCTACTACAATTTGGAAAACGCAAACTGGAATGTAATTCAACGTTTAAAGAGAGAAAAACAGGATGTACTGCAGATTGAAAATGGACCGTCAGAATCTGTGTTTTGTGTTTGCTGATTGTTTTTTTTTTTAACTAACGTTGGCAGTTTGCTGTTGCTTCAGGCCATGATCTGTGACTGATCATCCCCAGCTCCTCTGTAACCAGCTGGTCTTGAAACTCAACCCTGTACCTGAGGGGCGTTTTATCCATTTTCTCTTCTTTATCACTCATCATACAACTGACAATTTTCTCAGAGGGATCAAAAGCCTGCAGCTTTGCAGAAATAAGTGAAAAGAATTAAGGCACATTCAGGTCAATAGCATTGATCTATAGTGACCGGCTCAGAGATGATATTGTAATCCAATAATATGCAAAGAGAAATCATAATCTCTCTCTTTCTCTCGTTTTTTTTTTTTTTTTGCTAGATTTTTACTTCATAGAACTATTTTCTTCTCGTAACCGTTTTCCAGATTGAACGGAAAAAAATGTCAGGGCACACAATTGCCATTTGTGAAAACCATAAATTATTGTTTTTATCTTGAATACGCCGCCTTGTTCACTGACACAAAACTTCTCACCACCCTGGTAAAAACGAATACTCCATCGTCCCATTTATTTTATATGTTGTTTGTAATTTAGCAACAAAAGGGGTCAAACCTGGATGTGCTCCTTTGATTCGCTTCTTTGCCGGAAAAGGCTTATAAGTCAAAGAGGAGTAACTCGAAGAAGATTCGCATCATGTCGCTCTTTCAATAAAGATAATGACCAGCAAGGGCAAGTGCAGTTCAGGGTTCATGTTTAGTTCACCAGTTGGGAATCTCACATCAAACCCTACGAGAGGACATTTGGAATTCGAGCGGGAGAGCATTTCGGTGCACATGAAATTAGAGAGAGGAACATAATCATGAAGATTAAGATTCAAATGTGCACCTTTTTCAGCAATTCAGATTTAGTTTGTTTTCTCATTTGCCTTTTATTCAATAAGAACGCTCCATGCTGAGAGCCCTTTTTTGCTTATGTGATATGCATATATGATATGAATGAGCCGGTGTCCTTGCATGCTGATATTTTCAAATTTACCCTATTGTAGAGGAGGGTAAATATAGTTCAGGCATTCAATTCTTGCACCGTTACTCGCTCCGTGATGTCACATGCTCGCCTGTGTGAGGAAGGGAAATTGACTGTGTCTGCTTGTGCTCTAACCTGACTGGAGGACGAGGCTGCAGTTGACTCGTCGATGGGAGGAGTCAGTGTTATTTCATTTAGCCAGCGCTGCCTCCCTGTCTCCAGAGGGAGGTTTGACACTAGATTTGTTATAGCTGACAGGAACAGATGGGCGCTCTATTGTCAGGGCCCCTGTCTGTATGGTAATGTGAACTGAGTTTCACCCGCAGACCGCACGGTTGACCCCACCGTGCCTGCAGCCTCGTCTGGATGACAGCAGCCCTGCAGCCGAGGATGGGAAGCCCAGGGCAGGAGGAGCCTCACAGTGGGGTGGATTTTTTGCCAGGTCAAGTTTAGGAAATGCAAAAGTTGTAGAAAAAAGAAACATTCTTATCGCTGTGAATGGTTTGAGTAGTAGATATTTGCTTGGAATGATTGCTAAAATGATCTAAAAAATAAAAAAAATCACACACAGGACTCCAATCCACCAATCATTTCAGTAATAACAAATAGAGCAGAAAAGGTGTATGGTTTGTCAGTCTGACAGGAGTTTGTGTGTTTAAGAGGCTAATATCAATGCATGTCCTATCAAAGGCTGCACATGCTCTGGGCTCTTTGTGTGCACTGACTTGATTTATGTTCAGAAACAAAAGCCCCTCTCGTTCCTGTTATCTTACCCCACCACAGCTTTACAGGCAAAGCTGGAGAAGCCAATCAGAAAGGCCAAGGATTCAGAGTTAAGTTGTTTCTTTATCACAAATTAGATCATCAAGATGTAAATTAAATTTTTTTCTCAATATCTTAGAGCCTCTAAATTAATGGTTGTGAAATTGATTGTAATGAATCTCTGGAGAGTCCAAAAAGAGCTTGCATCAATGAAAAAGACATTTTAGCTTGGCAATTAAGCGACCCTAAAGTGACCAAATCTTATTTTCGTCATCATCACAGTTACTGTCAAGAATTTTCGGCAGAGCTCTGTCCTGCAGCCTCGGATTGTCATATTTATCCTAATGCAATGGCATGTGGAGGTGAAGCCATGTGATCACAAACACCTTACATGACCTCGGTGTTTGAGTCGTCGTCAGCTGGTACCCATCCATGCCTCTTAACTCCATACGTTTGCTGTGAGTGCTCACACTTTGAGTGTTTCTTCCTCCCTACAGTAAACTTTTGACCCCTGGGTCTTGTTCTGGTCAATTCGTGACCTGTCTGAACTCTGTCTAGGGCAACTGAGTCTACATTATTGACCTCAGCTACCATAGCAACAGCACAGTTCAAATAAAGTTTCACTGGCTGGGACAAGATTTGGATCACGTTTTTTTTTCTTTTTTTCCCAAAAGCGTCCATCCGTTCTAGTAATCATCCATTAATTTCCTCCAATTGCGATTAATATTCTGCTGCGGTTTTGTGAAAGAGTAAAGTATGAGGCATTGGCAGGCTTCATAGGGCACGTTAAATGACTTCGGCAAAGATGACACCATCTTTCCTCTGCGCTGTCGTTTTCCCACCCTCTGTTTCCCTTCGCATTAATTAATTGAAATAGACACATATTAGACCCGAGCATCCTCAGTGCATCGCTGCTTCTGCCATACGGGTTCAAAAGTTCACTTCACTCTCAGAAGGCTACGATGCTGCAGAAAATGCTGATATTTGCTCTCGCTCCGTCTCTCGCTCATTTGTAATTTCACTGTTTCACCCAAACACGCTCTCACTTTTCCTCCAGCCCAGTATAGTGATCATTCGGAAGAGATTTTCAACTGTTAATGTCATATCATTGTCAGTCGCTCTATTCATTGTGCAATGATGAGTCAACAGAGCGTACATCACTATATTCATCATGTGTTTTCTTTCATTGGTTAGGAAAATATTGCTTCTGTGTTCGATATAATATGTCTCGGTCTAGTAAAAGTTACCGTGGGTGAGGAGAGGAAGTCTTTCATGATTTGCAAGGGATGAAATAAGCAGAATATAGGAAGTCACAACCTTGAGTGTCTAATCTTCTTTGCAGCCTGTCAGTATCACAGACAAATGGCAAAACGATTCAATGCTGTGGGTTCAGCTAGAGGTTAGCCTTCCCAGGTACCTCCAGCTCTCTCTCTCTCTCTCTTTCTCTCTCTCCTCTCCCCCTTACCCATCTTGCAAATGAGAATTTGATTTTTCTCTCCACTGGATTCCATTTCTGGAGATTGATGAAGTTTCGATGCAAGGCCCAGGTGGCCTGATGCTTTCATTGGGAAACAAATGAAAGCGTGTGTAGGTGTGTTCGCCTGTACACCCACAGGGAGGGAGTGCTGTTCGAATGTCTTCTATGTGTCTTTTTTAGTTTTAGCTGAATGCAAATTTGCTCTCGGCAACCGGTCTGTTGCATTCTTAATATTTACAAATGCTTGTGTTTTGCAAGGGCATTTGTGCAGTGTTTTTATGCTAGAAATGAACACTCACAGATTATTTTTTTGACTTTGTATTTGCTGACATAATCCATTTGACGTTTCTGACTCTTTGAGGTCTGTTCTACAGCAGCATTTGGAATGTTTTCACATCTTTAAACTGACCAGACGAACTGTTTTTCCATGAAATGTCTTTCTACCCTATGATTTGTCAGCCTGCGTAGGTATCATTTATCTGTCAAAAAATGGAAAATATTATGCTAATTGCCTAATTTACCATATGTTTTAAATTGAGTGTTGAAACATGTAATAATCATAAAAGAGTTTTTCCCCCACATGGTTCTGAATTTGAGTAAGGAGCTTCACGAGTGAGAGGCTATATTTAAGTTTGGGAGATTTCTGGCCTGGTAGTGCACATTACTGCAGTGTGTGTGATAAAACACAACCATCGGTAACCACTGAACCAAATCATTTCCATGATGACTGGCAGGGCTATGATATGACAGATTCCAATGTACAACAGAAAAAAATCCTCTTGAAGTTATCACAAGATGAGGATTTTCCGTGAAGTGATTTTTTTTGTTACAACAATGCCTGGCTGCAGTCCATAAGCACCTTGAGCCAATAAAAACACTTCAAGTTAACTTATCCTGCTCTCCTAAATTTTATAGAGTAGCATAAGATGGAAAATTGTCTCCAGATTTGTGTTGTGTATATAATAAATTATTTAAAATAAAGCACAAGTTTTATTTTTATAAAGAGGACATTGCTCATATGGCTGGATTAAGATTACAGATGTGTAACTGTTGGCTATTGTAGTTCTACCATTGAACGGTTGAAGCCTTTGAACTTTCTATTTATTTACTCAAGGACACGCGCGGTTCTTCCGAACTGTAGACCTATGCTACTGCGCGTGCTGCTCCACAAAGACAATATTTATAGGCAAATTACTATAAAGGTATTTAGAAAGTATTTCAAATGTGAATTGTTCGTTTTGGTTATTGTCCTCATATATATTTATGCGGACCTAGCTTATTTAACTCTAAACGAATTTCTCAAAAATAAGAGAATCCGGACATCATGTAAAAAAAAGAAAGAAAAAAAAGGCTGTATAGGCTAACACTCGGCAAAGGTATAGTAGGCTAAATGTTTTTTTTTTTTATTATTATTTGGAAACGAAAGTTGTGTAAAAAGGAAAAAGGAATGCAGTAGCTAAATAACGCCACTGATGGATTTTTTTTTTTTTAGCATTAAAAATAACTATTCTGAAGACCTAAATTCTGAATTCCAATGTGTCATATTTAGTCTATAATTTATAGCTTAATTTGGGCCCATAGGCTATATGTAGCTGTTTATAAATGTATTGTTTAGGCCTAATCCAATTTACTGATAGCCTACTGAAATAAAATGAGTCTGTATATTGTGATGTTTTATTTTTGCATAGGTCGAAACATGCCCGGTGACTGAATTGAAAAATCACGATCTTGAGTTAACAAAGTTTATTGATTATTTATGGCAGAATTAATGACTACATAAAAAATCGTTTTAAATGTGAACGGTGTCTATAATAGTTAGCCTATAGGCCTACTAGAAATCAATTCAAGCAAGCATTTGTTAAAACCTGAAAAAATGGAGATATAGCTTATCCTACAAGCCAGCTACACACTAAAAAAATAAACATTTGTGAGAAATGGAGACAACTTTTATTAGGATGTCATTTAATTAATTTTAAATGTTTATTCGTTGTCATGTTCTGTTATATGTTAGATTCTGTTTTTTACGTTTTATGTATGTATCATATCTATATAGGCCTACTGAATTATTTTACAGTCAATGTTGTCGAAGTTCAGTTTTCTTCAGAGAACACCATTCACTTTCACTTAACACGCGCCCTCTGGTGGACTTTTTTTTAATTTTATTTAGCTTTTACAATTTTCCTCAAACTAAAGCAATCCTACTGATATTTACACGTTTTATATGAACTAAACGACACTTTTAGGCCATTACTTAGTACTATCGAATTTCATGTTTTTTTTTTCTGAATTTGAAATCTGATTAGTTTCACTCACTCATTCTCACTTAAATAAAACAGACCCACAATAGCAGTTTTCTGGAGTTTGTCAGACGGTCATAAATACCTGTGTGGCACACATGTATGTGAGCGTTAACAAACACGTCAAACTTTACGACCGTACTGCATTCCTCATGTGATCGATGCTTGATATCATGAATCTTGATTTGCCGTCCGCAGACAGTCGACACGTGTCCGCTGGCATATTACATCGTTCTTGTATCAAAACTGTTCAAAGAAAACCTAACAAACAAGCAGATAAGAGACGTAAAACTATGAAATTGTCCAATAGTATTCCTTTACCTTTGTTTTTCAAATAGCCTATAGTAGTATAGCCTATAGGCTATTTACCGTCGAAGTGATCGTCTGCACTCATATAATTTAAATTCATTAAATCGATAGCTGCAATAGGAGGACTAGGACTATAATATATTTTGTTTCAACATTAGTGTCAAGTAGCCTACAAGAAAACAGGGATTTTTATTTTTTATTATTTTATTATTGTTATGCTACACAAATAATATTTCAATATTAGGCTATTTCGCATATAAAATTGGAATGTAGAAAAAAACAAACCAGGCAGTGTGTGTGAGTTGTGATAAATGTAGCCTGTCCCATTCTGTGCAGTCTTTGTGGGTCCAGTTGAAATGGACTGTAAAGTGTTACGAACCCATCTGGTTAGCTATGATATTTATATATCTTTATATAGGCCTATTCTTTAAACACCTAGATGAAAAGCTGTGTGTGTGATGTTATATTTTAAATGAAACAAAATTAACTGCTTATTAGATGATAATAGTTGTTTAGCATCCATTAACATGATCCAATGTAGTTACGAGGCAGAAGAAATTATACATGCTTACCTCTTTTTTGTCCTGCAAATCCCTTATATTTGTAAAGACTTACAACTTGCACTGTCACCTCAGAAGGGTGGTGGTATATAATTTAGCGCTGTAGTTACTTTCTAATTGGCTAAACTGATGTTTTTACAATTCATTCCGAAATACAACACTCCCCGTCTCAACCCTTTTTTTCTTCTCTTATAGGAATGTCTCAATTTCTCCCCACATTCAAAACATTTGCTTGTGACAGAGTGTCTTGTAAATGGATCCAAAATGATATTGAACGGCTAATAGAAACAGCAGCAGCAATGCAATGCTATATTTAAAATTAATTAAAGAAATGCCTGAATTATACACTCCAAAACATTTTAATGCCACAATGTTGTCTAATGTAGGTAGTTTATTTAAAACATTTCATCTGTGTTTTTATCTTAATTTTTTTAAATACAAAGGTAACAGATGAAGATCTGTATATATGCAGTCATTTTTACTTTCTTGGGTGAAATAACGAACATCCTTTTTCCTTTTTTTTTTTTTTTTTGGTAGCTTTTATAAAAAAAATAATAAAAAAAATAGGAACCTGCTCATAATTCTGGTTGAAATAAACACACACTTATTTTTATTGTATATTCATGTCTAGTTTGTTCATTTTTCTTTGTGAATTGGCTATAAACGACAGCACCGAATTCCAAGCTTCCTCATGCCTCAGCTCCACTAGTTTAAGTATATTTCCACATCTCGCCGAACTCATTTTTCTTTGCAGCCGTGTGTGATGATGACACTGCTTTCGAGTCATATCTCCTCTGGCTGTCGCACCCCAGTCCACCTCTCTGCCATCTCAGGATTATAGTACTTGCAGTTAAACTTTTGAATGGATGTCATAATATATGGGGGTAAAATTTATAGAGCTCTGCTCTCTCAACGGAGGACCCCCTTTGCTTTCCCTGCTCATTGCCAGACTATAAATTTTCCTCTTGTACGGTGCGGCTCGTCAGTAAAGGAACAATGTTGTGGCACTAAAGCATGCTAAATGGTTTCCCACATCATGTGTGAAGCCCACAATTGCGCCTTTAAACAGAGGCCGACTAAAGGTCCATCCTGGAATCTTGTAAATAATAAGTAATACTGCAAAACTGTTCAGGGGCTGCATGATTTCAGGTCTCATGTTGTGAATAACAGATCCTTTTCATTCAAATCGAATCAGTTCTTGTTAAGGACAATTTAGAGAGGTGATGTTCAATTGAGCCGTTCACCTAGGGATCTCTCTCTCTCAGTCTTTCGCTCCCCCTCCCTAATGCCTTTCCCTCTTTTTTTTTCTCAGCCTCCTAATGTTTGCTATGTGCAGGCATCGCACAGAGGCCACTGCCTTTGCCTTTAATGAGGAAAAATGTGTCAATTTGCTGTTCTCTGTGTGCAGTGTGCGTATTGGTGTGCTCGGAGTGCTCCTTTTTTCTAATCAAGTGTTGTACAGGAGAGCGCAGTAATTCTGGTCTTTCCATCTCTCCCTGATCAGCATTCCTCCCCTGCCCTCTCCCTTCAGCCCCCCAGGGACCCTCGTGCCTTCTGTTTCACCTCATCTCTGAGGTTCACGCCGAGGTCAGCCGCAGGCCCGTGCACACGGTGCGTAACTGGAAGACATGGATAGGGCATCGATCTGATGCAGATTTCTTGCACTGTTTATATACTGTATATACGGGCATCTTCTTGTCTTTTTGGCTTATTGCTTGATATAGGAATTTTTTTCATTTATCAGTGTGTGTGTGTGTATATGTTTAATACACATTCCAGTAATTTAATAAAACTCTTAAATGTCCTCAAAATTAATATTCATTTTCATACTGTACTATATAGCCTACTGTATTATTTTAATGGCAAGATTCAGTTGTAACATTAACAATGATTAATTAAGATTGTAGTATTTTTTATTTATTTAGACAAATAAGAATAGAATTTTAAAATCAGCCATTTATCCGATATCAGCCATAACATGAAAATAATTATCAGATTTATTTGTAAAATTTGGTGCATTATAATGGAATGCTTCAGTATGCAGATGTGATCACATGATCGGTTAGTAATCTTTCATGGACTCTTTTAATCAATATGTTAGTGATCTTGACTTTTGTGTCCACAGTAAATCATTGTATTGTGTTGATGGTCGTATTCGGAAACATCAAGGTACACCTGAAATGCAGACATGCAATCTTCCCAAGATATTTAATAATTTTATCAGTTATGTGCATTTTGATCATTGCAAATGTCATAAAGATATAAACAGAGAAGAGAAATCCCGCACATTACCAAAAATATAAAATATTTAATGTAACATTTTGATCATCTGACCTTTGTCAGGCATTTAAAAAATTGAATGAAAACAAACTTAAATGCATAAATAAATCTACATTTTGTACATTTTGCATTTATGTCTTTGACAGTCCTTTGCATCTGTCAATGCTGACTGTGCCCTGTCATTGACTCATAGCCATTCAACTGTGATGCTATTTAATGGTGTTTTACATTAACTTCCTCGGATCATTACAGCATCAATCAGATTTTTATAGCCGGATCACCTGCTGTGCTCATAACATCACCTGTGAGCGCAGTATTATGCATGTTGGTGAGGATGTTAAATGCACGCAGAGCCCAGCTTTATTATCCAATATGAACACCTGAAATGAGCTTATGACGAACGGTAATTAATTAAATAGTATATGAGGTTGTTTGTTCGCCACTCATTTGAGACCAGCTGCTCTCGCTGTCACATTTTTCGATGTCATTGTTACAAAAGGGTTCTCTGCAGAACGAGTCTGTGAGGAGTAAACACAGCAGCCTATTGGTGGTGGCAGGCAAGATAGGAGTAGCGTGACCTGGAGCTGTGCCTACCTCCATGTTGCAGAAGGAGGGGGAGGGAGGCTGGGCCGGCCATCTCTTGGTTCTCCCGTATCCCGCCGAGCTCCTCTCGTGGCATCAGTCCCCGCTCTCCTGCTGCTGTGGCACTGATGAACGTCCCTCTGCGTGGCACGCTCAATGCCTCACTCCACCAATCTTGCCCTGCCACATCGCAGAGGCCATGCCATGCATCACCACAAAGCGTCTAGCAGCCGCGGAGAGCGCCTGGAGGAAAGTCATTAGCTTTGTGTCGCTCCCTTTCTCCTCTCCCCATATCTCCACGTATTTGTGTGCCTCTTGTCATGACTTACTGACAAAATCAAGCTTGGAATTGGACGAAAACTAAATAAGTCCTCTGATGTATGATTTTTGATTCATTTTGATGCTCCATGTTTGTCTTTGAATACTTCAGAATAATTGATGTTGGTAAAGAACAACATGAGAAAACAAGTCGGAAAAGGCCTAACAGCACAAAGCCTTTGAGAACGATGGTGATGTAACACTCTGAAATATTCATAAACAACCACAGCACATTTAAATGTAAATGATTGGCCTTATGCTAATTAAGGAGGGAGAATGCAAGGGGTAAGAGAGTTAAGAAACCTCACCGCTCTGAATAATTAAAAATGCAATTTATAGGCGAAATGAAAATCCTCAAGACCCGTGCCACGTGCATTTTTTATGTCACTTTAATAGTTCTACAGAGGTAAATGATTTTGTTTATGATGGTTTCAAATGTGCATGTTTATAAAAACATGTAGAATCTAAGGAAACTGACACAATGTAAGAAACAGGCAGAAATTTAACATAGTTCAAGCTCTTGATTTTTCTTTTTGGCTGCTTTTTGTCCTCTGTGGCTTTAAATATATCAAGCTCTGATTGGTTTGAGGGAAATGACTGAAGTTAAATGTTGCGTCTGTTCGGCCAATCAGAATCTTGGGTTTCCTTGGAGACAGTTCAGAATAGAAAAACATGCCATTTTTTTTCTGTAGGTGAAATGTTTGGTTACACTGCTACCCTGTGGAAGAATCACGAATATAGAGACTGGCCAGAAACACGCCCACTGTTTGGTTTCCTCGGGAAGGCAGGTCGTAGGTTGTGAAGAATGACTGAACACAAATTCGCCATTCATTTTGCCATTGCTTAAGTCTCTGACCGCACCATGGGGTCAGACAGCAAGGCCTGAGGAAGAAGGTTGTCAGTAGGTGTGTGAAGATTAGAAAGACTGTTAATTGTACGCCATTCTCACATTTCTTCTGTTTATTCTGTTTCTTCTGAACTATTACCGGGGCTTGACCTTTTAGATAAATGAACAGAGGGGGATGTGGATGGATGAGGGGAGTAAAAGGTGTCTGGATGAAAGAGCACAAAGAGAAAAATGAACAGAGAAGTGGCTGGACCGAGGCCTCCGTTTTTTTCGATGATACATCAGCTTACCCTTGACAAACAGTTGTATTTATGACGACGTAGATGTGACCGAGGGTAAGGAAAAGGCTCACGTGTGTTCGTGAATGTGAGTGAGGGTCAAAGGGCTTCTCTGCGAGATGGTCATCTGTCTGATAAACTGGACACGTAACATGGCAGGCTACAGAGCTCGATGGTGATGTCACGCAGACTGGGTGCGTTTGATGAGCTGAGTCTTATTTATAGAGGCATTAGATTCTCCAAGCTGTTATATCCACCACTCACATCACAGTTGCACTTATCGTTGTTTTTATGACATTTTTTTTACACTGACAAGTTCAAGACAGCCCTCCGCACAGTTGACTGCATAACGCTGTCTGTTTCATGCATCGAATGGCAGCCTTAGCTCAAAGAGAAGAGATGCCACAGAGATTACTTCGACATTAGTGTGCAGGGAAGGAAGCATCTGCTCGTGTCTAAATGAGTTTTAAATAAGTCTGGTAGCGTGCCCAGAGGCCCACCTGTCGCCTACGCTCTCTTTTAGCTCTTGAGGTTTGAAGTTGATGAAAGCCGGATCGCGAGGGTGAGGATTTGTGTCTCGTTTCCCTGTTTGCAGCAAATTGTTCGCCTGCGCTGACACTCTCATATGCCCTAGAAAACATGCTAAAAATAGACGCGTGGGTGCAGATTAAAGTGCAGCAAGCCCTGCACAAGATTTTGATATATTCTTTATTACATTTGTCGTCATATTAGCAGTGCCATCATGGGCCCGGGACAATTTTTTATGGGTGGGCCGGGCCCCCTCTTTCCTAGAGCCTTACGATGACAGGAAAAAAATGGCAATTTTAGGGGTGCAAAAGCTCAATGGTACACCTTTGTACATCATCTACACCTAAATAAATATATATTTATCATTTATAGTAACTGTTTTATTTACAAATATCTGTGTGTGTGTGTGTGTGTGTATATTTAAATATATATATATATATATATATATATATATCCTGTTGTTTTTTTTGTTTTTTTTGCATATTTGTCACACTTAAAAGATTCAGATCATCAAACAAATTTTAATATTACACAAAGATAATGCAAGTAGATACAAAATGCAGTTTTTAAATGATGATTTCATCAATTAAGGGAAAAAAGCTGTCCAAACCTACCTGGCCCTACGTTAAAAATGAATTGCCCCCTCCTGTTAAATCATGAAAGAACTGTGATTAAACACATTATTTTAGAAAGCCGAGTTAAATTTCACTAGCCACACCCAGGCCTGATTACTGCCAGACCTGTTGAATCAAGAAATCACTTAAATAGAATCTGTCTGAAAAAGTGAAGCATGCTTAAAGAGCAACACATCATGCCGCAATCTAAAGAAATTCAAGAACAGATGAGAAACAAAATAGTTGACGTGTATCAGTCCGGAAAGGAGTGGCCAGCCTACCAAAATTACTCCAAGAGCACAACGACGACTCATCCAGGAGGTCATAAAAGAACCCAGAACAAAATCTAAAGAACTGCAGGCCTCACTTGCCTCAATTAAGGTCAGTGTTCATGATTCAACAATAAGAAAGAGACTGGGCAAAAACAGCATCCATGGGAGAGTTCCAAGGCAAAAGCCAATGCTGACCAAAAATAACACAAAGGCTCGTCTCACATTTGCCAAAAAAATATCTTGATTATCCCCAAGACTTTTGGGCAAATATTCTGTGGACTGATGAGACAAAAGTTGAACTTGCATGCCCCGTTGCATCTGGCTTGAAACCAAGACAGCATTTCATAAAAAGAACATCATACCAACAGTCAAACATGGTGGTGGTAGTGTGATGGTCTGAGGCTGCTTTACAGCTTCAGGACCTGGATGACTTGCCATAATTGATGGAACCATGAATTCTGCACTCTGTCAGAAAATCCTGAAAGAGAATGTCCAGCCGTCAGTTTGTGACCTCAAGCTCAAGCGCACTTGGGTTCTGCAGCAGGACAATGATCCCAAACACACCAGCAAGTCCGCCTCTGAATGGCTCATGAAAACAAAATTATGGTTTTGGAGTGGCCAAATCAAAGTCTGGACTTAAATCCAATTGAGATACTGTGGCATGACCTTAAACAGTCCATTCATGCTCGAAAACCCTCCAGTGTGGCTGAATTAAAAAAATTCTGCAAAGAAGAGTGGGCCAAAATTCCTCCACAGCGATGTGAAAGACTCATTGCCAGTTATCGCAAACGCTTGATTGCAGTTGTTGCTGCAAAGGGTGGCACAACCAGTTATTAGATTTAGGGGGCAATTACGTTTTCCACATAGTGCCAGGCAGGATTGGACAGCTTTTTTCCCTTAATAAATGAAACCATTATTTCATTATTAATACAATGTATTTACTCGGGTTATCTTTGTTTAATATAATTTTTTTTTGATGATCTGAATCATTCATGTGTGACAAATATGCAAAAAAAAAAAAAGAACAGGAAGGGGGCAAAAACTTTTTCACACCACTGTATGTATGTGTGTATATATATATGTATATATGTGTGTGTGTGTGTGTGTGTGTGTGTGTGTGTATATATATATATATATATATATATATATTTATTTATTTATTTGGCTTTCAGATGATGTATAAATCTCAATTTCACAAAATAGGATAGGATGTTAGGATAGGACAATATTTGTCTGAGATACAACTATTTGAAAATCTGGAATCTGAGGGTGCAAAACAAATAAAATATTGAGAAAATCGCATTTAAAGTTGTTCAAATGAAGTTCTTAGCAATACATATTAAGTTTTGATATATTTACAGTAGGAAATGTACAAAATATCTGCATGGAACATGATCTTTATTTAATATCCTAATGATTTTTGGCATAAAAGGAAAATCGATCATTTTGACCCATACAATGTATTTTTGGCTATTGCTACAAATATAGCATTGCTACTTATATGTATGTATATGTGTGTAATATATATATATATATATATATATATATATATATATAATTTATATCACTGTTATTCAAAAATTTAGGATCAGTAAGATTTTTTTTTTATTAGATCTTTTATTCAAGGAGGACACATTAAATTGACCAGAAGTGATAGTATGACAGTCAATACATAAATTGTTAAATAAGATTCTATTTCTAATAAATGTTTTTTTTTTTAACTTTCTAAACAAGCACCAAATCTGCATATAAGAATGATTTCTGAAGGATCATGCGAAACCATGAAGCTTTGCCATCACAGGAATTAATTACATTCTCAAATATATTAAAATAGTAAAACAATTATTTATAACTGTAATAATATTTCACAAAAGTACTGCTTGTTCTCTATTTTTCAAATAAATTCAGCCTTGGTGAGCATAAGAAACTTCTGTTGAAAGTATAAAAAAATCTTACTGACCACAAAAACAGTGTTTTTAAAATATATATATATATATAAATAATTATTTTCATTGTATAACGTAAACAATAAGCATAAGTGTTCTGTTTCATGTTTGAGTAAGTGTGTTATTCACTCGTTTTATATTATACCACATTATTTCACAACATTATTTCCCTTGATTTCTGCTTGACAGTTTTTGAAGAGATCCCTCCAGTGGCTGCACAGGACCTGAGTAACATCCTAAAGCAAGGCTACCTGGAGAAGAAGAGACGTGGTAGGAATATTTAAAATCAGAGCATCACAAATCACATAGCATCCACAAGCATTTCTAATCTTTTTCTTTTTTCAGATCACAGTTTCTTCAGCATGGAATGGCAAAAGCGATGGTGTGTGCTAAACAACACCATATTTTATTACTTCGGGAGTGAGAAGGGTATGTCCTGCCCTGTTTAATAAGGTATACAAGTCTTTTCATGAACATCAAAGACAGAGATATTGAGAATCTTGGATTTTGTCCTCTGAATTCAGACAAGCAGCAGAAGGGCTCATTTTATATTAACGGCTACAGTGCAGAGCTGGTGCCCAGCTTACGCAAAGACTCCAAGAAGAATTCGTGCTTCGAGTTGAGCGCTCCTGGAAGACGTTCTTACCAGGTTCAACACACACAAACACACTCACATTGCTCATTGTTGTAGCTGTGTTCAGTCATCTTGCTGTCATTTACAATGAAGAATGAGAATAGCCTCCAAATCAACAATGATAGTTTTTCTCTGCAGTTCACTGCCAGCAGTCCCCGTGAGGCCAGGGAATGGGTGGACCAGATCAATTTTGTTCTTAAGGGTATGTGAGATATGAAATACATTTTTATTAGAATACATAACATATATTATGCTGAATGCATCTGACTTGATCCAAGCACCATGGTGATCATCTTGAGGTGAAAAGGGCAGTTTTATAAAAAAAAAAAAAAAAGCCATACCGATAACTTTCCTCCTGGCTCAGCCAATAATATAGTCTCTAGACCTCCTCATGCAGCACGTCACTGAGCTTCTGAGTCCAACGTGCTTCAGGCTGCCTCCTCTTCCCCGTAGCGCAGCGCTCTTTACAGGAAATTGATTGGGATTTGCCCGGTCATCCTTTAGGGGCATCGATCTGGTCCTGCTTGGCATCCAGGCAGTGAGGATACGATAGCCTGTGTTACAGAGCTCAGTCACCTGCAATCAGGCCCTCACTTCATCTGAGACAGATCTGAGGCACCCTCGCCACTCTAAAATGGGCTCAATGCGGCCCTCTGATTTGCGGGAAGTAATGGACACTCCTGAGATAGTTTTCTCCCTCCCCACCCCCCTTTGCACATGTGCATACAGCCAAATGGGACAAGCATCATTTAGTATTAGCATTGTAATAAATGTCAAATTTACCACTTTTTCTTCTTTTTTTCCAGATTTCGACAAAGTGTTAAATTGTTTTTATTTATTCTCCAAAGCTACACTGTAAAAAAAAAAAAAAAAGGTTGAGCCAACTTAAAATTTTAAGGCAACCAACTTCAGCAGATTTTTGAGTTTTCTCAACTTGTTTTTGTGGGAGATTCTGCAATTTATTTTTGTATAAACAAAAATCTGCTGAAGCTGCTTGCCTTAAAATTTAAGTTGCCTCAACTTTTTTTTTACAGTGTACACTGAGGTCCAAAAATGTGGGAAATTTGAATGATTTTGGATTTAAAAAAAAAAAAGTTTAATTATTTACATTTTTAATTTTCTGAACTATTTATGTACTATTTATTGACAAAGCAAATTTGTGACATTGAATGTTCTCAAATCATGCTGGATCACATGATCATCAGTGCAAACTTGTAGAGTTAATGTGTCTGGAGTCCCACTGTCAGAAGATATGAAGATATGAAATTCATGTTATTAGTATAGGTTTTCACTCAAATTAAATTATACAGGTAATGTAATTTGTAATAAAAAGCATTAAATTAGGAAATTGCAAAATAGTCACTGGTGGCTTTTGGGACCCGACTAAGTGTCATTTTCATTATTTTGGTGTTAATGTTTGCTTTTATGGCTTTTCTCCAATATTTGGAGAGTGACGTGATACTGTTGGAAAATATAATAATATTTCACAGTATTACTGTATTTTTGATTAAAATAGAAGCATTTTCACTGGGTCACCACTACATGTAGATTGGTTAACATAATCAGAATGAGATTCACTGCCAAGTACGTTTACAGCACAAGGAATTTGTCTTATTTTCATCATTTAGGTGTTAATGATTGTTTATGGCTTTTCTCCAAGATCTGAGCTCTAACTTCATCCCCTTTGATGATGACGAGGAAGAGGAGGTGGAAGAAGAGGAAGAGACATATGATGACATTGAACGAGCTACCACACCTCCACCACCACGTCCTGGGCCAGCATCTGCACCGGTTACAACCCCGAAAATGGGACAAACCCCCCAAAGCAGCCATGAGGAAAGGACCAAGGACCAAGCAGGAACTCAAGAAGATGAAGAAGATGATGAAGAGGATGAAGAGGACATTTATGAAGTGCTTCCAGGTACAGAAAAACAAAACAGCCCTTTTAACAAAACAGGATTATCCTCATAAAAAATACTAAAATACTAAAAAATACTGACATCAGTTTTTGAGGGGATTTTAGAACAAAGTGAGGTTGTAGCCATCAACTCTACTGTGTTGAACACCATCAATAAGAGCATATACATCAAGATCTGGTCACCCAAAGTGATAGCAGGACCCTCAGAGGACCTAATGAGATCTCTGAGGAGAAATACATCACTCTGGAGTGCTGTCATTTTCACCTTACTTTGCCATGTGTGCTGGGCAGCTGAGCTGGCCACAGATGGTGGATCGAGTGACCACCTCTCTCACTTTTCCGCCCTTCATTCATCTCTCTCTCATCTTCTTACACCTCTCAGATTTTCAGTTTGGAAAAGTGCTGAGCAGGTCTTTTATGACATTGTCTAAAAAGTGCTGAATGTAGTGTGCTGATATATTAACTAAATCTCATTTATCATACCATTCAAACATTTGGGTTCAGTAAGATATTTTTAAGAAACTAATACTTTTATTCACCAAGGATGGGTTCAATTGATCAAAAGTTACAGTAAAGACATTAATATTGTCACATAAGATTTCCATTTTGAATAAATGCTGTGCTTTTAAACTTTCTGTTCATCAAATAATTCTAAAACAAAATCTATCACAGTTTCCACAAAAATAACTGTGATGTTTTTAGTGTTGATAATAATAAGAAATATTTGGCAACACTTTATTTTAAGGTGTCCTTGTTACACATTACATGTACTTACTATTATAATAACAATAAATTATGCATAATTACATGCAAGTAACCCTAACCCAAACCCTAATCCTATCCCTAACCATGTAGTAAGTACATGTGGTTAATTAATAGTACGCAGCACTTAAATGTATAATTACACTGTAACAAGGACGCCTTAAAATAAAGCATAACCAAATATTTCTTGAGCACCAAATCAGCATATTGGAAGGATTTCTAAAGGATCATGTGACACTAAAGACTAAAGTAATAGCTGCTGAAAATGAAGCTTTGCCGTCACTGGAATGAATCATATTTCAGAATATTTTAAAATAGTTAACAGTTATTATAAATTGTAATGATATTTCACGATATTGCTGTTTTCCTGTATTTCTGATCAAATAAATGCAGTTTTGGTGAGCATAAGAGACTTGTTTTAAAAACATTTTTACCACAAACTTTTAAATGGTAGTGTATATATCTATATTATTCATTAAAGCTTCAGCACTATCCCGGAAATTAATTTAAAAAAATCTGATTTTAACTGGAAATTTTTTGAAATTCAGAATTCACTCATCATTTAACATTTTGACAATGCTAATTTTGAAATCTCATTTTTTTTCCAATTAATCCTCATGGAACAGATTCCAACACTTGTTTTAAATGTATATTTCGCACTTGCACATATGGTAAAGGGCTACTTTAGCTTTACAGGTTTTTTTCCCCATGCTGTTCCTGGAAGCTCAGGGCAAGCTTGTGCTGTGGGAAGTATAGGGTTGCTGGACGGTGGTTTTATCGGCAGGCTGACAGCGTGAGGATGGATGTGGGAGACGGAAAGCTGGGCTATCACTGTCACCTCATAGACCTAGAGGTGCCACGCCCAGAATCAATGCCTGTCTGCCTGAAACACACTAGCCATCTAACCCAGCCTGGCACCTCCCCTATAAATCAAACACGAGCTGGCTGTTCTGCCAGCACCGCACATATTGTTTAATATACTTATGAAAGAGTTCAGAGGTACACAAAGTTGATCCAGAAGTTGAATTCGCAAGGAAGATGTAGCATTATTAGCTGCTGTAGACTGATGTCAAAAGATTAATGTATGTACTTGTTCTGTATTTCTATAACCTCTGACCCTCTGTTTTTTTCAGATGATGAAAATACTGACAATGTTGAAGAGTGGACTGAAAAGTCTGGTAAGTAGATTGTGTGCATTGATAAAGAGGTGCTGGAAATTGACTAAAAATGTAAAAAAAATGTATCTCTGTGTTTTAAATAAAGGGACTTCAGATTATGCAAATTATTACCAAGGCTTGTGGGACTGTGAAGCTGATGGACCCGATGAGTTGACCTTCCAGAGAGGAGATGTCATCTACATCCTTAGCAAGGTCTGTGTTTGTTCCCTCAATCTCTCTCACACAAACACAAGGTCAGACTTTTAGTTCAGCACTGTTGGCTGTGTCCTTGGCTGATTTGTTAGTTGAAGCACTCTGCATGTATTTTGATTTTCTTTTCTCTAATCTCGCTCTATCCATCTCCTCACTAATGATGAATAATACGCAGCTGGCCATAAGATGAGTCATATCGGTCAATACTCACTGACTTTCTCTTAGCAGCTATTCATTTACTGTATTCTAAATGACAAAGCTGCAATGGTCTTCACTCAGTCAGAACATTCTCATTGTAGCATTTTACAAACAAGGCCTAAGCCAAAATATAATGAATCAGGATTTGTGGCTTCTATTTCTACTGCTTTTTTTCCTGTTGATTATTCTATATCAATCACACAGTTTAAGAAATGAATAGCATATCAGCAACATATCAGCTTTTTAACAAAGCATTTACATTTCTAATGACTATTCTTACAGATATCCAAGAGATTTGCAGGATACAAATTAAATCTGTTTTGCAGCTTGTCCTGTTGATGCAACAGAAAGCCCCTTGTACATCTGCGGTCTGTAGACCACTGCAATACTGTGTTCACACAGGCACATTCTCAATAATAGGCTGTTGATTCATTGCAATAGTTGTGTCTTGGAGAATTGAGTGATCAGCCAAGCAAACCACTTTATTTGGTGCATTTGCTTTAATCTATATATTTTTGTGTCCTACAAATGGGATGATAGCAGGAACACATAGTGTAGCTGTTTCTTAAAGATACACCACTAAAAGAATCGATGTGTTTTAATTTAGCCTTTAACTGAGCTGTTATCTTAAAGGGATAGTTCATCCAAAATGAAAACTCTGTCATCATTGTTGCTCCAAGCCTGTATGACCTTCTTTCTTCTTTGTTATACACACACACACACACACACACACAATATCTGTGTTTTTTGGCCATAGAATGAAAGTTAGTGCAGTCGTATGTTGTTTTGGGCCCTAATGACATTAATTACATGGACAAAAACAGTTTAAACATTATTTAAAAATCTTTTGTGTAACGCACACGCACACACACACACACACACACACACAAACACATAAGTTGAACACAAAGTAAAATATTTTGAAGAATGTTGGTAACCAAACAGTTGCCGGTAGCCATTGACTTTCATAGTACTTTCCATACTATGTAAGTCAGTGGCTACCAGCAGCTGTTTGGTTGCCAGTATTTTATTTTATTTTATTAAATATGTTGTTTTGTATTCAACAGAAGAAATAAACTAGAAATAAACTCATACAGGTTTGGAACTTGAAGGTGAGTAAATGATGACAGAATTAAAATTTTTGGGTGAACTATCCCTTTAAGAAAGAATTATACTATCATTTTTGGCACTCTTGATTTTCATTAATCCCTAATGAAATATACAGATATGACAGCTAATGAACCCTAAAATCAGAATTGAATAACAGGAGAGCTAAAACAGGTTTGATTCGGTTATTTAAAAAACAGTGTATGTTACACTGTGGATGGTTATCAAAACACAGTAAGGATGTGCATGGGTCATTTATTTTTATCTCATGCCGTATTTCTAATTTGTGTAAACAATGAGTCTAGCCGTCTCCGATAGCTAGAGCCTGTCTCTGATTTTGTCATCATGCTGTTATTATATTCAGACAAGTAGATTTATCAGCTCTTACTTTTAATCCCTCTGTGACTGACATGTAATTGAAATAGCTTTTATTGATGGCAGTATTTTCGAAATGGCTGCACTTGTATCGCTTAAATCTCGTAGACCTCTTCGGATGCATCCTTAGACAATGTGGGACTGCTGCTCTTGTTTTACGGGTGCTTCCCTGGAACGTTGACCTTACTGAATGAAATATAGGCCGTTGGCTAGAACTCAAGCCTAACTCTAGCGGTCCCACTCATAAAGCAGTGGTCATAAAACCTGTGTGCATAAATTCTGCTGCACAGAGGCGTGGAGGGGAGGCCAAGTATATTTGTGTCAACACCGAGCGTAATTACAAGGTGATAAAGACGTGGAAAGTGCTAAATCAATTCCGCTAACCAACAGGTTTTTGAGGCTGCGCTATGATTGACCGCTGTGAAGTCACAAATCAAAGAGGTCGACAGCGCTGTCACAGCAATGGTGTAAGCAGAGCGTACAGATTAAAAAAAGCTCTCTCATCAGTCTTTATTGATCCACCACTTACAGTGAATAAACAGCTATTCGGCTCATCTACACAAATCACTACACATATCTATAATATGTGGGATTATTTGGGAGTGTGATAGCACACGCACAAAATATTTCCTTCATTAGTGGTTATTATTAGAGTATTTTGGAAATGCTCAGATGGAACATGGAAATTAAATTTAAAGGGGTAGTTTACGGCATGATTTTCTCACCCTCAAGTCATTCTAAACAAACCAATTTTTGAAATTTTTTCAATGAAATGTTCTGGACTGCACGGCCTTGTTATTCATCAAAACCAAACACTGAATTTCAGTACAATCTCACTTTTTTTTTAAGTTAAATTTTACTGGTGATTAATTTAGAGTTCATTTTATGTGCAACCATAATAGTTGCACTACGGCTTGCTGTTTCCTTCAGATCAGCCTCCCTTGCTGCCATTGTTTCCCTGCTCATGCCGCATAGCTCCTTAGTTCAGAACACTTGAACATGAAATAGTGGCTAAGGCTAACATCCATCTGCCAGCTTTGTACAGCCTACTCAATCCTTAGGGCTGAAGAATCACGGCAACAGGACATTTGGGGATGTTTTTCTTCCTGCTCTAATCACATTGCATGTACGCTGCCTAACAAATGTACTTTAATTTGTCTTATTTTTGTAACTCTTGTTTGCATTATAGTTTGTTTGCTGTGTTCAGTTTTTTCCTACATGTGTAGTTGAAGGGGCCTATGGAGAGTTTTTTCTGAACCGTTCTTTTTTTTTTTTTTTTTTCTTCAACCATGCCATCCTTTTGCATTCCAAACTCTTAATTTATTCCCCTAGATTCAAAGTACATGACTCCCAAAGGTCAGACCCAACACATGCCAGAATTCCCACTGGAATCCCTTTAAAATTCTGGAATGAGAAGCAAAGAGATTTATTGCACTAAAGACGGAGGCAAACTTCTCCAGGACCCTTTTAACATGCAAGCCCACCGATATCCCTTTCTTTCAGTTCGTCTTGGCCTTTCTACAGCATGTGCTTTACACTCTCACCATTAGGGGTTGTAAACCAGGAATCTTAGATGCCAGTCTAGACAATGTCCAACCTACATTTAACATCCAGATGCTCCATCAGTATGGCTGTGGACACTACTGCCACCTTCTGGCTGAAGATTGTAAGGTTTTTCAAGCTGGGTGGCACATCTAGTGGTTTTTAAAACAAATGCTTAATGGTTTGAATTGAAAACCTGGCTTAATATATTTGCTAATGTATTATTTATATTTATGTATAGTTTATATATAGTTTGTGTCTAAAATAGGCTCATTTCTCTCTCTCTCGCACACACACACACACACACACACACACACACACACACACACACACACACGTGTGTGTATATATATATAGTTTTTATTTCATATTTATTGATTATTTTATATTTATAAACCATTTTATTTTTTATTTATATTTGCATTTTGTGATTTTCTGCTTTTAAACCATTCAAACAGCTTTTAGGCTGCAATTTAATCTGATAAACATGTATGTTTATGTGTAATTTTCTCATGCTCCACTGTGCAGGCTTTTACAGGTAGACATAAAGTAAATTTGCACATGAATGTGCAGTTCTCACAGACAAAACTGGGTGATTGTGACTGTTATCTCCTCCCTTGTGGGACACATCCTCGTAAACTTCAGACAGATGACTGCTCCAGTTGGCCTCCCGCCCAGGGGGTCAGTCTCCTACAAAATGCCTAAAGAAAAGGAAAAGGTGCCATAAAAGAAAAGGAAAATCCAGTGGAAATAGACACTCCTTTTTGAACTCATTCTCACACACTCATCTAAGGACCTGCCTTCTTTGTGGCGTTGTATAGACATATTGAGCTTTCTATTTACCAGCAGAGGCATCAGGGGGTGAGTCTGGGGTTCTGGGGTCATGCAGAAGGCAACGGTCATCTCGCGGTCAACTACAGTAAGTCATTATTCAGCCTAAGCCAATAGTCCAGAACTGCACGGCGGCCGCCCCCCTCACACTCTGCATAATTATTATAAATGGGAGGCCACATAAACAGCCATCATTACAGGCTCTCAGCAGCATACACAATCCACTTTAAATGCCTATTAAGTTTAAGTGCCATCAGTAATCCCCAAGTGTACTTTTACGACGGCAGATTATTTGGTCATCCACATTTTTACTCCATGTCGCACCTTCGAACACCCAGGATTTGAGATTAAATAAAGCCTGTGGTGTTCCTGCTTCGCTTTATTTGACTACGCCAAACAAATATTAATATTACGAGTTCTTAATGGTTAGCTACGATGAAAATGACATGCAAATGAAATACACTGATTGAGATAAATTGAACGACGCCTGTCTTTCCTCGAGCAGCAGATCAATACCTGTTCGCCACCTGCCGCGTCTGCTGCTTAGGACTAGCAAACAACGTGACGTATTGGTGTTTGTCTTTTAAGATGGCTGGATGAGTGAGTCCCTGTGCAGCACTGAGCGTGTGGAGCCGATGCTTTACGATGCGAGTTAAGGAAAGAGAAGCAGGAGAGGAAAAGCGGAGGAGGGGGTTGTAGCACCCAAGTGCCGGGTTCAGCGGCGGGGCAATGAGAGACTTCCTGCGCTCCATCACTCCCAAGGCCTACCTCAGTCAGCTGGTGGCCAGGGGCAGAGGCCTCATGTCTCATTCTTATTACCATGTCTACTGCCTCCACAGTGTGTGTGCGTTTCTACTCGTAACCGGAAAAAATGAATGCGTGCTGGCACCGAGGGAGAATTTGCAAATAAGGGAAATGATTAAAACGCGATCGAGGAAGGAGGCGTGCATGCAAAGCGTGTCGTCTTAGAGGGAATTTATAGGGGGCAGAGGAAGAAAGGGATGATCGGTATTCTGGCGTTATTATAGACAAGAGTCACTTTTGAACCTGTCATGATATTGTTCAAGTTAAGCCACTCCTTTTTAAGGCATCATTAGCTGTCAATCTGTCCCCTGGTCGCTGGAGAGCAATGGGCCCATCTGAATACCATTGCCAGCCGCCCCCCTGAGTGCGAAATAAATGATATCAGTGGCACACTGCAGGTGTTGTCATGGCAACGCACACTCTCGATAGCTCCCTGTGCCAACTCCGCCTTCCTCGGGAGAAGGTCGTGCGGAGGTCAGCGCCATCGCAGCGCCGCACTTCACTTTCACAGCAGCTGCCCACCAGACCTAGACCAAACTGAGACGCACCTGACCCTGTCCTGTTACAGAGAAGCTTCCCGAAAAGCCACCCATTATCCCTGTCCCATGCAGTTCTTTCGGGTAAATCTCTGTAACAACCCTTTCTACGGTCAGGCGCAGATTGGATGTCTCCCAAATGCCTCTAGCTGACAGATGCATTGCCGAAAAGCAGATTGCTAATACTGGGAGGCAGGAAAAATGAGGTAGGAATGAAAAGGACACGAGTCATCGAAATGGGACGGACTGCACTGAAATGTATTGACTCTCTTTCTTGTACTGCGTGTGTACTCTGTTTGAACCCACAGTTACACCATGTTGGGGAGGGTGGGGGTGAGGAAGGTGGGGTGGGGCGGGGCGGAGGGGCGTGTTGGATGGGAGGCGGTGCGCCATGTTCGAAATGGCTTGATCAGCCATGAACGCACCTGTGATTACGAGGAGTATTATACAGCAGTTTGTTCCACTCCTCGCCGTTCTAGAGATTGCTGATATACAGTTCATTCAAACTGGTAATTTTCACTGTTTTTAACATTCTGCTTGTGTTTTGCCAGAAATACTGTCGATCTGTGCATTAGTGGTGGGGATTTTTTTGTGACTCTTTCTGCAGGTTACTTCGTTACACCAGTAGGTGGCGACACACAATTGTCTGTTCCTGAATATATCAGTGTTTTTGAACAAATTGGTTTACTGAATGATTCAATGACTCACTCGAACCAATAAATGGTCCACATTTGTATGCCATTGAATCATTTACTCAATCAGTTTGTTCTGAAACGAGGGCTGCATTTGAAATGGCATACTTCCTTACTATATAGTAGGTTACAAAAGAAGCATGTGATGGACACTTTACTAAAAAAAAAGTGAATTTCTTTGATTCGTTGAATGATTTACTCAACTTATTTGTTCAAAACACAGATTCATTTAGGAACAAAACAAGTGGCTGCATGCAAAATCACCCTTTATACCATCTTTAACTATTCCTTACTTTACTGCACTAATATTGCGGCTTGCTGTTGATTATACATTCCTTGTACACTCATTACTGAAGTGAATTATGGGAATAAATGAGTGCACATGATAATATTATTTGTGGACACCACTACAAATAGCTGTTCCTTCAAATAGTGCATTGCATAAGAGTATAGAGGGTGATTTCGGACACAGCCCATCTTCACGAGCAAACCATTGAATCATTTACGCAACCGATTTGTTCAAAACAGTGATTTATTCAACTTGAAGGTCCTTGCACACTGAGTCCGAAATTTTCTTTTCGTATTCGTCATCCTTTCCTATCAAAATGCTAGCTACGGATGCGAAAACGCAGAAAATCGAACCTGGTCCAATTTTTTTTATGACGGACAAAAGTTTCGGAGGCAGTGTGTAAACGTGATTGACACAATGTAAGGTCATATTCAATGTGCAAAAATTTTGGACTCAGTGTGCAATGGCCTTAAGTGCCACATTTCTAAAACAACGTGACATGCACAAGACGCTGGAAAAGAGGCAAGATGTGAACGCAACAGTCAAGCATGTCTGTCTAGTATATTATTGCATGGAAAAACAATGGAAAAGCTGTGCACTAAAATGCAAAACGCGCTGTGTGAATGGTCCCTTCTGGCAATATTGGATCTAAAATGTAAGCTATTCAATATTAACTTCTTGTTAACTGAACTGTCATATGAGAACATCAATCTACACCTCCAACAATCCCCATCTGCATAGCTGCATGCGTCTCAAACAAAGAGCTCAAGTTCTTGGATGTACTGCTATACCGAGGCGTTGATGCCGCAATGGCATTGAGCTCACCGTCCAGATGGATTTTATTCCGTATAGCATCATTAAAGCGGCTCATCTGCATGGGCTGAGGACTACATTAGGCTTTCAGCACTGTGGGTGTGCTTAAAGAGAGGAAGGTAATTAGTTCCTACTCTCCTCAGCAGGCAGCGGATGGATGACATGCTCATCATGTCTAAATGTACAGTGTGTGCTGCTAGAATACTAAAGCTCTTAAAACACTTCAGTCTTTCACTATCAGTGTATCTCGTGTCCTTTAATCTCCTCATTTATAAACCCCTGTCCACCTGAATCTGTCTTCATTCATTAAAGCCCAGATCTGGGGCTCTCTCCAGTCTCCACTCTTAGTCTGAAGAGCTTTGGCCTGGAATAGCTCTTAAAGGTATTTGAATTTGAAGAGGAGTGAATCAAGAGAATGTTACTGCAGAAAAACACAGAGCTTCAAGTAAAGAATAGAGATTTCTTCTGCATCACTCAAGGCATCCAAGAACCAGTGTCATCCATACACTATTAAACTAGTCCCCAAACTTAATATCTCTAGCGGCAATCATTGTCTCTAACTTCTATCAACATATTCAACACACTTCTTTAATTGCCATAGAAATTGGTAAATCGGTGTTTCAAGATTTGAATTAACATTTATATTTGCATTCGAATGGGTGTATGCAGGTGCATGAAAATTTGTTCTATTGTAAACATCCTGATACTTTGTTTTTATGTGCAATTTTAAAGCCCTGATGATCCATACAACTAAGTAAACACCCATAAGAACAGCATAAGTACCTTCTCTTGCCACAGCATTTCATTTTCTGTGATTCCAGAGATAAAAATCCTCATCACACATGCATCAGTTCCTAAGTGTTCCTATGACAGAAGACTGAATATGAATATAGAGTGAACATATTTGGACACAATATAGATTTAGTTTATCATAATGTGTTTGCTGATGAATTTATTTTATTTTGTGTCTAATACAGTGAAATTCATCCAATGTATTACCTTTGAACTAAATCAGGTGTCTTCTTATCATCTACAAAATCCTCACATAAGTCTCTGCATTTCTATCTGTTTAAACTAGGAATATAACATCCATGGATGGTGGGTTGGAGAGCTGGATGGTGCTGTTGGCATAGTCCCCAAGGAGTTTTTACATCCTGCTTATATTCTATGAGGTACTTACATTCACAGAATCATTCTACACGATTACTTAGCTTGTGACATAAACAAGAACAAAGAAACTCGACTTAAGCTGTGAGAGAGAAATTGTCTAATTGTCATATTGTATCTATCAATGAACTTTACCACTGTTTTAAAAAGTTTTCAAAATTGCTTCAGCATTAAATCCAACTCCTCCATGCTGACACCTGCTGGAAATTATTGCAACTGCAAAGATTTATAGAGTATATTAAAGAGTATATTATTCAAACCGGTGTTAAGCATTTGTTTTTCTTCTAGGTTTGCTTTTTGTGAAGATCACAGAATGTTCAGTGCAACACCTGTCATGGTTTGGAAACTGTCAATGATTAGGTTACAATGTAAATTCAGGTAAAATGGCATTTTAGTCCATTTCTAGAACTTAAAACCTGAGAGCAAATCAGTTTTTTGTATATAAGCCTTTTTATATATTGCATGATTAGTGTACACTAAGAGGCTTGTCTAAATCTGTCACGGTTTTCTAATTTGTTCAAACATAAGCCACATTTCTGCAAATGGTGTGAGGAAAAACACATAAAGTCAGTGTCCTATTTCAATAGCATAAATGATTGAATACAATTTTTTAAATGTACAATTTAGGCCGTGACTACAAAAGTACCATTGTAATAAGTTATTTAGTATGTTGAAAGGTTTTCTTCTTAATTTTGCATTTGTATTTGAAATTGTTTAGTTCAGTGTTCTGCTAGCCATTTCAGTGGATATTACTCCATGGAAATAACCTGTCATATCACAGTTTAAGTAAAATAAAAAACCTTGCCACTTTGGACTTGTGTATTTTTTTTTGTGTGTGTAAAACTTAATTACTTGTATTCATACAGGGACTGCAAATCAGATTAGTTCTATAATACGAATAAAAATGAGTAAAAAGTGTTCAGGAAAAAAAAAGCAACACAAGAACAGCAGTTAATGACGTGCCTTAATGTATTGTAAAAACAATAGTTTATTCAGCAAAATGTAATCACTCTTAAAACTGGACAAAAAGAGAAACCATAAAAAGCTTCCAGAATTTGATGAATCAGTTATTTCAAATGAAAGTATAATATTCCATCACGTAATAACTGTCAGCACACACTCCAAATAAAATCTCGCACAATAACTGCCTCGCTTCCACTTCAGCTTACATGTACATTTCAGGTGAACAACGCAACCTGCTTTAGTGAAATACAGCATCAATAAGAACTTCTCGACCAGAGAATCCGACCATCATGGGTAGATCCATAATCACTTAACCCTTAAGGAGGCTCAGAAACACTTGAAATGGAGAACTACATGGAATTTGGCTTTGCAAAGGATAAAAAAAATGAAGTCCACTGTTGAAACGTTTCTTTAATTAAATAAAGAAAAACAATTCTGAGACAGTTTCCTCGGGACGCATGTTCAGGCTCTGCCTTTATACATTTATACTGTCCGCTAAGAAACAAAAAAGAAAAATCAAAAAGGGCTCATTTTAAAGGGTTTAAAATAGTGACCATATTTTACAATTCTATCTTAAGTGGCATGTTCTATCAGGCCAGATAGAGCGGTCCTTCTCTTGGCCTGGGTATAATGGGTGACAGGACTGCTCTAAAACCACCTGAAGGCTAAAGCTAGCTCCAAATGGTGGAACAATGGGCCACGAATGAAAGGGGAGGGAGATCTTAGTACAGAGCATCGGTATTGCTGCTCCTCGGCCTCTTGATCTTCTCGATGTTCTTCAGGATCATGTCATGTAACGTTACCTGCAAGACAATTACATTTTATTAAATCAGTTATCACATCAACTCCCAGAGAGCACATACAAACTGACTTCTTTTTGTACATCAAAATAAAGAATCTTCAAAATCATTTGCATTATTACAGTTATAGCAATACTTACATATTGATTTCTCAGCTCTGACACTATGATCTTGAGGCTGATGTATTCTTTCTCATCAATCTCTGTCACCGTGCGACGATAATCCTCCTATAACAGTCAAAATATATATTATACATACATAAAATAACTACTGAATTCCTGATCTAAATGGTAAGCGTGTACTTTAGATATAACTTACAACATGAGGGTATTTTGCTATTTTGGAAACCAGCTTGGCCCTTGTGATATAGTACCTGTAAAACAAAGTATTGTGTAAAAAAAAAAAAAAAAAAAAATGAAGGAAAACTAAAGTGTGTAATTCTTAATTTGACTAACATTGATGTGTCATACCTGGATATCTGATCTAAGAAAGAAGCTGCTTCCCCTTCCACTGTTCTGAGTTCAGCCACCGTCTCCTCCTGTTATGAAGACAAACAGAATCACAACTCCAACTAAATGGCAATTCCCAGACAGGACCAAAGATAAGGAATAATTTCTTTTTAAACAACAAAACAATTACAGCAAATTGTAAGAAATCACTGCTTGTCCTTTTATATCTGCCTACAACAAATGCAGCTCATGTTGGTACAAGACTTTCAGTGTAGCAAGTGAAGAACTGAAAAAACGTGACACCATACCTGAATTGAGACTCCAAAATTGTTGCCATCTTCTATCCTTGGGATTAACAACTGAACCCACATCTTGACCTAGAAAACAAAGGAAATGGCATTTATCCAGAACACTTTTAAAGAGTGAGAGCATGTCTGAGATTATGGTTACATGACCTTACCGTGTTGCATTTTTCTATGAGAGTTCTGATTTCAGGCTTGACTTTTTCAATCAGCTCCACCAACTTGCCATTGCTTTTCATCATTCCACCAGGCATGACAAAGACCTTGGTCCCGCCAACTACAAACAGAAAGGCGAGACATTACCATTTAATCTAATGCGTTTTCTACGCTTTTGTATTTGGATTAAAAGAAATAAACAAAAAGTGAATGTAACCATATATTATGTTTAAAAAAAAAAAAGTTAATTACATTCTAACATTGCAATCTAAAACCAGAAATAATGCTTTTAAAGCAGAAGTTAAATTTACTAAACTAAAAATGAAAATAATAAAAAAAGCACAGATTAAAAAGGCTGTTTTGATTACCCCATTACAGATATAGATATTCGCAATTCTGAGAACATATCAGTCCCCCCTCCCCTCAAAACTGGACTTTAACTCACAATTGCGAGTTTATATCCCACAATTCTGAGGAAAAAGTTAGAATTGCGAAAAAAAAAAAAAAAAAAAAGACTTGTGAGATATAAACTCGGGTGTGTTTGTTCACTTCTCACTGCTGTGTGTGTGCACTTGGCTGGGTTAAATGCAGAGCACAAAATGCCACACGTCTCGTCCAATTCTGACTTTATAACTCGCAATTGCGAGAAAAAAGTAAATCGCGAGTTTTTCTCTCTCAATTCTGACTTTATAACTTGCGATTGTGAGTTTATATCACGCAATTCTGAGAAAAAAAAAGTCTGAATTGTGAGATAAAAAGGTTGCAATAACCTTTTTAAATTTTTTATTCAGTGGTGGAACCGGGCTTCCATAATTTAGTGTTGTCAACTTGTGATCGCATTAACAAAACGCATCTTAATACCAGAAGTAAACAGGGCCACAGGATAATGTAGGGAAGGGGGGCAAGCTGTTTTGGTATCAATGCGTTTCAAATTTTAGTCACTTGCCAAAATCAAGATCCGGTTTTTTTATTAGCCAGGAAAACTCACCTTTGTCATCTCCTGCACCATCTTCGAGTTTCCTCTTTTTAGCATTTTGCTATTGAGAAAATATATTTTAAGGTTACTTGCTGATCTTTTTGGTTCAAGTCAAACAGACAATCTTTTGCATAAAGAAACAGAAACCTATCCTATCCTATTCAGAGACTGTGCATCACTCTTTCAAATTGAACTGCTTTTGAATGATAAATGAAGAAGAAACTTAAAAATGGCTTCTTACTCCCTCAAGCCCATCGTGGATGTCTGTAAGAAGAATTGGGTCTGGCACGGTCAGATTGATCTCTGAATGAATTTCTTTCAGCTCACGGATATTAATTGTGGGATCCTATTTAAAAAAAAAAAAAAAAAGTGATCAAAAGACTCATGATCAAATTCACGTATGTTGCACATCTCAAGTAGTAAATGTCAAGAACGCATCATTTTTTCATTATTAAACTTACATTCAAAAACTGGTCCAGCTCTAACAGTTTCTTCGGGAAAAAGTTTGCAACCAAGTCTTCAGCCTAAATTTGAAGAATTAAACAATAAGCCGTCCAATAGTCACGAAACATTCATATATATATATAAAATCTGGATAAGTGCAGTAGTTCACCTCTGCTGTAATTCGTTCTCTGAAAGCATCAACCTGGCAAAACAAGAAATATTCATATATAAATATAAACCACAAGACATGCAATCCACAAACTGATTTTTGTTGTCACAATTTATAATGTCGTGTCTTCGAAAGTCAATCACTTTCAGGAAAACCCCCCCAAAACAACCGGCGGCCCTTCTATTGTAAAACGCTGAATGTTTACAGCATGTCCCATGTAACGTTAATCGAGCCGTTTCCGGCTGTCCCTTGACTTGTTAGCCTCGCGATCTTCATCGTAATCCCTTGCCAACATAATAAACGACTTAAATATACTTTTAGCTTACTAATGACAAAAACGTGCTGAAACCACTACGTCCTTTTGCCGCAGCGGCATGCTGCGGTGCTAAAAACACGCTTCATCCACACACTCGCGGTTAACGCACATGTGGGAACTCTGGCTTCACCCTGAAGATTTTATATGTATAATCCTCACATACTTTATTGCAATATGTACTTTCTGTTTTAATACACAACTGAATTCACAAGCATATGTGCGCGTAAAAGTTAGCTAACACGCTCACGAGGTGACTCACGAGCAAGCCGGCTAGCCGAAAGCTAACATTTACAAACAATTCAGCTGAGCGCTCTGTATTTAAATGAGGGGAGCGGCGAGGCATTTACCTTTGTCTTGATTTCATTATCCACCTTAAGAAGCGAAGACATCGTATTAATTCAATAAATGAGAAAAGTAAGGGATTGTCCTAAAAGCATCAACTAACCGTGTGGCTCACTAACTGCTGTCAGCCACAAGGCACTTGCGCGCTTCTAGATGACGTAAACGCTTCGAGACCATAGATGGGAATACATAGCTTCACATCGGTTCTGCCGTCTGGAAATATTTACTCTTCGTTCATTTTGAATTTGATGTCATTTGGAATATGCAGAATCATCTGACATTCATGGCAAAACCAAATCAATACAACATAGTGTACACACCGACATATCGCGGTAATCAGCGTAGCTACAGTGCTAAAACGGCATCTATCTATTCATACATCTATGTTCGGGACGACTTCGAAAGACGTAATGTGCATGCGTGCGTCATATTTTTCTCTGTAAAATATTATTTGATGGAATCCCAAGATAAGTATTTATAAGGACAAGTTAAATACTTTTGCGAGCCTTTAAGTATTTTATATTTTGTAATAATACATTTAGTTAGTAAGTAAATCTGAGACACTTCCTCTGACGTGTGTTGGGGGCGTGTACGAATCTAGCGATGTAAACAAGAACGCAAAAGACAAGTCTGACAGTGTTGCCACCACCACGGGCATTTACAGCTTCACATCCCCGCATCAAACGCAGTAGTCGACTCTGGCTAACAGCCATGAACCTCCCCGTCACTGTCAAAGTGAACTTTAGGGGCAACGTGAAGAAATTTCCAGTCTTGGACACGAACAAAGCACAGTGGGAGACTGTGGAGGCCTGGGTAAGGAGTCATTAAGCCTTGCTGGGTGGCGTTTATGTGGGGACGTTTACATTTCTTGGTCCTGGAAGGCCGTAGCCGAGGCCTACATAAACAAACCTTAACCGGGGAGTATAAGACGTTTAACCTTCAGTCAAAACATTTAATCCTATTATATAGCAGATATGTCTTAACATATATCACAGTTGGGTCATTTAAACAAACCCTAGTGATATAAATTGCAACAATATCTGTCATTTGTACTTGACCTTTCTGTTCGGCCATAAATCAGATGACAGCTTGTAAATAAAGAGTAACGTTGGAGAATATCGATTTTCTCTCTGATCTGCTTGTAACTCTTCGATGTCTTTAACATAGTCTGCAGTTCCTATGGTGTTTGTTTACATTGTTACCTGACTTAGTGCCTTTTTTATAACTTCTAGATTAAAACTACATTCGGCTTGAGCCATTTTCAAGTGAAATATTTTGACGAGGACAACGAGGAGGTAAATAATAATAATTTAATAACGAGTTTATATCATTTTGAATATATCTGTGATTGTATAGTTTTACATTGATAGATTGTATTTTGTAAAGTATGAGTTTGACAACAGTCGGTTGAGTATTTATTGTTATAAATAAAAAAACAATTATAATAAAATTTGGTAAATATAAATTTCAAAAGTACTTCTATTGATATTGTCGTCTTATATTTACAGGTGTGCATAAACAGTCAAGGTATGTAATGCATTCAGTCATCAAATATGTTATCTGTCATGTTCAAATATTGATATCATAATTAATATAAAATATTATTGTTTATATTATTTATTATTTTATGTTATTATTATCACAGATGAATATACAGAAGCTCTAAAGGTAAGAACACCAATCTTTTTTTTTTTTTTTTTTATCTTTTGTGTGATGCACAAGCCAAAGCTGAGGTATGCTGTAATCATTATAATTAAAAATAAATAAATAAATACATAAATAAAATCCCTAGGCTTTTAACACAATGTTGTCACGATAAATTTGTTTCATTTAGAGTTCATTTAAACAGGCCAACCAGCTACACATGAATGTTTATAAGATGAAGGGTCAGGCAGAGGGTGGTGCAGTGAAGGCAGAGCTGAAAGAACTAAAGATAGATCCTAGACCAGCTCCGCCGTATCGAGCAAGGGTCAAGATGGCAGACAAGGAGACCCAGGTGACCCCCGAGCGGGACTCGGTAAGCAGTTTGCAGTCTTGTAATTAAACTACTACAGTATATGCTATCTTTATAGTGTTAGCTGTTGATTAGTTCATGCATATCTTGTTAAACAAGATGTTGTGAATATTAATAGACATGCCTTATTGCGGGTTGAGATAATTTCAGACCAAGAAAACTGTTGTTTTTTCTTAAACAGGCTGTGGCCAAAGAAAACAAAGTGATGAAAACCGAGGAGGAAGCAGTACCAACGTGGTTCAAATCCTACATGGACAGGGTACTGTGTTATAAAAATATTATTTTGCTTTGGATTTTTGCATATAATAGTGAAATCACACCTGAGAAAACATGAGAAACTAGTATCTCATAATAAGCACATTACTTTCTGTTGAATCTGGTCCAAACTGTTACAAAATTGTTCTCAATCTTCTTTGCAGTTCAAAGATCAAGTGGTAAGGGAGGTGGTGGACAGGATGTGTAGTGAGTTTTCTGGTCAGTGTTGCACACACAGAGCCTTGGATCCACCTGCAGAGGAGCCAAGCACCTCTGGCACTCAGAAAGCTACGAGCTCCACCACGCTAAGGGCCTCTAGCTCAACTCCAAATTGCAGTAGTTGCAAAGGACCAGCCACTGGAGGAGGATATCAGTGCAGGTGAGAATGTCCTAAAACTTGTCTTACAAATGATACTCTTTAAAAATATTTAATAAGCAGACACTATTTGAAAAAAACTTAATTACAGGATGTCAAAAGTAAAGCTCAATATGAAATATTTTCCTTCTTCTGTGTGCAGTGTTTGTCCATCTTGCATCTTATGTGAGCCATGTAGTCATAAACACGATCCCAGCCACAACCTAAAGAGAACAAGGACTCCTCTGTCTGTCCCTGAACGTGGAGTTACTCCGGAACCCAGGCAAGCCAAAATAAACACTTGTTGTGTTCAGCACGATGCTGTGTATTTTTTTTAGAGCAGTTCAAATCTGAAATTTTAGGAAACAAATCTGGTTCTGGGCTCAACTCTAGAATTGATTCCTCACTGTTGTTTGGGAAGAACACATTCACCTAATCTGAACTGAAAAAGGCTATTAAAGAGGAGTCAGTTCCTATCGATTTGTAATTGAATTTTGAGAAATGATTCCAGCCCTAGTATCTTCATGGTGTTAAGAGATATAATTATACTTGCCAATTGAATTAGTTTAATTTTGGCTCATTCTCAGGTTTCTGAGGCGGGGTGACAGGACGGTGCGAAAGGCGGAGAGACAGCGGCTGAAAGCTGAGCGGAGGCAGCTGAAGGCCGAGGTGAAGGAGATCAAGAAGAAGCTGCGGCTGGAGAAGAGAGGTCTGCTGTGGAGTGGAGCCTCCAATGGGACCAGCAGCTCGGGCCTTGCCCCCGCTCCCGGCACATCTCTAGGCCCAGGACCAGCCCCAGTTCCGGCCCTGTGCCCAGACCCTCAAACATCCAGTCCAGAGTAAGGGCCACACTGAGAGGGGTCAGGGCTGGGTTGACCTCCCTACCCAGCCCAGAACAATCATTATCAAGATTATCACATTGTCTGTTATAGTTGAGTTATCGCTGGCAAGTGGATGGAACTACCTCAAAATGCACCCGCTGCCTTTATGTATTACGTCCTTTTTGTACTTTTTTTGATATGAGCTTCAAGGAAAAGACAGACGCTGAAACAAAGCTGTTCTGATGATCCTCTGTGCACTCAAACCAGGGGTCCCAAGGTCTCCTGCTCCACCTTGGTGCCCACAATGACTGCCTTGTTTCTGGATGAGAATCTACCAGATGGCACTTGTCTGGAGCCAGGCACCAAGTTCATCAAGTACTGGAAGATGAGGAACACTGGCAACATCAGCTGGACTTCGGATACCAAGGTACTTTTTGAAACTCACCATAGCTTGAAAAGAATGTGTCTCCACACATGTTGTGGGCTGCGTTTGCATGTGTGTTGTGTCTTTTGTAGTTGAAATTTATGTGGGGCAACCTGACCCTGGGTTCACGGGAGCAAAAAGAAGTCGCAGTGCCCTTTCTGCAGCCGGGTCAGGTCGGTGTGGTGAGCGTGGCGTTTGTGGCGCCCCTGCTGGAGGGCACCTACACGTCTCACTGGCGCCTGGCACACTGCGGGGTGCAGTTTGGGCCTAGAGTGTGGTGTAGCATTGTGGTGGTGCCAAGTGCTGAACAGAAACCCACCCATTTCAGCAAATCACTGGTGAGTCAACCTTAAACCACAGTACCTTAATGTTTTCAAATATTGCCATTTTAAGGGTTAACGGGTTAATAATACAACAGTATGTAGTTCCTGAGATCAAAAACTTTAATATATTCTCTCATAGAGAACCGATATTTGTCTAATGAGGAAAGATGGCATGTTCTGGTCAGGCACCAGAGATTGTGAAGCCTCCACCAGCTCCCGGAGAGAATACTACATCCCCTCAGTGGACTTATTGACGGCACAGGTAGTGCGTTGTCGGACACAAAAACACCACCTTATGTTTGTTCAATGATGTGTGCTTAACTAATGTCCAAAGTCTTGCTGTTTTCCAGGATCTGTTGTCCTTTGAGTTGCTGGATATAAACATTGTGCAAGAATTAGAGAAAGTCCCAGCCAACACTCCAGCTGGTAAGGCCTCATTCTGGTCACAATTATGTAATATTTCCTCAGGGTCTGCTCCTCAATGTCATGTGCATAATTAGTCTGGCCTCATTTTTAGAGTAATTGTGTAATTTCCTCAGATATGACCCCCTGTGTATCTCCACTTCCTCATCATGGACCCTTGTTTGGAAAGCATGGAACGGGGTTAAGCAAAGTCGAGGCTGGACATTCAGGCAGGAAAAAAAGTCAAGGTTAGAGCATCTTATGTAAAATTTGAATTACTGATTTGTAGTAGCATCTAACAACCCATATAGATTATATCTAAATAATGTCTAAATGGCAAGATAGTTCCTGTAAAGCCGCACTAAAGTTACTCGTTTATTATTCATAAACTTGGAAATCAGTATTTGACGTATACACAGTTTAAAAGTTTGTGTCAGTGAGATTTGAATGCTTCTGAAAGAAGTCTCTTAAGCCCATAATGTCTGCAATTACTTAATAAAAAAAAACAGTAATATTGTGAAATTTTACCCCTCACTCACTTTTGTATTAAAAATTCACAGAGTAGTACAAACAATGTACCAGGAGGATAAATGACCTCTAATTAGTTTTTACAATTTACAACCAGTTTTAAAATGATCTGTTTATGAATCAAAGCCTTTGTGATTGAATCATGGACAGGTTATTGATACTGATGTGGCTTGTTCTCTATTAGCGTTGCAGCCTCAGAGACAGAATGAACTTCTGGATGTTCCCGGCAATGAGGAAGGAGATGAAGACATTAGTGGGACCCAGTTTGTGTGCGAGACTGTGATTCGCTCTCTCACTCTTGAGGAGGAACCAGAGCGCAAGCCTCAACGCAGGACTCGGCCCAACATGAGGAGGCATGACGGTGAGCTTCCGTCTGCTGTATTAGTTTTTGTTTATTTATCCAAGAGATATTTCAGATGCCACTATCATTTTGCTAATTTAGCTTCAAATTATTTTACAGTTCATGATGCTGCTCGCTTTCAAGAGAGATCATTACTGGTGAAGAACGACAAACCTTTGGCAATCATAAACAGGCCCGAGGCTCCAGTCCCTGGGCCCAAGCCATTTATAACAGAGGAACCTGCCATGCCAGGTGTGCATGTTTTTCCTTTGTTGTTTGTTTTGGGTTTTCTTTTAATGTCACTGTCGCTTAGACATATTGAAAGTGCAACAGTTACTATGAAATCACTGTACCCTTCTGCTTGGGCTTGCTAATAGTAAACATGCCTTTTCTGCTTGAGCTGTTCCTTCTTTCAATTTACTCTTGGTTATTTTCACAGTCTTTTCAGAAGCATTGATTGGCTCAAATGAAAACCTCTATACCGACCCAGCTGCACAGGACGAGAATGAAGAGGAAGTGGAACAAAAGGGACATGAAAATGATCAAGAAAAAGAGGAAGAAGCAGGAGAGTGGGATGAGGTGAGCAGCCAGGTGTCCTCTGCCTCATCAGAGGACTACATTGTCATCCTGCCTGACTGCTTCGATACTTCCAGGCCCCTGGGAGAATCGATGTATAGCTCAGCAATGTCCCAGCCTGCAGTCCCTCTTGCCAACGAGCCAGAGGTACAGCAAATCCAGAGTATGGTCAAAGGAGAAAACGAGGAGCCCATCCCTGTTCCAGCTCTTCAAAACAGCCTGAACCGGATGCTCTGCACCTCTCAGATACTGGACACTCCTCCTCTAATTCCAGAGATGGTACTTCCAGCCATAGCTCTTTTGCCACCCCCATCTCTTCGAACCCACAGGTTAAAAAATATTCAGAGAATCCACAAAATATTTTTTAACTAAATAACAATCTAGAGTGAATGCAATATATTATTATACACCGACTTTCATTTGTTTTAATCACTTCATGATTCTTTTGCAGATCAGTGAGATCTCATGATCTTGAGTCAGGACCAGGGGCCTCTGAAGGCAACACCTCATGTCAACCTGACGATGACTCAAGTGGTAAGTTCTCGACTGAATGCAACTGTTAACATCATGCAATGTTATAATTTTGGCTGAAAATGTTTATTTTTAAATAAATAATTAATTAAATAAATATAAACATGCATTCTAATTACTTTTAGTTTATTTGTTTTTATTTTAAAAAAATTTGGTTGTGTGTGAAATTATTGTTTTGGAAGTAGTGTCAAGCATTTTTAGGTTTAAAAGTTTTTAAAGTGTGAAGAGGTATGAAGAATTTACCAAGAAATAAATACAATTTAAACATATATTCAAAGAGATGTAAAAATTATTAATTATTAAATATTTAATATCATTATAGACAGGCATATATTTCTTTTGTTTTGTACCCTGTTTTATTCAAATAGTCAGTAAGACTGTGTTTGACATGTTGTTTAAATGTTGTGTAGTTAAACTAGTTATGCAGCTTTGAGACATTTAAAAAAAAAAAAAAGTGACAGAATTGCGTATCTGTTCTTTGCCCTAGGTTGCAGATCAATTCATTTAGAGGCCCCTGTTAGTGCCTTTGAGGCCTGCGGCTCCCAGGATCTCAGGTAAAACAACACAGTGAGGTCATCCTTTTGAGCTATTGTTCTGCTTTCATGCATTTCAGGCATCACATTATAATATTTAGGTCAGGATGCATATATTTCAGGAAGGTGAGAAAGATCAGGTTTTAAATATCTACTTAAATGTAGTTTTTTAATGCACCTTTTTCTCAAGCTGAAAGCTTGAATACAGCAGAAGAGGAAGTAGCTCTGCAGACAATATTTCCTGTGGTTGACCACAGCTGTTTTCGTTGTCATAGTATGGTTAACATAATGCCTTTTTTAATTTTTTTTTAAATATAAAAAATATCTTTAAATACACACATAATTTAGCAGTTAGGTCGAGTTATGGATCTTCACTTAGCGGTTTCTCTTCGAGTTTTGCTTCATGACGGTTTCATAAATGTTCTAGATTTCATGAATGTCTCTAGTCCTTCTGTTATTTTGGCACGCTACTATTATGACACAACCTTTTGTTCCTGTTTTTACTCTTCTGCAGGGCACGTCACGGTGGTCTGACAGAGGGGCTGGTGAAGGGAGCTCTCTCTGTGGCTGCCTCTGCTTATAAAGCACTCTTTACAGGCCAGAGCACACCTGCACAGGTGAGATATTTTTCCTCCTCAGTGCACGACACACTAGACCAGAACATCCACCATATAGTGACTTTCTTTTTATTACACTATTGGGGTCGGCAAGATGTTTCTGAAACAAGTCTTTTATGCTCACCAAGACTTCATTTGATCAAAAATGAATTAAAAACAGTAATATTGTGAAATATAACTACATTTATTCCTGTGAATTTTCAGCAGCCATTACTCCAGTTTTCAGTGTCACATGATCCTTCAGAAATCATTCTAATATGCTGATTTGGTGCTCAAGCAACATTTCTTATCAAAGTTGAAAAGTCGTGATGCTTAAAATATTTAGGGAAACCATGTTTTTATTTTCAGGATTCTTTGATGAATAAAAAAAAAGTGGCACAGAACAGCATTTATTTGCAACAGAAATATTTTGTAACATTGTAAATGTCGTCTTTTTCACTTTTGATCAATTTAATGCATCCTTGCTAAATAAAAGTATTAATTTCTTTCAGAAAAATCTTACTGACCCCAAACTTTTGAACAGTAGTATACTATTTCAAGTATACAAAACAACTGTATGCGGAAAGTTAGTCCTGTGTTTCAGATACTTAATCATGGTAGTTGCACCATGCGTTGGGTACTCCAGTCTGGATTTTCTGCATTCTTTGTCATCTCAAAATCCTAGACTTGGCATATGAGTGACCTTTAACATACTAACTTTCAGCGGCCTGCTGTTGACCCAGCCTGCGAGGATGCCTCCATGATGGCTGTGCTGCAGGAGATGGGTTTCAGTAACCAGCCGCTCAATCAAAGGTTGCTGAGGAAGCATCACTACAATTTGCTTGATGTGGTCAACGAGCTGGTGCAGTTGACCGACAGCGAATGGCACATCTCAAGACATTAGGAAAGCACCGAGCAACCTCAATAAAGTGTAAGAATTGTAAATGATTTCATCGTGTTGCAGCATTCTGTCAGAACAGGAGTGTGGTGATGATGAAATGATCTCTGATGTTGTTTAGTTAGACGCAGTGCTTCCTAAACCTGTCCTGGAGGACCCCCTGCCCTGCGCATTTTGTATGTCTCCCTAATCTAACACACCTGATTCCACTCATCAGCTCGTTAGTAGAGACTGCAAGCACTAAATTGGGGGTGTCTGATTAATGAGACATACAAAATGTGCAGGGCGGGGGGTCCTCCAGGACAGGTTTGGGAAGCACTGTGTTAGAGAAATAGTTTGGACTCTCGAAAAAGAGAAATATATCGCTATAACTGACCATGGCTGCAATGATGCAATTACTTGATTGTAAAATTTTAGTTTCAAGTTTATATAGGACATTATGAATGGGGAAACAACATAAGGTTTATTAGGCAGTCTTAATGCTTTCTTTATTCAGTGTGTGTGCCCTACTAACACGTGTAGACTGTTGTTAGCTAGGCTTCAGGTATCTTTTGTACTGCTTGATTAGATAAGTGGATAAATTTGAGATAATGCCCAGAGGGTTTTGGTTTGTTTGAGCACTTTTGCCTCTCAGAGGAAAGATCTAAATAGAAAAGCCTGTACTGATTTTGTTATTTGTCACAGTGACCTCTATATTTATATATCTTATTTTAAATGACACTAATTCATATGTCACACTAAGGTGTTGGGCTGCCAAACCTATAGGAATGTGCAATTTGTGTTTTAGTCATGCTTAACACAACCAGTGATTGAGTGGTCAAGAGTTTTTGCTAGGCACCAATTTTGGACATCTTTGTCATCTTCATGTGCAATGTATTACTATGAACCGAAGGCTTATCAACATGGCTTTTTGTGTCCAACACAGTGAATAAAAAAAACAAAACATTCCACTGTCATTTCTCTGTTTTTTGAGTTATTTGCATTGCATAAGCATGAATCTTCATGCTACTGTAAAAATCACCTCAATCAGCAAAACCTTTGGTTAATGTACAAGCATCTGATTTGCTGAAACAACGGAATGTTCTAAAGGTTAAAATAGTTACTCCTGTAGTCAGCTTCCTCCTATGAGACAGGAACTGAGCACAGATTCCCCAACCCCCAATATTTTGTTTTTGCCATTTCTGTTGATTGTAAAATGATAGCCAAAAAATCTGAATGGATTCTGTAACAGAATACTCTGTTGTATATTGTATGTTGTACTGGAAGAAGACACTCTAATAGGAGTCTTTTAGGATTTTTTGTCTAGAAAATTTTGTCTAGGTTTGTCTAATTAAATTTCACTTCTCTTTTAATATTTTTTTCCTTCACACAACACATTTAGAAAACCGCTACAAAGGCTTGACACTAATTCCAATACAATGTATGCAATTCCCTGCAAAATGCAAAGTCTCTAACGATTGTCCATAAACACGCAGTATCGATTATGAGCAGCAGATGGCGACACCAAACAGCTGAAGAGAATCAAAGAGGGAAGTAGCTGCGCACTCCAGAGTTCATACACAAGTCTGGAAGGAAAGCTGCGCGTGCTGTCTTCCATAACTCACGAAACAAATGATAACATTAGTCTGCGGGAAAGAGTAAATCGAGATATCAAACAAGAATGTTTCGATGAATTCACGGTACGTTAGGAGGAAAAGTGCTTTGTGGAGATCTGATAAACGCATTTAGTAACGTTATGACACGAGAAGGAAAGTGGCATTAATTCGCCCAGTCTTTTGTGATTTAAAACAGCCAAACCAGTCTGACTTTGTGAGTACACTTGTATCTCTCTTAAAATGGTGTTAGTTTGACATATTATGACTTTGTTTTAAACGCATAAATGTTGCCTATCTAGACGCGTTACAAATGCTTTCACTTAATCAGTTGTTTTGCAGTTTCGCAGCTTGACGAAATAACTTGTCTAACTGTAAATAAGTGTATAATTTCATCACCTTTAATTATCATAGTCGTTATTGTTTGTAACGTTGGGTTATATACAATATATAAAAATTCTAAATGTTTGCGCTAATGTCACGGAAACTGCCATTTAAGGTCTTTGATCAAATTATGAAACTTTGATTCATAACGATCTTTGGAGTTTTATTGTTGTGGAGCTTTATTGTTCATTTGGGGCCGTTTTACTGTAGTTTTACAGTGTGACCTACAATGGATGTTCTGGAGACAGTTTGGTTAATTACTGTAATGTATAACTAGAACAATACAATCGCTTTCACCCTAACCTTGAGTGAAAGATTTTCTTTGCAATTGCGTACCTACAACAACAGACAAACCTTAGTGAAGCTCTGTTTATCGGAGAGGTCTTTAGTTTTGACCCTTCATCTTCTGGAAATACAGAACTATGTCCCAGAATAAAAATGGAGAGAATCGGAGGCTTTCCAAATGGTTGGACTATGGCAGCATCAATGGAGAAGGACAGACGGATCCATGTCCTACCTGCCAGGGCACAGGACGCATCCCGAGAGGCAAGTTTCAGGAATTCTGTTGGCATTAAGCAACTGCATTTACTCATTTTCTTGTTATTGGTTGCAAATAACATTTCTTTTGAAGTTTGGGCTTTTAAACACACTCGCCCTTATTCTGTCCATCTTATCTTGACATCCTCAGGTCAGGAAAACCAACTTGTGGCAGTCATTTCTTGCAGCGACCAAAGGCTGAAACCTCACCACACGTCAGTATCACTATGACAAGTAGTTCTGTAATTTTCAGTTTCAGGGATTAATGAAATGTGCTGCGTAATCTCTGTTTTCTCAAAATATGATGTACAACATGGTTTTATGTTCCACAGGAAACTGTATGTGTTTATATCAGTGGGGCTTTGCCTCTTGATCTGCTCCCTGATCCTGTTTTTCCTCTTCCCACGGAGTATGGATATATCATCTGTAGAACTAAAGTCATCTATGGTCTATTTCACTCCAGATGCAGTAAAAATGGTGATCACGGTAAGTGAGTATAAAGGACACACTAAAATTTGTCTGATGAATTGCAGTGTATTTATTTTTGTATAAAATTTGTAATCCTCTCTCCATATTATCCATTCTTCAGCACGAAATGAACCTTACCAACCACAATTTTGTCAGTATCACAGCTCAGAATCTTAGTGTGCAATCATTCTTTTTCGAGACGGTGATAGGCAGCAACAAGTTGCCCAATGTCACCATACTGCCTCCTCGATCACAGAAAACGGTAAAACTTTTGCAAACTTGTATAACATAAAGCATTTTTCTATTTTCTCAGATGCGTAACACAAGGCATCTAAAATCTAGGAAGAAAATTTTCTCTAATGTTTCTAATCCTGACAATCAAAACAAATCTAAAATAAAGATGTCATTCATCTTTCAGATTAAAGTTATAGCTGACATTGTTATTGATGACTCTGGCCTTAAGTAAGTCATATTTCAATCAATATCTATGTCTTATCAATAAAGTCTGTTAATCATGATGTACTGTTTTCCATTATAATCCCAATGTATATGACATGTGAACTCTCAAATACACACAATATACTTAAAAACTTTCTTTAATGTCTGTTCCTTTCACAGTAATTACTGCAAGTCAAGTTCCCTTCAGATTCACACCTTATTCTTGCACTTGCAGTAAGTATTCATCTTTATCTTATCAAAGTATGCAGCTTTATTTTAAGATTTCTGTTAGCATGCTATTTGACTGAATCACTGAACACTGGTCATCATTTGTTGACGTCTTGTATCTAATGCTATTCACTATTAGCATTTATTCAACAAAAGACTTGTATTTCAATCCACATGTAATGTTAAATCATGTTTGACAAAACTGTCAACAGTCACCGATATTGTACATTGGCATATAGAGGGGCTGGACAAAATAAAACAGTTCTACAGCTAAACAGTCTATACTCCATGTAAAGTTAAATATTTAAATAGATAATATCTAGTCACTAGATCTGTTGAATCTTACTGATACATTATAGGAACAGGTTAAACAAGTTTACATTTAGCCACTGCAGTCTGTCTAAAGAAATATGCAGGAATGTTCATCTTGGCATGACACCTGCTTGTAATCATGACTGACATACAATTAGCTTGTGCTTGTCAGTGTTGGATCTCAAGCAGGGGGCTGAAGACCACTAGGGGGCCTCAGCAGCCTAGAAATTTGCTGAGGCTGTTTTACAGTTTTTTTACAATCGCTAGGACACATCTCTCAATACTAAAGTCACTTTTTCAAAACTCTTCACACAGTGAGCACAACAGCAGTCTGTGTGAGCTAAACTGTGGATCATTTTTCATTGCTTTGGCACAACATGCATTCATTGACTACTTCTTTCAAATTCCATGAATTCTTTTCTCATTTCGACACAACAACTGTCAAAACTCTGTGTACCTACAGCCCAGTTTGCACACGTTTACATACTCTTTTCAAAATTGTTAAACTTTATTATGTTATCAAAACAATAACATAATACAAAACTGAATAAAACAGCAATTTTCTGCATTTCTACAATAATATTTTAATACAGTAAAATATATTTAGAAAATGAAATGCTATCAAAACCGTTGGACCAACTACAGGTGATTCCTTTTGTAGCTGAAGACCTACATGAGTTACTCCTTTACATAATTTCATTATCATCTATAAAAAGTATTTGCATTGTGATGTAAACATGGACCAAGCCGGACACAGAGAAGTGGCTGAAAGAGCAAGAGGGCGACGTATGCGTGGTGGAAGAAGAATAAGAGGACGATCAAGAGCTGTAGTCTCAGATGAGGTCAGGGCAACTATAACTGATCATGTAATAAATCATGGTCTTTCAGTGAGAGCGGCTGGTCTGCGAGTGCATTGAGTTGATTAGGATTCCTACAATACAATATATACAAATGTATATACAAATTCTTGCATTTTGGAATAACTTATATATAAAATATATATATTGAAACATATAGCATCATGTCTAATTCATTCCTGTAACATATATGTTGCTGTAAAAAGTAGTCCTAAGCAGGTGTCCTTCTTTTACAGAAGAAAACATTGTTTAATGTCACCTGTTGTTAGTGTTTTTTAGGTCTTACTTTTATAGATGACCAAGTGTGTTTGTTAACTGACAACACTTGCTAGTGTTATGAAAGAATAAGCTGGTCTGAGACATGTATGAAGTGTTTTGATAGTTGTTGTGCATTTTGAATGTGGAATGAACTGCTGTGCCAAGCTGAAAGTTGGTTAGGAGAAGTGTGTGAAGAGTTTTGAAAAAGTGACTTTAATATTGAGAAATGTGTCCTAGCGATTGTAAAAAACTGTAAACCTCACAAGCCCAAGTTATTGTATTCATGTACCATGGAATGTTCTCTAGAGATCAGTTTTTGTTTCAAGGAGCTGCCTAAGCTGAAATAATGAGGTTTTTGTAAAAATCCTTACAAATTAAATTTGTCATAGGTCATGACACAAAAATGATCACTGTGGTTAAACCAAGTTAGATGTTTTTTTTTTTTTTTCCTGACTGTCATGTGAACTTTATGCACTTTGGTCTATATTGAAATTTTTATAGGTTATAAAGTGCATGACATAAACCAATACATGTCCATTGTAAATATATAAATGTTCAAGTTGGGGTCAGTTTAAAGCCACTCCTGTCCATTTTATTTATGTGATGGCAAAAGCTGAAATTTCAGCAGCCATTACTCCGGTCTTCAGTGCCACATGATCCTTCAGAAATAATTCTAATATGCTAATTTGATGCTTATATTTTGATTAAAGTAAAATTGTTTGTGTTCTTCACAGACTGACTATCAAAGTCTCCTACCTGTCCCATTCAGAGCAGATGTCTACAGATGCCTATGAGTATATTGACTGTGGAGTGAATTCAACTATGCCTCATCATTTTCCTCTGCTTTGAGACAAAACCATTGCCAATGTATGGCCATGAATGCTGATGTTATAAAAATCAGAATAGGCTGCTTTCAAAAAATGCAATTTTATGTTATAATTTACTACAGTTCATTTAAATGGTTTTTGACTATAATGATAGTAACATATGACACAATGTAAATATCACTGGAACAATGAATGCGTGTTGTTAATGTAGACCACTTTCCTTGTTTTGTTGATTTGTTAGTGTTTACATGATATAAATGTTTTTTTAAAATTTGCACCACACGAAATTGCACATTAAATGACCTGCATTTTATTTGTTGAGAATTCTTGAGCAAATCCAACCAGAACTGTTAGACACCCGGTTCCGTTTTAATTAGGATTATTAAACCCAACAATAAAGTCTAGTTTTCGATGAAATACACCTTGATATTGGAGTTGGTGCTATCCAGTAGTCTGGCCTTCATCTTCACCATTGCTGGGAATACTGCAGAGACTAGAGCAAACGAAGCACAGATGTAGATTCTGCTTTTTCTGGATCGTCTCCACATTATAAGCTCTTTAATTATTCACTGTGATATTATACATCGCCATATAGTACACTCTAAAAAATGCTGGGTAAAATATGGACGAACCCAGCGGTTGGGTTAAACATTTAACCCAACTCTTGGTTGAAAACAACCCAGCAAGTGTTCTGTCCAATATTTACCCAGCACTGGGTTGTATTTAACCCAGCATTTTTTAGAGTGTAAATATTTAAATAGACAATGCCCACCACTGGAATTGTTGAATCTCACTGATACATTATAGAAACGGCTTAAACATGTTTAAATTTAGCCACTGCAATCTCTCTAAAAAATTATGAAGTGATGTACTTACTGTGTATCTTTTGTTCATCTTGGCATGACACTTGCAATTGCATTGCTTGTCAGCCTCTAAAGAACACAAATAATATGTTTACACTGATTAGGATTCCATATTTTGTTGTTAATTTAGTTTTTTAATCATTCAAATTCAGTCACCTCTGAAGTGGTGACTATGTTCTCAATGATATGCAATGACCTGTTATTTTGAGCAGCTTTACCTGGAGGGTCCTCACTGGACCCTGCAGGTTCACAGGGTGGCATAGGTGCCGTAGACACTTCTTTCTTTTTATCTTGGTTGCCTTCCTAAAATATCCATGTTAAAAATATTAAACATATTACAACTATATGTATACATATTTATATTTATATATATATATATATATATATATATATATATATACAATTAGGATTTTTAACATGGGCACCTGCATAACTCTAGCAGATAATCTGCGGTCCAGCACCTGCTGACGGCGACGGGCCTCCCAGTGCATGGCTGACATGTTACACCACCAGCTGGCCTGTAAGAGAGACCAAGTCAATGTGAAGTAACCTGAGACCATTTCCTGATTAATGAAATTCAAACCCAGATGCTGAGATGTTTCCTTTGTCATGACACTCATAAAGAAATAAACTGAACTGATTTCTTAGCTGCTGATAAATGTTGACATTACAGGTCAGAAATGACATAGGCAGTAGCCTATAAGCAATAAGGTAAACAAACCATAATGTAACATTGCAGTTTTAGAATAGTAGTGTGACATAAGTCTTGTTGTCCTGTGCCATTCATCTAGTGCAAGCCTGATACCGTTACAACACATGAATGTAACAGGCAAAGTAAAAGCATGCAACAGTTTGTCCTAATTTAAGACAAACTACACTAAATAATATAAGTTCTTAACAAAATGCCAAGAAAAGCTCATTTGCAGAGCAGTGGACACAATTTACCAAGTTCTGATGTTCTGCAGATCCACACCGAGCTCTGCGTCCTCTTTTGGTTTCCAAGCAACGCTCAGAGATCGCTCACAACGTGCTGACGTAACACAGTCCCTCTGTAGCGCACGTTACGTCATTTCATTGTTTATTATTAGTATTTTAAATGATAAGCATTCATTAAAACACTCTTAAAATTAACAGAGTTGATTGAAAAGTCTGTAATACCTCGTAACTTACATTTAGTTCACAGCCTTTTGTCAAATTCTTTGAAAATAACGTTACTTAAAAAACGCGCTCTGCAAGCACAGACAAAAAGATACAATATCTCCGATTTGGTAGTGTTCAAAGATATTTTTTGTGCTGTCTAAATCCATAAAAAAGTTTTTTTTGTTTGTTTGTTTTTTTACTTCTGTAACACTTTCTGACACACACACACACACACACACACAAAACTAACTTTTTGTATTCTATTTGTTTTCTTTTTATTTATTATACAAATAACAAATGCAAAAAGGCCTCTAACACTAGCTTGCTCTATTCTTTTCCTATTCTATCTGTTTTCTTTTTATTTATTATATAATAATAATAATAATAATAATAATAAACCTTGCTACATGTAGCCTACTGCGCTAAGCTAACTGAGACTTGTTATAGCACTTGCATATCATTGCTCTTTTGTTGATTTTGATTGCTTCCATTGTCCTCATTTGTAAGTCGCTTTGGATAAATTACTAAATGTAAATGTAAATAACATAAGCATTTTAGCTCATTGTGGCGAACTTCTGTGGTTACTGAAACGTTGTTTGAAAAGTCATTGCAAAATACATTAAAAGCCCAAACTTTTTTCGCGCTCGGCACGCACAGACAAAACAAGACACAAGATCTCCGACTTGGTAGTTTCGATGCCTCCGGCTCGCCACAGAGAGGTGCTGTTCGGGCAGGAAACAAACAAGCCTTGACACTGGATATCTCGCCGGTACAGAGCGGTACAGGACGGCACGATCAAACGCTAGAGGGAGCAGCGAGGGGGGGTGAGGGGCTCGTCTGACGTCACATGCGGGGACTGTTGTTCTGGATCTTGAGTGCTCAGCTCCACTTTCATCTCTGAGGTCAGTGGTATCGGAGGAAAGAGCGACTCTGGAAAAATGACCGTTCTTTTGAGTCTTTTGGATTACTGGGCGCCTAAGTTTTTAAAGTGAGATATGGAAACGATGCCTGTTACAAAATAAACACCTATTAGGTAAGTGATGTAACGTTAAATGTTCACATTATTTTACAAGCGAGGTTTTCGTTCTTGCTACACTGCGGTTTTCGTTCTGAATTTACTCGACAAAGCTATTTTTGATTTTAACTTGAAGTCTGTAATCTTTTTCATGCTTTTTCAAGTTTCGAATAGGATTTTACTATTTCAACTTTAAATGCTCCAAGGTACCAGATTTCATAGTTTTGACAGTTGTGGTAATATTACTTAGACGTTGAAATACCCCAAATTTCCATTTAAACTATGAGTAAAAATGTAATAAATCAGCTGCAGTATAGAAAATGATAATAGCCATGTTCAAATCTGGTTCTCTCAGTTTTGTTAGAAACTAGCTGATAAGACAACATCTAATGTTGATATCTGTCTCCTAAACAGGTAAAATAAAGATAACAAAGATAAAATGTTCTCTTTTTTTGGAAATCTATTTCTGTTTAGACTGTTAAGAGGATTTGGTGCTGCAAGTAAGCATACAGAGCAACCTCTAGGTTCTCAATTACAGACCGTCTTTACTTACAAATAAAATATTATTATTATTATTATTATTATTGTTGTTAATTTTAATTTGAGCCTTTCAGTGAGCTATTGTTAATGTGACACCAAAGCCTTTTTGCTAATTTAATTTATATATATATTTTTTTATCATACTGAACTAAATACTTTTTGTCTGCTGAAAGGCAAATCTGGTTAAGTTGTAAATAACTTCCATATCTGTGATGATAATCAGCTTTTGTTTTCTTTAATTAGGTTCCACACGGTGCCTCCGATCTTACAGCATCTCTGTCTGTCTGCAGTACCTTTGAAGTAGGTGCAAATGCCAAACACTTAGACAAATCTACTTCTCCTTACAAGAGGGTGCGAAAACCAAGTTGCCATGGGAAACCAGTTGACAGAGATTGCCCCCAATACACCGTTCCTGCCTAACTTCCAGTCCCTCCACGTTGTGGTCATTGGTTTGGACTCTGCAGGCAAAACCTCGCTTCTCTACAGACTGAAGCTGAAGGAATTTGTTGAAACTATCCCAACCAAGGGATTTAACACTGAGAAGATTAAAGTTCCTGTGGGAAATGGCCGTGCCATTACCTTCCAGGTGTGGGACGTGGGTGGTCAGGAGAAGCTTCGGCCTTTGTGGAAGTCCTACACGCGGCGCACGGACGGCATGGTCTTTGTAGTGGACTCCACGGAGGTGGAGCGCATGGAGGAGGCTAAGGTGGAGCTGCACAAGATCACACGCACGTCAGAGAACCAAGGAGTGCCAGTGCTGGTGTTGGCTAACAAACAAGACCTTCCAGTCGCGCTGCCTGTTTCTGACGTGGAGAAGGTTTTGGCTGTACATGAACTGAGTGCCTCCACCCTGCACCACGTACAAGGATGCAGTGCGGTCGACGGGCAGGGGTTACAGCCAGGTTTGGAAAAACTATATGAAATGATCCTCAAACGAAAGAAAATGGTGAAGCACAGCAAGAAAAAAAGATGAGCTGAACGGGACAGCATATTTGTGAAGCTCCTCGGTTGTAGGATTTTGCATCAAATCCCTGAATGAAGGAAATGCTCCAGATGGCCCAGTGGTCAGGAGAAAACAGATTTGACCTTTATGTGTCACACAGTATTGAACTGCTTTCTTCCATGCCTAGTAATTGCTGTGCAGCTCCCCTTTGTAATCAAGGAAAATGTGATAGCATTGATAGGCTGTAGTTTCAGCAGAATATAAGCCTACGTCCTTGCCTTTTTTCTTTTTTCAAGCAAGAAAGAGACTAAATTATAGCTTGGCAACATTTTCACCAGACTTCAGACATCATTTTTTCCACAAACGTTAAGTTGATTGCCAGTGCCGATATAATAAAAGGCCATATAAATGTTCACGCTATGCTAGTTGTGAAACTGAAGTCTGAAGCGAATCACTGAGATTCGCTCTTCACAGATCTACGTTTTAGTTTTGTTTTTACATGCTGTAAATAGTTTTTGTAATGCTGTAGAATTAATAAATTATAGACTGCTCTGACAGAGTCAGTGTTTCAGAAGCCATATCTTTTATACCTGAGGCTGAATGGTATTTGCTGATATGATAATCATATTAATGATAATTTATTTGATGTGCTGTTAGCCTTGACAACATAAAATCACACTAATATATATGACACTATAAGGTTTTAATTCACTGTGATGAAACAGAAAACAGCCCCTATTAAACTATTAATAGAGCAGGCGCTCATGATGATGTCATCTGTGTTCAGGGAGAGCATCCCACAGGAAATGCATTGATGCTGAAAGAACATTGTTTGATGTAACCTTGGTGTTATAGCCTAATTCGGAAGCTGAGTCTAGAAATGGGCAGAAGCAACATTATATCACATTTGCTGACACAATACACAAGATTTATTAAACAACCAAAGTGAGATGTATGTAAATAGAGTCAAAGGCACACAAAATGGACAGCGGGTGATCATTTATAATGCTGCAGAGGCAAATCTAGTATTCTTTTGGGGTTTGCATTGTTTTAAGAGAGCAAATGGTTTTTGAATGTCCCGACCCCCACCAGTGCACAGACAAATCTATTTACTTTGCTATCAACTTCCCAGTGAAGCAGCTGCTTTGCTCTGATTGGATTAATTGGTGCTCTGGGTTTATTGCATGAGGAGACTGAAACGGGGCTGATTTATGAGATCAGTGAATGTGGTAACTTAATAAGACCTCTAGGCCTCTGACAGGATGATACGTAACTTGCCATTTTGTTAATTCGTTTAGAATTTAAAATATTTGTTATACTATCTGTGACCCTGGACCACAAAACCAGTCATAAGGGTACATTTTTCGAAATTGAGATTTATACACCATCTGAAAGCCGAATAAATACACTTTCCATTGATGTATGTTTTGTTATGATAGGACAATATTTGGCCGAGATACAACTATTTGAAAATCTGGAGTCTGAGGGTGCAAAAAAAATCTAAATATTGAGAAAATCGCCTTTAAAGTTGTCCAAATGAAGTTCTTAGCAATGCATATTACTAAGCAAAAATTAAGTTTTGATATATTCACAGTAGGAAATTTACAAAATATCTGCATGGAACATGATCTTTACTTAATATCCTAATGATATTTGGCATAAAAGAAAAATTTATAATTTTGACCCATACAATGTATTTTTGGCTATTGCTACAAATATACCCCTGCGACTTAAGACTGGTTTTGTGGTCCAGGGTCACATATAGCTTGTGTGTTTTTCTAAACATTATATGTGTTATATTTCAGTGGCAGTGCCTACTTTTTCAAACAATGGACTAAGATAGACTGAAATTCATCCATCAATATCCTATATGCATCTGCTGTGCTGAAAGGGACACCACCAAGTTAAATGTAAAAGATTTTATTGATCTCAGTGGTCTACACCCTGCCTCCACCTCAGAAAACAGATGCTTGTCAAGGTTTCTGATCCACGACCTCTGGTTGTCAATACACCACGAGTATCATCACATGGGTGGAGCTCTGAAGACCAAGCCAATTGTCGTGACAGACCTGGTTTCAGTGGCATTTCGCCTAACTAGTTCTCTCAATGTTATCTTAAGAATGAGGCAAGTCACCCTGCTGAGCTGGTTAATTAAGAAGTGGCACTGTCCTCTTAAGCTGAAGACAAACAGTAATCCTCTCTGAGAAGCAGGATTTAGTTATGTAAATGTTTGTCTAAATATTTTACTACAATGAAGTGGATTTGAGTCTTGTAAAAAAAAACAGCATTTTTAGTCTAAGATGTCCTTAAAAAGCATCAAGGCTCTGAAAATTGTGTCTTATGTAACAAAGAGCTGTTCCAAAGCATTCTAAATTGTTCATGTCCCCTCCAGTCAGCCATGCATGATGTCACATTGGGTGAGATAAGCAGTCATTGATAATGCACTACTAGTACACCACTAAACAAGCCCTGTGGAGTATTTCCATGCTTGCGCTTCCAGATTCACCCAAACTATTAAGCCTTCAACATTTATCTTTTGAGTAAATACGTTCCAGAGCTTCATGGTGGAATTTTATCAGTGCAGCTGATAACTCAAAGGCTGTTCCATGTGGCTTTGTAAGCAGTGTTCAAATGACTAAAATTACCAAAGCTTCCGGGTGCCCATTATTAGGAAGAAAAAAAACATGGGAATGCTAAAGCGGCATACCAAGAAAACAAACAAAAAAACAAACCCAAAGATGTTTATTTACAGTGATGCCAGTTACAATCTGATGTTCTTCTGCTGCTTGAATCACTGTTAGAGTTATTAAACTGTGGCTTATTTGTAATAAAGTCATAAAAAAAAAAAAAAAAAAATCACATTACATTTTTTCCCTAAATTTACCTGTAATAAAACAACTTGTACATGTTTTTTTTTTTTGTTTTTTTTTTAAATGTATTGGAAATATCTCCTAATTTATTATTTAAAAAAGGTAACACTTTTTATTTAGCAGTGATTTAGCAAAAAAATTGTTCAGAAGTTTGTTACAAAAAAAAAATCTGTTCTTTTGAACCTTCTATTTGTCAAAGAATACTGAAAAATATCACTGTTTACTTTCCACAAAAACATTAAGCAGCACAACTGTTTTCAACATTGATAATAATAAGAAATGTTTACTATGATTTCTGAAAGATCATGTAACACTGTAAAATGTTATGGCAGCTAAAAATGTAGATATGCCATCACAAGAATACATTTGAAAATATATAAAAATTGAAAATAGTTATTTTAAATTCTAATAATATTCTACAATATTAATCTTTTTACTGTATTTTTAAGCAGCCTTGGTGAGCTAAATATCTTACCCACTCCAAAACCTTTGAATGGTAGTGTCTATCTGTGGTGTAGAGTACTGTAAGTAAATATTTTAATCGCGGTTATTAATAACTAAATAACTACGGGGTTTTGGCCCCCTCTACACATTATTCGAGCACTATAAATACAGAGGCTTAGACAGCATCTGAAATAAAACATGACAAGGAATTATCCTTTGAAAACAACCCCTTATTTCAAATCTGTCCAACAGATTGTCAATATGAAAAAACATTATTTAAACATATTCCGTGACTTTTGTGTCTAACGCCCTAAGGATCTGGATGTTGGTGAAACAAACCGTCGGCGTGTTTTTGACACGGACCCAAGTAAGGCAGGGGAGCCTCTGGGATTATAAAAGGATTAAGAAGGGGAATCACAAGATGGCAGGTGTATGCTACAAACATGTCATCCATCACAGAGTGGTTCCCCACAGTATTTCCAGTCACTGTACAACCATTTATTCCAATCTAGAATGGAAATAGCTCTCTAAATTTAATTCACATACAAAACAACACCAATAGTTACAGTTTGCATCATTATGTGCAGCTGCGAAAGCACTCTATTTTTTAAATCCGGTCTAGATCAGAGGACAATAACATCAAAAGCTGCCATTCTGGGATGCAGTTTTGGCCTCATTCTGGCTGTAATTTCACACATCACAAAAAAAGTGCACATAGGTGTTCGGGGAGCCCTTTCTGTGGAATAGCTGGCAAATCAAATGGCCCAGACGTTCTTATTTGTCACCTCAGCAACAGTGAGTGTGTAACCATGGGTGACCTCAGAGAGCTGCGCAGGACCTTTTAATTGCCTTTGTGACTGGGTATGTATTTCATGTGGGGGTGACAGAGGGGGCAGAGAGGGATATAGAGTATTAATGGCTCTTAGTGTCTCTTAAGAACTCCAAAACTCTTTATTGCTAAATGTAATATTGTCTTGAAGACACCTCACGGGTCTGGAAGAGATTCAATGCGGAATTATTGTAAGACCGCCTCTCACACTGGGGGATGCGAATGTGTTTATCGTTTAACCATTGTTGTCAGGAGGCGGGGATCTCTCTAGCCAGCACTATTTTCCACAGGCTCATAAAGCTGCCACTGGGACTGAGATGAGAAAGCGTCCTGGGGAGTGGGATTGCCGAGAACCGAGCACAGTCCCAGGGCAAGATAGCGTGGGTCATAAATCTGTACCCCAGCTCACAAGGTTTGATGGGGAGCACACAGTTTCACTCTTTGGAGGCTGAAGAAAACAGCAATATGTAATGGACTGGAATTTTAGTGGCTTGTGTCTGTCTCTTCACAACTAAAACTAGGTCTTTGTTAAGTTAAAATCTTATAAACACCTTTTTCAGGGGTATAATGTCATGAGTGATGTTCCCAAATATCTGGGAAATGTCAGCATGGTTCTTAGTTGCCTAGTTTTGTAAGTGTGATTCATTAGACGAGAGGCCCCACTAGAATTATTGCCTTACAAAAATACCAAATTGCTTGTGCCAAAGGTTTCTCATAATTCAACAGTGGGCCTCTGTGCATGCAAAACATTAACCTCATTAATGTTGTAATACAAACCTCAATATGATTTGCTCCCGTGATAAACAAAAAATGAAATGAAATGTGAATTTCATCATTCTACATAAATGTTTTGCCCACTTTAAGAATGCATTCTGTTGATACTCTTTGTGTCTGCTTTACTGTAAAATCCTAGACATGTTAATCCTAAATATTGGAAAAGCACATGTTTGGTAATGCTGGTGTGGTGCACTGGGATCTTTAAGCAGGAACAAACGTTTTTATGTGTTTATCAACGGTATTTTCTCAGAGGTCTAGTGATCCTGTACCAGGATTACCCCAGTATCCCATCTGGCCAGACAGCTCTTGAGGATTAATGCAGCAATATCTGATCCACTGCTAAACTCAACAGCTGATTTATGTATTGCAGTGTTGTTAAGAGCGATTGAGAATCGATCTGCCTCTCTTTTGGTACACTGAAAATCCTGGAATGTAAACATTGAAATTAAGAGAAAGTTTTCGAATCTTGAAAAATTAGGATTTAGACATTAATTTAAAAGAAAGAACAAACAAATGCAGGTATTTCAGAGTGAGATTAGATGCAGAGCAGGTTTTATAAGCATACATGATTTGTAGCAAATTGTACAACCTATGCCTCTTCTGCAAGATAGGGTCAATAAGTTCTTCTACTTTCATTAAGTTAATGTACGAGACTCAATTTTCACGACAACAGCACATAAAGCAAAATTCTCTGACTCAGCGTGTCTGAAGCTTCAGGTAGCTTCATTATCGTCTAGTGTTGCTTTAAACATCCCACAGCACTAATAAATGTAGCACACATCAGCTCAGTGTATTTTGAAAATAGGATAGCATGAAAAAAAAGGAAATATTCTCCATCAATGTTATGACAGAAAACCTAAATTTAGAACCAGTTCTGTTAATGGGGCTCAAACGTGCATTCTTCCACCAGTGTGGACAAAACACTACTAAACGTTAGTTTCCAGCATTACTATTCAGCGGCATAACAACACAACTACACACCAAACATATAGTCATCAGTGTATTTTGATTCCCGAAAGAATGTCTCTTATGACCCGGGTTCTTTTTATAATGAATCAAAAACATAAAACTATGGCCAGTTTAGTTCAGTTCCAAATATACAGTGTAACCAGTGTAGTCCAATTCCCGAATGAATTACTCTAATGAGCTGAATCTTTTACTGAATCAAAAACATACAGCACGACTAGTCCAATTCTTGTTCTTTTAGTAAATTCAGAATATACAGCGCAATCAGATTCCTTAAAAAAATTACTCTTATGAACAAGTTTGTTCACTAAATCACACAGCGAGATAAGAATAGTCAGATTCTTATGAACTGGTTCTTTTAGGGAATCCAAAAATACACAGGGTGACCTCAGATTTTTCTAGACCCTTTTTACTGGGACACAAGCCCCACTGAAATACTGCTGTGCCCCAGTAAAATATATAAATCCTTGTCTGAGGACAGAGATTACCATGCACTGACCTGATAATAATTTTCCCATATTATATTTTAGCAGTCATGTCAAAAATGTATTACAGAGCCCTAGACATGACATTATGGTGAAAAAATTATATTGTGGCCACAAATTAAGAATTTGTTCCCACAACTTAATTCATGGTCATGGCTTAACTAAAATGAGGGAATTAATGGATAAATTGTGGAAATGAATTAGTAGAGCATGGCCATGATATACTTTTACAATTAGGGAACAAATTAATAAACTACAGGAACACATTCTTACATTGTGGTGATGATTTATTTATCAATTTTTTTCCATGTCATGTGCAGGGCTCTGAAAAATAGTGTTTCTAAGATGTTTAGAATGAGTTCTACTGTAAAGGCTTTTACATTTGATTGCACAAATGATTTACAAAACACTTTGTGCTGGCATATTTTGCATTACAGTTGCAGATGCAGCAAAATTCATGTTTTTTTTATACCACACTATTACTAATCAAACAGATCAAAATCTTTTATCATATCACTCCATCAGTAGCCTGCCTACCCACACTCAGGGCTCTTCTTTCACCACCCACCGGTTGTTTTCTGATAGTACAGCAGTTTTTAGTGTGGGTGGGTGATCTCACACTCCCCTGCACTGCCTTTGGCAGAATGCACACTGGTGCTGATGCCTTTGTTGTACAGCAGGACACCCCTATTGCTCCAGCATCCCATCGTCTAACTCGTTTAGTAAGCAGCCAACAGTACAGTATGCTAGATACAGTATTCTAGTGCCATTATTGTTCAGCCAGCCATGGAGAATAGTGAGTGGGGTCATGGTGTGAGAGAAAGGAACACACGTGTGAAGTGAAGCCCACGTGAGTGTGGGAGCTCATGTAGTAAACCAATTCACTTGGTAAAAAAAGAGGTCCTCTTCACTCGTTTAACAAAGAACATTGCTCTTGTCTTTTCACAGACTCAGAAGGACTCTCATCTCTGATTTAGAATTAGAAAACCCATCAGTATGTGATCATATAAAAAGCTCCCAGACTCCAAAAAAGAATAAAAACAAATTCACTGAACAGTTGTTCAATAATTTAGTTGTATTAATTAATTGATTAATTCTTAATTTTAACAACATTTTACATTAATAATGTTTTTATTATTACAACCCGAATTCCGGTAATGTTGGGACGTTTTTTAAAATTTGAATAAAATGAAAACTAAAAGACTTTCAAATCACATGAACCAATATTTTATTCACAATAGAACATAGAGAACATAACAAATGTTTACACAGAAATTTTACACTTTTATCCACTAAATGAGCTGCTACAGGTGTCAAAAATGTTGGCACGGGGGCAATAAAGGGCTATAAAAGCAAGAAGTTTTGAAAAGATTCAGCCGAGAGAACATAAGTTAAATGACATCAGGTCTGTAACGTGATTAGCTATAAAAGGGATGTCTTAGAGAGGCAGAGTCTCCTAGAAGTAAAGATGGGCAGAGGCTCTCCAATCTGTGAAAGAGTGTGTAAAAAGATTGTGGAATACTTAAAAAAAAAAAAACGTTCCTCAACGTCAAATTGCAAAGGCTTTGCAAATCTCATCATCTACAGTGCATAACATCATCAAAATATTCAGAGAAACTGGAGAAATCTCTGTGCGTAAGGGACAAGGCCGAAGACCTTTGTTGGATGCCCGTGGTCTTCAGGCCCTCAGAAGACACCGCATCACTCATCGGCATGATTCTGTCATTGACATTACTAAATGGGCCCAGGAATACTTCCAGAAACCACTGTCGGTAAACACAATCCGCCGTGCCATCTGCAGATGCCAACTAAAGCTCTATCATGTAAAAAGGGGGCCATATGTGAACAAGGTCCAGAAGCACCGTCGAGTCCTGTGGGCCAAGGCTCATTTAAAATGGACTGTTTCAAAGTGGAAAAGTGTTCTATGGTCAGACGAGTTTTTGTTGGAAATAACGGATGCCTTGTCCTCCGGGCTAAAGAGGAGGGAGATCTTACAGCTTGTTATCAGCGTTCAGACGTCTTCAAACTGTTTTGAAAAGAAGAGGAGATGCTACACCATGGTAAACATGCCCCCGTCCCAACTATTTTGAGACCTGTAGCAGGCAACAAATTTCAAATGAGCTCATTTTGTGCATAAAATTGTAAAATTTCTCAGTTTAAACATTTGTTATGTTCTCTATGTTCTATTGTAAATAAAATATTGGCTCATGTGATTTGAATTTTTTTTTTTTTTTCACCTGAACAGTTGTGGCACATGCATAAAAAGTTGTATTCATTAAAATTATTCATATTGAATAGAAAATTCATATTGAATTCAAAATGTATTAAATTTATTCATATTGAATGTTTTATTGTCACATCTCACACGGGGGAGCACGGGAACCAGGAACGAGGAGACGAGGAATTAGCAACACGGGAGTTTAATAAACACAATAGGGAAACAGATCACAGGCAGGGTTGACACTCGGGTTGACACTCAGGTTGACACTCACGTTGACGTTCAAAGACCGACAAACACTAACTGAAAGGACTGGGGTTTTAAAGACAGGACAATCAAGGAACTAAAGGAGACACACCTGGAATCAAATTAACCAATCAAGGGGAGACAGAAACTAGGTCACAGGGCACACATGGGGAGCAAAACACACACAAGACAGTCCAGGGACGTGACATTACTCCCCCCTCCCGGAAGGTGCGTCCTCGCACCGTGGAACAACAGAGGGGGGGGGAAACGGGTGGGAACCATGGCGGAGGCTCAGGAGGAGGACGGACCACCGGGAGGAGGTCGGCAGACAGAGACCAGGGAGGCAACGAAGGAGGGAGGAGCCAGGGAAGAGACAGGAGGGACCCGGAGCAGGAGGAGCCTGGCCGGACCCAGGCCACAGCCATGATGATGGCCCACGGTGGAGCCGACGGAGGGAGGAGCCATGGAGGAGGAATGGCCTCCGACTCAAGGGGGCCGACCAACGGCGGCGGAGCAGGTGGTGGAGGAGCCCGAGGCGGAGACGGAGAGCCGACGAGCCAGGGAATGCCGAGGATCCGGGGCCAAGGTGGAGCAGAGTGCTCTGGCGACCGAGGCGAAGGCGGAGCTCCGGAGATCCGCGGCGGAGCCGGAGCGACTGAGGACCAAGGTGGAGCTGGCGGGAGGAAGGAGCCCAACTGAGCCGGTGGGACGGAGCGACGAGGTGCAGCCGGAGGAGCGGAGTCCTGAGGCGATGGCGGGTCGACGCCCGACCAAGGCGGAGCCGGAGGGACGAGGGAGCCTGGTGGAGCTGGAGGATCGACGGGTGACGGTGGAGGCGAGGGAGCTAGGAGCCGAGGTGGAGCCGCTGGGTCAACGGGCCGAGGCAGAGTCCGGGCCGAGGAGGTTGGAGGCGGAGGTGAGGGATACTCCAGCCCCGGCGATGCTGGAGGATGGCAGTCCTGTGGGGCTCGCACCGTATTGATGGTGGGCTGAGGGCGAGCAGAGGGGCTGCCAGACGACAGCGGTGGAGGAGGCAGGAGCGGGTGGGAGGTGGGCATTTGCGAGGGGCCGGCACTGGGGGGCGCTCTTGAAGCGCGGACACTTGGGGGCGCTCTGGCAGCGCGGAGACAGGGAGGCACTCTTGCAGCGCGGAGACAGGGAGGCACTCTTGCAGCGCGGAGACAGGGAGGCACTCTTGCAGCGCGGAGACAGGAGGCGCCTTCTTGGTGCAGGCACTGGGGGCGCTCTGGCAGCGCCGGTGCTGGACGGGACCAGCGGGACTCTTGAAGCGCCGTGGCGCAGGCACTGGGGGCACTGCGAGGGGCCGGCACTGGCGGGCACTGCGAGGGGCCGGCACTGGGGGCGCTGAAGCGCTGCGCTGGACGGAACCAGCGGAGACTCTTGGGAGCGCCTTCGTGGCGCAGGCACTGGGGGCACTCGAAGCGCTGCGCTGGACGGAACCAGCGGAGACTCTTGGGAGCGCCTTCTTGGCGCAGGCACTGGGGGCGCTCTGGGCGCTGCGCTGGACGGAACCAGCGGAGACTCTTGGGAGCGCCTTCTTGGCGCAGGCACTGGGGCGATCTGAAGCGCTGCGCTGGACGGAACCAGCGGAGACTTTGGGAGCGCCTTCTTGGCGCAGGCACTGGGGGCGCTGAAGCGCTGCGCTGGACGGAACCAGCGGAGACTCTAGAGGCTCTTGCGAGGGGCAGGCACTGGCGGGCTCTGCGAGGGGCAGGCACTGGCGGGCTCTTGCGAGGGGCAGGCACTGGCGGGCTCTTGCGAGGGGCAGGCACTGGCGGGCTCTGCGAGGGGCAGGCACTGGCGGGCTCTGCGAGGGGCAGGCACTGGCGGGCTCTTGCGAGGGGCAGGCACTGGCGGGCTCCGCGGCTTGCCATACTCTCTGCCGGCGGGCTTGCCATACTCTCTGCCGGCGGGCTTGCCATACTCTCTGCCGGCGGGCTTGCCATACTCTCTGCCGGCGGGCTTGCCATACTCTCTGCCGGCGGGCTTTCCTGGACCGCGAACGGCGGCTGGTGAAGGGAAACGTTGACCTCCAGATCCGCTTTCCCAGTCCAGTAAATCCTCCTCCATGTCCAGCAGCCCCAGATAGATGATCAGCTCATCCTCAGCCGTGATGCAGGGGCGGAGCTCCACTCCGCGCTCACACCGTCCACGGTTGGCTCCTCGCGATGGGCACCGCCGCCGCTCGCACCTGATCTGACGTGTTGGGCTCAACTTCCGGGCGATCTTCCGCCAGTCGCCGGCCGCGCTGGCTCGCAGATCGCGGCGGGAATGGCTCTCCGTCATCGGTGGGCTCGGGCTGATGCTCCGCATCGCTGGGAGTTGGTGGGCTGGGCTCTGGGTCTGGAGTGGATCTGGCGAGATCATCCTCGGAAGAGACGGTGAGGGTGATCCGCTTTCACCAGAATCCACTCCACGAAGGCGGCGAAATCCTCTCGAGGACCATCCTCGGACGACAGCGCTCTGCACGCGGTGTTCAGACTTGCGTTGTAGAATGAGCAGAGCGTGCCGTCCGGGTAGCTAGTGTCATTAGCTATCATCAGGAATAGTCTGGTGTGGTCCTCGAGAGATCGTTCCCCCTGCTCCAGCAGGAGGAGGAGGAATTCGGGCCGAACATAGGGATCCATAGATGCACAACGGAAAGAAAAAACACTGGGTAAAAACGGAAACAAAACGGAGGGTACAAACACGGAGGTTACTGTATAGGTCGGTCTTTCTGTCACATCTCACACGGGGGAGCACGGGAACCAGGAACGAGGAGACGAGGAATTAGCAACACGGGAGTTTAATAAACACAATAGGGAAACAGATCACAGGCAGGGTTGACACTCGGGTTGACACTCAGGTTGACACTCACGTTGACGTTCAAAGACCGACAAACACTAACTGAAAGGACTGGGGTTTTAAAGACAGGACAATCAAGGAACTAAAGGAGACACACCTGGAATCAAATTAACCAATCAAGGGGAGACAGAAACTAGGTCACAGGGCACACATGGGGAGCAAAACACACACAAGACAGTCCAGGGACGTGACATTTATTCATTAATTTATTCATTCTTAATATGAATAAACTTTTACATTAATATTTTATTATTAATGTTATTGCTTTAATATAATATTATTAATTTAATTTTTAGAACAACAGTTGTGGCACTTGCAACATTTCATTCTTAAATGTAATATTTTACATTATTATTATTAATGTTACTGATTTAATATTATATAATTCATTTTCTTCGCTGAAAAGTATTTTTCTTTTCTTTAATCAGCTATAAACCTATTTAACCAGGCAGTAAATGTGTCTAAAGCTAAATGCCAAATGCTCTGTGCACTTCTAAATTTAACTGAATTTTGTTATTGTCATTCTTGCAGTGCAAACACACAATTGTTCAAAGTGTTAAATAATTAAAATGTTTGGGTTTTGCCTAATTTGAATACTTCCAATTGAATCAGGTGCTTAAACAACGCAGCCAGGATGTGTAAATAAATGACAATGCAAAACATTCTTACTTCAATGACTTCTGTGCAAACACACATATGAGGTCCACAACACTGTTCTTTCATTAAAAGATAAACATGATTTAGACCTTTTTTCTAGAACTGGACCTTTCACGGCACTCACACCCTTTATTTTTGAAAACAAGAAGCCATTCTCCCCTTGTGCATGTCAGTGAAAACAGTTTTCATGCTGGCAGCTGGCAGGCTCTGCAGGTGAGAGTTCAGGTAGCTGTTAATCATGCGCTGTGTGTGGGTCAGCTTTGAGCCCAGGGCTGGAAGCCAAGCACGGTTCCTCTCATGATTGTTAAGAGGAACCCATGCAAAGCAGATTGGGTATTCACTCCACGGCCCTAAATGAACACCTCGATAAAGACGCTTTTGTTTATCCCTGTTGCTACCCGGTCCATCGCAAGCTTCCCGGACAATTATTTTCTGGCTTGTGCTCGCTCGGTTGATTATTTTCTGAAACCATTCTTCCAGAGAGGTCATCAGCTCGAGTTCAGAAAGGTGTACGGACATCGTTCTATTCCACTCTGGGTTTATGGGTTTCAAAAATGAATGAATCCGTTGCTGTAAGATAACCTTAAATGCCCAATGAATATACTCACATATGATCCATGATTTATAAAAGACAGCTAAATGGCCTCAAAAATTTGTGGGAGATTTATAAAGAGCAGTCAGCCAGAGTTGACAGCATTACTTTTCCATTGCCTCATATGTTAGAACTGAAGATCAACAGACTCTTTGCTGTTACTGCTTAATACCATGTTTGGGGACAAACTCACTCATCTTCTTGGAACTAGCACTTAACACAAATAAGTAACCGGCATTTGCATAAACATCACTAGGGCTTGTTTGGAAAGGATCAGAATGTTTAAAGTTTAACCACAGGCAATGAAGACGCAGAGACACATACTAACTTTAAAGCACACAAATGAGACTGTAAAATACATAATACAGAAAAGATGGTCCCTTCAAATTTTACAATCACTGTGATTTTGATCCCTAAAAATAGACAAGAATAACTGCTTGTATTTGACCATTCTGTGGTCTTATTTAAGAGATGGAGGATAAGCAATTCTAGACAATCCTCAATCATCTCAAAACACAAGTCAAAAGCTACAATTAATCTTACATAGCACTATGGCTATGAGGAGAACCGGGACGCAGCCAGTAAATGATGCAAATAATGAGATAAGCTAATGGTTTTGCAGTATTTTAAAGTGGGTAATTGCTAAAACAAACAGCAAAAGCTTTGATTCTGTTCTAATGTTTGCACTCATTCCATTTCCGTCTCATTAAACCCACCGAGCCCCCATGAAAACTCACTAGTACTGCAAATAAGGAGTTTAAGTTTTGCCCAGTGGCCAGTTCTGAACATGCAATCTAAAATAAACTGCATTTTAGCATATTCTTATAGTATATTCGCAATAAAACAGAACCAAATATTAAGTTTGAAACAATAATTGATTGTAGTTTTATTATGAATTATTCATTGTGCATATGAAATGTGTATGACTGCAAAACAACATAGAGAAAATATATTCAAAATGTTAAAATGTTCTTCATACTAAAAAAAAAAAAAACTTTCACTGAAAGGTTCTTTGGGAACCCAAAATATGTTTTCTTACAGTATTACTGCGAAAAATTCTCATTTGGAACTTTTATATTTCAGTGAGTGAAGCTTAATGTACACATAATATAACTGAAAATAAAGTTTTAAGCAGAAATAGATTCAGTTATCTTTAGTTAACAATACTATGTATACTATATAGTACATATATGCATTTCCATTCATTGTGGCCATAATATTTCTCCTAAGTATTGTGCAATTACAACGTGACAGTAATATGCAACATTATGACACACTGTTTAAAGAATGTGTTGAGCGCTGCACTCCCTGTCTCCCGCATCCCACAATTCCCACTTTACAATATGTGGGTCAGCATTAATGTATTCAGCACCTGAGCTAATTGGTGCAGCACAGAACCTGAAAAGACTCTGTGATCACAGAAAAAAAAAAAAATAGCTCAGGCTATCAAAGTACAATCAGGACAAGCCATCCATTTCAATGTAGTTAATCTAGGTGCGATGGGCTGCACAGATGGACAGTCAAACACAAAGTCGCTGTGATGCTGACTGCGTGAGGGGAGCCCGACAGCTCACAATTTCAAGGCAGCAGTCGAGGGGAACAAAGCTGTCAGAAAGGTGACTGTAAAGGACGATGGGGACTGTGAAGAGTTATGGATGTAAAAAGCATAGATGTATGGCACAAGAGAGGAGAATAGAGAGAAAATGGATGTGATACAAAGCAGCAGCACTGGAGCTTGCAGCTCTGCTCCCCAGGCAGGTTCATACACTTTACTGCATTGCAGAGAAAAAAAAGGGTGGTGTAGGGGGTTGGTTAACACACACACACACACACACACACGCGTACACAAACACACTCACCAGTACTTGCACAAACTCTCAAAAGCTTCACTTCTCTCTCTCCTCACTGATCAGCAAGATTATTCTTATGCTGAATTATTTAAAGAGTCTGGGATGGTGTTTTTCTTTAAAACGGTAGCCCTAAATAAAGAGATTTTGTGCACTTTTTTTGCACATACTGACTGGATGAAAGTGCTCTTAAGGGGTTAGAACCGATCTATACATTAACATGAGCTCATTTGCATGTAAATGCAAATCAGTGCATACATTTAAACCTCCCTCGTAACACACAGATATGCTCAGGTATGACATTGCTGTGGATGGGTAACCTCTACTGTCCACCTGTCTCAATAGCTGAAGTCTGACCCTGATCTGTCCTCTGGAACCCGCTGTGGAGTACAGAGTAAAGCTAACCGCTGTTAGAAACCATGCCAGGGCCTATTTTGGCAGCAAACTTTTCATGTCCTCACTTGATCCTCCATTGCAAGGTTAAGCGATCACATGCTAGAGGGAGGAGATATGCCCTAAATAGATAATGGGAATCTCCTAATAGATAAAATCCCTCCATTACCCCCTTCAAGTAAAAAGATAAATTGAGATGCAATGAGACACTCTTGTACTTCTAAAGTATTGAGAAATCCACATGTCCGTAATGTTCTTCTGGACTGGTGTTGGATCCAAAAGCAATGTGAGGGCGGTCAGTCGGCCTACAGGAGGAGGAGGTGTTGTACTGTGTAGTGTGTGGGTGGGTGGGTGCGTGGGGTTTATTATAAACATGTCAGTTTTCACTATAACAATCTCAAACAATGAATGTTGTTACCAACATTTTAACAGTTATAAACAGCAAGCATTATATTCTCCCTCTCCATCTATTTATTTATACAACAAATTATTTAGGTCCTTGAATTTGAACAGTGCTCCAACAGAGCTGATATACAGTAAACAGTGCTGATTTTTATTGTTTGTGTCACTCCGTTTGTCTTTTTTGCGCATTCCTCACTGATTGTCAGGCTGTGTATTAGTTGTGGGTATTTTTCAGGGACTCTTTAAAGTGTCTTCATTAATCATTGAATCATTCATTCAACCAATTAGTTCACAACTGATGCTGTAAATCAATTATTGAACCATTATGTAGTATGTCCAGATTTCAATCATACTCTACACACATTCATACTATATAGAACAATATTTTAACATTTGTGAAGTTTTCAATCAAACAAAGTACCTATCCAGACAGCATGCAATTTCAGACGTAATGACTGTTTTTATTGAATTATTCTTTCAACCAATTTGTTCAATAACCATTTACAACATTTACAAACAAAACTAATCATTAATTCATTCACTTAACTAATTTGTTGAAAAATGCTGTATAATTCAGGAACAAATCACCACTACTGTGCGTTGCTGTGCCTTTTTTTTTTTGGAACTATCTTCATTTGTTTGTCAATATTATTTCTAAAATGTGTTACTCAATATTAACTTCTTGTTTATGGAACTGTTGTATAAAAGCGATACCACACAATCAGGCTGCAAACTTGTTACAATAACTTCTCACTTCTCAGAAACAGCTCATACACCATCATTGCTAGTTTTAATGTTATGATTTCTAATTTGTAACAGTGTAGCCAGACTCTTTGGCATAAGAAAGTAGTTCAACTCACAAGATTAGACAGACAGACAGACAGACAGATAGATAGATAGATAGATAGATAGATAGAACATTATACTCTGAAGTTAAAGCAGGACATGTCCCCTGTTTGTTAAACTTCTCCTTAACAGTTAAAGATCAGAGGCACACACACATAAACTCTCTCACCTTTTCAACACATACAGATACACACACAACACACATAAGCATCTCACTCAAGTGGAGCTCGTGTTTCCAACAAAAGCATGCATGTGCGGGGGCTGAGGCCGTGGAGAGGCGTCGGTGCACTGCCTCCAGCTGACAGCTCCCTTCTGCCTGCAGATCAAGGCCAGCTGAGTGCACAGTCATTTATTCTCACACAAAAACATGTGGCATGTGCTTCTCAGAACTAGGTTTCAACTAATCTGCCCAGTAACAGTTGCAGTGTGCAGTGGAAGGAGCGAGCAGTGAGGAGAAGGGATAGTAGATGAGGAGGAGGAGGAAGCCACTAGGAAAACAATCCAGCAATAGCTAAAGATAGATCTGAGCTTCCAGGCACGCTAAGGCCTGGCACACTCAAGGTTAGTGAATGCACTGGGCCACGCAAACACACATGCGCACAAGCAGAGAGGAGCACAGACGAGAGGCCTATGCAGTGGATAGAGGGAATAAGCAATGCTTGCTTTGGAATTAACATGGCCTTCAACATTCAGAGCAGTGTTACTTTACTGTCATTGAGATATCATTATAGTTTTTTATTTATTTTTTAAATATTCTGAATTAGTTTTTTTTGTATTTTCCATGTAATTAATTTTTAGTAATCTTGTTTTTGTTTTAGTTTTTATACATTTTATTTCATTTTTTAAGTTTGAATAAATGAAAATGAGAAATGTTGAAAATAAAACAAACTAAAATAAAAATAAGTTAAAGTTTTTACATTTTATTTCAGTTAATGTTTATTTTAGTTCAAGTAACAATTTTTAATGATTTTAGTTTTAGTTAACTATAATAACCTTGATTCAGAGTCATGAGTAATGCATAATGATCTTTCTTCTATATGTCTAATGTAAAACTATATTGTAAAAAAAATATATTGTAAATTTGATTCTTGACTGACTTACATAATATTCAGCAGATGGTCTTTATGGAATGATATAGATAGGAAATAATTCAAACTATGGATTTCATATGCATTTTAAGTGTTATATCGTATTTTCAGTTATGTCACATGAATTATAGATAATGTAAATGTAAAAAATTATGTATAGAGGCAGAAACTATGACCAAAATATCCCACTTCATGTCTATTTTACAAAAAAGTTTGTTATTCAGGACTGATCTAATGAACCAAAAAATAAAAATAACTATATACAGTATATATATATATATATATATATATATATATATATACAGACACACACACACACACACACACACACACATACATATATATATATGCATTGATCTAATGAACCAAAAAATAAAAATAACTATATACAGTATATATATATACACACACACACACACACACACACACACACACACACATACATATATATATATACACAGTATCTCACAAAAGTGAGTACACCCCTCACATTTTGGCAACCATTTTAGTATATCTTCTCAAGGGACAATACTATAGAAATGAAACTTGGATATATTTTAGAGTAGTCCATGTGCAACTTGTATAGCAGTAAAGATTTACTGTCCTCTGAAAATAACTCATACAGCCATTATTGTCAAAAAAGCTGGCAACAAAAGTGAGTACACCCTGCGTGAAAACAGCTATACGTCGTTTAATCATGCAAGACCACATGTCCTATTCATCATGTTCATTTTTTTTCTGCTTGACAGGACCATACACATTTGTGTATCTTGTATTATTAGAGCATTTAAAATTTGGTGCTTTGAGTACAATTCTCTCATACTGACCACTGGATGTTCAACACACTGGATGTTCACACAAAGATGGCCTCGGCTATAAGAAGTTCGGTAACACCCTATAACTGAGTTACAGTACAGTGGCCAGGGTCATACAGAGGTTTTCCAAGACAGGTTTCACTCAGAACAGGACTCGCAAGAGTCGATCAAAGAAGTTAGGTCCTCGTGCTGTGCATCAGGTGCAGAAGCTGGCTTCAAAAATAGACGCATGAGTGCTGCCAGCATTGCTTTAGAGGTAGCAGAAGTGAAAGGTCAGCTTGTCAGTGCTCAGACCATACGCCGCACACTGCAACAAGTCAGTTTGCATGGCGGTCGTCCCAGAAGGAAGAATCTTCTGAAGCTGACTCACAAAAAAGCCTGCAAACGGTTTGCTGAGGACAACCTGTCCAAGAGCATGAATTGTTGGAACCGTGTCCTGTGGTCTGATGAGTCTAAGGTAAACTTGTTTGGCTCAGCTGGTGTCCAGCATGTGTGGCGATGCCCTGGTGAGGAGTACCAAGAAAACTGTGTCTTGCCTACAGTCAAGCATGGTGGTGGTAGCATCATGGTCTGGGGCTGCATGAGTGCTGCTGGTACTGAGGAGCTGTGGTTCATTGAGGGAAGCATGGATTTCAACATGTACTGAGACATACTGAAGCAGAACATGATCCCCTCCCTTAAGAAACTGGGCCAAACGGCAGCTTTCCAACATAATAACAACCCCAAACACACCGCCAAGATGACAACTGCCTTCCTGATGAAGCTGAAGGTGAAGGAGTGGCCAAGTATGTCTCCAGACCCGAACCCTATTGAACACCTGTGGGGCATCCTCAAGCAGAAGGTGGAGAAGCACCATGTGTCTAACATCCAGCAGCTCTGTGATGTCATTATAGAGGAGTGGAAGAGGATGCCAGCAACAACCCCAGGAGGATTAAGGCAGTGCTAGATAACAATGGTGCCCCTACAAAATATTGACACTTGGGACACAGTTTTGACATGTTCACTTAGGGTGTACTCATTTTTGTTGCCAGTTATTTGGACAATAATGGCTATATTTTGAGTTATATTTAGAGGACAGTAAATTTGTACTTCTATACAAGCTGCACATTGACTACTCTAAAATATATCCAAGTTTCATTTGTGTAGTATTGTCCCTTGAGAGGATATACTAAAATTGTTGCTGAAATGTGAGGGGTGTACTCACTTTTGTGAGATACTGTATATATATACGCACACACACACACACACACACACACATATACACAATTTCACACAAAATTTTGAATTTCTTTCTTCTGTGGAACACAAAAGTTTTTTTCCCCCAAGTGTCATGAACGTCTACTCAGAAGGACCGTCACGTGTACAGTACGCATGCCAAGCTGTGGTTTTGGACAGGCCCATCATACTGACCACTGTTTAAAAAGGAATGAAATTATGAACATTACTCTAGGTCCATTTTGGGTAGCATTTTCACAGGACTTGGCTTTGGCGTCTTAACACACTACATTTGCAAAGGCTTTAGATAGAACTGAACTTGTGCTGGACTCCAATGAATGAACTCTTTCAAATCCACACTCAGAGTAATAAGTTCAAAGGGTCTGAGTTTTATTTATTTGTTGTTGTGTCCAGCCAATAATCTTTCCATTGAGACACACTAAGCCACTCGGAGACGTTAGATAAGGTAATATGGTCTTTCCCCTTTGGCTAACCTAATAAAGCCTAACCTCGTTCCGACAGGCCTATTACACCAGTCTAGCCTCGTTCTTAGGTGTGACATCCTGTGTTCTTCTTTCAAAAGGGTGTTGCAGTCTGAAAGCTGAGCTCTTTTGAACCGTTTTATTTAAAGCAACAAAATCTAGACTCTCTCTTCTAAAACTGCAGAAAGTTATTTTCTGAAACATACTATTTGGTGTCAAACAATGTATAATTACAGTTTACAAGTTTTTAACCTTATTTCAACCCTGTGCTTACAAGCACTGAATCCTCATGTGACAGAACAGTCATCAATTTGGATTCAAAGATATAATTTGCTCAGAAAAAACAAAGTCCTCTCAGAGAATGAAAACAAGTGCAGCCTTCAAATTACATAAGAGGGCTCTGAGGAACAGCCACCGGGGCCTGTGTTCAGGGCCAGTTACATACTGAACTCATGATGTGGAAAACAGTACTCTACTGAGCACTGACGGGGACTGTTTCATGGCACGGATGATAAAAGAAAAGAGAGACAGATGACAACACTTCTACAGAATTTTTCTGTTTGTTTGATTCTACTTATACAGTTTTTGAAGGAAAAACTAAGCTATTTGTGTTCAACAAGACCTCTATTGTATTCATTCTTATTTGGTCTGGCATGTTTGTTGGACCTCTAATTACTACAACACAACAAAAGACGCCTGTATCTGAACTTGATACAGGACAAATGTTATTAAATGTGCAGGGAGCTTTAGATAAACTTCTATAACATGACAATTTGGTTTTTGGTGCTTTTGTCTTTCAGCTATTAAAGCCACAGGGCATTTCTGCTGCAAACAAACTGAAAGCTAAAGCTATTTATGCTCCCTAGGCATCTTCCTTTACAACATATCTTAGCCATGTGCATCAAGTTGTATTGCATTGTGTTGATACTTATTTATCTGAGCAGCAATATATGTTGTCAAAAAATACACATGCCTAGAGTACTGAATAATGCAATAACTAAACCCTATAAGCAAAAAGTAGCATTGATTATTTAACTTATTGTGTGCGATGTATATTGGCAACAACAATATATATAAATTAGAAATAGTGTAGAAAAGATATATCACAACATATCGACAATATAGAATATGCTTATGCTCACCGAGGCTGCATTTATTTGCTCAAAAACACAGTAAAAACATATTAATATTGTGAAATATTATTACAATTTATAATAACAGTTTTATGTTTTTAAAATATTTTAAAACTTAATTTCTTCCTGTGATGGCAAAACTGAAATTTCAGCAGCCATTACTCCAGTTCACAGTGTCACATATAAAACAAAAAAATGTTAAATCTTAAAATGTTAATTTGTTTAAAAAATGGACACGATCTTATTTTAAATATCTGTGACCTAAGATATAAAGAAATATAAAGAAATCATTGTAAATGGTGACCATGAATGATCCAGTGTGAGACTTTTAGGATGTGGAGAGATTCTGTGTGTCGTGCCTTGTTATTTAGGTTAGAAAATGTCCTGCTGTTTAGCTATGCACCAGTGGAGCAGGAGAGGGTATGCGCGGGGTTCAATGAAAGTGCAGATCTGCACAGATTAAAATTACAAAGGAAAACATCATGTAACCTCATGTACTGGGACACACTAAATCTTTCACAGTGGTTTTATATATATATATATATATATATAAAAAACTTTTTGTTTTTGATAGCATGGTCAGACATTGATGGGTACAGGTTAAACGTTTCCATCATGAAAAAGGACCACAATCTGAAAATATGAAACTTGAATGCATATTTTCTAAATGTCACTGTCTCAAAATAAACATTATGATACTCAGGTCTAAAGCAGACGACTAAACAAAAAGGCTAAGCTGCTGTGGACCAGATGACCTGATCTCTGACAAACATGAGTGTCATGACCTCATTTCTCAAGTGTTAGATTCACGCAGCCATTATACAGCCACCACAATGAGCTCACGATGGTCAAGGAGGTCGGTCTCAGCGTCTCTGAAACTCTTGGTATCTCTGAACACCTCTGCAAAGTCAGGCTCTGTTTTTTGCTGTCATGTCCTGAGTCTGCTCAGGTGCTTCAGCAAGCAGATGGTTAGATTATGCATGACTCCCTATAGTGCAGTGCTGTCTCAGGGGGCTGGCTACATTGTCTTGAAGGTCATTAGTCAAATATTCTTCCAGAAGGATCTGATAGCAATGATGACAGTAAATGCTGATTGTAATAACGCCAAGGTCACAATCAGAATGATCGCTGTGTTGTTGTGCAGGTAATATTGATAAAAGCATGATTTGCTATGATAATAACATGTTAAGATCTTGTCCTCAGCTGTGGTGATATCCTCTGTGCTCTTAAAAACAAACATGTAGAGCTGAGTGCCACCTACTGGCTAAAAAAATGATACTGACTACTGCAGTAAGATTTTTCCTGAATCTTTGAATTTTCACTTTAGGTCCAAGAAAATTAGGGCAAAATACACTTCTGGAGGAAACATTTAACTTTCTTTATCATTCTGCTGGTTCAAGACAGACTGTTTTGTATATATGTGCATACAATACATCTCCATTGCTCAAACTAATCAGAATGCACATTGTATAGTCAAATTCCCCATGGATCTCTAGAGAAACATGCTGATTTGGTATGAGGGCATGTTGCTCCCTGGAGTAATGTGAATTGTGCCTCCTTGACAAACATAAAGACATATGAAACCCAAATGTACAGAGCTTAAGTATGTGTGTGTGTGTGTGTGTACGTTTGGGTTGTTATAATTAAGAATTATTGTAATAATTATTTTATATTTGCTAGTAATTATATTTATATATTTATTTTTATTTTAATAATTACATGTTTAATAATAATAATTAATCATTTTTATTCATTTATTTTTATTGTAATATATACTTATTTTAAAATGTTATGTTCTTTTTAATAAAATAATTCTGCAGAAACATTTTTCTTACAAAAGAAACTGAAAAATGTACAGCTATATTGTAACTATATAATATGCAATTTTTTTAAGGTAAGTGGATGCAATCGACTTATTTTAGCTACATTTAAATAAACAAATTTAGTTGACTAACTTTCAACATATTTGTTTTTTTATTAAATGTAGCTAAAATAAATTGTTTGCAACCACTTACCTTAAACAATTTTTTTTCAGTGTATGTAACATAAATGATATATTGTAAACAAATATAATTGTATTTTGTTTACTTTTAAAAATGGCAGATTTACAAAATTACTAAAAAAAAATTAATAGAACAAGTAGTTCTACTGAATGCATACTGAATGCTTGATATGTTGTCAGGGTCTCAGGTGGTTTAATTTGTTCTTGGATTAATTGGATGGACATACAGAGTCCCAAGTTGTCAATAAAAGGACAATTTAACTGATGCAGTCCCTCCTCCAAGTCCATCTAACCAGATGCCTTCCCAAATTTTCAAATAATGGCCTTGGCTATACATTTTAGAAAGAGAAATCCTCACAAGCCCTCAGTAAGAAATGTAAACAAGTGGAAAAAAATAAAAAATTTTGATAGGCTTGTTGATGTGAAATTGTATGGAGCCTCCTTGTATTGCTATGGCAACAGACAATGACTGCCTTTCTGTGTCAAATATTGTATCAGCATGTCATCCACAGAGGGCAAAGTCACAGCGAGTATGCAAGACATTTCAACTTGATTTACAAATAAACAATGGTCTCCACAGTAACTTTAAGCTTGCTGCTCCAAAATATAATCACAGACTATCAAGTCAGATTGATTGCATTTATGCAACTGTCGAACAGAAGTCACACCAGAGGTCAACTGTTATTGGACACAAGACCAGCTCTAATCACTCTTCTTTCATTGATCAGCTGTGCTCTCAAAGTCATCAATTGGATTCTGTAAAATGCTTAGTCTCTTACATAAAACAGCTGGAATAAGGACAATACTGCTCACTTGATTCATGGATTTCATTTGTAGTTTTTAGTGAAAATATGTTACACAAAACAAGAAATTATTTTTTTATTAGAGGAAAACATCTGCATTCAGTATTTTTTGGTAAATAAAATTTTACACAAAGAAATACATTGTATTTTTGAGAAAAATCATTAAAATGTAAGGACTCCAGTCATATCAGTCTTCTATAAAAAAAATAACAACAACAACTGTTTTTCTACATAGAGATTAAGCCGGTAAACCATGACTGAATGCAGTCAATAAAATAAACATGCATGACTAAGAAGGCAGACCAAACATAGTTTCTTTCATTTTCATTGTGTTTTGACCCTTGATCCTTTTCAGACATTTTTCAGACTTTTGCTCCCTCTAGTGGTTAAATAGATAATTACACATTAGGCGTATAATATTTTGTTTGCAAGCTTTCATGAAACAATGTATTATTATTATTATGTATTTATTATATGGCAACTGATACACAAGGTAGAGGTAGTTAGTGAGCAGACATAGCAAAACTGGAAAATTACTACAGAGGTTAAGGGAAGATTGAAAACAATAGGAAGCATGCATTTCTTCAAAAGCCCTACTAAGGGCCCTACTATAACTTGGCACCATGTCAGTTTCATGGCAAGAGACTATAGAAAAAGTAAGCAAACAAATATTATACATGCTAGACTAGATATACACAGAGTATCTAAACAAACAAACAAACAAAAAATTATATTTTTGTTTAACTATTAATAAATGAAAACTAGTCCATTTGTAATATGAGTCAAATTTGACTTGAACAAAACAATTATAACTTTTCACACTTGGCAAGAATCCACAACCACTTTCCTAAATGCTCATAGTTCATTCATCTGTCTTGTTACTCCATCAGCTAATTTTCTTTCTTTGACACACTTTTGGACCAGATAATAAATTTTCCTAGTGGGAGCTCTTGTAATTGGCTTGATAGTGGGTCAAATTACACCTGGGTCATTCCTGGTATCCTTGGCTTCATAATTTTTGGAAAAAAGTTACATGTTTTACATGTTTTTAGCATTCTACCAAAATAGTGACATGTTTAACTATATGGAACACATACTGGTCAAGCTCAGTGACTTAAAAAATAATAATTATGGGTATATTGTTCAGACATTCGCTGTGAATGTATTCCACCCTGTTAGGGACATATACATAGTTATCACAAAATTTTAATAATGTAAATGTTAAACAATAATGAGCAATAATAAGATATATGTCCCATATGCCATAATGGTATTTTTTATTCTTGAAACAAAAACAAAACAATTATTAATGAATAGAATATGTCTTGATTATTAAGAACAGGTACTTTTTTTGTGCCCATTTTTGCCAACAGGATGGTAAATAATATAAAACTTTTGCTCAAAAACATATATATGCTGGTAATGCTCCTCACCTCACAAAATAAGACAAAGGTATGCCAAAGATTTAATGTTGCTTTCAAATTTTTATTTAAAATGACTTGGAATGGAGCATAATGGAACACCAGTGTTAACAGGTTCTAACAGCAAATGAGCTTTCCGTCATTGTCCTGCATGGTTTGCCATATGTAATGTGTGGAACTGCAAAACAATACAAAACAATACAACGAATGAAATCCAGGAGGGCCACAACAAATAGCTATGTGGTTCCTTATCACATTCAATGATGACAAGTGGCAAAACAAATCTCTGTTTAGGTGGCTAGTGAAATAATAACAAATTAGAGAGGACAGACATAAGAAATGTAGTAATGATGCTGAAAGTTCAGGTTTGCTAACACAGAAATATTGCATTTTAAAATGTATTCAAATAGAAAACAGTTATTTTAAACTGTAAAAATATTTCACAATATTACTTTTTTTGCTGTATTTTTGATCAAATAAATGAAGCCTTGGTGAGCAGAAGAGACTTCTTTTAAAAACATTAAAATTCTTGCTGATCTAAAACTTTTGAGCGGTAGTGTACATATATACAATTGTATTCACGTACATTACCACTCAAAAGTTGTATGGAGGTAGATTAATTTGCAGTATACAATAAATAATATTTATTCTATTAGAATTTCCACCCTGTTAGTTTCACATCCCACCCTGCTAGGTTTATAGACCCAACAGGGTGGAATCTTTTGAACTAAATTAGCTGTAGTTTTTTGAGTGATCAACATTTAGCTCTCTAACCTTCTACAGATGAACATAACTTTTATAACTATGTCAGATATGTTTTTTTATTTTTTTTGATCGGACAAACATTCTCCATAATATAGCCCAACAGGGTGGAACTTTAAGAGTATGACAAGCAGGAGAACATTTCAAAAACTTTAAAAAAAGGAGAGTTGACACTTAACTCCATTTGTACATTTGAATTCCAACGGAAAAAATGAACAATATCACTTCCTGAAAATGATCTCAGTGGAATTGTAGTCTATTTTGGAATGCGAGGGAGTACATACAAACAGGGTGGAAGATGACTTTAGGGACACGGTAAATGAAGAAAATTGTAAATTGTAAAATAGTTTCACATGATTTCTATGTATGACTAGATGAAGTTTAGCCTAGTCCATAACATAATTTAAAAATATTTTGAGATTTTTAGAATTTCATGGTTTATATTTCTAGTGGAAGTTGATTACTTTGCACTGAGGACATGATAAAACTGAACGCATGTATCAATAAAAAGAAAATATATATATATATTTTTAATGTCTATTATCTCTGATTAAGTGATAAAGTAGACCTAATATGTATAATTTAAGCAATTTCTTATAAATATGTGACTATTTTAGAGAAAATATGAGTAAGTAAATCATAGAGACAGAAAAGTCACTGTATAACAGGAATAAGGTTAAAATACAAGGGTTAAAAAAGCCACTTGTTGGATTAAAACAAGAGAGAGAGCTACTTTCAGTAAGCCTGCCTGTCATAACATCAATTAACACACAAATCTAGCTTTATATGAAGGGAGGGGTTGATGTTTGGGAACAGACTAGTGTTACTAGATCAATGAGCGTTACAAAACGGATTGCTTGTATAGAATGAGCGTTACAAACACACGTTTACGCACAACAGGCCACATGAACACGTGAAATGCTGTCTAACCTGTCAGAAATGTGAATGGATTCGATGAGAGAGAGAGAGAGAGTGATGTTTCCTTTAAAGCAGCTCTCAATGACTAGTGTATCGGTGCGTTGTCGCCATCTTCTGCCAGTTCTGTTACCGACCTCACCGGAGCATCACATCAGACCGCCGGTGGGCGAGTCCCGGGTGTGTCTGTCTGCCTGCCTGCCTGTGTCCAGGAGAGCACGCTAACAACACCGAGTGGGGAGGGAAATAAAATGCTGGGGAATCGAAAGCCGTGACATCTTCATCACTAGACACTTGTTGTTGTTTTTTTTTTTTTTGCTTTTGGAGGAGGACTGAAGCATGAAGAAACATCACAGCCCCGCGAAGGGACCACTGGAAGTCACCGTACCAGACACCGAGGCGACCATACAACAGCTCAACAAGCTGCTGTCCAACGGCAGCGGTTTCTACAGTCTCCCAGCACAACATTTCAACGAGGTCTTTCCCAAGATTTACATCGGCAATGCGTAAGTTAAGCGATCTTATGGAGACTTGCGTCCTTCTGATGGCAGGAAAACACTGACAGGTAGCTGCTTTCAAATGCTGGATAAATGTGTTGATTGTGGCACTGTATAACGGATAGGTAAATAAACCCTGTCAGTGAATATTGACTGAATCTTTTACAGTGTCCAGGTGCAAAACAACAAACCTGTGAATGGAGCATGTCAGCTCTCCGCCTACGAGAACAATCACGAAGCCACATGAGATTTTTCTAACGTTTAAACAGTGAGTCAGTTTGAGTCAGACTGCAAGAGAAGCTGTTTTTCTCCACGACCGTCCTCTATCGGTACCATCTCGCTATATCTCTGAGATCACTGGTTACAAAATCGCTTCAGTTCGACCTCAGTCACGTGTTTCTTTGTATTAAACCGTTTCTATTACACATTAATTGCATATTTCCTCTATCAAACAAAGAGAAGACGACCTCAAGGGGGTTTAACCAGTCATTTGTTTTCACGATTCGCTGATTAAAATCCCTGTCGATTCAATAGCGCCGTTCTTAAAATATGACTTTTAAATCATGTGCTAAAAAAATATGCATTTGTGTAATTGTGACTCAAATGTTTACTCAGAATCCTTTGTTTACAATTTCCCAGTGTGACAAGTCCGCTGTCTTCACTATTTAATCCAAAAGTCTATAAAGGCAGTCAGATTACATTAGCCTACTTATTTTCATGTTTCAAAATTTGCATCAGGTTAATGATTACATAGCTAGTTAGTGATTTGTTCCTGGAATAGCCTACAATTTTAACATATAAACTGTTTTTGGTGCAGTAAAATTAAATAAGTGAAAACAGTAAATACAATTCTCAGAGATGGTTTGCAAAAACTTGATCAAAGATACTGAGAAACAAAATCTGTCATCGTGACAACAGTTTGATTAGTTCTCTAAAATATTTGTTTCCCAGGTAGTTTGTGGCTAATATGAATGATAAAAAGGAGAAATGTTTTTGTTTTAATTGCAATAGACCAATATACTAGAAAGGTTCATAAACTGTTCAATATTTGGCCATTTTGAGATTATCAACATTAGTTAATATTCATGCCTGATTGACAGATCAACAGTAGTATTATCTCCCATTGTGTTATTTCAAACATGCTGTTGAGTGGATAATGCACAATTTTGTTTTTCAAATATTTTAAGCAGATATCAAGTAAATATTCTGTTTAAAGTATTAAATTTCAGAGTATAATGTTTATTTCTATAAAGAAACTCTATCTGTTGACAACGAATTGTTGGTGCATTGTTTCATGCTGTAATTTTCATTTCTGGAACTTAAGCAGCAAATCTCCCTCTACTTTCATAAACACACCAGTTGGAGATAGATTATATATATATATATATATATATATATATATATATATGAGTGACTGTTCCCTGGTATCACTTATTTCTTTAATAAATCAGCTCACATAAGCATCATTATTGGATAACTATAGAACAAGCACATTATCTCTTTGTAACAACAAATCAATTTGAGCATAAAACCACAGCCGGATGTGCCTGGCTTAGTCTGTGCTACTAAGAGCAGCAGGAATTTAGTAGATATTGACTAAACATTTTCACTGAGTTGCTAATGTCTGTATCTGCCCTGTATGTAGTTTCCAGATGTATTTATATTCAATTCTAATATGATAAGAGATAGATAGATAGATAGATAGATTTAAACAAAAACAATTTATATACTAGTACACCTTGCACACCAAAGTTTTTTTTTTTTTTTTTTTTACATTTTTTTTATTTTATACACAATATGCACAGTATGCACAAAAGAGTACTTACTGCACTTGTATTATATTGCACAAAGGATTATATTAGGACTGATATTGCAAAATAATTATGTTTGAAATGAGATGATCCCATCCATAATTACCATCTAGATAAGATTGAATGTCCACATTGTGTTCAGCATGCACTGCACAGTTTTGTTTGTTCATATTCTTGCCAATACTACAGAGCACATTAATAAACTAAGTGCAGATATAAGAGCGTGCCAAACCTTTGGGATTATAATTCAGTTATGACTGTAGGATATGATCTAAATGATACTGTCTTTAGTAATACAAAGTCATTATGATTATACATAAAAGATAAAATCCTAGAATTTTGCTAGTACTTGATTTGGACCATTTACCGTATGTAAAGGTGCAGTATGGGGCAATGGGCCACTTTCTTCGTAGCACACCTCTCTTTGTAAGACTTACATTAATAATGCATGTGAAGGGACTGCAGTGAACAGAGTGCAGGACAGGTGAACAAGATGCAAAGCAAACACTTTCTCTCTCTGTCTCACTCACTCTCTCTCTCATGCACATGCATACATACACAAACACAGGGAGAAATATGACCACAATCTGCAAGGGCTCCATATAGACAGGATCTCACTGGGGGAGAGTTTGAATTATGGGTGTTGGGCGGTGCATCCGAGTCCATCACTTCATCACCACTGAAGAGCCTGCGCTGCTGGCAGAAACAGAGACTGATGGGCTGCTACATCCTCCAGTTATAAACCAAAAGGCCTGGAGACTTGATCTTTATTTAGGGGGTTCTTTTGAAACTGTGTAAATACAGTGTCTGTGAAAATAACGTATTATAATTGTATTAGGTTATATATATATATATATATATATATATATTACCCCATATGTGCAGTCTTTCATCTACTGCATTCTCACAAGGGATGGCGCTGAGGAGCGGACTAGAGAGACATAAAGAGGCTGGATTTTTAGGAGACAAAGATGAGAGTTCCAGGTGTTCAAGCAAAATAGAGACAAAGCAACTACATGACAGAGCATTCTGCTCATCTCTTTTCTCATCTCTTGTTTTCTCTCTCTGTGGAGTCAAGAGTCCTATTTTGGGCACTACGCTGGAAGCCTATGGCTCTTTGTATGCCTCTGGGCAGCAGCCAAGATCTCCTTGGTGTGTCTGTTCTGGTTTAGAACACTGCTCTCCCCAGGGACCCTCTGACATAGGCCGACATCTCTGCCAACTAAAAACAGCTCCACAATTCACTCCAATCAATCTCAGACACAGCAGACCGATCCATAACTGAGGCTTCTGGGTGGGGTTGGCAGGGTCTTGGGTTTACTGGAACTACAAACCCTTATTGTATAACTGTTTATCAAGAATGTTTAATGCATTTGCGACAAACAATGGCAATCGGCGCGCTCTCGGGTTATGTAACTGTTTTATCAAGAATTAATGATTACAAGGTATTCAGCTGTGAGAGAAAAGAACACAGTCATCAATTTTTAATATACCTTAAGAAATTTATTTGGGAATAATGCTGACTCCATCTGAAATCTGATGGGAAAGCCTAAATATTTTCTGTGAATTCATATGATGTGAATTGTTAAAAAAAATAGAAAATAATTACGAATTGCCTTGAGATTTGAGTTTGAGATTTCTTTCTGCCAAAAATAAATGCTGACAATTTCCATGACACCGTTTACCATGCTTTTTGTTTTTAATTATCACTGTATGTGCGAACAGGTCTTCATTGAAAATGAACAACTTCAGGTTGATTTGTTAGATCACTGTCAGCAAACACCAATTGAGACAGGGTTGTAGTTGAGACCAGCTCATTTGAGACCAGAAGAGGGTCGAGTTCAGGTTAAAGGGATAGTTCACCCAAAAATGAAAATTCTGTCATTAATTACTCACCCTAATGTCTTTCCAAACCCTTAAGACCTTTGTTCATCTTCTGAACATAAATGAAGATATTTTTGATGGAATCTGAGAGCTCTCTGATGCTCCATAGACAGCAAGGATATTACCACGATCAATGCACAGAAACATAGCAAGGACATCAGTAAAATAGTCCACGTGACATCAGGGGTTCAACCGTAATTTTATGAAGCTACGAGATTACTTTTTGTGTGCAAAGAAAACAATAATAACATAATTTATTCAGCAATTCTTCTCCCCGAGTTACCGTCTTCTGCCATGCATGCGCTGGCTACTGAACGTAAACACCGCTGATTACGTTGATTACATTCTGGGGTACTCTCCAAAATGGCGGAAGACGGTAACTCGGGGAGAAGGATTGTTGAATAAATTATGTTATTATTGTTTTCTTTGCGCACAAAAAGTATTCTCATAGCTTCGTAAAATTACGGTTGAACCCCTGATGTTACATAGACTATTGTACCGATGTCCTTGCTACATTTCTGTGCGTTAATCGTGGTAATATCCTTGCTGTCTATGGAGTCAGAGAGCTCTCAGATTCCATCAAAAATATCCTAATTTTTGTTTCCGAAGAAGAACAAAGGTTTTGCGGGTTTGGAATGACATGAGGGTGAGTAATTAATGACAGAATTTAAATTTTTGGGTGAACTAACCCTTTAAAGTGGCCCTATTATGGATTTTTGAAAATGACCTTTCATGCAGTGTGTAACACAGCTCTAAGTGAATGAGAACTTCCTGCAAAGTTTTAAATCTGAAAGTGCACTGTGTATAAAGTTATTGTCTCTCAAAAGAAAGAGTCGACTCTGAATCATTGAAAGGAGTGGTTAAAACGAATCCCAAGCCGTTTCATGTTGATGTCAACATGAAACCTTAGCATATTGCCTGCCCACTTGTTGGTCTGAATGAAAATGCAAATTAATTTTTTGCCACTAGGTTTTTGGAGCGGTAAAAATAGCTGTTTCCTTTGGTCCAAATGCTTTCCTCTTTTATATATCACACACAAGTTCGGTGAGAGAGAACAAAGTCTCAACAGTTGTGGAACTCCAGTAAGTAAGGCTGTCAATTGGCTATTTTATTCACTTAAACATCAGATGAAGTGATTATTTTCTCTTTGCGAGAGCAGCGTGTTTCTGAGAGCGCGCGTCAGGTTTTGTGCGAGGGCAAAGAAAATCCGCGTGCAAGGGAAGATATTCGCGCTCGCGCATTATAAGCTTTCGCGCTACAATAATGGCTCTTGACATTTGTCATTAAGATAACGCCTTAGTCTCCCTGCTACACTAATAGTAGTAGCTTTCCTCTGTGTATACATAGACTTACAAGTACAATTTTAGTTGTATTATTTACAACTAAGATGAAAATTGAGCCCCTGCCTACAACACTGCCTTTAAGGGACAGTTATGAAAATCTTGTCATCATCTACTCAAATTTAAGTTGTTCCAAGCCTGTAGGAGTTTCTTCCTTCTGTTGAACATGAAAGAAGATATTTTGAAAAATGTTGGTAATCAAACAGTTGATGGTAGCTAAATGGATTGGAACAAGTGGAGGGTGAGTAAATGATGACAGAATATTTGGGTGAACTATCGCTTTAAGTTAACACAAATTTGGTTTGTTTGGTTCAGGTGAATCTCACACGTGCTCTGCTTCTGCTCCCAAGGTTTGTGGCCCAGAATGTGATGCGTCTGCAGCGGCTGGGTGTGACACACATACTGAATGTCGCAGAGGGAAACTCTTTCATGCACGTGAACACCAACGCAGAGTTCTACGCAGGAACTGGGATCACGTACCATGGCATACAGGCCAATGACACTGAGCAGTTCAACATCAGTGCCTTCTTTGAGGAAGCAGCAGACTTCATCGATAAGGCTCTGGCACACGGAAAAGGTCAGCTGCTCGTGCGTCTTCTCTTTTTGTAAATGCTTTTGTTTCTTATCAAATACCCACTTTAGACCTACATAAACTGATTGTCAAGAAAACATTTTCCATTCACTGACAACACTATCCCAAGATATTACAGAAATCTTGTTCAGTCCATTTGACACAGATTCTTTATAATTCATGAAGTATGAAGCCAGCGATGTCTTTGCGGAGTTAGAATACAAAGTATTCTGTGGCGTTCATAACTTGACCTTTCTTTAACAAGCCAAGTTTCTTATTTTTCCCTTATGCCAGCTTTCTTTTTTCATCACTTTGTTTTAATGCTTAGCTTGCACAAACAACAAACAAAAGTCAGGACAGAAAACAATGAAAGGAAAAAAATCCAGTGGATTTATTGAATTGTTACTGTATATGTATCCACGGACAATAATGTATCCCAAAGTGGATCTGGTAGTCCCTACACACAGATTTTATCCCTAGATATCTCACACCAGTCGTTTTAATTGGTGCATTTAAACCCATCTTTTATGGCATGGATTTTATGCCATCTCTAACACAGAGGAGCAATTATAAAGCATCTTAATTGCAAGTCATCTTGGCAGCAGGAGCCCAGTAAGCGGTAAATCAGACGCCAAGCTTGGGTCGAGGGAGGACACTAATCTTTTCACTGAGAGCTTAAGCTGAAACAAAACCTCTAGAATATATGCTGCCACTTCGTAGCCCCGGCTGAGCTCAGCTGTGACATTTGCGACAGCCGTGCTTACAGTGGGCTTGATGTCATCTGGCGAATTTGCTGGTTGAATCACAATGAGCAGTGGGAGGGATGAAGGTCTGAGTGCTCCCGCTGCCTCTGAGTCACACTGAATCTATTTTAAAAATATGCTCTGCATAGGGGTGGGTCTCGATGGCTGATTTGTTGTCTAGTTTTAGATTTGTTCTTGTTTTAAGTTTACTGTAGGTCTAGCAACAGTGCATTCCTTGATGTGATATTCAGTTATGTGAGCACGTAAAAAATCTGTATTCTTGCTTTACCCATATATACTACAGTGAACCTAAAATAATTATTTTGAGTAGTTGGTTTGGATTTTGTGGGGTTTCAGGTTTACATCATCCATTACATATCATCCTTGATGTCAAAAAGTGACAACAAAAAACTCTGCACGTGAGGTGCAATTTTATATTTCAAACACAGATGGTGATAGAGTGGCCAAAGTTCAGAGAGCCGTCATCCTTAGGTGCCATTCACGCAGAACTGAAGTTTTTGTGCTTAAAGGGTTTGTTCATCCAAAAATGAAATTTCTGACATTAATTCTGCATCAGAACGCCGGCTCCTGCATCAGCATTGTAGAATTAAGTTGTTATTTTTGTTTCTTTGCGCAAAAGAAAGCTTCATAACATTACAGTTGAACCAATAATGTCACATGGACTATTTTAACAATATCCTTACTACCTTTCTGGGCCTTGAACCTGGTAGTTTTGTTGCTGTCTGTGCAGGGTCAGAAACCTCTCGGATTTCATCAGAAATATCGTAATTTGTGTTCCGAAGATGAACGACTGACTTACGGGTTTGGAACAACAAGTTGAGTAATTAATGACAGAACTTCAAAAGATTTCAGACTGAAGTGCGATGGTAAAATGCATCTGTCTAGTGCATGTTTACATGGAAAAAACAATGGAAAAACAGTGCAGTGGAATAAAAAATTGTTTTATTCCTTATGCAATTTAATGAATGTGTCTGGCCAATGCAAAACGGCTCTTGCACCGTGAGGTTTCACAACAGGATGGCGTATCAAATTAAAATGGTTAAATGTTCGAAAATGTTCAAAGATCCATCTGTACTGATCCATTTCATTGTATTCTGCACAGATGTTTTTGAATACAAAACACATCCTTTGTGAACATCCACAATTATACAGGACATCCTTAATGTTTTAAGAAACCAACTAGCCAGCTGATTTGAAAAATACGGAGTGTCTATTTATATTTATTGCAAATAACCCACCTTGTTGGCAGAAGCAATTTACACTAACTCTGGCCACCAATGTGTGATTGGGATAATCAACACTACAAAAGATGATCGTCTAATAATAGCTCCAGTGGCATAGATGGTAAAGCATGTGCATTTATTTTCAATAAAAATGAAGGAAATAATCAAAAAGTTGAAAATAAACTATCGGGTAGGTGTAGGGAGGGCTTTAATTTCCCAATAAGGTGGCATCCAATTGTAATTTAAATTAAAATTATAATTTAAACTCAATATGTTATTATTGCATTCTGTTTTATAATGTACTACAGTACTGCGGTGCAGATAATTGCCACTATTTACAATAAGTAGTATATATTGGCAGAAAATCCTGCTATTTTAACATAGTGTAAATAGAATCTATAGCTATTTGCATTTAGTGTAAATAGCATATCGTTAGAAAAATACAGCTATTTTCACTTAGTGTAAATAGAATCCATTGCTATTTGCACAAAGTCACTTAGTGTAAATAGCATTTAATTGTTATTTATTGCTATTGCTATTTTCACTTAGTGTAAATAGCCTTTTTCGCTATTTACACAGTGCAAATAGCCACAAATAGCCACTGCCTTAAAAATATGTAGTTTTGCATAGCCGTAAGCTGTAGATCTGCATTGATCTACAGGGAGCAGAGATTTAAGAATCAATGAAGGTTATCTCCTTGACACATAAACAGCACAAAGACTCATGGGAAAACGTAAGTAAGCGTTAGGAGGAGGCATCAGGTTTCAGATCCTCTGCTGCATCTGCCAAATAAGCACAGCAGAGGCTTGCAAGGTGAATTCCTCCAGGAGAGTAGGCTGGTCAATAGTGAATGTGTTTATGTGTGTGGTTGCATGTTTGGAGGGGAATAGGTCTGAAGGTTGATTTGAGAAAGTTCACAATGAACTGATGTTGCAGCAGAAGCCGCAGTTGTATCCTCAAAGGATGAGATCTTCGGAGGTACTCCAAAACCTGCCTTTTTTAACCGTTATTTCTTATTACTCTTCTAGGAAAGGTGTACGTTCACTGCCGTGAGGGCTACAGCCGTTCGCCCACTATCGTCATCGCTTACCTCATGCTCCGTCACAAGATGGATGTACGAGTTGCAACGGCTACAGTAAGACACAAGAGAGAGATCGGCCCGAATGATGGATTCCTGCGCCAGCTGTGCCAACTCAACGAAAAGCTGGCGAAGGAGGGCAAGTTGAAGACCAAATGATAGAATGTGCTCTACCCCTACATATGTTAACAAATGCAGGCACACGGTCAAACTAGTGTGCATTATTTCCAGTCCAAGTATATTAACAGAATGTATGCATACATCCAGAGCATAAGCATGGAGATATACAAAGTGTATTCAAACACACTCTCACATACACACATACACGAGGTGTTGTCAGTGTCCTGAATAATTACCCCTGCTTCCAGCTGGCTGGTAAAGGGAAATTTACTGGCATATCTGAATAATTAAGGCTGTAGAAAGAGCAAGGGCAGCATTTTATATGTCATCACAACTGTTTTGTTTTTGCATCATTCCCCGTGATAATTAGCTTCCGTTTTTTCACTAGGTACACTTAAAGCATTCCAGTACCCAACTGTTTATATATCTCACAAATTCAACTTTTGGAGCATATTAGCCCAATTGTCATCTGTAAAGTAGAGCACAATCATTCTATGGGTTCCGATCTGCCAGAAATACTGCGATTGCTCATCCCGTTTCTATTTATATGTGGTAGAATATGATATTTAGGTATAAAAAAGCACGTCGAATACACCTTTTAACCCATTTACAGACCTACAGCCAGCTTTTTGATGGCTTTCCAGCATTTTAAATCAGGAGGACAAAACTGTTGTGTACCAGCACACACTCCATTCGCTCACTAAATTAACATTCCACTTTGTACCAAATGGTAGCATACAATCAACAAGATATATCTACAACAAGCCAACCGTATGTTGTAGCTCGGATTCAACAGACGCTACAAACAGGTTCAACCCGGTTCTATGCAGCAGTGATAATGCATCAGCCCCATTAGATCTCTTTACTCTGGAATCACTGTCTCTCACTGCCAAGTCTCATGCCACATTTTGTCCATCACAAGATCACAGTCAGCCTTGACCAGAGAGACACGTCCGATAGATGGAGAGCCTCTGCCATGCCAACTGCCTAATGATGTGCCCTTACACAAGGTTTGTTACCCAGAGGCCCAGTGCCCCTTCATACTGCTAGTTCAGAGATCGCAGGAAGCGTGTCAGTGACATCTGTGGAGTATAGCTCAGATTTTTAAGGGTAGCTGTTGAAATAGATTAGGTTTACTTCGGGCTCAGCTTTGTCCTTAAAACGGAATCACTTTAGCACTGGAATTGACTCATTTTGCTGCACTGCTGGCTTGTTTCAGGTTTTAAAGGGGTCATATCGTATGTATTTTTATCATTTAATTATTTCCCCCGAGGTCCACTTATAATGTTAGTCCAATTAAGCAGGCCGTTATTGCTGCTGTGCCTTTAAGACTTCTATGTAAGCATCCTTTTTGCATGTGAAGGGAGTTACATTGACTAGTAACTGATAGTTGTCTGTATAGTTTATGCTGTCCATCGTTCACTAACAGCATCATTGCAGCAGATTCACAAAAAGGTCTGCATTGAAATGTGCTGTTCAAACCATTCAGATCAGACTTTAACAGCGGAACTTTCCCACATTTTAGAATTCAGTGTTTTGGAATAACAGTATCCTTCCTACTTTCTCTATAGCTTCTTTGGGATTGGTTTGGCTACACCGATGTGTAAATATGGGCGGTTGTATGTTAAAGTATCCAAATTTTTGACGTCAAAAATTTCTGTATGAGACATTTTTGTTGCTTAGCTTCAGTAAATGGTCTTTTTGGACTGGGGAGGAAATTTGTGATTTCTTAAAGTTAACCCAAAAATGAGATTTCTCACAATATGACCTCTTTAAAGGAGAACAAGCATCACTTCATTTGGAATAAGTGCATGCAAAATTTTCAAACACGTAGCTTTTTGAATTAGTCTAATTTCTCTTGTCAAATTTGATTGATCTAATATTAATAGCTCCTGGGCCTCTACATTTATTATTACTGAAGGAAAATACTATAGTACAAATCGTAGGCTAGATTATAACACAAAGCACTACTTATGCCTCTTTTTTATATTTCTATATTCCAGATATATATATATATACTTGTATATACATATTTAGACGTTGACATATATGAATGTATGAACTGTCCATAATATTTGTGTATGACCAGTATCTATTACCAATAGAAATATCTAATATATTGTAGTTAACATCCACTTTATTTTGAAACGCCTTGAATACCATGGCACATTTACACAAAAACACCACGTTTTCTTTCATACACCCAGTTGTTTCCATATTATCCAGTTTTTCTTTTTACTGTGATGGAGAGTGGTGTATTTTGCTTATTTTATCATTTACATTGTATTAGAGGATCAAAGTCTGTTTTCACAGGTAACACAAATTTTAATTTTTTTTGTCTAAGAACATTTAAAATTGACAAATACCTATATGTATGAAAGCATTCAATCTATAAACATTCCTTTAATGTAATCTGGAGACCTAGGCTTTATACAACCTAATCAACTGTAGCTTTTGGAAACCTGTGTGCCGTCACAAAACACGTGAACCAATGAGGATGGTCTGTGCCAATGGCAAGCAATCTATGGGAGTTTATCAGTCATTAAAACTGAACTTCCAGTGCTTTCAGAGATTTTAGCAGCAACTTTTAACCTCAAAAAGCAACAATAACACATTTTGAATACGCATATTTGTAAATTTCAACATAAAGATGTGTTTGCTGGCTCTGTTGGCTGCAAGGCTTCAGAAGATGAAGAAGAACACACCCTTTTCTGAACTGGATCTGTGGAAGGAGAAACACTGCCATCTGCTGTTGATAACCCATGTGGTTTGCACAAACTTGCCTGCTATGTATTGCCTTTTATTCATATGTATCCGATTGTATGTTACACAGTGTATAGAAATTGTAAACAATGTAATTATACAGGGAAGATTAAATGAAAATGGTTGTACCACTATATGGCTTAATGATGTCATTAGTATATAACAATAAATCACAATGCTGCTTGGTCATTTTGTATGTATGTCTCATTATCAATGTGATATTTTTGTTTTTACTTTAATAACACAATCTAAGGTGTCTAAAGTGATGCATTTTTGATGCACTTGCATTTTGTGGCATCGGTGCGAAGTATTGTCTGTGCATTTTTGCTTCATTGTTTTGTCCATGTGTATAAGCACATAGTTGCGTTCATGTGTGCACACACACTTGCTCAAACGCCGCTGACTACATGTAACTCTATATCGTCTATGTGCCGTCTCTAACTCCTGTATGCTTTGTGTTGTTGCTGTAATGTGATATTGTAAATGATTGACCACTTGTTTGTTGTAAAGGACATGGAAACCTCAGCAGTTGCAAATTTGGCAGGAGGGTTTGGCACAATGTTCACACTCTCAAATTATGTTTTGCATTTTGAGTTCGGGAGTTGCTTGATGTGACTAAACAACAGACTTACGGTTTCGTTTTAATCTGACTTAATCAGGAAAGGAATTACAGATTGCTTGAAGTGGAGGTCAAATGAATGCATTCACATGACACAGGCTGTCTAAACATCCCACCTTAAAGCCTTATCCTGAAGATGGATTATATATTTTTGATTCATGTCTTCACTTCACAAAGCAAGGTGTACAGCTTCTACAGACACTTTGTTGAAGTGCACTTGATTAAATCAGTTATTTTTCTTACATTGGAAAATGTTCTTTTGTTTTATGATGTCTGAAAATAAATCGCAAAAATTAAAATGTTGTGCTTTTTTAATTTTTTTATTTACAGTTTTCTTCATTTAGTTAAGTCAGGAGTGTCAAACTCAGTTCCTGGAGGGCCACAGCCCTGCAGAGTTTAGTTCCAACCCTGCTCCAACACATGCCATGTAGCTTTCAAATAAACCTAAATGATTAGATTAGCTGGATCAGGTATGTTTTAATTAGGATTGCATCTAAACTCTGCAGGGCTTCGGCCCTCTAGGAACTGAGTTTGACACCCCTGAGTTAAGTGAATCCCAACTGGGAGAATGCATTGTTAAACCTATAAAACTGAAATTACAAATCATTATAAAAATATTAGGGTGAATATAAGGGTGATATAAAAAGTTACGGTGCTAAAAAATATTATTGTCAATTTGTGTGAGTGTGTGTGTGTGTATATATATATATATACACACACTACTGTTCAAAGGTTTGGGATCTGTAAGATTTTACATTTTTTTTTAAAGTCACTTATGCTCATCAAGGCTGCATGTATTTGAACAAAAATACAGCAAAAACAATAATATTGTGAAATATTAATCAAATTAAAATAACAGTTTTCTGTTTTAATATACTTTAAAACAGAATTTATTCCTGTAGTGGCAAAGCTGTCATCCATTACTACAGTCTTCAGTGTCACATGATCCTTCAGAAATCATTCTAATATGCTGATTTATTACCAAAACTGGAAAAAGTTGTGCTGCTTAATTTTTTATTTTTATGGAAACTGTGCTACTTTTTTTCAGGATTCTTTATTAAAAAGAACAAAATTGATTCAAAATATAAATCTTTAGTGACAGTATACACTACCGTTCAAAAGCTTGGGTTTAGTATGTTTTTTTTTTTTTTTTTTAGGTATATGTTAAATATATGTTTGAGTCATATGTTAAATTGATTAAAAAAAATAATAGTAAAGATGTACATTGCCACGCGCACACACACACACACACACACACACACACACACAATGATTTAAAAAAGTGTGACATCAAACAGTTCCCTCAACCTTACTAACACATTTTTTTCTCCCTTTTTTTTTCTTGTATTGTCTTTTCAAACTCCAAAGCCAGAAAAAATACAACTTTAATATTGCATTTCATTGTTTCATATTACTCATATTGCTCAATGCAATAATAAATTATTTTTGCATTTCCTCCTAGAGCATGAGAGCGACTCATTTCTCATGTACATGGGTAGTTTGCATGACAATACCCTATTAGTTCTCCTTGTGTTTTGCAAGCAGTCCGTGTCTGTGGGCCTCTGCGGTCTTTGATTACAACAGAATGGGGCACATGAAAAAGCGCTCACAACAGGTCCTAATTACTCCTGTTAGGTAACAGAGATAAGTAGGGTAACGTTCAGCTGTGAACAGACTTTAATGCAACATTTGAATTGCCTCAGCAAATCTACAAAGACTGAGCAAATGAATGACTTCACTACATCCGCAACTAGATTTAATGTGCATGGCATCATGTTTTACTGCGTGCTATATATTTGTTGAAGAGATCATTATAAAATATGAGTGCAGGGTTAAGGTTTTGGGTCAGCACGTGTGAATATTTATACATTTATGGAAGTGCAGTATGTTTATAATTTATGCACTAAGTTTATTCATAAATTAGAAACATATCTGAAAGATGCTTTATGGTAAGAATTTACAGTCTGTCTCCAACAGATGGAGACAAACGCTTCCATAAATCTGTCTCCCACTTGGGTCTTGTGCTCCTTGTACCATGACTTGCACACTAACATAATACTTTCTTTTGACACAAATACATACTCATATCCAACACTCCGTCACAGAACCACAAAGGACAATTTTAAATGCGAATGGTCTTTGAGGTCCTTTAGCATTTGTTCTGTGCACCTGGGATGACCGGCTCAGACTTCATGTATCCACAAGGATCATTGAAAACACTCAAATCAATTGGTCTGAAACTAGGGCCGATCTTTTTCCATGACCATGTGCACACAGCAATTACCCGAGCCCAGCTGTGGGGTCCTCTGAGAGAGCTGTCCAGGGGCTCCTCCCTGTCACACTCTCAAACCATGCAGGACCACAGAGCTGGGATGTTCCACAGTGGTGGCCAAAATGATCAGAACACTAATATTTTCGCCAGCTAAAAAAATGGTTTTAAGTCAGTTATTTCTATCTTTTGCTGTAGTGTGTACATTTCCAAATATTTATTTAGCCATTAATTATAATAATCCAGTGAGATTTTTGTTTGCACAAGGAGTCTGACAACAGCCAGTGCTCCACACAGAGATCTGATCTCATCGTCATCCAGTCTGTCTGGAATGACATGAAGAAACAGAACAAACCGAGACAGACTAAATCCAGAAGAACTGTGGCAACGTCTCCAAGATGCCTCAAGAAACCCACCTGCAGCGCTACAGTACTGTTAAAAGTTTTAGGCACTTGTAAAAATGCTGTAAAATGAGGATGCTGTCAAAACTAATGTCATAAATAGATTTTCTTTATCAATTAACTTCTATAAACTAAATTAAATCAACACTTGGTGTGACCAGCCTTTACGTTTAAAGCAGCTTTTGCTCTAGGTGCACTTGCGCATAGTTTTTCAGGTAGCTTTGCAGGTATAGGTTTCTTGAAGCATCGGCAACAGCTATCGGTGCCAAGTGCCAACAATTATTATTATTATTATTATTTAAATGAAAATAATTCAATTATTTCTTTAAGGTCATGCATGCATGCATGCATATATATATATATATATATATATGTATATATATATATATATAATACAGTATATATACAGTGGGGCAAAAAAGTATTTAGTCAGCCACCAATTGTGCAAGTTCTCCCACTTAAAAAGATGAGAGAGGCCTGTAATTTTCATCATAGGTATACCTCAGCTATGAGAGACAAAATGAGAAAAAAAAAAATCCAGAAAAACATTGTAGGATTTTTAAAGAATTAATTGGTAAATTCCTCAGTAAAATAAGTATTTGGTCACCTACAAACAAGCAAGATTTCTGGCTCTCACAGACCTGTAACTTCTTCTTTAAGAGGCTCCTCTGTCCTCCACTCGTTACCTGTATTTATGGCATCTGTTTGAACTTGTTATCAGTATAAAAGACACCTGTCCACAACCTCAAACAGTCCAACTCCAAACTCCACCATGGCCAAGACCAAAGAGCTGTCAAAGGACACCAGAAACAAAATTGTAGACCTGCACCAGGCTGGGAAGACTGAATCTGCAATAGGTAAGCAGCTTGGTGTGAAGAAATCAACTGTGGGAGCAATTATTAGAAAATGGAAGACATACAAGACCACTGATAATCTCCCTCGATCTGGGGCTCCACGCAAGATCTCACCCGTGGGGTCAAAATGATCACAAGAACTGTGAGCAAAAATCCCAGAACCACGGGGGACCTAGTGAATGACCTGCAGAGAGCTGGGACCAAAGTAACAAAGGCTACCATCAGTAACACACTGCGCCAGGGACTCAAATCCTGCAGTGCCAGGCGTGTCCCCTGCTTAAGCCAGTACATGTCCGGCCCGTCTGAAGTTTGCTAGAGAGCATTTGGATGATCCAGAAGAGGATTGGGAGAATGTCATATGGTCAGATGAAACCAAAATAGAACTTTTGGTAAAAACTCAACTTGTCGTGTTTGGAGGAGAAAGAATGCTGAGTTGCATCCAAAGAACACCATACCTACTGTGAAGCATGGGGTGGAAACATCATGCTTTGGGGCTGTTTTTCTGCAAAGGGACCAGGACGACTGATCCGTGTAAGCGAAAGAATGAATGGGGCCATGTATCGTGAGATTTTGGTGAAAACCTCCTTCCATCAGCAAGGGCATTGAAGATGAAACGTGGCTGGGTCTTTCAGCATGACAATGATCCCAAACACACCGCCTGGCAGCGAAGGAGTGGCTTCGTGAAGCATTTCAAGGTCCTGGAGTGGCCTAGCCAGTCTCCAGATCTCAACCCCATCGAAAATCTTTGGAGTCCGTGTTGCCCAGCGACAGCCCCAAAACATTACTGCTCTAGAGGAGATCTGCATGGAGGAATGGGCCAAAATACCAGCAACAGTGTGTGAAAACCTTGTGAAGACTTACAGAAAACGTTTGACCTCTGTCATTGCCAACAAAGGGTATATAACAAAGTATTGAGATGAAATTTTGTTATTGACCAAATACTTATTTTCCACCATAATTTGCAAATAAATTCTTTAAAAATCCTACAATGTGATTATCTGGATTTTTTTCTCATTTTGTCTCTCATAGTTGAGGTATACCTATGATGAAAATTACAGGCCTCTCTCATCTTTTTAAGTGGGAGAACTTGCACAATTGGTGGCTGACAAAAACTTTTTGCCCACTGTATATATATATATATATATATATATATATATATATATTATATAATATATATGCATGCATGCATGCATGCATGACCTTGAAGAAATAATTTAATTATTTTCATTTAAATGTAATATTTATATTTTTAATGAAATATAATATTTACATTTATCTTTGATATTTAAATCGAATTAAAATAAAATTCTGTATACAACTTTCATTACAACATTTCATGTATTTATATTCTCTTAATATATACAAGCTTTCGTTTTTGAAGCGTTTGATCAGAATGATTAAAATTAGAATTTTTGGATGAACTAATTCTTTAAGGTCATGCATGATGTGTTTGTATGAATATGTTGAATTAATACATAATTTATTGTTTTACATTTTTACAAATATTGCAGGGCAGAATTTGTAATAATGAAAACCTTTGAGAATGTTGTTCAGTTGGGCTTGACTAAATTCCAGATAGATAATTTGGCAGAAGAGCTCAATTTTAGTAACAACTAATCTTTTAAAATCTCATTATTAATGGCACTTTCTTGTGAAGGATATCCCCCCTTTTCTTTGTCATCTTCATTAATGACTGGCTTAAATGAAAAGCATATGATGTTTCCCTTTTTCAACTTTTTTTGTCCCATTTCACTGCGCGCTCCCATAATGAAAACTTAAGAAAAAAAGAAACATCTGTGGAGCAGCACTAATTATTGGGAAATATGGGAGAGAACATTCTTGGAATGGATGGGCTTCAGATCCTCTTCCAAGCACTTGTGCCCGCAGTGGTGTTGCTCGTTTCATCTTCCTGCACTCTGCTGTTGTGTCGTTCCTGCAGGGCCTTGCCAAGTGCGTCTGATATCTATTAAAGAACTGTCATGTAAAGAACAGCAGAATATGGCTGCACGGCTCCTAAGGGTCCAAGTCAGATGGCTGGTGAGATACTGGCGGGAGTGTTTGATTTGGAAGCAAATTTGGAAGAGAATTAAAGCTGGATGCACTGTTATTTTTCCCAAGGCAGTGTTTGATTTTAGTTGTGAAATATGCACACGGCACTTGTTCCTAGTCATGTAGAACAACAAATTAGACATATCTAAAGCACAACTTCATTATTGTGGGAGATCAGCCGTAATGCTCTCTAATTAGCCACAGACACAAAAACCACATGAAAAAGGATCTTCATCTGCGTTATTGATGCACAAATGCAGCTAGAGCTAAGATACAAAAGAGAAACACGAGTTAACGAAGAACAGGCTTCACAGTTGACCCTTATTTGCAAGGTCGGGTATTAATCCATTTGCTAGTTTTGGAAGACACTGAAGTCTCGATATGGGTGCCAGAGATCCAAAGTAGCAAAAATCAACCAAAAATATTCATAAAATGTTTTGGAAATGACATCAAACACAATAAGCTCTAAACAGAGTAACACTAAAATGGATTTGTGGCATGTGTTTAGTCTAACACTATGAATTCCTCACACATTTCCTCACAAATAACAATTTGTGCATAAATAAAAAGCTAGGTATGCTGACAACAAAAACGACCTTTTAGAGTGACCTCTGACTTACAGAGAAGAAGGTTGTAACAATATATCAGCAGCACAAAGTAGGATTTACGTACACGTCTGTTGTCTTTGGCAGTCCATGACAAATCGTCAGCATTGACAAAAACAGACGGAAGGAAAGTCCACACTGTGAGGTGTCTGAAACCTGTCCCTTCCCAAAGCAGGTTTATTTTCTCAGCACAGTTTCTTCAGTGTGGGTGGCCAGTGGGAATATCTTTCCTGCTACTCCATCATCAGCTACCTTCACATGACAACCAGTGGCATGACCCTGTTTATTGGTCCTGCTTATAATTAGTCTTTATTGGATTAGATACCAGAGAGCAAGATTATTTTCACATGCTTGTTATCTGGTTTTATTGATCCCATAAAAAAGCAAACTTGTGGAGCTTTTTGAAACATGCTCTTGAAATAACTTCCTTTTTTCCCTCCCTCTCTTAGAACTCAAATAAATTCCTGCATGTTCAGCAGCTGAGCCTTTTTATATGTTCATGGGTAATTAACGCACCTTTCTCGCGCATTCTGGGAAATGACGACGCTCCATCGGAAAAGCACATCATGATCACTGAGTGTTTCCACATACACTCAGAGACACTTTCACTCTGAAAATTGACACCCAGTGAACGAGTGATTCATGTACTATGAAAATGGTTTTCGGCTCTTAAAACGACTTAAGGCACTTTGGCGGTTTTCTGTTGAAGATTACAACGTACTAAATTGTAACATCTTTGTGAAATCAACTGACTTTTTACACTCTCATTACAAATACACTGACAGATATTAATACTCATCAAAATAAGATATTAATACCATCATAATGAGAAAATACATCTTCTGAAAGGCGACATAAGCACACAGGAAACAATAGATTGCCTAAAAATGTAATTTTGCTGAAAAAATCCTCACCCTCAGGGCATCCAAGATGTAGATGCATTTGTTTATTCATCAGAACCTCACCAATGGATCCTCTGCAGTGAATGGGTGCCGTCAGAATGAGAGTCCAAACAGCTGATAAAAACATCACAATAATCCACAAGTAACCTACACAATTGTAATCCATCAATTAACGTCTTGTGAACAGAAATACATTTGCATTAGTAATGAAAAAATCCACATTTAAGATGTTTTATCTTCCATTATATTGCTTTCTCAGTGAAAAAGTCTAATCTGAATCAGGAGAGAAATATGCACCCATCAAACACATTTACAAGTGAAAACAGTCCATACCAGTTCTGAACAAATGCGTCAGTGGATTTTGATGTGAGAGAAATACAGGAGATGGACTTTTTCACTAGAAGAAGCATTACTATGAATAGAGCATTCATATTTGAATGGTTTAATCAATGCCTTAATGATAGACTCATCTACTCAAACTCTTGGATGGCAGGTGGGTGAGCAAATTTTCACTTTTGGGTGAACTATTCCTTCAAGTTCAAACAAACATGGTATCAATAATTACAGAGTGTAAACTACAATGTCAAATCATTAGAGAATTTCAAGACATGTGTTGTTGTTCGGCAAAATCACACTTCCAGTAATCCTGGACCAAATTTGATTAAATAAACAAATTATTACGGAAAATTAGCGATCAGGATTGTAACAAAGTGAATCAGAACAATGACGCACAATATTTCTCAATAAGATTCTCTCATAAATACTAAAGTTGTAGTCTTTCTCACACAAATCCCATTTGTTCATAACCCCATCAGAATTTTTTTCTCTCACCATGCTAGCTGCGACTGCACTGTCAGCCTGTGTGCTTATGTCATAGGAATCATCAATGCATAAATGGACTAAATAATATGCTAGGTGATCAGTGTTTACAAATGCACTTGTGGCAGCACTCTACATCGAGTGGTTACAGAGCGGTTAACACACGGACCCAGTGGTCAGCAAGGTTTGCCGAGACGCACTGTGAAACCACAGCTGAGGTTTCAACTGCTCTTAAACTCAAATGAACTCTTTAAAAACACGATTTAGACTTGGAAGTGCTTTCGGTATGATTCAGCTAGTCATGGTTTATTTAAACATCTAATGTGCTTCTATTTCTGTTAAATTTTCAGACTATTGTTTTTTCAGCATGAAAAATGTGCTAATAATGACAAATGCAAATGACTTGGCTGATTGAGAAGTGAAGTATTACTGTAAGATTATATGTTCACGAGCTGCGGGGGAGCTTTATAAATCATGGACAAAAAATGATCCATCGTTTTTTTTTCTTCTGTAACATTGCACAGATGCTTCATTTATAATAATATTTGTAAGGACTGTATTTCCAAATGAGACATCAGTCCCAAGGACAGTTTAAAATAGTGTAATCTACATTTGAATAAAGAAATCGCTGATGTTTTGATGCAAAACGGCTCCATTTTACCACTTTACATCGATGTGTCCTCTTGGCAGGCTTTGTGAAATGTTATTATGACTACATCCCTCAGAGTATCCCCTAATCTGTTTGCTGACTCTAGTTCTGTGTGAAAAATGACCCTGATTATCGCAGATACAAGATTATTTTCCCACTTTATTATTACACATGTAAGGAATTTTAAATAAATGTGGCACCAAAAAGTACTTGGACACTTAAGAATCTGTAGATGGAAGCAATAGCAATAGATGTTGTTATACAGTATATACATATATATATATATATATATATATATATATATATATATATATAACCATAAGATACAATATACTGTATTATTATAACTACTGTATATATTATTAAAGAAATGAAATATAAAAAAATATTAAAGATATAACCATGAATCAGGGGGCAAAAAATTATTTGCAGGGCCAAGAACACTTTTTGTTTTTGCAAGAGTAACATTTCTATTCAACTTTGACCCAGTTCCATCTTATCTGAAAATGTTAATGCTCAGCTGCAAGTCAGTATGTTTGCATTTTATATGCATTGAGTTCAGTCCTGTCAGTCCAGATGAGTTAAATGCTTTGTTTATGTGGCTTTGACATTGTGTTACCTTTTTTTTCTTCTTTATAAAAATATATTTTGCTGGCAGCCCTTGTAAATCTGGAACACATCGAAATGTTATTTATGCTCAAGCTGCTATCTTGATAAAGCATGCCTGGAGACTGTGTTTTCTGTGCACAAACCCAAAGAGATATAAAAACAGCCAGTGAATGACAGGGAAAGAACATAGGCTACAATCAGACTAGGCCTGTGGTGGACATTGTGATCTTCATGATGACAGGACGAAAAGAAGAGTCACAATAGATCCGATTTTTCTCTCAGCCAAAGTGGTTTTAAGCTTCAACAATTGGCGGACACGATGTATCAGAGTAGCCTTAGAAGCTGTTGCTCAACCAGTGTCATGCATACTAAGATATTTTCTATCCTTTGCTTAGCTTAACTGACAGGAGAAACAATATCCTTTCAAGGTTTGTTTGGGCTCCCTCAAGAGGGCAGTGTTTGTACAAAGCGATGCATTTAACGCTGATGCGAGACAGTTACGTGCCATAAAGCATCTGCATCTTGAGCGTGTCACACTGCTTATTCATATTCATCTTTCATTTATACTGTCAGACTGCTAATGTGTCCCTAATATACGTGCACAAAAACAGAGTCAAAAAGGAAGCCAAAACTAAATATTTGGTGTTAGTAAAAGTTAATACACGCATATATATAATACTTTCAAACGTTTGAGTAGTGATTAAACTGATTACAAGTTAGTCACATGCACGTAAATTTAACCGGTCGCTACCAAAACAAACACAATCTACGTTAAGATTGCGTCTGCTAAAAGATAGCCTTCTTTAGCAGAACATTCCTTTTTTTTTTTTAAACGTTCATTTAAATTCATATCGTCAAGTCATTGTATAGTTTGCACACTGTTTATATATATATATATATATATAAATAATAGTAGGCTCTAAAAATATATTATTAAAAATGATTAAAGAATAATAAGGTGTGTCCAAACTTCCGACTGGCTGTAAAGACAATAGAAAACGACACAGTATGAAACACAGCATTAAAGACATGCTGTCTCATTTCTGGTGAAAAACAGATGACTTTTCTCTCTCCAAGTTGACCTTACACTTCTGCGCGTGCCCCTTCCTCCCTATCTGTTTCTGAATGAACGTCTCTGCCGAAATCCCTCCCACTTCGTGTAAGCGCTAAGTTATCTGGGTTTTTGCGAAACCTGTGGTACTTTAAAAAGGCAAGCCTCTCACGAAGAGAAGAAAACCGGTCCGAGTTTGCCCGCTGAACGTCTCGTTCTCTATTTGAGCATGCAGGTGTCTCTAGCGCTCGTGCAGTGCGGCGCGCGGCTGTTGCTGCTGCTGCTACAGGGATGTTTCACAGCTGCGCACGGATGGAGAGCTTTAAAAAATGATGCTACAGAAATTATACCAGAATACACGGAGGACACGAATAGACCTGAGGAGCAGATACAAATTTCTAATAACAACACAATGAACCGAGCTAAGAACGGAGGAAGGAGGTCATCAGCCAACTCACGTACTTATGGTAAGCAAAAGGAAAAATATATTTAATTAAGAGCACTGAGCTCTATCAAAGCACCAACACAAACATGTAGTAGTTAAAATATAATAGAACATGGATTTTTCTTTTCTTGTAAGATTATTTGTGGGCTATTTTCCCTTAAAATTGGGCCGTATCAATCAACATCAACACATTAAATGAATCTACCAATAGATTTATTTTTTTATTTTTTTAAATTAATAATCCTCCAGGCAGCCTAATTGCATTAGTCTACTTAGTTATTTAAACAACGACTTAAGTAAAAGTTATATTAGTAATTTGATATTTTATGTAAATAAGTACAGCTTGTTACATTTTAACACTCTCAAGGAATATGCATAGTTTTTGCATGTTTGCAAGTTAACAAAATTTGGGTACTGTGTGTTATAAATGTTTATAAAAATCAAGAGGTATGATAAGGAATTTGTGTCAAATATAATTAGACAATTTCCGCTAGATAGATCTGTTATCTAAAATGGACATTAGCAACTAAGGTTCATGGGGTTTATCTATCTATAATGAAATTTAATCTAATAATTTGTTTATAACAGATTATTTTGCCGACCACTGATTTAAGGTATATACAGTATGTAGGTTGCACATAAAATCGTAATTTACTTGTGCGAAACTGGATATTCCTGTATTGGCTCTACATGGATGTGGCCGCTTTTAAATAAAAGTTTTATAGTAGTTCAGAAAGAATGCTTGCCGTTCCACATTTTCACCAGCACAAGTGATGCACTAACTTCGATAACCCTTTTTTTTTGTTCCTGTATCCCCAATTTTACATAATTAGACAAGGTCTGCCTTTCCATAACCATCTAATTGCAACAGTATGGTTTCAGGGTAGTTGAAAATGTGAGAAGTTATTCTAAGGGGTCATTTCTTCAGGGTATTGCCTTGATAGAGAATGACTCCCACCTGTGGAAAGTAAAACTACTGTGAATACAAACCTAGGTATAACAATAAACACTCTGTGTGTGTGTGTGTGTGTGTGTGTGTTAATGTCAGAATTAAGAAAAAATCTCTTAGAGCTTGTTTCCAGAACACAAATCAAGACTTTGGAAAAAAGCAAGTGTGTTTGAGAAATTGGAATGTCTAAATTTATTGCTAAATAAATACACAGATTACTTCCAAAAATAATAACAAGCGAACCTCCACGAACAGAGTAATGAAATTACGACAATAACAATAAATAATAAAAATAATTAAGGATTGAGCAATTCGCAAAGTCAACAAGATCATTTCAAATATCTAATTATGTCAGTGGACACCCCTAAAATGTTGTGTTTCAGCATAAGGAAACAGTTATCAAGCCAAGCACGTATGTTATACTCGCTCGTTAGGGGGTGGAGAAAGATATCACACTCTGTTCTTGAAGGGGTGACGTGTGGTGTAGTTTCTCTGGTGGTCAGTGTGGGGTCATGTTGAGATATGTTCATCTTCCTCTGGCTCTCGTCCCGCTCCTCATAAAACATCAGATCAGGTTTTCTGAGAATCAGGGGAGGCAGAACCTGAACTCATCACACACATAAATCCTTTGTTCCTCTCCATGAGGGGAGCTGAAGAAGGAAACAGATCTTTCCAATCTCACTTTCATCTCTTTAACTGACACATTAAAAGTGAAAAATTTGTGAAGTTTAAATTCAATCTTACCGCAAAAGTTCTGATTGCAGTTCACATGTAATCAGTCCTTTCTGTACAGAACAATCTGGTATGATGTTTAGTGTCTGTGGGTTTCTAATTGATTGGGATTCTCATCAATTCCACCCTCAATCAAGAGCATATCTATTACTTTGCTAGCCAAATCCAAACCAGATTAATAAAAAACATGTACCAATATTAAAAGATTGTATCATGCATTTCCTTGCTGGCTGGACACACAACAACTTTTTTCTGGGAAACTCGACAAAACACACAACAAAGTCAACTTTAGGAAATTTGCTTAATGCCTGTGTATAAAACAAAACATGAAAGGAAAAAAAAAATCAGTTTTGTGTATTGTAGCTGTGAATAATCCAAAACCCATTATGTCATACAGGCTATAATAAATGCCAGTTCTGGTAGCTGTGTTTTATTTAAGATGCATCCCTAAACATTTAACTAATTTGTTTGGGTTCTCCTCTCTTTCCCAGGAGCCTCTGAACTAAGCTGCCGGGAGCTGCGCTCTACCCGCTATGTAACCGATGGATCTTGCCGCAGCGTCAAACCTGTGAAAGAACTGGTGTGTTCTGGTCAATGCCTTCCAGCTCACTTGATGCCAAATTCGATTCTAAGGGGAAAATGGTGGAGAAGCAGCTCATCCGATTACCGCTGCATTCCCGCTCACTCCCGCACCCAGCGGATACAGCTCCAGTGTCCTAACGGACCAAACCGGACATACAAAATCCGAGTAGTCACATCTTGCAAGTGCAAACGCTACACTCGCCATCACAACCAATCGGACGTCAAGGAGTTGTCCTCCAAGAAGCCACGACGCAATAAGAAGCACCGTAGCAAAGTGCCATCGGTCAACAGCAATTCGTACTGAGGGGAAAACATGAACTGATACAGAAACTCTCTCTTGCACACATACAGATACACTTATATACATATGCACACACATTTCAGAAACTGCAATCCTCAACTACAAGGGAAGGAATAAACGCATTAGCTTTTAACAAATGTGTTGGCGTGCCAACAAGTTTCCAATGTATTTCAGATGTCTCACTGTTTGTATGTGCTCTTGAGCCGAAATAGTCCCAGTGTGATCACAGAATGCCAGCGGACTAATGGACGCTTGAGTAAAAGACGTATGCTGTTATGTGAGATTAGTTCAGGGAATGATGGCATTCTGAGGAAGGAGGAATAACTCCATATATTCTTGCCCAAGCAGTTCATTTCGAGTTTGAAGTTCATTGAAAGGGTAAGCTAACTACAGGAAAGCACGCTGAGCACTCAACCAATCCACCAAGCGCTCGTGTGAATGTTTGTGTACCAGATTTGTCCTCCTCTTCTGGGACTTGGAGCAGTGTGTGATTTGACCGTCCAGCCGTGTCGGGCCCAAAAGACACGCGGCTGCTGACAGATTGCTGAGGCCCAGAATTCTTAACCTTGGTCAATTTGACCAGCCCACGAGTCCTCTTGACGGGCTGGGGAGCCGAGCCAGTCACCACGTGAGTTTCTACAACTTCACATTTCCACAAGAAACTGATCGGAACTGGCAGTTACGGAGAGTTCGAAAAGTTGTGTCAGCCCTCCGCGGTCCAAGTCCCCAGAGGTCAAGAACCGCAAACGATATTCCTGTGACTTGTCCTAATTACCAAATAGGTCCATTCCTGTGTTTAGGATTTGAGTCATAAAAAGCCATTTCCTCTAGACATGGTCAGTTCCTGTTTGTTAGAACACCCGAAAAAGAGGCCCACATGTGTGCAAGAATCTGCAGCAATTCCTCCCGGGCAAAGAACCTTTCTGCACCCTCCTTCAATGGAAACCATTTGGAGATATTCAGCTATCTGCAATCGCTAGCAGGTTACCTACATCCATTACTGAAGTCTTCAGAAAAGATGTCATCCTTCCGGTCTCGTGACCGGAAACGAAGAGACAAATAAGTGAACCAAACTTTGAAATTGTGATCTGGATGTTGATTTTACACAGGATAAAGAGATAAGAGAATGCCAATTGTTCAACATTTTCTGCTCGTGACTTCCCCGCCTTTTTTTTTCTTCTCCAGATCAGTGCTGATAATACTTGCTTATTTTTCAATTGTGTATTTGAAATAGCAACTGGAAGGGATTTTTATAATGTAAGCAGACTTGCCATGAATAGCAACTTGTACATACTGTACCTGTGTGGTCTCATTGAGTGGCATCCTCCTCCAAAGAATGGATCCCCACTCTCTGTCGACCAAAAGACTGTTACAGAGAATGAATTGCGTATTTATTTTTTCAATTTCATCATTTAAATTATTTATGCAATCTTTTGTAGAAAATAATAGCCATTATTGTACTATATGTAATTATAGTGAATTTCATAACGAAAAAGAGTTCATGAATAAAGTTAAGCAACATATATATGTGAAAAGAAGTGTGTTTGTTATCATTCTTGTCAAGACTGCTTTGACAGATCCTTTCTCCTCTTGGGCCGTGCCCGCATGCTAAATCCGTCCCTCAATGAGCCCTCTATAAACAATATTCCACAATTAGGAAGTAAAGGCTTTGTAGCACTTTGGAATGTCTAAGACACCTTTACAAAAGGTGAGAAAAGGAAAGAATCTCCTCGTCAGACAGGAACAGTACAGTCACAACAGAAACAGCTCTTTTTATCCGGTATAGTGAACTCAACCCACAGGCCTCCATTCATCTGTTTGTTTGTCTAAGCCTGCAGAGTCTGAGCCATAGATTGACAAGGAAATGTGTATTGGCGGACTTGTTTTAGTCCTTCTAATCTTGTCTGTTGCACACTTGAGTGCTTTCTCATGATGAAATTCTCTATATTAATCTAACTGGGTCCAGGCTGCTCAGTACACAAACTTCATGGAGTCATTATGCTGTAAAACAAACAAATTTCCTTTTTATGTATGTTTGAAGTGTTTATATACTCTTACATTGTGACCAAAAGATGAAACATTCTTAAACTCAATGACTTTCAGTTCTTGTTCTACTATAAAACATCTATTGAGAACATGTTTGACTGCAGTTCTAATATGATCGTCCCAAATTCATGGCCACTTGACATGCCATGCTGTTGCACAAAAGTCGCTGGCAGGCAGAAGCATTTCCAAGTAATTCAAGAACAAGTGCTTGAACGTGTCACTTGAGTAGTTCCTAAATAAATTGATGCTGACAAAGCATCTGACCTGAGTTACAGCCCCTGTTTGCAGTCGTTGCTCGGCAGGGACCTGGCACGGACCTCCACAGCCACAGGGAAAGCAGGAGTGTGTAAGAGGGGTCAGCTGGGACTCACTCCTCAGTGTGTGTTTAACACTTTTGTGCCTGCTCCACAGTATCTCAGACGCCACAACGCTGCTTAGACGCTTAACTCCTCCAGAGACCTTGTCGTCAGATCAGACAATAGTTGGGTATGCGCTTCTGAATGTCATAAAAGTTGTTTAAAATGGATTTCTATACCCTACTTTTGTCCTTTTATTTTATTTTGTTTAGTACATTAGTTGATATCTTACATAAAAAAAAAAATCGATTTATTACTTAATTATTTTAATATATAAACTTTAACTGTAGTCAACGTTTTTAAAATCAGACTTTGGGACTACAAAAAAAAAAAAAAAAAAAAGAATTCAAGAAGTTTTTAAATGAGTTTTCAATTTGGGTGAATTTGATCCAAGAGCCAGGCGGGTGCAGGTATTTAGGACAAGGAGTGTTAGGAAAAATGAGGAGGCACTAAAAGTGTCATTTAACCCTGTTAGCCACTTGACTTTGACTATAATGTATTAAAGACATTCACTGTTGAAGTCATAGCTCAACCTAAGATGACGTCTTTACCTTCCAGTGTCTCAAAACACACAGGCTGACCTTTCTTAGTGGTACACTGTGGACTTCCAACACATGATGGTGATTAAGTAAATCTCACTGAACCGCTCCAGAATGTCACTTCCTTCTGGGCAGGCTGCATGCATGCAAAATTAAAGACACTGCTTTTGCAAATGAAATGTAACAGAGCTGCTGTGTATTATCAAATCAAATTCAAAAAGAAGTTCTTGAGGTTGCATAGTACCTAAATAAATTAATGCTGACAAAGCATGAGTCTATAGATTAGTGACATCAGTCAGTAACTTCTTCCAAATGTAAGCCAATAAAACATCTGATCAGCTGATTTGCATATTATGTTAAGAGTAGATGGTTTCTGTTATTGCCAAAACCCAAAATACCTCAGTAATATATCTTTCAGTGATGATTGCTCTGTTAGCTGGGATTATGTTGTAAGTTTTGGCTCAATCAAAAAAAAAAGAAAAAAAAAAGTAAAGGTCAAATTCTCACAATTGTTTGAATCTTAAGTTTCCTTCTAGACTTGGATATTGACGACAATAGTTGGGCCATTATACAAGTTTTTCCTAGGGTGGGTATATTTACTGAGCGTAATGTTATACAAAAGGAACAGAAGTTTGTCAGGAGCCCAAACGCATGAAACAAGAAACAAAATTCCCCAACATACCCAGTCCCAAAAGTCTGAAGCCACAATGAAACCATGAGATTCAAGATCTGAAAATAAACATAAATTAATGAAATTAAGTGTAAATGAGGGGTTTAAGATGACATAAATATGAAATATGAAAGATTATATATACAGTTGTTCATAGGTTTGGGGTCGGTAAGATTTTTCAAGCATTTATTTGATCAAAATACAGTAAAAACAGTACAACTGTGAAAAGTTATTACAGTTTAAAATAACTGTTTTCTATTTTAATATATTTTAAAATGTATTTTTTCCTGTGATGGCAAATCTGAATTTTCAGCAGCCATTACTCCAGTCTTCAGTGTCACATGATCATTCAGAAACCATTCTAAATGTTGATTTTTTTTTTTTCAAGATTCTTCGATAATTAGAAAGTTCCAAAGAACAGCATTTATTTAAAATCTAAACCTAAATCTTTTTGTAACACTGTAAATTCCTTCACTGTCTTTACTTCTGATCAATTTAATGCACCCTTTCTGAATAAAAGTAATTCTTTGTAAATAAATAAACTTTTGAATGGTACTGTAGTGTATAAAAATACAAAATTGGTTCATTTTCACTAGTGTTATCTGTTCAGGACAATCCCAAACATAGAAAAAACAAAAAGGGAGTTAAATACTCAAGAACAATGACATAAGAAGTCGGAATAATTAGATAAATTAACAAAACACACCTGGAAACAGTAAAACAAATGGAAAAAAGGACGCAAATGACAGGAAACAAGAACATAATATAAAGCACATCAAAATGATGCAATGCATGCTATTGGACGCATTACTGGGGATTACTTTAATTCAAAGTGTTTAACACACCAGTCAGTCTGCCTAAAACTCAATTCAAGGCTCTCCAAAGAAGAATTTAATTTCCAAAGTCAAACACATGTGGGCTATGACGGATGCATTTGGATACGGATGTTTGTTCTCCATCTGCCACTCCCTTATCAGTTCATACGAACTAACAGTTTCTAACAAATCCAAAGCAGAGCAGCACTTGGCACAGACCTGGGAACATGGGAAGTGTTAGAGAGGACATAGAGCGGGATCTGGTGGCGGTGGGGGCGTCTGAGGAAAAGGCCAGGGTCAGGGCAGAAAGGAGAGACTGGAGCCACTCAGCATGTCCTCCGTCACACCCCCATCAAAAAGGCTTTTAAGTGTCCACTGCTCACTGGAATCAAAGAACGAACCCTGGGACTAAGAGTGGTAAAGGGCCGCCCATCAATGATCCATGAAGGATGGCTCAGTGGGAAATTCGGGTGGGGGGAAGAACGGAAGTGTCCAGGGGTGGATGGTAGCATCACGGGTCAGCAGCGTTCGATGAGCCTTGACCGTCCCAACCAAGTGGCAGCATCCGATGCAGGCCAAAGATACACGGCAGGAAAGGAAACCGGATAGTCAATAAACATTTACAATACTAACTCAAAACAAATATGCATTGGTGGACATATTGTACTTCAATTGTCACCAATACAGCGAAAGTCTGGAGGTTTCTTGTTTGAAACACATCAAGTTGAGGTACTGCACAACGTGTTTGTGTGGGAAGCGAGGTAACATTCATATCAGTGTTAACCGCAGGCCTTGCCAGCTGGGTGTCGAGCCTTGGCTCTGGTTTGCAGTTTGTTTGTTTAAAAGATTACAATCCATCCAAGTCAAACAGACACCTTGAACATAACCCAGCCCTGCCAATAAACACATGCCAAATGGTGTGAGTGTAAGCGCTATGCACTCTTGCATCAGAGGGGAAGGAGAAAGGCCAGGTAAAGGCCACCATACGCATGTGTGACAGCAACATATGATGTCATCATGGCTACCAATATACAGAAAGTTGAATTGATTACATATAATAATTCTACAGCTTAGTCAGTTAACATAAGCATGGTCGGATGTTTATGGAAAGTCTCATATAGTCTTCATTATGTTTGGATCTTTGTATGACATATTCTGGAACGGCATGTCTAGAAAAACAACAAATGAAATTGGGTCGGTTTTAATCTTTTGTCAAAGACAGGAAAATGTGATGAAGCATTGTCTGTTCTCTCAGTGACAACCATCACTTGTTTGTTTTTCAGTAGAATTATGATCAGAATAGCTTTAGCTGCCTTTTATGAGAAGAACATGGCCTTTAAAGTGGAGGTCCTCAACCAAACTTTCACGGGAAAGGATTTTAAATGATTTAAGCTAAAATTTAAATCTAACTCTAAACTTCATTTAAATCAAGATCTACTATATACTGGAATATTGAATAATGAATAACTCTTTCTTCCCTCAATAACTATTGTTTTTACTGAAGTTTCAACAAATTATGGTTAGTTAATTTAATGCATCAACACTCCCGGTTTCTGTTAATAACAATAAAAAAAGTATTGAATACATAATGTATTCAATAGTGTTTTACACAGTGAAGGGCCATTGAATCAAAAATGGTTGAGAAGCACTGCTTTAAATGTACAGTTCATCCAAAAATAAAAACACTCACCTTCATGTTGTTCCAAACCTGATTGACTTTTTCTTCTTGTGAAACATAAATTAAGATATTTGGAAAAATGTGTGTGTGTGTGTGTTTGGCAATAATGGGGTCTAATATTGTTTTGACCCCTTTTTGTGTTCTGCAGAAAAAAAGAAATGCATACTGTTGGATATTAAGCAAAAGTAAAAAGAGCAAAAACCTACTGCTTGCATTCAAACATGTGTATTTGATTTGAAGTAGGAAAAATGATTGTCTGCATGATGTCTATCCGTTTGTTGACAAAGGACAATCATACTGGTGGATATAAAATATGGTACCAACCATTGAAAATCCATGCGGGTCACGCCCACCTCTCATCACCCAGATGTGCAGCACAGCGGGTTTTGATCATGATAGAACAGTTTCATTTTTTTGCCGTGAGCTTTCATATGTCTCTGTAGCATTACCTCACCACTCAACACAGGGGCTGACAGCTCTAATGGTGGTTTCACTATGTCTCTGTAAAAATGCCACTCCACTACTTCAACATCCCTAAAAAAGCTTGAGAAGAAATGCAGAAACCTGGGAATCACATCTAAGATATCACCTCATCATTGCCAAGTTGATTAATTTTCTTCTTATTGAAAGAGCAGATCTGTTCTGGTGCACATTCTGGTCAAAAAAAGTATTAAATCGTTAAATTGTATTAAATGTGCTAAACTTTGTGCGCTAGTCTTTTTAATACTTTTAGCATTAAAACACACTTTTCACACTCTCTCTATTTCATTTAATTTGCCCAACAGCAGATATACTTGATTACAAGAGAACTCTGTCACTTGTCTCGCTAAAGCTAATTTCAGATTAAGCCAAACAATATATGGCATTTTATGTATCCTAAATAGTCCAAATGAAATAATATTTTCCCACTTCTTGCAAAATTGGACAAAATTACAGCTGCATAATAAAAATCTGCTGCTCACAAGAAATATTTACCTTGGGTTTCATCATGTTTCATCATATTCTCAAGCATGCTCTTCAATGACACTGTTGCCTCCTTGATAAAAATGTTAAATTACCTTTTAAAAAAAATCAAATAATAATAAATAAAATAAAATAAATTGATTGTTGTAATGGAAATGATGTCACAACCAATAATTATACAAGAAACTGTGTACAATAAATATTAAAATGGTTTATGTTTATTTGACTCTTCATTTAGATCATATTTTATGATTTTACAAGTAATCATTTATAACAATTTTTTTATATAGAAATAAAGAGCTTTTAAAAAGTAGCATACCAGTACAATAGATGAGGGCACAGCTTTAATGTGACTTTCACTGAATAAAAATCCAAATTTATAAAATAGAAATAAAATAATATAATAATCAAGCCCTGTGACTTAAAATTGAAGAAACGCACAACTGTTCTTGTCCCCAGTTTCTTGAAAAATCAAATCAAATGTCATTGTGTGAGTTACATGTGCCCTCTATTTGATTGTGTTACAGATGGGACCTGTTTTGATTTTTGGTATTTTGAGTGCTCTGATTAATCAGTCTCTTTTGAATCCTTTAAAAAAAGAAAGAAAGAAAAAAAGCAATCAGTTAAAATGCGGTGAAAATTGTTTCCTAGCCGTGTGGCCTGGTGCACAGCCCAAGAGGGGGTTAGCAGATATCTTTTGGATCTCTGAAGCTTAGAGGGATTTGAATGCAGTGATCAATTCAGCTTTCTAGTCTTATCAGATAACATACAGCCTCTGGGAATATCCATACAAACTCACTCACTTGAAATACCAAACAGAGGTGTGTAAACTTTGATTCAAAAACTTCCAAATCCCTGTAAGAGTATAGCGAATACAGAATGCAGCAGGACTCAACAAAGAAATATGCTTTTATGTTGATAAACATGTATTATGACATTTAAATGGCCAGAGTTTGACTCTTCAGAGTTTTGTCTCCATCTGACCTAAAGACACGGCAATCCCCTGAGCTCGGATTCTCATAGATCTCTTCTAAAGTAGCAAATTATCCGAATTTACTTCCATTTTTCCTTTCAACTAAGCTTGTATTTGAAGATGGACCGGCGAATAGCCCATTTTAACCTCAGATGGAGGAGACATGCAGTGGGATGATTTTAGCAGATGCATATCCATTAAAAAAAGTTTAGAAGAGAATTGTGTAGGAAAAACATGTAAATTGGCATGTAAAATTTCCACTCAAATCAGCCAAGACCATTCCAAAAGACTTGGAATGCATTAACTTGCAACCGAAAACTTTATATTAAGTATAGAAATGTGGTTGCATCTACATTTTTTTTTTCTTCCACTAAACTAAACTTGAAGGTCGCTAAACCTTTTTTTTTCCAGTGAATAAAATGGACATTAGCCAAATATTTTTTTTATGAATTCTTCAAAAAAAAATCAAGCCAAAGGGAAAATAAATGTGGTTGAAATCATCATGTCCTCCTGACATGCATCCTAACTATGTGTTTTCAATATTTTTCCTTCAAACATATGCAAAGCACATTATCAATCTGAGACCATCTGAGATTTCTGACAGAGAGCGTGTAAGAGATGGAGACAGATGGAGAAGGAGGGAGAGAGATTATTATAATTGCACAATAATACTTTTCTAGTTGCCAACGAGTTGAATGTAAATATTTACGTAGAAATAAAATTACATTTTATGACATAATGGCATGCAATTGTTTCCCAATATCTGTTAAGCACATGATAATAGTTAAGTCAATATATGTGAACTCAAGTAATCCAAATCCAGTCCAAGGGTCACCTGCCTTATGATCTGTGAACTACTTTACCAGACACTGGCTAAAATTACAGTTTTTAAATCCCACTAGATCCGGAGTGACGCTAAAGCTAAGTTTGGCCCCTGACGGACAGGTATCAAACACAAATCTCATAACACAACATCTTCAGAAAGCCTGATCCGAAATACGTAAACCAGGAATTTCACTTTCTCTGATGACGCTCCGACTTGAAACTTCCCATCATCACCAAACCCTTGGAGAAATCACTCTTAATCCCACCAGATGAATGATGGGAGACCTTTTTTTTCGGGTTCTCTGAGGCAGTTTGTCAAGTTTTTTTTTTAATAAAGTCAAAAGCCTGTTTTCTTTTCTCACTTTCCTTGGGTTATCATCACGTTTCAGCCATAAAATGCTTCATATGAAATTTTCACAATATTAACAGACAACTTCAAACAGCTTTAAGCAATTTCAGACTTCCAAAGGAAGCATAAAAAATAAAAAATGCAACATTATTATTATCTGAATAGCTATACTCCTAAATGTCCTATTGACATTAGTCATTCCTTTCAGAAAGTGAATAGTTTGAATGCTTCAATCTGTCAGAATGGTTTTGAGGCCCCACTGAAACGTTAGAGTCCTCTGGAAACCATAGCAATGGTAAACCCTAGACATACATTACACGTGTGCTGCTGAATGTAAATTATCCTGAGAGCCGCAAGACCTAGGTCTGGAGTCAACAGGGAAGCATCGGCATTCTACCCTGCATCCCCAACGGTAAACTCTCTAAATGAGCCATTCTGCTTTTATGGGTGAACGCAAGTGTTGAAATCTGTGAAGCATGTTGCAGGTTCCCTTGGCTTCAGTGCATCCATCTGGACAATAAACCCCACAGCAGCTAGACCAGAGAGACGTGCAAATAACAAACAAAGGGTGTGGGTTGGAGCAAATTCCGTCCATCTCGCAATCGCTTACCACTTAATGAAAAATCTGATCATCTGAGCATAAAAGATACATCTGCAGGCAAGCACATTTTTCCCATAAAAGGACACGTCGGGAAATGTCCCTGATATTTCCAATGGCCAAGATCGGTGATTACGTTCGTTTCATCTTGCCTGGGCCTGATAAATGAAACCAGAAAGTGGTGAACTCGCGCAGTTGCTGTGGAGACAAAGCAGTAATCGTTCAGCAGGTGCTTTCCCCCAAAGCCAAAGTGTGGATGAAGCACACATATGCAGAAGAGGTGGTTGCTTTTTACACTCCCTTTAAACCGCAACACACATACCTCACATTCTCCACAGCCGCGTAAATGGAGGGGCACAAGCACAGGGTGGAACTGCACACGCCATCACCAACATTACATAATGCCTAAATATTTTGAAGGTCAACAAACATCTCTATTTTATTAATCTTGCATAACATCCTGTGTTTGGAATCACAAGCTCAGTTCCAAAAACAAGCGAGCGTCCTCTGTAGGCAGCATTTTAAAGCTTCGTAGGTGCGATTGTGACACAAAAGCTGTTTTGAAAATCTGCTAACTTACATATGCTGCCTCTTCTTTTTGCCAAATTCTAATACTGTGTTCCAAATAATTCTCACAGCTCCAGCTTAAAAATAACCTTGTTTTGATTCACTGTAACACTTTTACGTCAGAATTTCAATTGAAGTATTCCTAGTACTATTCACCTCCAAATTAGTCTGCAACAAAGCACATAGCAGCATCACCCATAAGAGCTTTCAGGCACGGACTGGCCATCAGGAGAACCGGGACAATTCCCGGTGGCCTGACAGCAGATTTGGTCCGCTGCTTTTAAAAATAAATATTATTATTATTATATAATTGCCTGCCGAATCTACTAAAGTAATTATTTCCAAATTCGCCATTTGATAATAAATCTCTAATAAATCATGAATTGGTTAGTTGTGCCTGGCATCTGTGCCAAACGGTTTCAATCAGAGTAATCAATGCCAGAGATTTGAGAATGGAAGCAAAACTTCTGCTCAGGATTTCAAGTGCAAGTCAGTTTCATCTGTAAATAGGCTATTGTAGTTTTGGTTTTGTTTACTTAGTTAAGCAGAAGCAGCCCATCACTCTAAATACTGTATAATAAAGGACATCATTATTATCTATTGTAAAGTTACAGTAGTAATTTAGCAGACAAATTATTATATAGTTTTATAATAGGTTTAGAGGGAGCTACTGTAGGGCAGACAATAACAACAATGAAAATTAATGATGGTTTTACTATAAATCCAAAGATAATGGTTACTGTTGTTAAACCATGGTAACCACAAATTACCCATGGTTTTGCTACACTAACCATAGCTTAACCGTGGACTTTGTAGTAAAAATAAATACAAATGGTAATCCATCTGACCAAAAAAAAAAAAAAAAACATAGTTACTGTACTTTTACTATAAAATCATGGTTAATTTTTGTAAGGGAAAAATATGACTAATGTTCAGTATTAGAATGTTTCTAGAAAGGTATTGTAATGATGTAGTTATTATTGTACTAATTTTGACATTTAGGCAATTTAGAAAGTATAGTCTAGCATAGAAATCATTCTAATACACTGATGTGATGCTCAAGAAATGTTTCTTATTTTTATCAACATTAAAAACAGTTGTGCTGCTTAATATTTTTGTGGAAACTGTGATGCACTTTTTTCAGGATTCTTTAATGAACAGAAAGTTCAAAGAACAACTTTTATTTCAATTATATTTTACAACAACAAAATTTTTGATCAATTCTTGCTGAATAAAAGTATTAATTTCCTAAAAAAAAAACCTCTTACTGATCCTAAACTTGTGCATACATTATTATGAAATAATAAAAATATATATTTTTAAAAAACATATATACATATCTTTTTTTAAAGTATTTTGTTTTCTGTGTGTGGAGCAATATACAAGAGTTTTTGCTTATGCAGAGCGTTTCAAGCTAAGATGTTGCCTTAGAAGTTCACCATAGGTTTTTTGGAACAGTCTTCTGTATACAGTCTGCTAACAATCTTAGAGAGAATACACTCTAAAAATATCTCAGAATCATTATACCTGAAGGTTCTGACCAAATATAGCAGACAAAGAATGGAAATAATGAATCAAAAGATGGCCAAGTTAAACTAAGGACACCCAAAACACATTCTCCCCTCTAAAGTCCTCTAAACTAGCAGGTCTGCTAATGCTCTAAGAGACAACCGGTAGAGGAAAAAATCCCGCTGACACAAACTGAAGTTCACACAAATCATCTTTCTGAACCTGGCCAAGCTCATGGGGGTAGGTCGACCGAGAGACGGACAGCCTCATTTGGTTCCCTCGTCCTGGGATCCATCAGGATATGTGACAGGCCGATTGTGGCCCCGCTTTTCTGACAGCACCAATAAGTCCACATGAAGGGAAAGCCCTTGACTGCCCCTGCCCCCACTTGCCTTGCCTCATTACCCTCCACAGGTGCCTCCCGCGTCAGCCGCAGCCTCTATCTCACAGGACGGATCTGATCTCCCCCACACACTTGGACTCAACCTGCGGACCATTACTGTAACAATCCCCAGAGCCGAGCTGCTCCGGTCTTACATACGTGGAAGTGTCACACAATTCAAGAATGATTAAATGAAATAGGTGTTCAAAGTATATCAGGTGTCACAACAAATGAAAGGAAAGTCAAAGAGAACAGACCAGACAGAGGCATCGTCATGTTGAACTGAACACCATATTTAGGCATCTGCCAAGTTACACAAACGTTCTCATTTGTTATTAGGGAGATCGAGAGATGTGTCATCTTCCATCACATACAGCAGACATGCTTGCAGATAAAGACGGTTTCATATGTTCATTTTTGTCATGCATTCTTTTTAATTTCAGAAAATTCAGGTTTACTGAACTCTTACTCCAAACAAATGTACTGTGCATATATATATATATATATATTTTTTTTTTTTTCACGCACTGGCTGGAGACGAGGCCTGGAAGCCCCAATCCTCCAGACTGTGGAATGAATTCTGTATGAACTTCATATGACAGAGGAAAAACAGCCTCCAGTCTAAACACTCAGAACACCTCTATGGGCCGCGGTGGAGATCAGCCTTTCAAAAGCAATGTTTTTACAATGAGACACATCCGGTGCTATCAAACATCGCTAAATCAGAGGAATAAAGACAAGTTCTTTAGCTTTTTTGTTATTGTTGCAGATAAACGAATACCAATTGTATGTAATGCATACACATCGATATCATCTGTTGATTCTTAAAAGTGTCTGCACACATTTTTATTTAAATATCTGGTATGTCTATTTTGCATGCTGATAGCGTATAGTTTCCTGTGATACACTGCCAGAACGCAGCCATCAGGGATGAGTAACTGGATATTGCATGCTGAGATGTATTTGATAACCAGACAGGCTTGTTTCTGTAGCATTTCTCTCAGTATGCAGCTCATTGATGGTTTACGTGAAATTCAACTACAGTATTTTTATTAGAATTTACGTTACAATTTTTTAAATCCATGAATCAGGACTGAATTCAGTGTTAATTATGACTACGAAAATGATACAAAAATTTGCATAATTAAACAACTTAAATTTACTTAAGTTACATTTAACAACATAACATAATATATATATAAATATATACCTCTTTTCAACTAAACCATCTAAATTAGATACTATTTTAGTTAATTACAACTAAAATTATTGAATATGACATGACAAAACACTGATTACAATTAAATTATATTTCTGTTAAAAAAGCAAAAAAACTATGATCAAGACAAAAATGGTGTAAAAATTAACACTGGTTTATTTTTTATTTTTTAAAGGCAAAAACTCTTATTGAGACAAAAATAATAATGTAAAAAGTAAAAAATTAACACCAGTATAAATTTGATGGTCATTTGTGATTTAATTTCAGTGGTTGTTTGTGAGTTCACTTTTTTGTCAACCAAATATTGTTTTTGTCCACTAAAATGAGTATTTTAGATTACAACTAAAATGAATAAATATGAAATGACAAAATATTGACCAAATTCAAAGCTATTTTTATGACTAAGACAAACTGTGCAAAAATGTACACTGGTTTGATTTTAATGGTCATTTGTGAGTTGTGCAAGATGCTACAGTAAAACTAAAGTAAATGAGAAATACAAGCGCAAACTATAAATACACAGGACAAAATGTCTCCTGATAATCCTCCCTGAAACTGCTATCAGTAGGTCACTAAAATTTTCTATGTGCTCTTTGTTAACAGTGCCGGGAAGTAATTGTTAAGTGCTGTGATATCCATTAAGATTGAAGGCACTTGCAGAGAATTACGGCCCTGTGTCTCTGAGGTGCTGATTGAGCAGACAGATGGTACATAAATTATGATGAAAAGACATCAGCAGGTTGACCCACCCCATCGAATGCTTAATCTGCCGCCAAGAGAGATTTTATTTTCCTTGAACGACTAGAAAAAAGGGACAGATTGGAGAGAGAAAGAAAAATAAAAAAATAAAAAGAGTCATTCCATTAAACCTGTGGTTGGCAATCGCGCATCTGGAAAGCTTCGGCATCTGTTGCTACATTTTCCAAAAGCGTGTTCTGATTTTCCAGAATGCTCACATGAAACACGATAAATCATTTAACCTCTGTAGGTGGTTAAGAGGGATCATGCACTCGTACGTCCGGTTCACTTGTCCTCTTTGAAAAGCGGCATTAAAATTTACATACTCTGTCTTCCTAACAACCGCTGTGGCCAGAAAGAGCATCTCAACTATTGCGACAAAGGCAAATTTAGGGACTGACTGCTCAGATAAAACATTCTCCTCGTCAATGACGAATGCAGAAATCGTTCAGCCTGAATGAACTTCCAGAACCTGTTCACGCACTCGTTCTGCAAGGAGCCCCTGGAGGACTCGAGGGGGGCTTGTGTGCGTAACCCCTTACCCTACTTGTCCTGGATACACATCTGCACCTGCGCTTTACGCAGGTCCCCATTAGCCTCGCACGGTCACTCTCTGTCCTGTCTCTGCAGTCTCAGAACTTTTTAAGTGTCTCGGTGTCTGTGTCTACTTGCGGGCCGTTCTCCAGGGACCCGATTAGAACAGGCCGCTCTCTCAGCTGTGTTCTCCGCATGTCAGAACGGGCCTGCTTTATTGTTTCATTATGAGGGGGGGTGACATTCAGGGAGTGTGTTTTACTGCCACTGGCTGTTTGTTAAGTCCAGGGATCACGACTCGTCCAACACTCACTAAATCATAAAAAGCTTTTTTAAACGCTGATTGCTTTCAGAAACACAACTGCGATCCAGAATTATACACAGTTGAAACCGTGAAAACAGCTTTTGCAGTTCATTACAAATTAGTTTTTAGGACACAAAGAGCTTTACGCGAACATGTTTCATTGATAAAAGGACATCAAATCCAAATAAAGCCAGTTAAAACATCTCGTTTAGGAGTGCACCTGATTGTTACGTTCTTTCTGAGGCATTTAGAGAAGATACAGGTGTTTTTCCCAATGATATCGCGAGTATGCACATGTTGAGATGCACATCTTTTGATAATGTCACGAGTTCCTCGTGTTCTCAATGGCCATTACGTTTAAGCTCTGCTAAGCTGATTCAAATGCATTTCCAGCTCTTGAAGGACATCTAACACTCCTGACAGCCTTAACCACGGCAGTCTCCCGATCCCGGCCTACGTAAGTCTCCTGCATGCCAACGAGTGACTGCATAAGAGCATATAAATTTATTTTTTATTGGGGATTTGGTAGGCGGTAACACTATACTTTGAGCTGTTTGCTTAAGAGGAGAATGGAGGTAAGGAAAGGGAGAAGATGGGTAATGGAAGATTAAACTTTCGAGTCCCCCACCAGGACGTGGTCTTGGCTCTGTCTGAGAGGATGTGTGGAAGCTGCCAAATGTAATGCTCAAATCAGTCATAGTGAACTAGTTGTGCTTTAATTTGACATTTTTCACATTTGGAAGACACTTTTATCCAAAGTGACTTAAAGTTATATATTTACCAGGATGTATGTTTCCTGGGAAACAAACCCACGACTGCGTTTCTAGCGCCAAATTTAATTAGTTACAGGAACATTTTCTTTTTGTGGTGAAAATGTTTTTCAGAGATTCGTAGTAATAATACTTAAAAACAATAAACAAAAAGTATTTAGATCAGAGTGAAACTATGAAATTTCCAAAGTTCAAATAAACATTGCTGTATATAAAGAAGACTGGGGCTAGTTGTCACACTCTTTACTCTACTTCTTTACATACTTCAAGTTTAGGTTTATCTTTGAAAGTAATTCTGTAGCCATATACCTTATCTACTAAGCTATTGAACATATTCCCCTTTATTTCCTAGAAAAAAAGTAACTGAACACACACTGGAGACAAAAGGTCTCTATTGCGGTTGTTATGGAAGTTGCTGTGCAACATGGTCACGAAAACTTTAAGCATTGCGGTTTAAAAACAAGCGATTTTAAGCCATTGAAATGCAATCAGCAGTGAAAGAGAATTTATTTCATTCACACGTGCTATCTGAGAGACTGAGCACGCACATGAAGACGGTGCTCATAGAGCGTCGGTGTATTGAAGTTATTTTTGCAGCTTTATAGACCTTGAACGGTTAAATACACAAACTTGCAGTGTTGGGAAGGTTACTTTGGAAATGTAATAGGTTACAGATTACAAGTTACCCTACTTAAAATGTAATAAGTAGTGTAACTTTTCAATTACTTTACTAAAGTAATGTAACTGATTACTTTTTGATTACGTTTCTAAATTTCTAATGTTTTCAACTGTTAATCTTTTTCAAACATGTTAACCAGGCAGGGTTAACCTTACAGTAATACTCAACACTGATTACTGTCAGACTTTCAAAATCCTTCATCACTTGAATTAAGATTATAATATTTTAATTTTAAAGGAGACATTGGATGCCAAATATCTTCATTTGCATATAAATGTGTCTTGGCAGTGTGTGGACACAACCACCCTACAGTGATAGAAATTCACTCCTTTTTTTTTTAATTCCCCAAAAACCTAAACACTCTCAATTATCAAGCCATTTTGATTTTGGAGTGAATAACCAGCGCTCTCTTCCACCTTCAATACCACGACTGAGGTGAGACCCTTGAGCAAGGCACCAAACCCCCAACTGTTCACCGGGCGCCATAGCATTGGCTGCCCACTGCTCCGGGTGTGTGTTCATGGTGTGTGTGTGTGTGTGTGTGTGTTCACTACTGTGTGTGTGCGCATTTGGATGGGTTAAATGCAGAGCACAAATTCCGAGTATGGGTCACCATACTTGGCCACACATCACTTCCATTTCAAGAATATACCCTAAAGAATCATACCAACTTCTGGAAAATGGGCATCCGATGTTCCCTTTGAAGCACAGCCACCACAAAATCAGACTTACTTTAAAATCATTCTGAGGTTAAATACAGATTTAAAATCATAACAAGAAATAGTTTAATAGCTATGATACTGTTTATAACTATGACAGGAAACACTGGATCTAACAATGCCTTAGAAAAAAAACAGTTAATCTTAAAATAAAATAAAGCATATACATAAACCCATATAGGAAATATAAGAGTTATTGGAGAATCATGTTATAAACTTCTGAAACATTGGTGTTTCATATTTTAGAGCAGTCACTGTAATTTATGAAAGAAATCAATTAAATCTGTATGTGGGAGTGTGTGTGAACAAATCTAATGTAACCCCCTTTGTAATCCTTAACATTTTCATAAGTAACTGTAATTTAATTACACATTTTTTCTTAGTAACTGTAAATAATTACAATTACTTTTATTTTGTAATTAAATTACGTAATTCCGTTACATGTAACTAGTTACTCCCCAACACTGCAAACTTGTATGTATCAAAATGCCCATCTTTGCAAGTATCCTCATAAACACAGTAATTTAGGTCTTAAGTGAAAGCAAATCAGCTGAGAAAGAAAACACATGTGTAACAGTATATTGGATCCTGGCAGCTCTTAAAGGGGACATAACAGTTTCTGTTAATCTCGAGTACCTATAGAGTAGTACTGCATCCTTCATATCTCCGAAGAGTCTTTAGTTTGATCAGATTTATAAAAGACAGATACAGGTTTACACTTCTCTCAGTTGAGCTCCAGGAGGTGTGCTGTGAGTGGAGCTAAAGAGTTACGAGAACGCAAAGCTTTTGCATAGCGATCATCTGCAAGCTGTGACATCGACGTAAATAAAACTGGAGCAAAAACTTCACTGACTTAAATTTAATTGAATCTGTTTATAAGACATTCGTCACCAAAATGCTGGGAACAAACAAACACACTTTGCTCCCCTGGAGAAACAATCATCCACTGTTCCCTAAACACTGGGATCTTTGGGAAGCTGAACAAGGTTTTCTTTCCCTCACAACCAAAAACACATTTCTTAATCTTTGGTGACATTTTTGTTTTCGTGGTCTAAAAACAAAATGACAAATCCTTATCGAGCAAGTCCTGTGCAGCATTGCAGATGACTTGCGTAACCCGAATAAAGCACGTTGATGGGTGTGCTCTCGCTCTGAGGTGCGTTTCCTAAAAGCATCATTAGCTAACTATGGTGATAAGTTCCATTGAACTCTATTGGTAATGACGGAACTTGTGACCATAATTGCTTTTGGAAAATGCACCCCTGGTTTATATGTGCATGCGCTCTTCCGGGAGAAGTGCCCATACAAGGAATTCTGCCCTTTATGACATCATACAGGGCCATACTTGGGGGCGGGGGAATCTTTCCAAAACTTATAAAAACCCTGAAGGAGTGTATTTGGCACAGAAAAACTCCATCATACGTCTAACTCGTTTTTTGAAACTTTGGCCACGTTTAGCATGGGAATCCAACTCATGCAAACAACAAAATAGAGAAAATCTCTCATTGCTCTTTGTAACTTTAACAATAAGAATAAAAAAATATATATATAATAATAATATAATATATATATATATATATATATATATATATATATATATATATATATATATATATATATGTATATATATAGTGTACATATATATATATATATATATATATATACACAAAGTGAATAATATGCAGTGTTTTTATACATTTAATTACTTTATAAAATGTCTGAATCATTTCTTATTTATTTGTTCTACTGTAGTTTTTTGTCCTATTACTTGTAATTAGTTTCTTATTGTTATTTAAAATAAGTTTACTTGTCCTCTGTGAGTTTTTATGTTTAATTTTTTTTTTTTAGGCTATTAGTTTTTTTGCGATACTGACACTGGTGACACTGGACTAAACATTTAATATCATAAAGACCTTATTTAAAGCAAAAATAACTATAACATGATCTATATTGTTACTGTGAAATAAAATGACTCATATCGTGATATAAGATTTTGGTCATATCGCCCACCCTTACTTGTCACTATAATATATTCTATTACAGGCAATTATACAAAAACCTTTTTTAAACCTCTAAACCTTTGCTTCGTCCAACAAATATTCTAAACAATAAATTGTATAATTAAAAACAAAATAAAAAATACATGTAACTTGTTATTTGAAACAAAGATACAAAAGAGAAAACACATATTTATGCAACTGAACTATTGACTCAAAACGTTACAGTAGACATATAGCCTTTGTGACAGCCTCCCTATGTGACGACTAGCCCCGGTCTCCCTTATATGCTTAGCTATTCAAGACATATGAAGTTAATTGTATGAATTTATCTTCTGTTTTTAATGTCAGGTTTATCCAAGGCCTCTTTAACAGATGTGTCTACCGGGACAGAATAACAAGAGTTTGATTAAACTACAATTGATTTGACTGTTGTAATGTTTATGAAACACTGTATAAGCACCTTACTGACAGCACAGCATCTGAGTCCAGGTGTCCTATAAAAGACTGCAGACTATTCTTTCTCTCATCCCTCTCTACTCCTGCCTATTTTGTATTCCACTCCCTAATAAAAGTGTCTGCATTTTCCCAACAGCAGATGTGTGGCGCTGAATTATGCATTGCAGCTAAAGGATACATTCTCGTCATGCCGCTGTTCTATAAAAATAAATCCCATAAGAGCATCACACTGACAACGGCTGTACTCACCTGGGCCTCTTTTTAATCCCTGTCACTCAACCTCAAACATTTAAAGCACCTCCTCTCAGAGATAAAACTGTATCCCATGCTAGCAGTAGTTACGGCTCAGAGTTTTTACTATTAAGTACAAAAAAGTGCAGAGTGAGGGCTCAACATAAAAATCTGAACATTAAAACACAGAAAAGTGTAGGGTAAACATACCTATTAAGCTCACGTACCCATTAAGCACACTTCCATCTTTGAGCTCAGATTATAAAAATAAAAAAATATTTATTATCCTATTTGATGTCTTAACCAATTGATGTTTTTGTTAGTATATACCGCCTGTAATTTCAAGTCTATCAGATCATTGCACACTGAGATATAAGTCTCCATGTGTTCACACTGTCTGGCGGCCATTTTGAAAGCTGTCTAAAAACTTTCACCAAAGAGGAGCCCTTTAAATGTGCATTTTTTAGATGTTTATGCCTTTATTTTGGGTAAGTTTCACTACTTACTGTAAAATTAAGAGATTAACGTTCAGACTTTTGTATATTATAACCTGGAACTTGGATGTGGGAAATAATTACATTAGATCCAAAAGATAGTTTTAGCAACATAACGCAGATGCTACAGAACACAGTTAGCTGGCTAGCTGTATAAGATTGTGTGCTACGCTAATATATTACTTCACAAGCATTACTGGCTAGTACTTTTACATCCATAATATTATAAATGTACAGTTTATTGCTGGTCTGTCGTTACAGTGCTGTAATTTTTAAAGATTTCGTATTATTTTAAGGTGAGCTTAAAGGGTGCACTACTATGAAAATCACACAGCTTCAGTGTGACATCAATAAAAAAAGTATAATTTCATAGATATTGTTAATAATAGTTGTTCATATTAAAATATGTACGAACTTATTACAGGACCTAGAGTACTTATTTAGCAAAATCCTGTCATTTTAATAAATATTACATTAAATTTATCAAAAATTGTTGCTGATCCAATTAAGCTCAGTGTGCTCCCTTTAAGCACTTCACATTGAACGTCTGTGTAAATACTTTATAAACAGACATTAAATATTAACTGATGGTTGTCACTTTAAGTTAATCTTTATAAAATGGTTAATAACTTATTTTCGTATCTTTAAGATGACAAAATCTAGACATAACTATTGTTTATGCCCAAAGATGAAAGAGGCATGTCGTTCGTACAAAGAAGGAGCCATTAGAAACCTGTCGCGTCTGTCCAGGAAAAAACCAACTAAAGGCTGGAATACACTTTATGACTTTTAAAATTTTAACAGATTTTTTAAAACACCAGGCATCATACACTTACAGACTTTGTAAATAGTCACAAAGATAAACTGGGCATCATACACTAAACAACTGAGGATCTCACACTAACAGACTTTAAATTCCTTCCGATCACAACAGACTGACACAGAAATGTGCGCATTGTTGCTAGGAGATGTATGACAAATGAAAACAATATGTTTTAAAAATCTGCTGAAAATATCAAACCTGATATTTCTATGATCATCAAACAAATCAGAGTCCGTGATCATCATACACTACGTGATTTTCTATTAGATATGTCAGCTCAAATCTGCAGACTGGCTCTGATCTTTGGCAACTAGCATCATCTTCTCCAGACTGTGAATCGGTGGAAAATTGGGGCAAAAATCATGTAGTGTATTCCAGCCATAAGAGACTATACAGGTGCATCTCAATAAATTAGAATGTCGTGGAAAAGTTCATTTATTTCAGTAACTCAAATTGTGAAACTCGTGTATTAAATAAATTAAATGCACACAGACTGAAGTAGTTTAAGTCTTTGGTTCTTTTAATTGTGATGATTTTGGCTCACATTTAACAAAAACCCACCAATTCACTATCTCAACAAATTAGAATACTTCATAAGACCAATAAAAAAAAAAAATTTAGTGAATTGTTGGCCTTCTGGAAAGTATGTTCATTTACTGTATATGTACTCAATACTTTGTAGGGGTTCCTTTTGCTTTAATTACTGCCTCAATTCGGCGTGGCACGGAGGTCATCAGTTTGTGGCACTGCTGAGGTGGTATGGAAGCCCAGGTTTCTTTGACAGTGGCCTTCAGCTCATCTGTATTTTTTGGTCTCTTGTTTCTCATTTTCCTCTTGACAATACCCCATAGATTCTCTATGGGGTTCAGGTCTGGTGAGTTTGCTGGCCAGTCAAGCACACCAACACCATGGTCATTTAACCAACTTTTGGTGCTTTTGGCAGTGTGGGCAGGTGCCAAATCCTGCTGGAAAATGAAATCAGCATCTTTAAAAAGCTGGTCAGCAGAAGGAAGCATGAAGTGCTCCAAAATTTCTTGGTAAATGGGTGTAGTGACTTTGGTTTTCAAAAAACACAATGAACCAACACCAGCAGATGACATTGCACCCCAAATCATTACAGACTTTGGAAACTTAACACTGGACTTCGAGCAAATTGGGCTATGAGCTTCTCCACCCTTCCTCCTGACTCTAGGACCTTGGTTTCCAAATGAAATACAAAACTTACTCTCATCTGAAGAGAGGACTTTGGACCACTGGGCAACAGTTCAGTTCTTCTTGTCCTTAGCCCAGGTAAGACGCCTCTGACGTTGTCTGTGGTTCAGGAGTGGCTTAACAAGAGGAATATGACACCTGTAGCCAAAGTCCTGTGTGTGGTGGATCTTGATGCCTTGACCCCAGCCTCAGTCCATTCCTTGTGAAGTTCACCCAAATTCTTGAATCGATTTTGCTTGACAATCCTCATAAGGCTACGGTTCTCTCAGTTGGTTGTGCATCTTTTTCTTCCACACTTTTCCTTCCACTCAACTTTCTGTTAACATGCTTGGATACAGCACTCTGTGAACAGCCAGCTTCTTTGGCAATGAATGTTTGTGGCTTTCCCTCCTTGTGAAGGGTGTCAATGATTGTCTTCTGGACAACTGTCAGATCAGCAGTCTTCCCCATGATTGTGTAGCCTAGTGAACCAAACTGAGAGACCATTTTGAAGGCTCAGGAAACATTTGCAGGTGTTTTGAATTGATTAGCTGATTGGCATGTCACCATATTCGGTTTCACTTTATTTTGACGGTCCCTTTAACACATTCTATTGACTATAAGTAATGTTGCACCTACATTTCTACTGACTCTCATTAGAGTGTTAGTAGTGTATTAGTTGACTGGTAGGGTTAGGGTTAGATTAAGTTGACACGTTCTTGCAAAGATACTTATAGCCAGTGGAATATCTGTTGGGAGACCAACACAATAAGGAGTTAGTAGATATGAAGCAGACAGTCTACTAATACTCTTATGAGAGTTTGTTGACATGTAGTTGCAACATTACTTAGTGTCAACAGAATGTTCAAAAGGGACCATCAAAATAAAGTGTTACCCCATATTCTAATTTGTTGAGATAGTGAATTGGTGGGTTTTTGTTAAATGTGAGCCAAAATCATCACAATTAAAAGAACCAAAGACTTAAACTACTTCAGTCTGTGTGCATTTAATTTATTTAATACATGAGTTTCACAATTTGAGTTGAATTACTGAAATGAATTAACTTTTCCACGATATTCTAATTTATTGAGATGCACCTGTAGATAAGTTGACATCCATTTAAAAAGAGGCTTCATAATGAGGCTAGTCTCTGTGTTCATCCCCATGAATAAAATGTTTTATTAGATTTTGGAATGTGTTACTTAGCTGAGCGTGGACTAATCTAGATGTTGCAATGCGCTTAAATGACACTTCACTATGAATATATAACTGATCAAATTGAGTGCCTTGTTGCTTTTAGTGTTCTGTTTTTTGTGATTGACTTTGTACCTTCAAATAAAACATTTTCAATTATTATTTTGAAAGGCTGTTTAAAAATAAACAAGAATTTTTAATAAAACATGATGTGAGCTTAATGGGAACAGGGGTGTGCTTAAAGGGTACAGAAATGTACCCATTAAGCACAGCCAGACTTTTTGCATTTAATGATGTATATCTTCATCAAAATGCTTTTGTCATTTAAAATAAAATTAAATATTTTTGTGTGAGAGATTTTAACATAACTTCTTATACCGAAAACCAATATGTTGTGCACTAAAAATGTCTCAATGATTTCGGTGAGCTTAATAGGTACGTTTAGCCTACTGAATAAGGGTATTATGTTCAGTTAGGAAAATGAGTTGTCATATTGGGAGATGTCTTTTATCATCAGTTTTGACAAAGTACAGAGGTCAAACTCTTGTTTCTTTCAAACAATGTTCCCACAAATTTTTCTTCACAACACCCCTTGTACCAGACTCATGCAGCATTAACTGTGCTACTCTTTAAAAAAAGGTCTATAATTGCAAATTCTTAAAAAGCAACAACAAAAACATAGGCATAAGTGAAAACAAGAGAGAAAAATAATAATGCATGGGCTTCTGTATGTTTTAACATAGTCATGTTTTTCCCTTTGATGCTGCTATAACATCTTCATACTGTTCTAGGGTGCGACATCCTCCCCACACACTGTCTGTGTGATTTAATGTACTCCTACACATGCTTTCTCAAAGCCTTACTGAACATCATTACGCATCTGGGGGAATTCCAGTGGAAAATTCAGATTTTTTAACAAAATTTAAAATAATAGCCAAAAAAAAAAAAAAAAAAAAGTCAAGGAATCTAAAGAGACCAGAATCATGCTTTTAGTTATATTTGTTTATGATTTTCCTACCATTAGGTGTTGGCAGCCAATATAGTAGGCAAAGATTTGAAAGAAAAACTTCTGAGCTCATGGAGTGAGAAATCAGAGAAAAACGATTTTGTTTGGCTTTTAAAAGTTACAAGCAAAAAAGAAAGAATAAAATTTTAGCTAATCATCTGTGGAACATTAATGTTCCCATTTGTTTCACTTCTTGCATCATTTTACAGTAGTAATGTTGTTTCAGAATTGAACTGAAATCTGATCAAAATGAAATCTTATATTGTTTAGTACTGCAGATGGTGAACAGAACAAGGCTCCTCCCTGTGAACGCATGAAGAACCAGCGTGTGGAAATCATTTCATGTAATATAGCAAATCTCATAGAAAGAGACTGTCCCAACTACTTTCTGTTAACATGACTGTTTAATGTTTCTGTGACAGAAACAGTATGAACTTTCTTTTTTGTCTTTCCAAGCCAGGCTTCATTACAGTAAAGTGGTCTGGCTCCAGAAACTAGGTGTCAGGTGAAAGAAGATTTCACTTTGAACCACTGATAAATGAGATACATAATTATGGTTGGCAATCCAACATACAAGACAGCATAATTGAGCTCATGTAAAAGTACATATAGCTGGAAGTTCAGCTTCTTTGCCTCTGAGAGTGAAAAAGTATATTAGACAGTAAAGACGCATTCACATTAAGAACAATAAGATAATAATAATTATAGCGATAACGGATGATAATGTTCCATTTATTATAAGCACATGCTGCAGTTTTGTCATCTGCCACTTCAAATGCTTGAGTTCTTTAAAGTCAAGTGGATTTTGATTGTCTGTCAGTGTTTTTACTAGATGGAAAAACAAAAAATGCTAAAAGTGATTCCAACGATATCAGCCATTAAAGTTATACCTGTGGTGCGTGTATTAAATCTTTATAGCTATAGTTATTGTTACAGTTATCATCTTTGGTGTGAACAGGCCTGAAAACCCTGATATATTACTGACAAACCAAAAAAGAAGATGTAGTAATGCACAATGTTTCTTTTTCCTATGAGCTTTCCACTATGTATTTATTTTTCCAGACTTATTTCCATGCATTTGCACCTATAATGCAATATTCTTACAATTTTAATATTCAGAACACTATACAGATGTCATAAAATGGGATTCAATTCAAACTATTTTGCTTTTTATCATCTTAGAAAAACAAGACATGCCTCAAGCAAACTAAAACTGTTGCTAACTTTGGCAGGGCCAAATTATAAACTATCGTCAAAGTTCCTCCAAAGAATATCTGCGTTGACATGTACATGAAGACACTAAGTGTGTTTACTTCAGAACAAATAAGCCCTTTCAAAAGACTCTGAGGAAAAGCAGGACAGTAGAAGTATTTACAAAAGGGCATATTATGGTAATTCAGATGGCAGTGGCCCATGTTCCCTTAACCATACGTCTAGAATGGTCGGCATGACTGGAGACAGATATGTGATTTATTATAAACCGCTGCTTCCATTTATGGCCAAGGCTTTTGCACAGGCATACGGGTGTGAAATAAGGCTTTTACAGGCATATAAAACCATGGCGGCTTATTGTTACATAATGCGCGAGATGATGGACCCACACTCGTCTTAATGGCAGATCTCCACATCCCTCAACAAAACCATGAAACCTCAGCCCATAATGCCTGCTCTTGTTCACACAAAGAGGCAGCGTGCCACAGAGCCCATGAGAATAGTTGGCTGAACATGATCTCTTAGACTTGTTTGATTCACCAGGCGGTGTATCATTTATTAAAATCAATACCAGGTGAGGGAAAAACGAAACCAGACAAAAAGCTAAATGATATAAGACGGCTCAATATAAATGTGAAAACACGAGTGAATGATAATCCCATATATGGCCCACCCATAAAACTGCGATCAGCTGGATATGAGTGATATCATGGCATATCAAAGCAGCGTGCACGTGTGTCATGTTTTCTTTTGAGTGGGACACCCTAATTGTGACTGACACATCCAGCGCGTTGGCATGCCTCAGATCTTGGTTCCAGCCGAGCTCTGATTAGATCCGTGGAGTACTTCGTCTTAATCGTACTTGGCCTAACTACTTTCATGTGTCGCATGGAAAGAGAGCAGGTATGGGCCCAATCTAATAAAGACAGAACAGAGACTGTAGGAAGTGGAAGGCGTGGATGGGATGAGCAGGGCTGCTCCACATGTGAAGGATGAATCCAGTTAGACCCGTCCCGCTTTGTCCACCAAGACCTGTCAACATCATCATTTTTACTCTTGGAAACATATGTACAGTCTGAGATGGTAATATAAAACAACAATAAAACAGGATAGCTGGACTTGGGAGATAGTAATATGATAGTATTATGGAGGTACGCAGTGATTAATCCCCATATTGCTGCAATATTTTCTAGAAAACAAAATCACATGTTCAGTGTGAATATGAGATGCTATGAGGGATAACATTTAGCTACGCTTACTTGCACGGGATTTCCTTCCCTTTGATTATAAACGGTCCCTTTGAAGAGCCCAAACCATTTACAGTGGATCACAGAGACTTATGAACCAAGCATTGAGTCATTCCTCCTTGTAGTGATTGTGGGCTCGCTGAGATCCTGTGGCCCCCTACAGGTCTGGGAATCTGGAATCAGGCAGAGGAATCTGTAATGGTCAATGTGGAGATAGCACATGAATGCAGCATGGACCAGACGACTTGACCCAGGGTGAAGGGTGAGTACCAAATATGCACCAGTGGCACCAAACTGAGTCTGTCTAGGAATGAGTGCTAAGATACTACTTGCGCACTACTAAGTATGTGAATGTTGCACAATTAAACTGAGAACATAACCATCTACATAAAACTAATGATTATGGAAGCCTCTTGAATAAATGGTATGCTGATTAGATCATGCTTTACTTGACAATCATTTAGACATTTGTCATGTTGTTGACATTTACATGTGTTTACAGAAAGAATAGTAGATGAATATATGACTTCAAGCAGCTGTCAAACATGGAAGCATTGTAAACTTCCCCTTGAGCTAATTAGTATGAGTATAATGTCATCAATAATATTGTGTCATATTTCACTGGGAATTAAATATATTACTGCTTTCAATTACAATAGCTGAGATTTACATGAAAAACAACACAATTATTATTAATTTTAATAATAAGAATTATAAGAATGAAAACTGTTTTAATATATTCTATCATGCATATCTTTAATATGAGTGATTTTGTCAGAGGAAGATTATTTAACTTTTTTATACTTAATTTAGGTGACAAAACTGCACACAAAATACACTTGTGGTAAAAGATACAGAAGTTAATTAAAATATTTTTTAAAACACGCATTTATATCATATTCATTGTTGCTTGAAGTGACTGATCTTGTTTTAATGACTTAGAAATATTTTAACTAAAAGAATATGATGTTTTTTTGCGGTGCACAGCTTTACAACATTATTTCTCTTTAAGTTTATTGAATCAAAGTGAATACCATATCATGCAATGACAAAATACTTCAAGAGATCTTATGACCTAATTGTTAAGCCTCGCTTTAAGAATTAATAGGGAAACTAAATGAAGAATAGAGTTAGTTCTAACGTAGCTAGCAGTTACTAAGCCCCTGGTGTGAATATTAGGCAACATTCCGATTTAATTAAGACCTTATGAACGGCTGGTGCAGCTACACCCTGGATTTTAAAATCTCACAACTGATCTTTGTATAAAAAAAAGAGTGAAAGGAGGGTGGTAGGCATGGCAGTCATAAAAGCCTTATCACAGCCTGATCTCTGACCTCTTGTGGGAATCACAGGACCCGGGAAACATGGAGGTCAAGGGCAAATCAATAAAGCTTGTCTATCTGTCAGCTCCCCACATCCCCTCTCTTTTTCTCACACTCACACTGTTTTCCTAAATATGGGCATGTTGAGACTATCTCTATTCAGGAATATTCAAGTCTGTAATTCAGGGGAGCGAGGAAAGTATTCCTGGCAAGCGGTTTTATCTGATAAAGGGAAGTGCAACTGAAATTCCTCAATGATTTGTTTTCCAAGTGCACAGGCAGTTTACAGTCTGCCAACACCAGAGTAATGCCACTGGAAGGCCCATAAGTCAACGCCTCCTGAAGCAGTTCAAGCATGTGAAGATCTGCTATGCCATCTCCCCTTTTGTCTCCTCCCGCATTTATCTCCTCCCTTCCCCAGGAACTAATTGTGATAGTTTAGCCTGAGATGTGTTAAATTAATGACACACTAACAGGGCCAAGAGCTCTTTAATGTCTATCAATACCACTGCAGGGCCAATACTGCCCATCAATTTCCCAGCATTTCTTCCCAGAGGGCCATCGCTCATGTGGTGCTTTGATGAGTGATAGATGAGCTGCTAAACAGCTCAGATTCCTCAAGTAATGAGTTTAATTGACATGGCAACCCTGGAGCTTTCTCACCCAACTCGCTCTCCTCAGCATCAGTGCTCCAAGTCGTTGGCCACAAATATTCCTCCATTAAAATACCATGGGGCCCGTGATATGGCCTTGCAGAACATCACTGAGATAGAGTGTCATGTCTCTCTTTCAGATGTAGTAATTATGATGTTTCATACAGGAAAAGAGGGTTTTACAAGTGTACGTAAAAGTAAAGATATTGCTCCTTCTTTGTAAAAGGATGCTGCTGTTGTCATATCAGTTGTGAACCTAACTGTATTGTGTCTGTATTGAATGTGATGCAATAAAAAAAACAATCACTAATAATTGCATGGATTATTTATATTTGCATGAACAGGAGAACTTCTGATGAATAATTTCCCACATTGATTTGTTCTTAAACTAGTTCTAATGTGAATGAATTTGGAGCATTCTAAATAACAAAGTGCCTGAAATTAGTCATTTGCATAAAACATGCCCCAAAAATATATTTAATGCATAATAGAAGTAAACATTTCAACATTACACAACTATAAGGCCACCCAGAGTTATGTGATTTTTGCATACATATGGTTTCAGTTTTTATAAAATTTTTTCATAATTTCATTATACATTTAAGTACACAATTTATTGGTGAATCACAATATGTTTGTTAAAACATTTATATGTAAATATCACACATATTTGTACTTATGCTCACTTGACCCACTGTGTTCTGCAAAATAATAGTCAAGACATATTTCTATTAAGCTGTCTTAGGAGGCAGCATGCAAAAACATACAACACGGCCAGTGTAGTCCAATTCACAAATGACTCATCTGAATTGTTTTTTTTAGTGAATCAAAAACATACAGTGGCACAGCTGTAGTTTGATTCACGAACAAATGACTCTTATCAGTCTGTTCTTTTTTGTGAATCAAAAAACATACAGCAACACCAGTGTAGTCCGAACCAAATGACTCTAATGAACCAGTTATTTTTAGTGAATCTCAAACAAACACACATAGTGTGGTCCGATTCACAACCAAAAGTGAGCTTCTAACTGAAATATAACCAAATAAATCAGAATCGAATCCAGTTGAATCAGGAAACCTGTATCGATACCCAGCCTAGGTGTAGTTGCATTTGTTTAAATGAGTCCAAGCTGTGTTTTCATTTAAAGCTAGCCACCAAGAGCTTGCATATCACATAACATTTAAGGCTATAGAGTAACACGACAGCACCAGTGTCTTTCATCTGAATAATTATAACATGACTCAACTCTGAACCAGTCTATTCTCACTTGTTTTGAAGCTTAATTAAAGAAATGCCTGTTCAGATTAGAAACACTACCTGGTTGATCAGATCTGAAGCAGCTCCACTTCTTCAGCAACTGTCAGTGGACACACGTGAGCAAGCAGAACTGCTGTTGAACCATCAAAATATTTGCATTTACAGGCATTACTGGTCAGTACATCAATTACAGTACGTCTTAGTAACCACCGCAACATGCTGGAATTTATTTAAGCCTGATGCCCAGTGGAGTGAGGGAGGAGATCTGTTCTGCAGGATCGGGGGAAGTCGTGTATTATGTGTATTTTGTACGTTAGGTAAACACTGTAGTACTCACAGAGAGCTTTACGATGTCAGAATGATTTGCTGATGAAGGGTCCCATTAATCCCCAGACTAGTTTCTTGGGGGGGTTTTTTGAAGATGTCTGCGCATGGTTTCCAATCCTAAGCAATACTGAATTCCTCACGCTTGAAATTAATTTGAATACACAGCACTTCATAATGCAGACTGAGGTTCATGCAAACCTGCACACAAACATTACTTTACACCATTTTAAACAAGGAGGAACTGTTTTTGAGTCAGCTAAACATGCTGACAGCTAGAAATAATTAAAGTATAAAATCACCAGGGCTTGTGTGAGAACCAGGCATTCTTGAAAAGTCTTTGAAGTTTAATTTTGCTGTGATTTTAAAACAGGATTTCCAGGAACTTGCCATGCCGTACAGTGGTTTTTAAGAGGTTTGCATCTACAGTCATGGTCAGATGAAATTTCCAGTGTCCACTCATTCAAAGTTCAAGATGTTCCTCTGTTAAGAAAACATGCTCCTCATAATGCATTCAAGTTATTTCAAATGTTGTTTTTTAGTAACAAGAAAGAAGCTAGACGTTCTAGACATTTGTTATCAGTCAATATTAGATTTTCTTTTTAATTTATATAAACATTACATAAAAATATTTATCAGCTTATTGGGATCTTTAATATCGTGCCTCCCTGCTAAACAGTTTCAACATCAATAAACATTCACAGAGGAGTGAGATTTATTACACCAAAATACGGTTTAAAGTATCAAACACATCTATTTGCAAACCTATACTTCAGTTGAGATCTGTGTACCACCTGCATGACAAAACCTCCTAAGGGTAAATACAGTGTTTTTGAGCTATGGAAAAGGTACCAGGGAGGAGGTTGCAGTGAATCCCTCGGGATGAGGTGTTGATTTGAATGGCAATGCATGAGTGAAAAACTAGCAGCATGGTGGTGGGAACAGGATGAGGTATAAGAGACAGAACAAGTGTTTTACAGTTGACGCTCTCAGACACAACTAGGCGCAAACATAAGCCAAAACAAACCCATATGCTGCGGATCTTTCAATGAAACCGTATGCAGTGCAGCAACCATGATCAATTTTTCTATCAAAATATTATTTATGCTGGAGAAACTCCAGGTTTCTTTAATTAAAAACTTGAGGGTTAGTCACAGGTATCAGTTGTTTACTTTTTTGATTGGGTCACTCACTGCTGGTGGTCTTGTTACTTGAATGTGCAAGATAAGCAACAGTACCATTCATTCTCCGCCATACTACCTTAAGCGTAATTTCTCATGTTACTAAACAAACAATGAATTCCAGGAATGGATTTGGCTTGAATCTGGTTCCTGTTTGTAGCGAGAGGTGCTTTATTGCAACACGATGTAAAGAGCTTGTTGGGCATGTCAAAAGTCTTGGCACCAGCGGACACTAAATAAATCAATGGCTACATTTACATGTACACCAATAGTCTGATTATTATCAATAGTCAGAATAAGGAATTACTCAAATTAAAGTGTTTACGTTACATGAGCAAACCTCTTTAATCCCATTTACACGCTGCTTTCTATTATTTTGATTATTCGCTTTAAGAAATGAGGTTTCTAAGCTACTTTGATGCTATTCATTTGTAGCCCTACTCACAGCACAAAATGTAAATTGCAGATGTAACAGGACTGTTTTTATGCACCTGCTTCAAATACAAAATGTTGTTTTTTCATACTATACAGGTGTGCATGCATTTTAATCATTTATTGCATTCTGATCAATAAAAATAATTAAAGCTATATGGGAATATTTAGAAAAAAAAGAACAAAAGTGACAAAATTAGCACATACAATTACTAAAAAAAAAAAAAAATTAAAAGGAAAACTGAAAATATAACAATAAAAGCCGATTCAAAATACTATAATAGTATATAAATAAAAGTCCTGAACATGAATACTGTTCTAAAACTAATTCCTGCACTTTTTTTCCTGTTTTTTTTTTACAGAGCGACCAGTGCAATCTGATTCACTGAAAAGGGCCGACTCATTAATCACATACAAGACTTAAGTGTTGTTACTGATTAGTTGTTGAGATGTCAACACATAGTTAAGCATGCACAATATGCATTTTGTCAGTAGTATTTATTAAAAGTACATGAATGAACTGTTACCACGTTGTATTGTTGTTTATTATAGTTAAGACCAATTATAAACACACCTTATGCAATAATTGTTTATATCCTGTTCCACCATGTTTTAAACTTGTGCATGAGTGCATCCAGCTGAAACCCTAACAAATGCGCACTTTAGTCAGAAGAATAAATGTAATTAAATGCAATTAAACATGCCTGCATTGTGCAATTAAAACCACAGTACTTCACATATTTTACTGCAATTATGGTTATGCTAATGAGGATAATCACAAACAAATCACAGTACTCTATTTACATAGATTCAGCTTAATCGCATTATAAGGGTGCATGCAAACGTAGCCAATGTGTAAAAACCAAACAATGTGGATTACTCTGCCCTTGTTAAAACAAGATGTGTTTTTTATTGTGTCCTTTCACAAAACAAAACAAAATTTTATTGTGTCCTTTTTCCTCCCTCACATTCTGTATGATTAATGCACAACATTAAGCAATTCAGATGAACAACACTCCCTCCAGCCTGAGACAAAAGAGTGGTTTTACTTTGTCTTTGATCATCTTTCAAAGCAAGATATTTATTATTGATGTGGTGAGATAGAGTCATCTCGAACAACCCAGCATCAAAGCTATGGGAACAAAATTTCCCGATAGTTCACGTTATAGATTTGTGTGTGCGTGCGGATTCAACGTTTGCACCCCACAGATGGAATGTGAGATGTTTAATTAGGTGCCTGTGAGTGGTCTCATGGGAAGGCGCTTTTAATTTCTCAGGCTCATGGTCTCTCGCTGCACAGACGGAGCGCAGGTCAAACGCAGAGGAGGATGGCGGAGGGTTGCTGGGAGAGCGACGAATGCCGTGAATATCCACAAACCCCTGCCACAGTCCTCTCACAGCATCTGTCCCAACAAAGCGCGCTGCATCCAATTAAAGACCACAATAGCTGTCTGACATTGCATGACTAGTGATAAGATCACTGAGGAACTGTGAAATATGAATTACCCTCACACAAACTACTGTGGCATCAAATGAAAACCATCTTGCAACACAATACACCTCTAAAACATGCAGCCCACAGCGTGCTTCCAAACATCCCTTGGGAAACACCACCTGCTTATTTGTGGCGGGGGAAAAACAGGCCTAATCCTTCACACTACCTGGCTGATGCCGTTAAAGGTGCTTCCTCCCCAGGGGCCGACATGTGACCCTGTTGACACAGAGGACAAGAAAGAGCGAAAGAAAGAGAGAGCTGGAAGGAGTCATCGCGACCATGTCTCGGTAACCGCACGCACACACGAAAGGTCTGTTCCAAAAGCCGTTGACCTTCTGCAATAAAGAAAGAACACAAAACAAGACATCAATAACCTGAAAGCGATACATTGAAGAGGAAGCAGCCCTGTCGCATGGACTAGGTCTGAATAGTTCCTCGGAACAGGATCAACAAATAACATGAAGGAAGGGTTGTGTGCTGTCATTGTGAGGGCAACAATAGCAGACGGTAAACTCCGGGTGATGGTGTATAAAAGACACACCAAACTATGGATATAATTTTCTGTGAATGATCCTATTGTTCCACCGAAACACCGTTTTTTGGCTGACAACCAAACTGTGTCAGGTAACACAGGTTGTTTGTAGAGAGATCTGTGGTGAAACAGGAGTGGAAAGGAGTAGACAGAAAGTGATAGTTCCATTGATGGTGCTTTTTCTCTTTTTCGATTGCTTTCTTGGGCGGAGCAGGGTTATTTTCGTAACTAAACTATGAATTTAAACTAAAAAACTAAAACTAAATGAAAATGCATCAAAAATATTATTAAAAACTGAAATAAAATAATTCGAAAAAAATAAAACACTAAAATTCAAGTCAAAAATATTCATAAAACAATGTCAGACATTATTGCAAAATAAACCCCTTTGGGTGATAATGACCGGCTGACTATATATTATTCCTTACATATCCAATATATTTCATTTTTTTAATATAGCTTTAAATTTCACTTTTAGTTAATTGTGTTCATTTTTTGCCAGTTACAGTTTGTTTTTTATTATGTGGAAATATCCATTTGAATTATGCAGTTTTAACATGAACTAATAAACTTAAATGTTGTTATGCATATTTGTCAGTCATAATGAAACTAAGCTTTCTGCACTCACAAAAATCATGGCACGGATTATTTTTAACTATTGGTATCGATTTGATTTGATTTAAATAATATTTTCAAAATACATTTATTCAGACTGCTTAGAATCAGCATAAATCTGTTTCTTGTGTATTTCAAACAGTCAGTTTATTAGAGAAATCGTGTATGTCTAACAAATACGAATGACATTATGTTTACGAGTTTATGTTAAAACTGTATGGAAATTACATATGCAATTTAAACACATACATTTTAAATTTAGAACTAAATATTTTTGGAATGTGAAAATAAAAACCTAAAAATAAATACATCCACATAAAAATAACCAAATTGACTAAAAATGAAATTTAAAGTAATATTGAAATAAAAATCAATCCGAATCTGTAAAACTGTAATAACCCCTTGGGCCACTTAATCTATTCCATTCCATGAGAACATGTCTGTCAGGCCATTGTGATACCTAGATGGGCCTGGCAGCAATGAGGCCTTTACTGCACTGGAAACCATCCCCTGACAGGCAGGCTTCAAAACCAAAGAGGTCCAACCATCATGCACATGTTCCCAGTATGAGCTTCAGTAATGTGGACAGCACATGAGAACAGGTCCATCTCATGTCACCTTATAAGTCAGAGTAATGTGGGACTTTGGCGCAACCCTTTGGCACAACCATGCCTGAAACAATTTAGGTGAGTTCCTTTCATGGACCTAAACCTTCATTTCCCATGACAGAACTACATTCAGATTAATGGAATTACGATATAAATGCCCAGCAAGGTCTTGCAGGCAAATACACACAGATGTGATTCATCCTCAAACTCCATCTGCAAATACCGACAAGTGATGAATCCCTATCACAGGGAGCAGAGATCTCACGCGTGCACTGCCTCGGCACAGCTGCTCTGTCCAGGGTTAGGATCCACAGAGTCGCTTCCAAGGAGTTCAACATCCAAAGAGGGAAGTTCAGAGAAGATTAAAGATGTCATGGAATAAAATAGTAGAAGTTTTTGTACTCCCTATAGTTCTCTCCTTGCTTTCTCCTTCTTCCATGTAAGATAGTAGTACAGTTGGAACAAAAGGAATCACATGCACCCAAAAACTTGACCTTTTTAGGAATTCAATCACGTTAATTATATTTTCCTTGATATAAAAGCTTTCACTTTTATGGCCTTTTGAATATTTATACACCGGCTCTATTTTACGAGCTATTTTAAGATTAAAATAACACTGCAGAAGGGTTATGCAAATATACAAAATGTTCACGATGAAAAGCCCATTTTATATTTGTTGTTCTCACAGATCATTTTTTGTGGCCATTAAATCAAAGTATAAACCACTGAAGCCATGAGTAACAGTCCAACAATGCGTCTTACCCACTTAATCCACCTTACTTCCAGCGTTCTGCATCTTTTGTTAGCTGAATAAACGGCACCAACAAAGAAGAAGTAGTCAGCCAGAGCTTCTTATTGCCTTTGGACGGTGATCCCTTTAAGAATAAGAGTGCAGAGTGTTCGGAAACAGAAGACGCAGCTGGTTAAATTTAATATCGAATGTATCTGGGCCAGTATCAGATGGTACGTCAGCCCTGAGGGGGGACAAAACATGCAAATAACACAACAGGAGGCGGCAACTAAAATGTACTCGATTCAAAAAGAATAAACTTTAGAAATATAATGAATTTTATAGGCTTAATGTTAATGAACACACATTAAACTGCCCGCATTTGTGTTGTCACAACAACTCGAAAACCACACAAGTGTGACACTTCAAACTAAGCCTCTGCATATTGAGTTTCGTCTAGAGGAAGTGCATGAAAGAGTATACGAGTGCTCCTTTATAGCTTTTAACACAAAGCAAAGCCCATACTTTCAAAATATGTCATGAAACGGAAGGACCCACCCAGGTCTTACCTGCACTCCATTCACAGAGAGAGAGGGCGAATGGGTGCAGAGGATATCATTACAATTAGATAGGAAACATGGTTGAACAAATCCCAAAGACCATCAATTAAAATCTGAAAGCTTTATTGTGTTGGTGGTAGGAGGTTTAACATTTTTAAATGACACCTTTGCGAAGGTAAAAATCCTGTAGGCTGCATGTAAACATTAAAGGATTTAAACATTTTATGCAACATCCAGTTCTTTAACAACAGGCACTGAAATGAAACATAACACAACATGCCCTCTCCTCATCCTTAAATTAGTATGCAATGACTCATTCAATAGGAGGCTGGTGCTGAGTTAATCGTCTATGATTTACTACGCTTCCTCCCTAGAACTTCACGTCGACCGCATTTAGTACTGAGTGTTGAGGAAAAGCTGGCGAACTTGTAGAGCTGGAACCCCAAGTGCTATTATTCATAAACATGCATTATTACTGCATGTCCTCACTCTAACCCTCTAATACAGCTCTCAACCCTGAAGAGACAGGCACCGAGTACAAAGTCTTTATCACCCTCCACTTTCACCTGAGGGAGCAGGTTAGAGAGGGAAAAAAAATGACTTACGGTAATGCAATGTGAGCCAAACTAGACTGGCAGCCAAAGAGCTTTTCAATACCATGAATATGGATGATTCAAAACCTGACAGCACAGCTGGGATTTTCATTTTTCTATTTGTTTAGTAGCCAAAAGTTTGATTTCGTGGAGATTTCATGAATGTATCTGTTCAGTGCGAGTAGTGACAGGTCTAAAACTTTACTGGCACGGTGGTCTGTAGTCAAAATCGATAACTGAAATTATGCATAAAATAATATATTAAAAAATTAGTTTTTTGGACTGTAGTTGCTTACTGATTGATTTTATTGTTTTAATAATATCCTTAAGTCCAGCTTTAGTGCTATTGAGAAGCAAACCGTTCATAACCATCTGTTTCATTGACAGATCTCATAAATGTATGACATGTGGCCGCACTGCACCCTCCGATTACGCTTGAACCCTTTTCATTTTGTGCCACTTATTTTTTCATTACATTGTGGATATTCATTTAAGACTTGTCTTCAAAATGTCAAAACTTATTGGGCTAATATGACATAAACAGCTTTACAGAACATTAAAACAATGTTCACAGATGTGTTGGCTCTCCTGGTGCTATATATATATTTACCTTAAGGCGATTGTAGCATTGAATAAATGTAACTTTATTAAAAGGTAAATAATGTTGTTTTTCGCACCAAAATAGTGAGAAGTACCAGAACAAAATTATTTCAAAGGTTTTTGTATTATGACTAATAACTGATAAATGGCCGATGGTATTCCACACTATTTTGTGTCGAAAAAAAAAAGCTAAAATAAAAATCGAAGAACCTAAATAACTACTAAAAATGATCTGTTTTAAAAATTACAACAAAGTATATTCATTTTGAGATTTGAAAGATTAGATATAACAGGATTAAAAAAAAATATATATATATATATATATAATATTGGACAATAGCCAACATGGTACTGATGTATTGGCAACCCTATTAAAAACATAATTAGGAAAAGATCAATACATGCTACAGTTAAAAAGTTTGGAAAACGTTTACTTATTTTGCATTCAAATTGATCAAGATTTCAACAACTATAAAGTCACAAAAGATTTGTATTTCAATTTAAACTTTCTTTTCTTAAAAAAAACAAAAAACTGGTTTTAACATTTGATAATAACAAGAAATATTACACACGCACCAAATCAGCATATTAGAATGATTTCCGAAGGATCATAGCTGCTGAAAATTCAGTTTTGCATCACAGGAATGAATTCTAATTTTAAATATATTAACATAGAAATCAGTTATTTTAAATTGTAATAATATTACTGTTTTTATATTTTTAAATGAAGCCTTGGTGAGCATAGAGACTTTAAAAAAAACAAATAAATATATATATATATATATATATATATATATATATATATATACACACACACACACATACATACATACATATACATATATACATATACATTATAACAATCTAACTGACTCCAAACTGATTTACTATTCCAAATGAGAAATTGCATGGAAGACTGCCAGTTTAAAATTTCCTCTAGAACACATCAAGTAGATGGAATGTGTGAAGTTTGTTTGTTTGTATGTTTAGAGTGTGAAAGGGAGTGATGAAAGTCGTGCTCACAGCTCCAGGCCCAGGACATTCCACTGCACCCCTCCCACTACATGACTTCATCAACGCTCCTTAGCTGGAAGATCAGACATCCACCAGCCTGCCAGCCAAACCTCAAGATTTCAAATTAAAGAGCCTTGCTTTCACTCTTAACCACACATGCGGGCACACACACACACACACACACACACACACACACGTTGCACGCACATCCAACGCTATCTCATGACCAATTCGTACGTATTTTACGAGGCGGCTAATTCGCACGACCTCACTCACTCTGTCTAAACCCCAGTGATGGGTAGGTTTAGGGGCGGGGTTAGGTGTAGGTGATTCGTACAAATTGGCAACTCGTAAAATACGTACAATTTAGCAAAAATCGTATGAATTTGTAAGAGTTAGGTCATACGAATTAGCCACCTAGTCAAATATGTACGAATTGCCGTGAGATCGGGCTGGCACATCCCATGATCTGCCAGTCAGACTTGCACAAACACACAACCTGATACACAAATAACAGCGAAGACTAAACAAAAAGGTCAATAACCTTGATCTCGACGTCTAAACCGCTCTGTCATGTGTCACTCACACAGAGTCAGCATGCATTTTACACATGGCAGATCTCCACATGCATGTGATGTTTACAGAACATTCTTTATACAAGTGTGAAATCTCACAGGAATTTAACTGCTACATTTGACAGGCGCTAGTGTACAACGCTAGATGAAGTCTGAACATATGACCTCAATCGAAATCTGTGTTGCATACAGGAGAAACCCAAGATGAGCAGAAGTGAAGGACAGCATTTAAAGGGATATTTCATCTAAAAATAAACAGTAATTTCATTGTTCCAAACCTGTACGATTTGGTCTTCTATGGAACACATAAAAGATATATTGAAAAATGAAAGTCAATAAGGTCCCATGTTGTTTTGACTTTCACTATGTAGACAAAAGCGGCTGTTTTTTGGGTGAGCTATGTCTTTATTGTGTTAGCCTTGGCTTCTGTGGATCCTGCTGACATAATATGGCCTTCAAATTGTGTTCCACTGCATATAAGCCTCTATATTTCAGACAGCGCCGCTGGCACCCAAAAATCGCATTGCTCATTTGACATTTATGGCCCAAATCTGCAAATCGTGAAGCTTGACAGTGGCCAAAAAGGTCCAGAGACCAGTGGAGCCATATACAGTATACAAACTGGAGATAATGTTTGCAAATAAAGTGGTGTGCCGGCTGATCGTTATCAACCCTTCACAAATAAAGTAATTCAACGAACTGTTTGCTTTTTTTTGTTTTCATATGATTAGGTTTTTTCTGGGAGGAAATGGATTATTATTATTATTTTGGGCCAAATATTTAATGTTCCCATTATTCGAGCAAGTCTATAAACAAATGCGTCAGGAGCAATTCATCGTACTTACAATAACATTCTGACATTTTCCCACAGTGTGGCCAGGGCTGGCAGTAGGGCCAAGGCTTCCTTTGTACTCCTGAGAGCTGTCAGACCCTAAGACCACCACAGTGCAGAAAGGTAGAGACAGAGGGAACACTGTCAGGATTGAACAGTACTGTACCGATCTGTTTAACTAGCACAGAACATTAGTGTGTAGTAAAAATGGTTATGCGTGCAGATCCTCAGCTGGTAGAGCATGGAGCTGTCAAGACCAAGGTCAGCCGTTCAATTTTATGGACATAATGGACTGATAAAATGTATTTAAAAAAAAAAAATAAATAAAATAAATTTACTTCAAATAAAAGTATCTACCAAATGGTGTTATTGTAGTTAACGGAAACTAAAACGAATGAAAAAATTTTGTTAACCAAAACAAAATTAATTTAAAAGTTAGAATGTAATTAAAATAAATGTTTTAAATGAATTTGAATATAATTTAAAAAAAAACACATGCCACTAGATAGCAATAATCCTAAAATATACTGGGAAATTTAGCACTGTTGAACATTTTTAATAATATCAGTTGGTGTATTAACTTTGGCAGCCCTAACATAATACAACTAAAATAAAACTAGCCTAAATAAACTGAAATAGCAAAACTAAAACTTGATTCTCAATGACAAAAATCTAAAAACAAAAACAACTAAAAACCAAAAAGACAAACTGTCAAAAAACAAAAACAAACAAAAAAAAAAACTTAAATAAAAACTGAATAAAGGTTTAAAACTAAAGTAACCCTGGTGCCAAATGCATAAGTGCAAAATGTTGTTCTTGAACTGAAGTTTTCACAAATAATAAAACATTGTGCTGAGAATCAAGATATGGATGTAATAATCCACAAAATTAGATTCACATAACATTTCCAGTACTGTGTATTGTTATATTAATTTTATTCTTTATTCTGCCAAATGTAGAATTAAACGTGGCACTTTTCCAACTGGAAGCAGTTAAAAGAGCATAATATTGACAAAAGCCAAAGCACTTAACACAGGGAATACATATGAAAGCACTTTTATCATAAGCAAATTCCTTTGCAGTTACATCCTCAATCACTAGGGACATGCGGCATGATGTAACCAGAGAACATGAGTCGGACATAAATCGTAAGTGCTGATAGAAAGCCTCTTCACATGCTGTACTTCATCACACAACAAGCTTCTCGAGACCCATCTGAAAACTTGTCTTATTAACAGAGTAAGAAACATCTTTTGCTCCCTGCCATTCATCATATCTGAGGCTCTGAAATCTCAGAACGGAAACGGCAATGTATCACAGAGAAACCGATCTGAGCCATTTTAGGAAACCATTAGTGAAACGAGCGATGGTGCAGATTGTGTCAAGGCCGTTTCCTTGTTCCAACTCTGCAGGCTGCTATTTACGGCGTCCTGATAATTGTTCAGAGGCCAAACACCAGCCAGCAGATACATATTGTGAAAGAACCCAGTTGGGATCAAGTTCAGTCCAGTCCCTTGTAATTACAGCGAGAGACAAAGAAGCACACGTAAAAGACAGGCAAACGAATATAAGGGCACGCGTACGCAGGATGTCAGAACTGACACACACACGCACATCTTAACAATTATACACACACGCAGGGCCTCATCAATCACACTTTCTCTGGGGGGTCCGTGTGGCCAAAAGCAAATGTACATTGTGCAATTGGTCCTGTGTAGAACTTGAATAATAGTTCACAGTCCCAGAGCCTCAGCCTGGGTTGGGACTGTGCCTAAATGTTCCTCATGAAATCAAGGGGTGTACAGACATTTCTTCTCTTTGCTTTTCTCACCTATGTCTAACCCAAGACCTTCATCCTCACTTAGCTGGTTCATGAGAAAAAACTAACCCAGTTGACATGCCGGCACCAAACAGCCTCATCGGATTGGATTTTATTAGCTGCTCATCTTAGCGGGAGTTCTAAACAATAAAAGCCTTCAGTTTTCACACAGAGAACTGAACCATAAGTGTGGACATGTTACACACTGCAATGACTTTAAAAGGTGGAGAACATTTGCAAATGTCATCTTGTGGTGGTGGATTTGTTGATTCACCAAGACAACACTGGATTCTTCTGTTTTCAGTGAAGAGAGAGAAAACAAAGTGCATTAGTACATGAGTGTGTGTGAGATGTTCATCCATTCCTGCATTAAGCTCTTTAACCTCAGCTCCCTAAAGACTATCCTCCTTAAAGCACCCCTAAAAAAAGCCAGCTTTTTAACTCTACAGATGAAACAGTCCACTTTAAGAGCACCGAGAATCACTTGGGCTTTGTGATTGTTACATTTGCAAACCATGACCTTTTTTCCCTCATATATATATTGTATATGACATCCCATAATAAATGTCTTTATGAAAACAGAGGAAACTAGAAACAGACATTTAGTGTTAAAGGGATGAAGCTGTAATCAGAATAATTATAATTGTAACCTTTAGAACTGAAAACATATTTACAGAGATTTAAAGTCACAATGAAATGGAAGTAGCGACAGATCTTTTCTTCCATACCATGACGTCCATCAGAGTGAAATATAAGGCAGGGAACTGGTTCATTAGAAAGGTTGTTGATTGGATGGAAGCATATCTGAATGAAACTTACAGTCGATTGTAAGAAAGGGGTGAGGTTTAAGCAGACTAAATGATTGGAAAAGTCTGGTATAAGTCTGTCGTTTCACTGGAAGCTGAAGTTTTTGGTTCAAATATGAATTCAGAAACATTATAAGAGCAGGAGATGAGTCATTCAAACATATGAGGGAGAAAACTAAATAAAGCATTTTTGAAAAAGGTTGAAAAGGTTGATTTGAAATGTTAATGTAATCTTGACCAGCAGTTTTTCCAATTCCAATTCATGTAGAAACAGGCATCATACAAGTATGAGTTGTACTAGCAGTTGCCTCTAGAAGTGTTACAAATATAGGGACAGCGAGTGAACTTGCCCTAATTGGACATGGGGAAAGTGGACTAAAACACAGCTTACAAAAGTATAGTTCTGGCCCTAAAATTTGATTGGATGAGCCACATTGAAGTCACTGTAATCAAACCAATATATTAACTGCACATGAGTTTAATTCTACTGTATATTAATACGCCAAGTTACTACTCCACTTGCATCTGTATGCCAAACAACGCCCATTAATTGTGGGAAAATCGCTTTACTGCAAAGTCACTTATTACTTATTACTTTAATATTATCCCTCGACATATCCTTTGATACATGGGACTACATAAACCCACAGCCTATTTAAGTTATGATGTTTACAAATCCTTTAGCCATGTAAAGTGGTAAATAACTCTCTCACTCACTTGCCAAACAAATTCACATCACATCCTCATATAAAAATTAAGTTTCACTGCTCTGTACTCAACTGAATCACAGGCTTGGAATTGAATGTGGTTTATTCACTGAAGCTTATTAATGTATGTCTAAGTGATTAAGGAAATGAATGTGTCACTGCACACGCAATTACACAACGCCGAGTCCTTGTCTTTAATGGTAGATGCCTTGAGGATTTCGTTGAGTTGACACTGGCTCCTTTAAGGCTGAGATTATGCACTGTGCATGCCTCCGTGGCTCCAAGGTCTGACTCCTGCCTTTAATGCTCCCATGCATCACTGCCTACAGACTCAGACGCCATAAGAGTAAACACAGTACAGTAAACACGGAAGTGCATTAGATGACACCTGACAGAATGAAGTAAAGGATCTAGCTCGGACCTTTTTGTATGATGAAATTTATATTTCAAAAAATGAAAAAAAAAAAATTTATTTCAAAAAGTAGAAGCTAAATGAATAGTTTTAAACAAGCATGCAAAAACTTTAGTAACAAAACTAAACTTTCAAAGCACAGAAAACTAAATTTATTGATGTTAAAACACTGAGGTTATAAAACTGACATGGAAGTTACTTTTTAAATAAGATGGAGCACTTTTCGGTTCAAATATTTCTTTTATGTGTGCTCAACAAAGAGTCCAAGTACAACTCACAGCATGAAGACTTGGAGCTTGTGCTTGAAATCTCTGACAGCTCACCTCTGCGACCCACTTTATGAGCAGCAGCATTCTTGTGTCCTTTGCTCAACAATTACAAATCATTCTCCAATTACAGCGTCTCTGTCAAAAAAACATAGCAGGTTATCAGCTTGTGCGAAATTAGTCTACCCCCTCTCTATTCGGGCAAGCAGGAAAACCACGGATTCATTGGCACTGAACCTTAATTGAAATAATGGTGGTGGTATATCTAAATGAGCAGACTACAGCCATGAGGGCCATTGTTTATGTCTGCGGTGCAGGGTAAATAGCCCGTCATTTATCGCAGCTCTTGTTTGTTATAAAATGCAGCTCTGCTGTTGATCGTATCAGTGCAGACGGGGACCATTCACTGCTGGTACTCGCATTTAAAACAGCCCTCTAATGCTAATAAGTCACTGTTCTGCCTGTGTCTTATGCACTGTACTGCCTTTGTAGGAATATATAGTATTAAACATTCCTATTGCTTGTCATGTAATTTTCACTTTTTCATATTCCATGTATGTGGATGTTGGAACTGCTCAACGTCTATATTAAATTATGATCATGGACACATGACACATGAAAGCTTATATCCTATTGGCTGGGCAGTTTTTTCTCTGAGAAAAAAAAAGAATAACAAAATGAACTGATCTTGCAAATACAATGTTATTTCATTTAAGGGAATTCAGAATGTAGTCATGCTGAAAATTTGAGAAAATTATGAGAAAAGCGCTAGTTGTGAGAAGGTTGGTTTGTGAGATGTAAAGTCAAAAATACAGCTGGATTTGTGAGGAGAAAAAGTCACAACTGTGAGATAGTCACAATTACAAGAACTCAAAACTATGAGATATAAATGTCACATTTGTGAGTTACAGTGACAATTACAAGAAATTAAGTCACAACTGCTAAAAAGTCACAATTAAGACAAATTATGTAAAATTTTGTATTATTCTTACTCTGAGGCAGAAGCAGGCTTTCACAGGAACTGCATCACTGAATAAGATAATGTTCTTTCAAATCTATCATGCTTACAAAGATTTCAGTTCTTATGGGAGCCTCTGTCAGCTTCTGTCAACAGGAAATGTGTCCACATCACGCAACAAACCCTGCTGAGAAAACTGAGGGTAGAGGGGTCATTCACAGTAATGTTCATATTCATCTCCTCAAAGACTAAAGATCTGAAATTCACTAAACTGCTTGTTAAGAATATAATAATGGCATAGGGCATTGAGAAGTGGTCAATGGTTGGAGTATCCAGTAAATCCAGGTGGAGAAGTTAACCCAAGTTTGGAGAAGATCTTAGATCTGGGATGTGGCTCTGTTGACAGACCTGCTCACTGGACCCCTATAAGCACACCGTGTTTTAGAGTTTTACCCAGAAATCAACGTCTCCTGATATGCATGGACCCTTGACCCAAAGCGACCTTCTCTGCTGCGAAGAAGCTACAATGGCCCATCCACAAATTACTTATCTGGAAATCACAGCCTTACACAAAACAGACCGTTCCGAAACGGTGACAAAGAATAGAGACCGCCATTGTTTGTGTTTCATCTCTCCACCAGCACAGCTCTTCCTCTTCCCACCGAGAGCTGAGACACACGGTGAGAAAGCAAACATGGGGCTCCTGCTTCTCCCAGTCTGTGTGATGAATATTTTATAAGAATGAAAAGATCATGCTACGTTGCATCAGAGAGGGAGGAATGAGATGGGATGAAATGTCATGGGAAACGCTGAGGAGGAGCCTAAGAGTTCAGCGCCTCCCTGATGACTGTTGAGAAAAAAAAGAAGGTGGTGAAAAAAAACATTTCCTCTCTTATTCAACATGTGTCATCTCTCAAGAGTTAATGAAAACAACTTGAATAGAGTGATGGGGAGTGTTGATGGAGCCGGGAGCAATGGTGTGTTAGACCTCATTAACTGAGGTTCCCTCTTTCATTTCTCCCTCCCTGCATTCCCTGATCTTTCCTTCTACACACTGAGCTCTCTCCAGGTATTGGTTTCCATGCATTCGCCTGCTCCCCTGCACACAGGGCAGGTCTGCACCCCAGCCACAGCCCCTGAGGTCTCCAGGACAGGCCGATTGAAACCATGTGAGATGAAGCAAGCTTTTCAAATGAGTTAAACGTGAGACCACAATGACAAAATCTAGGGAAAATGTAGGTTCTCAGGTCCCCACCTTAACATAAACACTAAATATGCATTAATGAATACATTGAATATGGTGTTTGGATTTCTTGACATACGGCCACACAAAAAGAGAGATAATGCTGCATAAAGGCCACTTTATGCAGCATTATCCAGCAGTTAAAATTGAATTTTGAAGGTGGGGAATCCTAAATTTTGACTGAGGATTCTGGTAGTCTAGGCAAGACATTATAGAGATGTCAGAAAACCATAATATTCAAAACATTTTGTGATAATACTATATAAATATTGCTTAAACGCACACTTATACATATCAAACCATTCGAAAGTTTGGTGTCATTATGATGTTTTGAAAAAATTATTACTTTTATTCAGCAAGGATGCATAAGGTTGATCAAAAATGACAGTACAGACTTTTACATTGTTACAATTTTTTCTATTGAACTTTATCAAAGAAAAGAGTTAATGTAAATTGCAATAATATTTTACAATATTACTGTCTATACTGTTTTTTAACTGCAGCTTTGGTGAGCATGAGACTTCTTCGTACTGTATTGACCCCAAACTTTAGTGTAGTGTATTTAAATGTATGAATGACTGTGCACATATAAAGACATTTAAAAGACTCATCCTCTGTTGTGTTGGTACTCACACTACACTATGAATCACAGAATGTGCATCTACAAGATCCTCATCTACAAATAAAGTTACGATCAAGGAATACAGTGTGTGCGTGCGTGTGTGTGTGAAACAGAATATACAGTGTATGAGACCGAATGTGTGTACTGGATAAAAGAAAAACTGAAATGGATTTTTTCTTTGAATTAAAGATGCAGTTCCAACTCGCTAACTTCCGAGTATTCAATTGTCTTCAACTTCCCATCAAACTGTCCTCACATGATCTCTGACCTTCTCAAAAAAACTCCCAGTATGACCACACTCTCTCTGTGCTAAACCACAAGCTGAAAACATGCACAATTTCTGGTGTTTGATGAGCAGGTTGCAACTGAAATTAAAATGTAGTGTATTAAAATGCTAAAAACATCTTCCCTATCTTGCTTGCACTTTCAGTAGAAGAAACCCATCAAAGCTCCAGCTGACATAATAAGCTGGTCACAACTGCTGACTATGTCCCAGGCACGTACTCATTTTGTGAACGCATACTGTACTAGCGGCATTCAAGGATAAACACACACTCACAAGTTTGTTTATTTGTTTTGTCGCTCCAAAACCATGGAGCTGGGTCTTATATTACTTCATCTTTAATTTCAAATGACAGACCCTACAGATCATTCTCACTCTCAGAGCTTATAACATTGAGACAACTCCAGTTTGACTAATCATTTAGTGAGCAATGAGCTCAACTGTTCCATGACACAGGCCAATTTCAATCTCCACCATGTCCACCTTCAAACTCCATTTCAGAGTGATGCAAAGCTCAGCCTGGCTCTTCTACGTCAGCCTGAGAACCAGCTGGGACTGAACACTTTTACTTTTAACCCTCTCACATTAGCAACGTCAGTATAGACATAGACTAGTGGTAGACTAATTCTGGGGTCTGTAATTGGCAGCTTTGGTTTCGGGGGGATATCGTTTCCGCCAGCCACCCCAAAGACCGCAGCACACAGAAGGCCAGGTTTGAGTTCACACACTGTGCAATACAATCATTATATTGTGTAATCCATTCACATGAACAGATCAAGATGTCTTACATTCCCTTCTTTGAGGTGGTGAAATGCTGGATAACCACAGCTCTTTTGTGGCTTACTTATTACTGTTCTTTGAAATGGACTACAGGGAAATGAGTTGTGTTAACAAATTTTCAGATTGCTCAGAAACAGACAAAAAGCTGCCTGTGGTTTGATGGGTTGCATTCGGTACTGTAAGTTAGTCTTATAAAGAGATCTAGAGAGCAGAACATTGTATAAGAAGGACAGAAAGAGGAATTTAAAATCCATTCTCAATTCAATTCTGAATGGTACTCAACCCTGCTAGAAAGGTTCAAGAACTCAATGTTTGCATAAAGTGATCCTAAAAAGCCAGAACTATTACATGTTTAGAGAAGTACTAAACACTTCGAGACATGAAATAGGCCTCAGAAACTTCCGAGGCAATGTTTATGTTTATTTTAGTGTCACTGTCCTTCCAGGTCATCACCATGTTGCCGTTACTGAAATCCTCCAGCCTTCTGACACTTTTGTGGTGATACTTTGCATAGGGGGCGCTCATGAGCCTTACAAAGCCTAAAATGGCAAATGGGACACCCTGCAGTCTCCTTGACTTTGTCATCAGGTCTGGGATGGTGGAAGCTCTGTGAGGGGAAGGGAGGGTGAAGAAGGGTGAAAAAAAAAAAAAAAAGGTCCTTCTTCTGTGTAAACAGCATGATTGGAAGTCTGCAATTACAGACTGCAGATAGGGGAAGCTGGAAGAGATAAAAGTGGCAGGATTCGAGCGGTTCAATTCCCCACAGATCGGTCTGAATGCACCTCCACACGCAGAGCACACGCACGAAACAAACGTCTTCCTGACTGACCTGAACCAGCACTAAACCACTGTCCAGATGACTTGGGGAATTACTTGAGCCAACAAGGTAATCAAATTGCCCAAACGGGAGTTTCAAACATGATGATAGTTTGTATTTGTGGTAAACTAATATTACAACTACATGTTTATTTTTCAGTAGGGATTATTTAGTCCATATGTCAACATCTGAGTCAACATAATGCCGTATGACACTGAGGTCTACAGACAGGAATCCTTTTTTTTAATGCTACTCCAAACTCAAATGTCTAACTCAACATCTAAAACCTACTAATGCTTGCCAGCACTGCTCTGGAATGGCCATTAAAATCTTTGCAGGAGTTTGGAAGCACTCACATTCTGTTTTTTCAAATATGTATCTTTACCCAGAGGTGAATAATTCCATGTTTACTTCATCATTTGTTTGTCCCGACCAACCAAGACACAAACATCTGCACACAAAAACAAATAAAAGGGGTTTAGTGTTTGTTTTGAATGTCCCTGAGAGAAAGATCTCTTAAAAAAAAAAAAAAAAAAGCTGGGGGATGGGGGATAGAGAGTGAGAATTTCTCTTGGCGCTCTGCCTTGTGCTGCAATGTCTCTCTCTACCTCTCTGCATCTTGGATTTGACCCATTTCCTCCAAGTCAAAAGAAACATTCGAGGTGCCACTGAAAGATGACCCTCTCCACTGAAGCACAAACTCAACTGATAGTAAAACCCTTCACCAACCAGCTGGCAGGGTATCAGAGAGCGAAACGCTGTGAAATTTGGATATCTCTCGAATGAATCGCCTCAAGAATTCAAGCTGTATCTGTTCCTAAAAAGACAATTATGCCTGACATTTTATACGCCGCTTGCTCTTCCTGACTTAGAAAGATTCAGTGGCTGATTCAGTGTCTGTACACACCATCAGTGGATAAATGACATTACAGCATCAATATGTAGCGTCGGGATGGATGAACCACCTGTGGTCAGTAACAGTGGAGTGGATGAGGTCTGAATGGTAATACGATTGTGGTAAAAATGAAGAAAGAACACTCATCCACCCCAGACCAGCTGCTGCGCTCAAGTCAGAAAACAGAACAACACCTGCTGTTGAACTTCTACCAGAAGAAATATTCCCTGAACATAACCTGCACAGCATTCAGCTCAGTGAAACTAAACTAAATGTCTTTGAATGCAGAGATGAATTCATAATGCCTAGTAAACTTCAATTAAATTCCTGAAATTGGATTGAATTTATATTACAGCAGCAAATTTTAATTAAAAATTAAGTGAAGAGTAATTCCGAAAGTGCTGTTTTATTTGTATTTTTTACATAATATGGTAGGTAATATTTAAATTAGAATAAGAAAAAAAGACTAACTTTAAATTAACTGTCATCTTTATAATTTAGAAAAAAAGCCTTACCAACAAAGTTAATAAACTGAAAGCGAAACAATTCGAAAGTGAGCGACAGGAAGTAAGGAAGGAAAACTGAATGGGAATGACAGGAAGTTGACAGAAATTTACTGAAAGTTTGTCCTAAGAAATGTTGTTTTCTAGTTAAAAATGACAGCTATCAATCCAATCTCATGCATGGGAAACAACTATTATTTCACAAGACGGCAATTTTTTTATGAATTTGTGCAATGGGAAACATACAAACACGTAATTTTTACAAAAAAAAGTTATTGTGAGGACCCGAAGATCATACGAATTAGCCACCAATTTGCCAAAATGTAAAATAGTTACGAACTGCCATATGATGCGTGTTGGTTATTTGCATTTCTTTGAATTCCAATTTATTTTCAGTCTCATTCCTTACAGTCAAATTGCAGTTGTGCATTATGTTTTCAAACTCAATTGAAATTTGAAATTAGGGATCGAATTGGAATTTAAAAAAGCATTGTGTGCTTAACCCTGATATCCTGCAGACTTTTGTTTTGTTTCTCATCATGATACCTCATCTAACTTATGGACCAAGACAATGACGGCTTAAGGAGGAAGTACAAGAAATTGTTCATGCCTGAAAGCAGCAATTACTCACTCGTTATCGTTTTCTTTATCTTTACCTCACTCCCTCTTTTTCCCTCTTTACCCCGGTGTGACTCCAGCCAACAAAGATCTCCAGAGAGTAACCCCGTCTTGCCCACAATACCCCCAGCTCCAGCTCACAGCCAGACCGGAACTGCAGGGCATCCGTCTGCCAGCTAATGGCCTCTAATTTAGTCCTAATAGAGAACGTAAAGAACAGGCTGGAGAAGAGGAGGAGGAGAGAGAAAAAAAAAATAAACACAAGCAATAGGAAGGGGAAAAGGGCAATTTCAGTTGAAAAATATTAATGTAATCAAGGCAAATTAGTGGGTTTGGGATAACATTCCTATGGTGCAGACTGTTTATGTTCTGGGGGAGCGGTGGAAAGTGTGGTGGGTTGAGGCAGAGGGGAGTCTTGTCTATCACACGCGTAACAACCCACAAGCAACATGTAAACATGCGCTTGTACACACATACCCATGTGGATGCCATTGAGGTGTCGTACACCCTCGACACCCCCTGACTGTCATCTCTGATGAGGATTAAAATGTTTCAGAAAACACAAACATGTCCTGCACAAATTATATTAGTGTATTGAAGACATGTGGGAAATATAAGAGGGTGTTACACAACTGAAGCCTGTTGCATGATTTTTAAAACACTGAATGAAGGATGCTGAGGAAAGAGAACAGAGAATAATGTCAAAACATTGGACGATTGCTGGATGTCTTGAAAAGATGTTTTTTTTTTTGCAAGAATTAAGATGAAACTGCTAAGATGGAGGGATAGAATGTATAGAGAGTTGTGATAGGAAGTAAAGAGGATTTGTGGGAGCTGTCATTGAATTGATAGACTGTTGATGTCCTGTTTTCTTATGGGGGCAGTGTCTCTTCTGTTTTCCTCCTTGTTAGACACGCTTGAGTGAAAGGAGGCTGACCCTGGGGAGAGAGAGGACGAGAGAAAGAGAGAGAACTCATGCTGAGCTCTACTACTGAATACACACTACGCTGGGATACAGCATGGAAACTCATTAGAGGCTCTAAATACACACACACACACACAAGTCATTTTATGAAAAGAGTATCATTTGTGTCTACAGCATTTTTCGTAGTGGACTAAACACACAAAAAAACTTCTGTTAAGTGTTTTGTGATCTTATATAGATTATTTAACATTTAAATTAAATGAAATAAAATATAAACTTATTGTAGCACTTACAGTATACTGTAAGTACAGGTGCTGGTCATATAATTAGAATATCATCAAAAAGTTGATTTCACTAATTCCATTTAAAAAGTGAAACTTGTATATTATATTCATTCATTACACACAGACTGATATATTTCAAATGTTTATTTCTTTTAATTTTGATGATTAGAGCTTACAGCTCATGAAAGTCAAAAATCAGTATCTCAAAATATTAGAATATTACTTAAGACCAATACAAAAAGGATTTTTAGAAATCTTGGCCAACTGAAAAGTATGAAAATGAAAAGTATGAGCATGTACAGCACTCAATACTTAGTTGGGGCTCCTTTTGCCTGAATTACTGCAGCAATGCGGCGTGGCATGGAGTCGATCAGTCTGTGGCACTGCTCAGGTGTTATGAGAGCCCAGGTTGCTCTGATAGTGGCCTTCAGCTCATCTGCATTGTTGGGTCTGGTGTCTCTCATCTTCCTCTTGAAAATACCCCATAGATTCTCTATGGGGTTCAGGTCAGGCGAGTTTGCTGGCCAATCAAGCACAGTAACACTATGGTCATTGAACCAGCTTTTGGTACCTTTGGCAGTGTGGGCAGGTGCCAAGTCCTGCCGGAAAATGAAATCAGCATCTCCATAAAGCTTGGTCAACAGAAGGAAGCATGAAGTGCTCTAAAATTTCCTGGTAGATGGCTGCGTTGACTGTGGACTTCAGAAAACACAGTGGACCAACACCAGCAGATGACATGGCAGCCCAAATCATCACTGACTGTGGAAACTTCACACTGGACTTCAAGCAACTTGGATTCTGTGCCTCTCCACTCTTCCTCCAGACTCTGGGACCTTGATTTCCAAATGAAATGTAAAATTTACTTTCATCTGAAAAGAGGACTTTGAACCACTGAGCAACAGTCCAGTTCTTTTTCTCCACAGCCCAGTCAAGATGCTTCTGACGTTGTCTCTGGTTCAGAAGTGGCTTGGTAGCCCTTTTCCTGAAGACGTCTGAGCGTGGTGACTCTTGATGCACTGACTCCAGCTTCAGTTCTCTCCTTGTGAAGCTCTCCCAAGTGTTTGAATCGGCTTTGCTTGACTGTATTCTCAAGCTTGCGGTCATCCCTGTTGCTTGTGCACCTTTTCCTACCCAAATTCTTCCTTCCAGTCAACTTTGCATTTAATATGCTTTGATACAGCACTCTGTAAACAGCCACACCTTTCAGTAATGACCTTCTGTGACTTACCCTCTTTGTGGAGGGTGTCAATGTTCGTCTTCTGGATCATTGCCAAGTCAGCAGTCTTCCCCATTATTGTGGTTTCAAAGAACAAGAGACACCCAGAATTTATACTGTAGGGATGGTCATTTATTCAAACTCAAATGTAAATATTCTAATATTTTGAGATACCGATTTTTGACTTTCATGAGCTGTAAGCTCCAATCATCAAAATTAAAAGAAATAAACATTTGACATATATCAGTCTGTGTGTAATGAATGAATATAATATACAAGTTTCACTTTTTGAATGGAATTAGTGAAATAAATCAACTTTTTGATGATATTCTAATTATATGACCAGCACCTGTATGTGGTACTTTCAAGCAATTTTTCTCAATGAAAACTAACAAATGTTATTGGGTATCAAAGGCTATAAGGTAATATTCAGACAATGTTATAAAAAAAAAAACTCAAATCAATATTTCATGTCGACATATATTATATTACATTAATTTAGACAGTATTTTAATTTAACAACATAAAAAAAGTAATGATTAATGATCCATAATACATCTTATTTTTTTTTTAATAAGTTATGACAATTACAGAACTTGGAAAAAAAAATCATTTGTCACACGTATTTAGCATAAAAGTATAGTCAACTTTCACTTGAAATTACATCACAAAAAGTCATCATTGGACTTTTTTCATGCTAGTCACAATTTTATTCAAGCATATTCCTTTTTTTTTTTTTTTTTTAAATGAATTTAGTTTTAGATGACAATTAAATATATTCATTGTGTGACAGAATGTTTAAAATCATATGGAAATGCACTTAAAATGTAAATTTTCCAAAGTGGAAAAAAAACCTGGTTTCAAAACCTTGACTCACATTCAAACTCTTCTTGACTGTTTTTAAATAAATAGTAGGGAAGTATGCAAATTTGGACGTGGGAAGTGTGTCTCCATCCTCATATCTACACGATAACACCCTATACCCATGTGGCTGTATGCTACTTTTTTGGCTGGCTAGTATGCACAGTAACAAACACGCTCACACACAATAAGACATTTTAACACTCTCCCTCAGGTGACTATGTAACAGGTCCTCCATGCATCTGTCACGGCTGTGAGCTGATTTACTGATGTATGTTTGCTGTGGCTAACGTTTGAAACTGCACTCCCATGTGGAGGAAGGAGACTCGGAGGTGTTGAGACAGTCTGGCACAGTGAAAAAGGTGGTCAGACATGCGTGAAACGATGCTCATGAGAGTCCGGAGCGCAAACATGACCGCTTACAGACTCGGAACCTCACAGCTGGGGCTTTATCCCACTCACACTACTCAAATACACTACAGTGTACTACACAGAATTATAGTTCAGAGGACATATGGCTTTATGTCGGCTCTTGAGGAATACTGCTTGAGGGTCTCATTTTTAAAGGGTCTACTTCATTTTTGGACATTCTGATGTGAAAATATATATATTTTTTTTAATTACCACAACAAACGCAAAAAGAAAATGGAAAATTGGCACTGCTTCACACACACAAAAATGGAAACTATTTTCAAAACTGCCTAATATTTTGGCCATGTATAATGAAATTATACTACACAAAAACAAGAGAAAGAAATCATGAACTGAACTAGAAGTCATAGAGTTCCCACTAGTGGTGAAATTCAGTACAGCATGATAAATGAGGGACAAGGGAGGAATTTAAAATTTATTTCTCCTTGCCAAAATCTTGGCTGTATTAGGGAGAAATATCCAGCATCGACCCAGTATAAATGTTGCACAATGTTCTGCGTCTATCAATAGGTATATCTTAGGGATATATAAACGAAAATGATGTAATGTAATAGAGTCACATAAAAATACAAGGGTCATTCATTGTCTATGAATAATGACTGGGATGGCTGTGGCTGGTTTGGATGAAATTGAAGACAGATGTTCTTGTGAAAACATTTCTTGGGTGGTGTAATTTAGGTCACCCTAGACGAAGGTGGGGTGGGAGTGCGGGGTCAGTAAAAACAAAAGTCAAACAGTGAGCATGATCATGTTGTATACTTTCCAGCACCTTGCTGTTCTTCAAGCTTTATAGCATTGCAAATAAATCTATTACCCAATGTTTAAGCCAGAATGCATATGAAACTGGCAATATCAGATACTTTTGGGTTCAAATGCCTGTGAAAAGCACGCATTTATGACACACAGGGACACACTGAACATATATTCCTAGTAACCTGTGTTAACATTCTATAATGAATGTATGTCACTGTTAATATCAGCAACAATCCATCTGGTTAATCTGTCCAATTATCCAATTAGCATTGGTCCTTGCTTTGTTTATAGTAACCAGTGCTGACTGATCTCTCCTGAGAATCAATAAATGTGTTAAACATCACATTAAACATGCTTTTCAACACCTGCTCATCTGGAACTTATAAGAGTGCCGTTCTCAGAAATGACCCCACATATACATAAAGATCATTTACATTGTACCCGAAGAACCTCAAAATATAAAATGTGACAAAAACGGTTTGTAACAAGTTCCTATAAAATTAATAAAGTATTCCGGTTAAATTGATTAAAATACTGATAATATACCATTTATGTTATCTTAAAGTTTAATGTAAAACCATTTTGCCTAGAAAATACTAAAACAACAATCATAATACTAAAGTCATACTAGGGTATTTTCAATACAAACTAATAACTGGGACATAAGACGGATGCAAATCTGCAGTGTGATATGAAAGCCAAGAAACTAGTACACAATGCCATAGTTGACCACTCAGAATCAAGTCTTCAAGAGAGATGCATAATAAAACTAAATAAAATAAAATTCTTCGGTTACATTTTATTTCGATAGTCCACTTTAGTCATTCTACTAACTATAAGTAACTTTGTAACTACTTGTCAACTAATTCTCATTCATTTGCAACTACATGTCTACTAAGGTTAGGTTTAGGGTTAGTAGAATAAATTGACATATACTTGGAAAGTTTCTCATAGTCAGTATGTTGTGAACCCATCAAAATAAAGTGTTAGAAGATATTAAGCAGACAGTCTACTAATACTCTAATGGCTTTTATTAATTATAATAAAATAATGTATTATGAAATATATTATTAACAATTATGAAAATATGTCATTCTGATCTACAGAAATTTAGAGCAAACTTTGTTTTCATTACCACTATTAACCACAAGAGGACGCCATTTACTTGAGAAAAACTTTCACAGTGGCTTGTTAATAGAACTTAACATGAACTTGCTGGAAACACCAACAATTAACGATCATTAATAACCAGTGACAGAAATGAATATAGAATTATGAACAAAACGGCTTTTTGCGTACTACTTTACATAAGTCGTCACCACTCCACAACTGATCCTTTCTATGCTTCGTTCCCTCATGAATGCAGTCATAAAGTGTTTCCACACACAAACACGCTAAATAAATGAATGTATCAGAGCACACAGTTTACAAGAATGATTTCTGCGATCATTTATTTTCCCTCCATAAAGCCCTCTGCTTTGTAGATTTGTTCTTCTCTTAAAGTAAGTGGCTGTTGTTCAACAGCTTTCAGACAATGAAACATGACACTCCAGAGGTCTCATGATAGTCTGCAGAGAGCATTTTGTTTGGCACATAAAAGCAGGACATCTAATGGAATACGCAAAGAGAAATACGCTGCGCACCACATATCAATACTCATTAGAGGAAACCAATGTACGTGTTGCCACACACGCTAATGAAATCACGTATATGACTATATGAATAAAAGTATCATGCTGTAAAATGTGATGGTTTTACTTAGAAAAAGAAAAGAAGTGTTTTGGCACCTGATACACAAGGTTTGGCCTTCCATACTTGGAGTTCAAAGTTACTCTGAAGGGTGCATGAAGCATACTGCCTTTCAATAGCAATTTAGAATTAGCAGAAATAGCCTCAACTCTCAGATTTCCAAAGATTACCTGCTGCATTACAACACACAATGTACACACAGACTCCCAACTAAATGAGCAGGCCTATATTCAATGCGAAATCCTTGAAGATTTGGTTTAAAAAGATTGATAGTTACAACTACCAATGCTAGCTGTACAACCAATTCTGCAAGACCTCAGGTCTCATAAAAAAGGCCTTTTCCTGAAACATTACACATGAAACTCAACACGCTACATGTTCGCCTGCTGCGGCTTACAGAGAGCGGTCCAGAGAGACCTACATGGAGCGTATGCTCTCTTGAAGGAAGCCAAACCTCCTGCTATTTGTTACTCCGTACACTATTCCATCTGGCTTACCTCAGCGCAACTTGCATCTAGAACCCATTTCATTTGTTAGTCGAATGGAGAAACCTTTTCTGTAGCTACATCAATATCTCTCAAAATGCTATATGGGGTGTATCTACTATCGAGAAATATATTAGTCAGACTGCTTCCCGCGGCTTCAGTGCGATTCCCACACTTAGGCTACTGGAATTCCCAAACAGCATCTAACGTAAATGTCACATTCTGCAAGTTCCGGAGAAGCCTGGCACAAAGCAGAAGAGCAATGCAACACGCTTGATTGAAAGGCTTCCGAGAATTCTCTGGCTGTGCGAAGCCACGTACAGGAGATTCATAATGGATTTAGCAGGACAGGTACACAAAGCTCTTGTGGCCACAAACCGGAGCTGTGCAGAGTTCACTGTTGACATCTGGAATGTCTTTCCTCCCTTGCTTTTCCTTTTGATTGAGGAGCGAGTCACATCAACAGCCAAAGTCGCTTGTTTCTACAGCTTCATTAGCACTTTGACTACATCTGCTCTCTGATAAAAAGCAATAATGGTGCCAAAGGATCAGCCAAACGGTTATACAACAAATCAGAAATGGACAGAAGACCAACTCTTTATGATATTCTACAATTCAGTCTGCTTAAAGTAGAAAAAAGAAATGTCCTTTACCCAAGCACGATAACATCAGAAATGATTAAATCTGTTATAGTGATGTTTTAACTTGCAATGTCAGTACAAACCACACCAGTTATCCTTATTTAAATATTATTCTTTTACCTCACTGAGTAACTGTTTAAATAAAAAATTCTGACTTTTTCCATCATGGACAAAGTACATCAAATGCTAAGCAGAACCTCTGGAATCCATCCTCGAATGACTAAGGCAATTATCGGGAACTTGCAGATGTTCCCTATTGACTCCCATAACAGAGGCATTAAAGACCATGAAAAACAGATCATGAGTAATGCGCTTTGCAAAGGGACAATTTTTATATTAAATCAACCAATTTACCAAAAAAGACACTTAAGGTCTAAAACACATGCTTCTGGGAAATCAGATGTGTCTATAAAAATACAGCATGCAGATCTCTCTATACAAAAATGTGTGTGCAGATTTACATGCAAGAGTGTGAACACAAAAGAGTATAAAAATAGGACAGAGAGCTAAGTTTAGGGTGTTTGTTCACGTGTTTGCGTATGTGTGAGTGCGCATGTCATGTAAACTGAAGCATGCCTGGTGTAACAGGAGGTGTTTTCCACGGCTGTTCCCTTTTGGCTTGTTGAGTATGTGGAGGCCTGATCCTGAGAACTCTCTGGAGAGCAGTTTGGACCTTATTTTCAAAGCCCCGAGCTGCACAGCAGGAAGTCCTGCCCTTGGATGTTTGGGAGAGGACAGGATCCACAGGAAGGTATTCCATGAACATGCCACGCAGGAGTCTCAGCTCTTCCCAGCAAACTCAGAGACAGCCCCTTGAGAACAGTAAAGTTCAAGCGATGCTTATAGAAAACAATGTTGTTCTGAGACTCTTTACTCTGTTACAAAATGTAGTCATCTTCCTACCTAGGCAGCATTTAGGGCACACTCCACACATCTGTTCCAAAAGGGAATCCTAAATATGCTAATAGTTTTAGCCAAATTCCTCTTATTTTATGCTTTATTTCAGGTGGCAAACCAATCTTAGCCAAACTCCAAGGCAGCACAGACCTTAATCAGGTTAGACACCATATTGAATTTAACACAGATGAAAACAAAGCTGTGAGGGGTAGACTTACAGTCTTTACAATGTATAAAAGGTAATAGATCACATAATTTTCACACAGCTCACAACTTTCAAAACTGCTAATGGAGTTTTTGTCTACTGAATGTTTTTCGCAGGGACATTTCATCAACTGAACAGAGTTTGTTGTTAAACAACAGCTCAATCCTCACAGCCTCATTTTCATTCCTGTCAAAAATGAAAGCTGAAGCTACCCTGATTCAGATCTATTGCATGTATGTTTCACAGAGAAGCCAATCCCAATAGTCAGTGGAAAAAAATAGGCAGGTCCCCAAATTGCATACTCACTGAGTAACGTAGGTAGCCTACTTTGTGACCAAGACCTATGAAAGTGTTTAGTATGAATGTAATCCGTACACATTACATTTGTAAAACTGTCTCAAGAGTCAGCATTAACTGAATGTCCACTTCAAAATCATGGATTTGAACAAATTGATTTATTTGACAGAAAGTAAACTATGAAATTAACGGTTCTGTACATAACAACTGAATACTATTGATGTACACGTCAGAATAAAAAATAAATAAATAAAATCATTCATTACCAGTTTGCCACCATGTTTCACTTCAACCCGCTCTTTCCAAGGTCTCAACAACTTGTTTCCGACTCCTCTGGAAGGCCGCATTAATCCGACATGGCGAACGAAGCAACTACAGAAATTAGCTTAATGAACTTAAAAACGATCATTTTTAAGTATAAAGTGTGTGTACTTTATACTTATATTGAGTAGCGTTTAGCAACATGCTAACGTAAAACTCATTTTTGACTAAATGAGTCTCGCGTGCCAGCCGTAGTTGTGTCGCGAGCGGGGTTCCTGCTTGTGTGTACAGCGTTCAATTTAAGAGGTCCCACTTTGACGATTTTGTTACCACCGAGATTTAGCAGAACAACGGTAAATGTTTTTATTGCAAAATAAAAATATTTTTTATGTGGCCCTTGAGAGCATATGATTGTCTTAAAAAAAAAAAAATAATAATAATAATAATGTATGCCGCCCCCCAATTATTGCAAAAGCTCAAAACCCCTTACGAAAATTACAACTTTACTACAAATAAAACAAACAAAAAAGGTTACTGTAGTTAAACCACGGTAACCCCAAATTAGCAATGGTTTTGCTACACTAACCATAGTTTAATGATGGTATTTGTATAGTAATAAATAAATAAAAATACATGGTTATAATTTTAATAAAACCATGATTAATTTTCGTAAGGGACAGGCAGATCACTTATGAAATGTCTGACTGATGTCACAAAAAGAAGGCAAATTTCCGACTTTATCATCTACATAGACAGTTCATTTTTAAGACATGAAGCAGAGTGGTGTTTTTAAATATTTGAATGTATAAAGATGTTAACAAACAAAAGTTATTTACCACAAAAGAGATCTTTTTCGTTTCAAATATAAAATTACATTTGACAATCATAGTGAGTAACATAGATTCTTCTGGCTTAAACCAGTTGTATAAAGGATCTGTATTAAAATACTCACCTCATACATTTGCGATGTCAACATTAAACCTTATTCTCAAAAAAATGAATGTCCTTTATAATTTTTTATTCATCTTTTGGCATTTTTAGGCAATGGAAAATTAAATTTATTAACTCCTAATTTCATATGTTGCTTTTTGAACTCAAAAGTGCTGACGTTTTTCAAGCTTATAAGCCTACCATTCAAAATTCTGACAGAAAGACGTAGAACACAAATAGCCTACATCTATTAGGAAATATGCCATAAAACATTTACATAACGAAATAAAACTTATATGGTGATTACTGGTTATGAAATAAGCAGTCCAAGACATTCTGATTCAGCTCTTAAGCATAACATGGTCTTTCTCAACCACTAGAGGGCAGCATAATTTAGTTTTTCCTTCAACTCAAAACAATTTGTGCAAAGTGTTACGCAGTTGAATGAGTTGCATCAAGTGTCATCAGAAAAATGGAATCACTACGTCAGACTAGGTCATTTTTTACACAAAATTCTTTTGGGAAAAAATTAACAATAATCAATAAACTGCAAAAAAAAAAGAAAAGAAAAAAAAAAAAAATATATATATATATATAGGCTATACACACACACACACACACACACACACACACACAAATGATTGAATTTAAGACTATTTGCATTTGTAAAAAAAAAAATATGGTAAAAATAGAGATGTTTTGCAAGTATTGGAGAATGAATTTCAAACTTTACTGTCAATCATTTCACTTGATGGTCATCTCAGTTCAAACAAAAGTTCAGCACCACATGTGTGTGTGTTTTGGTTGTGTGTGAGAGTGTGTCTCACAGTTTGGCGGAAGCAGTAAATGAAGTGTACAGCAGCAGCAGGGTCTGAATCTCTTCTGTTCTCCCACAGCTCTCTGACCCGAGTCTGGCCTGGGCCGGTGCTCCATTAGGACTCTCTTTCATCCTTCTTATTCTCTCTGGTGTCATGAAGATGGATCAAATGAAAACACAAAAACACCCTCTTTGCCCCCAACCTGCCCTGGCCGACTGATGGCAACAGGTTTAAGCATGGAGCGGTGACTACTTCAAGACCCAAAATGTGCGTGGACTGACGCACACTCACACAGAGAGAAAAAAGAAAACGCAAAACTCTCTCACACAGATGGCCCTGTCTAAACGCAAATGCTGTCTAACCCCAGCCCCCTGTGGTCATGGGAAGGCCCAGATTGCCAGTAAAGAGGTGGATGCTTCATGGCTCAGCTATTTGCTGGGTAAAGGGAAAGGATTGCAGTCTTACCTCAGAGCCTTTAAACATTACGCTGCTTTAGTCGAGGTGAAGGCTGTGCTGTTCACAAAGGTCAGGATCACAGAGAGGACAAAGTGAAGCAACAATAAAAATAACCACAAACCACAGTTCTTATAAAGGCAACTAAACACGTTTGCTTTCCATCACTTGTTATACAGACTGTGTAGAGAGAGAAAACGAGAGATTCCAACCTCAACCACATTGAAATGTCAAGTGAAATCTGCTCAGTAGAGTACCTGCCAGAACAAACACATGGCTAGGATACAGGAGAAATGACTTCACATTTGGAAGATACACTGCTTGCATGATTGCAAACAATGTGAAATATGGATAGCAGGGACTTCTTTATCAGTGTTCATTTATATGAAACCAAGCATGCCATTGTTAAAAATCCATATTACTGGCAACAGTTCTTTTCCAAACTGAAACTTGGATTTTAAAATTGAACTCACAAATGAGTACTGCTATCTTTAAAGTGTAAGTTATGTTTACATAAAGAAAGATTATTTTCTTGAGAACTAAATCAGCTCATTAGAATGATTTCTAAATGATCATGTGAAACTGAAGACTGGAGCATGGCCTCCTGAATCCACAGGAATAAAATACATATTATTAAAATAGAAAACTATAATAATAGAATAGAATATCTAATAATATTTTACAATATTACTGTTTTACTGTATTTTTGATCAAATGAAATCAGCCTTTTGACTTAAAAAAATAAAATAAAATTACCCACACTTTAGAACATGAACATTTACACATTTTTCATTCAGAATTTTTATTCAGCCATGTTTTTTATAACTTCAAATTATTCAGATAATTAAGATGCTAATGAGTTTACAGACTAATTTGGTGTTAATGACAGCATGTTTGTGTGTTTGTTGTACTAGAGCTTGTGCGCGCCAGAGGTGTGGAAGAAAACACTGCTTAAGTCAGGCCTTTTCACCAGCAGTGTGTGAGAAACCCCTGGCTGTGTCCACAGCCAATACACACGTCCTTAACGCAGACTACAGAGCACCAGGATGGAGCACGGTCCATACTGAGTGGGGTACAAATTCCCACCAAAAACGTGAATTGCATAAAAAAAAAGTAGAAGAGTGAAAATGGGGGTTTTGGGGATAAAAGAAGCTAAAAAGGATCCGGTCAACTTTCCTGTGTGGGTGTTCATTTTATATTTTACAGACAATGTTCCTTTAAAAGCCAGCACCTGGAAATCCCATTAGATGTGCATATAAAATCCCCCATGATTAATAGTATATGAGGCAGGGCTGGGTTGGGGGGTACCAACATGTGGACCGCAGGACTCCTCCTCTGCAAGCTCACATTACACTCCATAAACTTGCTACTCTTTCCCACCTAAGCGTTTAAAAAGGAGGAGGGATCGCTTGTCAGGAATGTCTCAGAACTGTGAAAAGAGCGTGTAGAGCTGAGAGTGGATGTAGTGGGTCAGGCTGAAAGCTGAATGAGAGAGTGTGTGAGCTGATGTTTTACACCAGACTAACAGAAAGGCGGTCTGCTTTCAAACATCTGCTTATTGATTTGCAAAGGTGGACTTTGAGGCGTTGATGTGCACATGCAGAAGTGGATATTTCCCACGTTGACTTGCACCAGACCCAAAAAGCTGCATCTCTGAGGACACCTACTCTGTGCTGTGTGCTCTTCAGCATGGATCAGCCAGCCAGCAGTTGCATGCGGAGCCCTCACACGGGCAGCGCTCTGTGGGGATGCGTCAGGAGCCCCCATTCAGGAGGGTCCGGAGCTGGGCTACAGCCCTACCAGCAGGCCCCATTCGCCCTGCACCAGAAGCACGATTTCCTGGCCTACACAGACTTCTCCCTGGTGTCGGCGCCGCACGCTTACCCTCGCGAGGACAGACTGTATCCGGAGGCACACGGCGGGTACCAGCGGACGGAGTGGCAGTTCTCTCCTTGTGAACCCAGAGGCAGAGGGCAAGAGCCGTGCCAGGGGGCGGCAGAAGCGGTGGGAGCTGATTTGGACAGTGCAGGGGGAGACAGGCTGCCTGGAGCAGTCACAGCATGTCTAGAGGGAGAGTACTCACCTCAAAGTGTGCCAGCGGTTGACACAGAGAAAAAAAGCTCCAAGCGGAAAAGAGAATTCACAGGTGAGTCATTTAGGCAAGAGTGAATGAGATATGAGGCAATGGCTGGAGTGATTCACTCCGAATCATGTGAACTTTCTCATTTGTTGCCTGCTCAGAAATTGTAGCGCTTTATGTAAAACATTTAACTTAGCATCAGTTGTGCACAAAATACAGCATAAGGGTTGTTTGGGTTGACAAACACACCGCCGTTGTGGTTATAGCGATAGTGGTCTGTCTTTATCAAAAAATGAAAATTCTGTGATCATTTACTCACGTTCTCATCATTTTAAACCTGAATGACTTTCTTTCTTCTGTGGCAAACAAAAAAGATTATTTATCACAACTGTTTTTGTCTGTGTAATGAAAGTCAGTGGGGTCCAAAACAACACTCAAACCCACTGACTTTCATTGTATGGGCAAAAAACACTTTTCCTTTTGTGTTTTGCCGAATAAAGCAATATATACAAAAAGAGGGTGAACGATGACAGAATTTTCATTTTCGGTTGAACTAAGGAAGTAATAGATTTTACTCCAGATATTCTATTTAAAACTCCTCACAGCAAGCATGCACATGAAGGATGACCTATAACACATTATTTTGTGCATATTATTCTGCAGTTGTTTCCTTCCATTGTTGGAAGCTCTTAGGTAAAGTTCAGCTTTACAGTGTTTGCTATTGTTTTCAAATCATCTGTTTGGTGGTTTTGACATTCAGTAACATCTGTCACACTTTCTCAACACAGATCTGATTTTCTAAAATATTTGGATTCAAATGAATGATGTGAAAGATCTAAATTGGAAATGTCAACAAAAGAATCAGATTTTACTGTCATGGACTGTATGTGAATAAGTGGATATATGTGTTCAAGTATATCTCTTCAAGTCTAATATACTGGACTTCCAAAAGAAAAGATGCTCAAAAATGAAGCTAGCATCTTGTGTCCAGTATCAGAAGTGTAACATCACTGAAATTGAGTCATAGAAGGTTTATTATTATTATTATTAAAATTTCCCTTACAGAACTCGATAGTGTTCTCTATCGAAATGTAAAGTTTTGTGCTAAAAGTTCATATTCACCCATTTTCAAATCTAAATAAATGTAGGTTTTGATGAGTCTTACAGTTTCTGGATAATGATGTCCATATCGACATCATTTTTGTAATGAACGCTCTCCATATTTCCGATTTCACGCTATTCTGAGAAGAGGAAAAGTGAACCTCAGTGTTTGTGGCACATCTGGTGCATTAATTTCATCTCTCAGCCTTTCTGTGGAAACTGAGACCGCTTTTCTGAGATCAGGGAAAATGTCTTGAAGATAAATACATTTCTCCATTAGTGCTTTGTATAGCATTGGCCAAAACAGCAAGACAATATTCGTTATGAGTGGCATTTAAAAATGATTAGCTCAAATCCATCACCAGGCCCTCTGCTACAACAATGCATCCAGGCCTCATAGTCTAATGTGGGGAATAAATATACCCCTTCCTTCTCTGAGTTACCTTAATGTAACCCTACATCACTTGCGGTCGAAACAAGCCAGACCACGTCTGTAATATAACTTGCCTGCGATCCCACTTCTACATTCTTATCCATTGACATTTTCCTGTCGTTAAGCGGTAACAGGATCTCCACAGAACACACTCTCCATTTGACTGGAGAGAAATTCACCATCATGAAAATATTCATCACCGAGTTTGAAGTTTAAGCGTGCATTAATATGAGGGAAAGTGTTGGTGTAAATGATAGAGCGAAGGTGTGAACATTTTGGCAAGGATATGATAATCAAATCTGGTAGTGATTATGTTTTCACTAGGTTTTTTTTATTTTTTTTTACCTGAAATGACAAGCAGACACTCAATGATTGCATGAAATTGTAAACAGATGTGATATTCGCTCCAAAAATGAATTCTGAATCACGAAGGATGTGCTCATCACTTTTCTTTCTCTTACATCATAGGTCTGCAGTTTATTTCAGTTTAGAGAAGCGACATTTTCATGGAAAAGAATTTAATGACATGAATTGAGACAACAGAAGCAAATTTGATCAAATTTTGGAGTGAAAATAAATTTATTTAAATATACTGTATATAATATATTATGTATTTGTGTGTGTGTGTGTAAATACATTTCTTCTGCTCTTCTGTTGTCATTTAGAGATTATTAGTATGTGTTGAATATTTGTTGAACACATTTATAGATAGTAATTTTGACTGTTCCTTTTTGTTTGGTATCTGACAATAACTGGCATAAAATTAAGCTTGTCAATTAGTCTTGACTTCATTTGGTCAAATTACTTTAGTGCCTCCTACATACAAAATGCCAAATGCCCACCAGACACCCCACCGGGGGGAGAGGTTGCTCCCTAAATGTTTATGGGCTTTTGCTGGGGAAATTTATTGGAGTCTGTTTTTTGGGAGCACGCACATACACACAGTGCCAGGTGTTTCTCCCCCAACCTGCCACCACCTTTCCATTTATTACCCTCGGCAGTGCATTTAAATGAACAGGACTTTAATGACGATAATAACGCACCTTCTAAAAGGAACAGCGGCTACAGGTTGCCATATGTGAGAAAGTACTTGTCTCACTTTCCCACTCACATCTGGCAATCCAGTCCATTTCACAGTCTGGCCAAGATCTGGTGAACACGAAGCACGAATTCTCACATTGACAAATTAAAGTCATTTTGCAGAAATTGCATCAGCTTTCTTTCAGTGCTACTGATTCTAATATGCGCCATATAAAGGGTCACAAGGTTGGAATAACTAATTAAACTTGAATGCATTTTGAAGGAAAATGTTTTTCAGTGGCAGGGAATATATAAGGCACAAATTCACACTCTTAGATTTCAGCTAGACCCATCCGAGCCTTTGTTCTTTTGTTAGCGGATTTAACAATGTTCCGGTGCATTCCTTGCTAACTTGAGTCCTCTGTGGTCAGTTGTGGCCCCCGACAGCCCCCAAACTCCTGGCATGCTTTAACTGGGGCTCAAACACCCTGTGATCTGAACTGAGCCCTGCGCAAATGTGTGCTCTGTGTGGCCTACAAAACGCCTTGTAACCATGTTTTAATGCAGACAGAGTTTTAAACTTAACATGCATGAAAACACGCCGCTCCTGGGGGAGCTGAACTTCAGTGTTGCATTAGAGTTTATTATTTTTTAAAGGAATAGTTGAAAATTCTGTCATCATTTACTCACCTTCATGTCGTTCCAAACCTGCACGACTTTCCTTTTTCTGTGGAACAGAAAAGAAGACATTTTGACATATGTTTTGACACTATTGACAATGACAGTAAACAGGGTCCAAAACTACATTAGAACCACAAACCCCACAAAATATCTTCTTATGTTCCACTGAGTAACGTCGAACAGCATTTATTTATTTATAAATGTTTGCTTTATTTATATATAAATGTTTGCTTTAAAAATATAATTTAACTGTCTCAGATCACAAAACTAATGCTAACTAGTCTCTTTTTCCTTTGTATCCTCTAGATATTCAGGACTCAAGCTTCAAAGCAGACTCAAACTGCAAGGCCAGAAAGGAACGGACTGCTTTTACCAAGGAGCAACTCCGGGAGCTGGAAGCCGAGTTCACCCACCACAACTACTTGACCCGCCTGCGCCGATACGAGATCGCTGTCAACCTTGACCTCACTGAGAGACAGGTACAAAAGATACTTCAGCTTGTGCTAGTGGTATTTTTGGCTGAAAACAGCAAAGAAAACTCATCCGTCAAGTCTAAACGAGTCTGTGTGAAATATGATTGACAATACTGAAGTAGAGCCGTCATCCCATCAATCCCTGACTTCGCCCTTCAGCGATTTCGGACTAGGCTCTTTTTTTTTTTCTTAGGCTCAGACCACACTTAGCTTGGTCCTTGATGGTTTTCCCAGGCCTGAGTCCCAAGCACATGCCAGATCCCAGCACAACTCTGGGCTGAATCCCTTTGCAACTCTTTCTCCACTTTTTCCGATGCATCCTACATATCTTGGCCGTCTGCCACCCTTTGCTTTCAAAATGAGTGGCAGACAGATTCAGTCAAGAAGGAGCATGTAAAAATAGTGTGGGAACAGATGGTCCATGTTCCTGTGTTTCCACAGGGAGCGAGGGATGCACAGGGGTCACAGACTTGTGTTCCTCAGAGCTTAGCCGTCAAAAAGTAATGTCACAAACCTCTTGATTTGCTGGCTGCAGAATTATTTTGAATCACTCAAGAGAGTATGCGTTTATTCTCAAAATCATTTCCAGACAGTTTTAATGCATCAACGTTTTTATTCACAGGTGAAAGTGTGGTTTCAAAACAGACGGATGAAGTGGAAGAGAGTGAAAGGAGGACAGCCCGCATCTCCTCACGACCTTGAAGCAGATGAGATGGACTCTGCCGCGTCGCCCAGCTCTGAGTAAAACTCTGATCTAGACATTTGCTCATATTTACAGTCACCCAACTCACCCTGGCCATACACACGATGTCCAATTTTTCACTAGTCCTTCCACGTATCCCGTTACACTGCTCATGGACAAAAGCGTCCGTGCTTCCTGTTGCTCTTTTCGCTCAGATGACTAATTATCAACAGAGCTTCAACGGCTTGGAAGCACCATCCACTTTCAGTCCACATGTTTCACTTTCATTCATAAACAGATCGAGTGAAATCAGAGGCCTATAAAAACCCAATTACTCACGTGTAAAAACAATTTATATTAACCGTTCATGCCCTGGTTTAATAGCTTTGACCTCCAGCCGTGACGGCATGATGTAGGTCTTTCACACTGTGGTGATGGTGCCTGAACCCTGATCAGAAACACCTGTGAAGCTCCAAAGAATGACTAGACGGTCTCAGGATCACGCCAAACCACCAAAGCATCGCTATCAAGTCTTTATTTTTTCCCTAAATTGTGTTGTCAGGTTACTCTTAGAATAAACCTTGTTGAACTTTTTTTTGTACCTCTCTTTTTATATGAAATTAATAAAACGCAGATGTTGCATAAAAATGAGAAAAAATAAATAAATATTTGATTTAATTGTGATTATTTTTTCTTCCGGTCTTATTTGAATTGTAATACGGACAATTTTATACTGACACCTACTGGCGGGAGGCAGCATTACACCAAAAGCATGCATATATTTCATAAATGTAACATAAATATCAACAATCAATTATATGAGATTTAAAACTATTGTACTGGTGTGCGTGACATGAATACATTTGAAATAGATTCATGATCCAAGATGGGTTGTTTCATTATCATTAAAAGGATAGTTCCCCCAAAAATGAATTTTCTGTCATTTACACACCATCATGTAGTTCCATGACTTTTTTATTCTCAAAAGACAAAAGAAGATATTTTGAAGAATGTTTCAACTGTTTTCAAGTCTTTGAGGTTTAATAACAATGTGGACCCCACTCACTCATTTTAAGGAAAAAAAGGAGTTTCTTCACACAGAAGAAAGAAGTACAGTCAAACAGATTTGGAATGACATGAATGAGAGTGAATAAAGACAGAATTTTAATTTTTGTGTGAACTATGCCTTTAAGCATAATAACAATCTTCCAGAAAGCTCTCAAAGCTCTGGTGAAAGTGCAATGGGATCAACTCCGCTCTTGGCCCCAAAGTTTTGAAGGAAGCATCTGGATCGACCCGAAAATCGATTTCAACCAGAACTCAGACCAGCCCACGTGGGGGCGATTCGCACCAGAAGTCTGGAGAGTGACCGCTTGTGTAGTGCTGTGGAGAATAATAGGTGGGTAGGAGTGAAAAGATGACTTCTCAAGTACAGGATGTTGTTGTAGCAGGTAGCCAGTCATCCAATTTCCTGCTTCCCAAAGAAAACAGTGGTAAAGCATCCAGGGTCCAGGGACTCACAATGGTGGGCCTATACTCTGGCTGGCCGGCCGGCCAAACAAAGACAGGAGAGGTGAGTGGCCTGTGAGGTGGACCGGCGCAGGAATAGTTCCAAACACACCCATGATGGGGTTAAGACCCTGACCTTATGCTGCCTCGGCTTGCTTTCCACCATTACATGCACTATTATTGCTTTTTTAGTAATGACTATGAAAATAAGCCATGCGTATAAACTTAATTATGATATTAGAGCTCCTAATAAAAGCACACTACATTGGTCCATTTACACCTGTGACGTTTACTAAAATAAACACAGTAGGGGATTTATTCTTAAAGACACATTCGCATACAAGCTATTTAAACAGAACCGTACTGGTTTGTTTAATTTTGGCCCCCCAAAAAAATAGCATGTTAAGTAACGTGATCTTGAGTACTAGCACTCGTTTGCCCGGTGACTTCATTTAGACGAGGATTCTCTTGGGGTAAAACGGAGAGAGGAAACGAGAGAAAGAAAGACAGATGGCAGAGAAGTCTGGTCTACTGAACAGGATGAACGCTCACAGCTCAGACTGACAGTTAACTAAAGAAACCAGAAGACAAAGTAGGGCAGTTTCATCATTCTGTGGCTGAGCTCTCGATGACGAATGTATATTTCAGTAAGAGACATTTTAAAGTGGCTCTTGACGGTAAGCTTTTTCAATTTGACCTTTTTGTGGCCAGCAAAATAACAAGACAAAAATACATTAGTTTGGCTATGCAACAAGAGATTCAGCCTGCAATGCAACAGCATTTCATATTGCTCAGAGAGAATAAATATGGTAGAAACATATAAAGAGGCTGGTGATGTTTGGTGTTTTGTGGGGTGGGGTGGGTGAGGGTGTGATGGATAGCCGGAGGTGTGCAGGTCAAATCTATGAGCCGGCCGCAGAATTAAAGCGTGGCCTTGCTTCAGTGCTGTGGTCCATCTGTATGGTGTTATTGTTTACAGAGGCAACATTTCACTCTGACATCAAAGCTTCATGACCCTTCACACAGCTCAGCTATGCAACCACAAGCCCTGCCAAACTACATTTTTGATAACTACACTTTTTTACTGGGAACTTTTTTATTGGGAAAAGCATATTCAAGTAATTTTCAGAGCACATTAAACATATACTTTCTTACTTCTAAATGTGACCCTGGACCACAAAACCAGTCTTAAGTCGCTGGGGTATATTTGTAGCAATAGCCAAAAATACATTGTATGGGTCAAAATGATAGATTTTTCGGTCACACTTTATATTAGGTGGCCTTAACTACTATGTACTTACATCAAAAAATAAGTACAATTTACTTATTGTGTTCATACTGTATTGCAAAACACTATTGCTACTATTGAGGTGAGATATGGGTAAGGTTACGGACAGGTTTGGTGGTATGGGTAGGTTTAAGGGTGGGTTAAGGTGTAAGGGATGAGTCAACAGTGTAATTATAAATGTAATTACAGAAACTAATTACAGATGTAATTACATATAGGTATTTTTTAAAATATAAGTACAATGTAAAAACATGTATGTACACAATAAGTGCATTGTACCAAATGATTAATTCATTCAAATGTAAGTACATAGTAGTTAAGGCCACCTAATATAAAGTGGGACCGATTTTTCTTTTATGCCAAAAATCATTAGAGCATTAAGTAAAGTTCCATGAAGATATTTTGTCAATTTCAAACTGTAAATATATCAAAACGTAATTTTTTATAAGTAATATGCATTGCTACGAACTTCATTTGGACAAATTTAAAGAAATTTTCTCAATATTTTGAATTTTTTGCACCCTCAGATTCCAGATTTTCAAATAGTTGTGTCTCGGCCAAATATTGTACTATCCTAACAAACCACACATAAATGGAAAGCTTATTTGTTCAGCTTTCAGGTGATGTATAAATCTCAATTTTGAAAAATTGACACTTATAACTGGTTTTGTGGTCCAGGGTCACAAATAGGCTAGATGAAAATTACACAATGTTATTTACTTCTGGTTTACAAAATAAAGGTCAGTACTATAATCAATCTATTTTTGTCCAGTATTGTCATTAATAGATTTACATGTATTTATAATTTATACATTTAATAAATTTAAATGTATCACTTTTATAAATTATTTCTTTCATACACAAATCTTATTTATTTATTTGTTTATGCTATTAGAGCCATTATACCTCAGAAACCTTTCGTGACATCAATACATTTTCTCCATAGGAAGTATAATTATTTTTATTCGCTTATTTTTACAAAATTATATTCTTTTTGTACTGATCTTTTTGTATTTATTTATTGCTATTCAGTCAATCAGTCATCATACCTCATGTTATTTTCAAAGTTGTAATAATAAAAAAAGATTATTGGAATATGTTTTACAAGAAAATACTATTTCAGTTATTCTACTATAAAAAAATGTGTTTAATTTAATGTCTTACTTGCTATTTCTTTATAATTGTTTGCAAAATTGACCAATTAATTACTGAGATTCCCCCCCCCCCCCCACCCCCAATTTTACTTTAGTGTTGTTTAGAAAAAAAAAATGTAATGAATGAATGGATAAATCAATCAATTAATCTGCTCTTAGAGCCGGTAATGATCAGTCTTTAATATTATGAGCTTTTATTACATAGCAATACAGAGGCTCAGAGGATCAAACCACTGAGCCATGAAGTAACATCATAAAACTAGTCTGCAGTTTTTCTCTGACAGCCATCTCTACATCGTCCTGAGAGAACCTGCAAATTTACTCTAATGTCTGTCTTTACAGAACTGTCTGATATTTGCTCCCTTGTCTCGAGAAGAAACTGCTGGGAAGGAGGGGAGGAAGAAACAGAGGAAATGTGTGATAGCTTCCGCACATCCTCCCATGACAGTACTTCCACTAGAGAAGAAAAAGTAGAAGAAAAATGCATGTGTATTGCCTGTTCAGGTGTGTGTACATGTGCGTATGTGTGTGTGTGAGAATCTTTTGAAACAGCTTCTATTGAGAGGATGTGGTCAGCGAAGATCCGCGCCCCCCAAAAGTCCCTGTAATGATTAGTGATCCCCTCAGGAGAAGTAAATCTCACAGTTTCATTGCACAATCATTCAAGATGGGCCAGAGACATGCAGTGCAGTTTTAAATTATGCAGGGCTTCCTGTCATGTTCCTTTGACAGCTCTTATAACCCAAAGTAGAGAGGAAATTTTATTTGAATCTACTAAAAATAATCTCTTTTGTTGTTTGTCAGTAGTTTGGACTGACCATTTACCTCACAGCAGGAAAGAAACAGGACAGGACCTGGTCACAGCGCCCCATGAATAATCTAAAATGGAACATAAAAATCACTGCTTGACCCATATGTAGAAAATGTTAAACCGGGAAACTATTATGTTAAAAGCGGAAAATTTGCCATCTACCATCTTAGTCTAAATAAGATCTGGCAATACAATTACAAAAATTTTTTTTTTTTTTTTTTTACAGGTTACATATAAGCTATGTTGACAAAATACTAAAAATATATATTTTTTTAATCTAAATTATTTATTTCAATTTATTTCAATTTAATTTAAAGATCCTTCAGTAACAAATAACCGTGCTCACATGGCAGCCCAGTGGAGCACCACAGTAGCTATCCATCAGCTGTGCTGTTTCAGTCTACCTCCTACTGTCTCTCTCTCAGAGGTGTATCAGACGCCAGACAGCCCTTACCAAACAAAAGAAGTCTTGTCTGATAGTTTCATTTGATCCGGTATCTGCCACAGCAGTTTAATACCCAATACTATTGATCCTGGCAGCTGAAGGTGCTGCCCCTGTGAGATCCCCGACTCAGTGAACCACAACCATCAGGATCTGCTACACCGAACAATAGACCTTCTTACTATAGCACAGACATATAATCAATAAAAGTTATTACCTCATTTTTTATCGTCTGCAGTAAAAGATGAGGGATCAACTGGTACATATTTTGAGAGGCTGAAAGATTAAGAGACATAGTATACATGTGTTCAACATTCCTCAGATTCTTCCTTAAAATTACTGCTATTTTATTTTACATCTGGTGCTTTTGAATTCATAAACCCATTGAGGATATAAAAAAAATATTATCTTTTTTATTATAGATGTTCTATTAACTTTCTATTTTTTTTAAACACAATTTAATGAATTATCTATTCATTGTTATTTTATTGCATTTCCTTATTCAATGTCAAATATTTGTATTATATTATGTATTATATTTGTGTCTTATTGGAATCTATCTAAGAGATTAGACATATGTTTAGATGTCTGTTTATCACTTTATTGACGAATGACAATAAGTTCAGTGGCTCCTTTCAGGCAGAGGCAGACAGTAATGAAGTATTTTTGACTTTACTCAAGTAAATTGAAAAAGTATCTGTAGTTTACCAGAGTGTTTTTCTTTGGAAAACTTTACTTCACTACATTCCAAAGCATAATGTCATACTTTACTGCACTACATTTCATAAATGAAAGTTGTTGGGCTTTTTTACCTTTAATACTTAAGAACATTAAAAATGTAGTAAATTCTTGTACTCAAGTAAATCTTTGAATTATTTTTACTTGAGTAAAAGAAAGGAAGTAATAGATTTCTAATGTAATTAAGTATTAAATGATATTTGATACAAAACTTAGTGCAGTAAAAAGTATAATAGGGCCTATTATGCTTTGGAATGTTGTGAAGTAAAGTTTTCCAAAGAAAAACACTTTGATAAAGTACTGACACTTGAAAAGTACTTTTACAGCAGGGTAAAAATACTTCACTACTGTCCGCCTCTGCTTTTAGGTAGTAAGAACATTATTCCTGGAATCAAAAGAAATTCCAGATATTTACAGCTAGCTAACTAACTATCAGACAGACAGGTAGGAAGGTAGGTAGGTAGGTAGGTAGATAGGCCTAGATAGACAGACAGACAGACAGACAGGTACACTGTAAAAAAATAATTCCGTAAAAATACAGTACAATATACCGTAATAATTTGAAGGAATTTTCTGGGCTTGCCCACCGCCAATAAACAATACAAGAAGAAGAAGAAGAAGTAATTTTCCGTATTTGGTTTTTACCGTGTTTCCCCGTATTTCCCCGCTTTGCATTGTGGGAAAAAGAAGCTCGTAATAATCAGTCGATTATTGGCGCGAAAACAGTGCTTGAGCAGACGCCATTATTCACGGATATAGTCTCAGTCAAAATTTCATTTTGAAGTCGGATTTCAGGTTTGGGGAACCTTTCTTACACTTCCGTGGTGAATTATTTTTTGTCAAATGTAACAAACTGTAACGTTAACAGTTGCTGTCTGCCTTGTTTGGCAAATGAATGTCGTGTTCAACATTTTCAGCACACCGTCACATCTCACTCGACCTGGAGTAAGTTTCGTGTTAAAGTGTGCTCACAGTTTTATAAATAAAAGTTTATTAACTTTTAATTGTTGTTGATGCGGTGTAGCCTATTTGTTACTGAGCGTGTTGTAAAGCATCCGGCATACTAACGTTACTGAGGTGTTAAGCAGCCGTGATAACGTTAAATCTAAAGTGCGGTACAACTGTGTTTAGAGCGCTTTATGCCTTCAACAGGAGCGGCAGTGCAATTGTCAAGAAAAGCCATTACGACCTTTTTTTATTATTATTATTTAAAAGAGATTATACGACTAGGTGAAGATCTGACATCGCGGAATTCCTCAAGGATAACGCACCTTTTCTGCCAAACGAGGTTTGAACATTTTATTGTCTTGTTTAGGATACACACACGCACGAGAAGTTAATTCGGTAACGTTACTGGCACATTGTCTGTGAACGCACACATGTCAAGCACACGCAGAGAATGCCGCTGCGCCAGTAGCGCATCGCACTTACACGGACAAAAGCACACAAAATAATGTCAAAATGACAATTTTTGGCGAGTGACAGTCTTAAATAAGTTAAAATGTTTTTTATTTTTATTATTATTAATGCTTGAACAACAACAAATAGAAGACAAAAGTGCCAAGGGTATACAAAAAAAAAAAAAAAAACATTAAGAAGAAAAAAAAACATTTTAACTATACATGAATATATAAAACCAAAAAAATAATAATAAAAAAAAAATTAAAGGCCTTGCTAAATCACAATAACTTATACCAAATAAATACAGTTTTTACAGCTTTTTTGTTTGTACTCTCCTTAATAGTGCTTAAATAGATATCTAAAAAAAGAGGTTTCTGATTGCTGAATTTACAAAGATGAATATGAAACTTAACAAGTATAATCAAAAGATTGATTATGTAAGCCTCATTTTCAAACTTCTTGTCATAGTTTAAAAAAAAAACAAATATTACATGTTCATATAGTGAAAGAAAGTTACACAAACTTTGTCATTTATAAATCTAGAAACCTCCCACCATAACCTCTTTGTTTATTGACAATGCCAAAAAATATGAGGAATAAGTTAAAATGTCTTGACTGATGTAAAGAGTTGGGATGTGTCAGATGTGTGTCGATGTGAGTCATGTTTTAAAGGGAACGCAGTTCATGACATTCATGGTGTTTCTTTTGTTTTCTTTTCTAATTACAGGTCGTTATTGCTGCTGTACTGTGCATCCCAGTCACCCCCTGCATTCTTATGACTTTGTGTTCTGTTTTATTTATTAACTGTTGTGAATTCTTTACATTACGCATATTATTCTTTATATTTATACTATTCATACGATTATTAACACTTTTATTTTATATCTGGTAAGAGCTTTTATTATGTAAATATGCACTACGCTACGTGCTTGGCGTAAGTGCCGCGTTATTGGTTACGCATACAGAGCTGACAGAATGTGACGCAGTTTACACCTGTGCAGCATCGCTAAGTGCATAGAAAAGTTACTGACGAAGTAAGTCTATTTCATGACTTTATGTTTGTAATACTGGATGTTTATACTGCTAAATCTGTTTCTACATTAAGCCTGTGAAGTTGGTGGTTCGCGATCTTTATGATCATTAACTCATCACGTGAAACGCACGTGGAAGTGCCGTTATATTGCGGCTTATCTTGCTAATGTTTTAACATCTCGTTTAAATATGTTTCTGATTCCATACAGTATATTCTACATTTGTTATGTTTTCATATCGTAATGAGGATGTTATATAACGTATTTTAAGTTTATATGCTCCTTTTACATTCTATGTACATCCAGTAATTAGGATATTATTTTACTAATTGCACATTGAGAGTTATTGTTTAATTTGAAACGTGCTGTTATATTGGAACAGTATGCAAATATTTATGTTAGACATTGTTATTTACTTCTGTTTATTGTTCATTGCAGAAACTACCTTCTATGCAAATCAATGTGTATATGGTTAAACCCTGCACATAATAAATGGTGGAAAGATTTTGATGACTCCGACTCCCTGATCAGAGTGCTGAAGTGGTTAACACCTTTAAAGAACTGGCATTAGTGGGGCAATCCCCAACAAATGGTCCTTCGAGCCGGATCTTGACTGCTTTCCTCCAGTCCTGTTCAAAGGGAGTCAGAGGAGCAGAGAGGAGCAGCAGCCGCAGTGTATACAAGTCAAGCAGATACAGCCTCCAGCCAAGGTGTACGTCGAGCCACGCCCAGTCCAAGTCAATCAGACTTATTGAGTATGGACTCATTAACAAAATTAATGGAATCCATGTACGAGAAGGATAAAGAGGAGAGACAGTGGAAATGGACAATCTTCTCAGGAAATTAGATCGGCTTAAGAAACGAAAGTACCGCCAAGACGAGATGATGGAACACATCAAGTCATTCTTGAAGGAGGAACTGGAAAACAAGGACAATGAACAGGTACAGACTGTTGCATCATCGCCACGATCTTCTCCTGCACCTTCTAGTTCATCAAGCCCTTCACCCTTACTCTCACGGGACACAGTGCTAAATGTTGAGAAACAGGCTGCTGTAAGCACATCAGTGAGACATGAAGAAAGGTCACATAGGACAGATGTGGTTCCTGAAGCAGAGACGGAGAGTCGTAACCATGGATTTGTTCCAGTCCAACCAAGTCATCCACAAACTACAGGTTTACTGGATTCCCCTATCTCCTCTGGCACAGCATCTCCTGTCTCACATCCCTTACAATCACAACCATATGAGCCTGTTCCCTCTCATTCTCCTAGAATTCTGCACAGTCAGAAACGAGCGGTAACTCATGATACTAAACGATCATTTCAGCCCCTTGAGCCACAGCCGCTGAATTCGCCAGCACTTGCCAATCCGCATCTTATGGCACCGCATGGCTATCAGGCAACACCGTATTTGCAGATACAGCCGGTGAACGCACCCACTTCATTCAGTTATGTCCCTCTACACCAAACAATGGTGCCATCAACATCACCCTCTCAAAATATGATCCCTGGTTTAGTCCCTTCAGTGAGCACTGTAGCAGCCGCACCACAGCTGATGCCAGCCCAGCTTGCAGCTTCACCAGGTGGTAGTATACCTCAACGGACACTGTATAGTCCCCCTAAACCTAAAATTCCAGACTTCACAAGTGACAGTGAAAGAGAATTTGCTAATATGAAGCTGGCATTGGACAATTTGCTGGAGCCTTACCCAGAGCTGACGGAGAAGTACAAATACCATGTACTACTGGAACATCTTAAACTGCCTGAAGCGCAAATGATAGGGCAGTCTTGCCGACATCATCCATACCCGTATTCAGCAACTATGCAAGCGCTTCAGTTACAGTAGGGTCAGCCACATCAACTGGCTCAAAGTGAAATAGCAGCCATCCTTACATCACCAGATGTTAAGCCCAATGATAGCCACAGCTTTCAAAGCTTTGCCTTGCGAGTTCATCTCCTGGTCAGTATGCTGTTGTCTCTAGAGGGACCCAGAGGGATGGAGCTTAACTGTTGCTCACATGTGGACCGCCTACTTAGCAAGCTGCCAAAGTATCTTCGAGATGGCTTCATTGAGTTCCTTCAACAGCAGGGGAAGCTCAACTCCATAAGTCTTAACCCCTACAATCTGCAAGACTTTGCTGGATGGCTACAAGTCAAAGCACAGCAGCAGAGACTGTCTATTCGATTAGTGCAGCGCTACCAACACGAGAGGCTTCCAGGTGTCACGACAGGGAAACCCTCAGCGAAACCAAAGGGGCCAAGTCTAGTTCTTTACCATGGTGCATCTCCAGCTGAGACTGCACTCTCTACCCGTCCCAAAGAGCCCAAGCAAAAGAAACCGCTCAAGGTACTCTGTATCTTTTGCAACAATAAAGAGCACTACATCACACGCTGTGATAACATCAAAGAGCAGTCAGTTGCAGACCTGCAAAAGTGGATTTCTGATGGAAAGCGATGCTGGCGATGTGCACGACTGCATGAATCAGAGATGTGTAACCTCAAAAAGCCATGCAGTGACTGTGGTGGAATACATCTACAGGTGCTTCACCGTATAGCACGTGATGATCCAACAAACACAGCAAGCACATCAGAGAGTCGCGTCTACCTCACACCCGCTAGTGCGACCAGCAGAGTACTTCTTAAAGTGGTACCAGTGTTGCTACACAACAAATTCAAGTCAGTGGAGACTTACGCTGTACTGGACGATGGAGCGCAGAGAACCATGATCTTACCAATGGCCGTTCAAATGCTTCAGTTGAGAGGTGAACCTGAAATACTGGCTCTACGCACGGTACGATCCGACATCACTCACCTTTCCGGGTCCAAGATTAACTTAGAAATCTCTCCAAAGAGTGAACCAAAGAGGCACTTCCAGATACTTGGAGCCTTCACAGCTTCAGGTCTGAACTTAGTAGAGCAATCATATCCAGTGCAGAGACTTCAGAGACGGTATGCTCACATCAGAGGGCTCCCATTACAGTCCTTCCACAATGTGCGTCCACTGGTACTGATAGGATCAGACCATGTCCATCTTATCACAGCAGATAAGCCAGTCTGTCAAGGATCCAAAGGTGGTCCCATCGCAGTGCACACAGCCCTTGGTTGGGCCCTTCAAGGGACTGAGGAGAGCACCCCAAGTCACAGCTCAGTGCATCAGTGTCTTTTCGTGTCAACTGCCTGTCCCGATGACTTGCTCTACCGTAATGTTGAGAAATTATGGCAGCTTGACATCCTGCCTTATCGGAATGAGAAACTGGTGGTTCGATCCAGGGAAGATCAAGAAGCGATTAAACTTCTCGAATGCAGGACACAGAGGATTCAGGTAGACGATGTTCAGCGGTATGCCACCGCCCTCCTACGCAAACCTGGTGCTCCGAAACTCACAAGCACAATTCAGTCCGTTATGCCTAGTCTGAGGAGTACAGAGAGGAAACTTCAGAAAGACCCCAAGGAAGCTGCTATCTACTCTGGTGAGATTAATAAACTCATTAAGGCAGGCTATGTTTCTAAGCTTCAACCCGAAGAAGTCACCAAATCAGAGGAGGCCTGGTACATTCCCCACCACCTTGTGTGTCACAACGATAAACCAAGACTGGTCTTCAATTGCTCATTCAGGTATCAAGGTCTGTCTCTGAATGATCAGCTTTTGCCAGGACCTGCACTTGGTCCATCATTGTTGGGCGTTCTCTTGAGATTCCGCCAACACCACGTGGCTGTAAGTGCGGATATTCGCGGAATGTTCCATCAGGTCCACTTGCTGCCTGAGGACCGACCTCTTCTTCGCTTCATCTGGCGAGATCTGCACTGTGAGAACTGTCCAGATGTGTACGAATGGCAAGTCTTGCCGTTTGGTACAACCAGCAGCCCGTGTTGTGCCATTTTTGCTGTGCAACAGCATGCTCGCAATAACCAAGAGAGTTACCCAGGTGCTTACAGGTAGTGCAGCAAAGTTTTTTGTGGACAATTATCTGGCAAGCTTTCCAACCACATCTGAGGCCAAGCTAACAGTTGATCAACTGCGCAGTCTGCTAGCTACGGGCGGTTTTGACCTCAGACAATGGGCTAGCAACCAGCCATCAGTGATCTCTCATCTACCCACAGAAGCAAGGTCTTCAGCTGCAGAACAATGGCTTGAACAGAACAGGACTGATCCAATGGAACCAACTTTGGGTCTCAGGTGGAATTGTGCTGCTGATACACTAGGATACCAATATCGTCCCATTGAACACGCCACACTAACAATGAGAACAGCCTATCAAGTGCTAGCAACGCAGTATGACCCATTGGGGTTCATTGTGCCTTTCACCACACGGGCAAAAGTGCTCATTCAACAACTATGGTCCAAAAAAAGGGATTGAGATGATCCAAATCTGCCACAGGATCTTCATGCTGCCTGGGACACATGGGAAAGTGAGTTAAAGTATCTCAGCGTCATAACAATTCCTCGCTGTTACTCATCAGTTCCCAGTGATGTACAACGGAAATACGACCTCCATGTGTTCTGCGATGCATCAGAACGAGCATATGGGGCTGTGGCTTACTTGGTAGAGTATACACAAGATGCCGTTCATACCACTTTCATTATGGCGAGATCACGAGTTGCTCCCAGGAGGCAACAGTCTGTGCCTCGCTTGGAGCTCTGTGCAGCATTAGCAGGAGCCCAGCTAGCGAAGCTTCTGAAAGATGAGATCACTCTCACAATTCAGCAGACAATTTTGTGGACAGATTCTACAACTGTGCTGGAGTGGCTTCAGTCCGACTCTTGTAGGTTCAAAGTCTTTGTTGGAACAAGAGTGTCAGAAATCCAGGAGTTGACAGATCACAGTACTTGGCAGTGCGTGGACACACAGCAAAACCCAGTGGATGATATCACCAGAGGTAAACCCCTCTCAAGTTTTACTGTGCCTGGGCGCTGGAGTCAGGGACCATTGTTTCTAAAACTGAGTTCTGAGCCCTGGCCAAAGAGACCTGAACCGGCAAGGTCAGAAGAGTTACCCGAACTGAAAGGTGTCACTATCTGCTGCCTAACCACTGTGGAACCAGATCATACCCTTCCGGATGCCAGTCAGTTCAGCACATGGAAAGAGTTAGTGGAAGCAACACGGCAGGTATGTCAACAAGTGACAGATGGTTCGGCGAGCGCTCAGCTCATTGATCCTCGTGAAGCAGAGTTGATCCTACTAAGGAAGTGTCAGGCTCAGAGCTTCCCTGAGGAGACAACAGCCCTCAAAACACACAAACCTATACCAAACCACAGTTGACTAATATGTCTAGCTCCAGAGTGGGATCCAGTAACTAATCTAATCAGAGCTCAGCCTAAGGTACCACAAATGGCAGACCTGCCACCAGAGCGGCTCAGACTTCTCTGTCCACCGTTTTATTCTACTGGAGTGGACTGCTTCGGCCCTTATCATCTTCGAAGATTCATAGCCAGATGTGGCAGACCAAAGGAGATTAGGTCAGACTGTGGCACAAACTTTCGTGGTGCGGATCGAGAACTGCGTGAAGCTTTTGCTGCTATGGAATCCCAATTAAAGGAGCAGCTGGCCGATTATCAGATCCTCTTCAAGTTCAACCCGCCTAATGCTCCTCATTTTGGTGGTGTTTGGGAGCGAGAGGTCCGCTCCATCAAAGCTGCTCTACAGGTGGCAGTTGGAATTCAGTCTGTCTCAGAAGATGTCCTGTCTACAGTATTAGTAGAAGTAGAGGGCATTTTGAATTCAAAACCCCTTGGATATGTCTCCACAGACGTTGCGGATATAGACCCCATTACACCAAACCTTCTCCTCATGGGGCGGCGAGATGCATCACTTCCGCAAGTGGCGTATGCTTCAGAAGAAATGGGGCGGCGCAGATGGCGCCATTGTCAAAATCTTGTGGATCAATTCTGGACTCAGTTTACAAGGAATTACTTGCCCACACTACAGACACGCCAGAAGTGGCACAAGCCATCAGACTCTCTGACAGTAGGATCAGTGGTTTTAATAATTGATCCACAACTTCCCAGGGCTCAGTGGCCCATTGGCAAAGTTACCAAGACTGTGGTCAGCAATGATGGATGTGTGAGAACAGCAGACGTCAGTGTTCAAGGCAAAGTGTACACCAGGCCAGTAGCCCACCTCATTCCCATGCCAGCCTTTAAGGACGAAACCAAAGACTCTTAAAGAATTCCCTTAACTTGCACATTTGCTACTCAACTGTGGGGGCGGCTGTTGTGAATTCTTTACATTATGCATATTATTCTTTATATTTATACTATTCATACGATTATTAACACTTTTATTTTATATCTGGTAAGAGCTTTTATTATGTAAATATGCACTACGCTACGTGCTTGGCGTAAGTGCCGCGTTATTGGTTACGCATACAGAGCTGACAGAATGTGACGCAGTTTCCACCTGTGCAGCATCGCTAAGTGCAGAGAAAAGTTACTGACGAAGTAAGTTTATTCCATGACTTTGTTTATAATACTGGATGTTTATACTGCTAAATCTGTTTCTACATTAAGCCTGTGAAGTTGGTGGTTCGCGATCTTTATGATCATTAACTCATCACGTGAAACGCACGTGGAAGTGCCGTTATATTGCGGCTTATCTTGCTAATGTTTTAACATCTCGTTTAAATATGTTTCTGATTCCATACAGTATATTCTACATTTGTTATGTTTTCATATCGTAATGAGGATGTTATATAACGTATTTTAAGTTGTTTATATGCTCCTTTTACATTCTATGTACATCCAGTAATTAGGATATTATTTTACTAATTGCACATTGAGAGTTATTGTTTAATTTGAAACGTGCTGTTTTATTGGAACAGTATGCAAATATTTATGTTAGACATTATTTACTTCTGTTTATTCTTCATTGCAGAAACTACCTTCTATGCAAATCAATGTGTATATGGTTAAACCCTGCACATAATAAATGGTGGAAAGATTTTGATGACTCCAACTCCCTGATCAGAGTGCTGAAGTGGTTAACACCTTTAAAGAACTGGCATTAGTGGGGCAATCCCCAACATTAACAGTTTTTATTTATGAATACATATGGGTAGCAAATTTCAAATTGAAATGTAAAATGCAAAATGGCAATGCAATATGTAAAATGGCAATGTATTTCTGTATTTAAATTGACATTTTCCCACACAAATGGGCAATATTTTGTGCAAAATGAAAATTCAATTATAATTTACATTTGCCATTTCCTACACTTACATATAAGACGTTTCAATTGCATTTTCATTTAATACCTCGCTATGGATATAAAGTCAATGTGGATTTGAAATGTATTTGAAAATGCAACACGCCCCTGACCTGTCAATCATTAGGCTCAACAACAGGACGCACAATAGGTCAATATTCACCGTTTACCAAACGCTTTCCACATTTACTTAAACTTTATTCATTGCAGGGTATTAAATGAAAATGCTATTGAAACGTCTTATATGTAAGTGTCAATGCATTTAAGAAAAATAAAAGACATTTAAATCACCATTTTGCTACCCTTTTGCTGCACCTTTGGCTCAGAATGAATCCTCAAATTCTCACTGCATTTTTCTACAATTGTCACGCGGTATTGTGATGGAAATGCAATCCCAAGTGTCCTACCCCTAAGTCTAAATGCATTTAGGAAAAACAGCATTTAAATGATAATTTTGCTACAGTTTTTGCTTGGACATCTAATCAATTTGTGTAATACATTTCCGTTTTAATTTTGCAACTTATAAAGGGATAAAATATATTTTTTAATTTGCACATTAAAACTAGTGTAGAAAATGGCAAATGCCAGTTATATAACTGAATTTTCATTTTGCACAAAATTTTGGACACGTATGGCAAAATGTAAATTAAAATACAGAACTACATTGCCATTTTGCATATTTCAAATTTAACATTTCAAATTGAATTTTGCTACCCATATGCTTCCATTTTTATTTACCTTTAGAGATGTTCAATACTGACAAAAAATTAGTCATTGAGTCGTTTATTCAGTTGACTTTGTTATTGAAGTCATTTGTGTAGGAAAGATTTAATCAATGTTTGGAGTGGCTTTCTGAATTTACAATGAGTTGTTTATAATTTCTTATTTCTTTATTGTTATTGGTGATTCCAGATTGCTGTCATTCAAGAAGTTACCATTTCCTCCCCCATTGTGGCTGAGCTACACATTTTCTTCATTTTATTTTAAACATAAAACATCCAGAGGAGAATGGTACCTACGCTGGAATTCATACAAATGTAAGGAACATAATAATGAAACTGTGTATAAAGCATTTTGTTGTTGCTGATTAGTTGAAAATAATCAAAGGGTTAGTTCACTCAAAAATGAAAATTCTGTCATTAATTACTCACCCTCATGTCGTTCCAAACCCGTAAGACCTTTGTTCATCTTTGCAACACAAATTAAGATATTTTTGAAGAAATCTGAGAGCTTTCTGAAAATATCTTAAATTGTGTTCCGAAGACGAACAAAGTTTTTACGGGTTTGGAACGACATGGGGGTAAGTGATTAATGACAATATTTTCATTTTAGGGTGGAGTAACCCTTTAAGTATATCATAAAACATTGTTGACAAGATCACATGACAGATGCAATTGGAGACCACTAGAAATGCAAGTTTAGCATTTTATAAACAATGTTTGAACTGGGACTTGATAATTCAATCTCAACCTTTTCTGCACGTTACTCTGTACTTCACTTTCATTCATTTCATTTCTTATCAATTCCAGTCTTCCTGTGAAGAAATCCTGAACGAGGGTCAAAGGTTCAGATGAAGGGAACCTATGCTTCCAAGACTCATGTATGAACAACTTCAAGAATCCATGGACAATTTGAGGTTTTTTCAAATCTCAATATGGAACTTGGACTGAATGCAGCAAAAAAAAAAAAAAAAGTAGTTTCCTCAAGCTGGCACATGGCAAGAGATACTAAAAGCACACAAACACTTGGAGCCCTGCTCTTAATTTAGATTGTATAGTTCTCTTATGCCGAGTTCACACTGCACGATTTTCAAACTCATCGGATCGCTGTTGTTTTCACACTGCATGACTATCTAGGGTAACATTCAGTCGCTGATGTGTTCACATTGCACGATTTCACAGTAGGAAGAATCGCCAACAACTCTGTCTGATCCGCAAACTACGTTTCACACCAAAACACACACAAGAAGTGATAAGGAAATAACGCGAGAACCCGCGTGCGTCAGCCCGTTGTTCTCGAGCGAGACTGGAAGAATTAAAACAATATAGCCCGCAAATGGTCTGTGCGCTGATTTCCAGCTACAAAAACAAAAACAGATTATGCAGGAGGGAGATGCAGGGAACAGGGATTGTGTTCTGCGAAGAGTGGTAAATAATAATTTTGCAGTAACTGTTATGCTGATGTTGCAGCTGGTCAAGCACATGTTTGTGCTTGTTTCTTTATGATATAATTGTACATATTAAAATACTGATATGGTCTATAACTCCTCACCGAACTTCTCTCTGCCCTGTATCTTTGTCTCTCATTGGCTGAAGGTCATCGCCGATGTAGTTTTCAGTCAGAAATCATTGCACACAGCAGGATTGTGAATCACGATTCCCTCAGATCGTGTCTTTGATAATTCACACTGCGCGATTGTCACTCACGTGAACGAGCTCCGATTTGTCTCCGATTTTGGGCATTTGTCGGCGATTTATCAAAACCTGTCGGCGAGTGAAAAATCGGGCTAAAATCATGCAGTGTGAACTCGGCATTAGTTTCACATTGAAATGTCAGGCACGAGTGCATGAATCTTTGTTCTTTATTTTCAAATGCTATACAAGAAAGTTTTTTTTGCAGTACCATGTCAGTTGTAGATGACAATTCACATTTTTGGGTGAACTGTCCTTTTAAATAACGTTCCACTTGACTATTGACTATAAGTCTATAACAATTGTTATTAATGACAGCCCTGTCTTTGTATAATTATTTCCCCATGTAGGCCTATCTGAAAAAGTTTTGATTCGTGACTGTTTCACAGTGAAGTTTATCTTTGTGACCACTATTTGGTGCAACACCAATATTGTACAAGTAACCTGCTCATGTTTTATTTTTTCTGCCTGTTGCTGTTTAAAACTAAAATGTTTTCCACAATACAAGCATTTTCAATGGTGCTTTACACATTGTTAAATTAATTGATGTCATAATATTTTTGTCTTCACCTGTTAAAGGCAAATAAAAGCTACTGAACACTTTTAAGAATGTTTACATGAGGTAAAAATAAACCATGTTCAATTTGTATATATTGTGCTGGATTTATTTGCTGATAAAGATAGGCCTATGCTATAATTTTTTTAGAAATTTCTGCGTAACGGATTGTCCGTTTATGGTACAGAAGAAAATGTAAATCTACAGAATTTTCCATTTTAATATTGAAGGAAATGTCCATAAATTTAACAGAAAATGTCCTGGTAATTTTCTGCCAGCAAATTCTAAGTTTTTTACAGTGTAGGAAGGTAGATAGATAGATAGATAGATAGATAGATAATCATTCTCCTCTCTAAATTCATCAGTTGGCTAATTCTATTGGAAAGGGAAAACTTGATGGAATCCAAATCTCTTAGCAATTGTTTTATGCGACTGGATAAACCCTTGTTTGGATAAATGCTTGAACTGCTTGATTGTGTAGGGTCTGATGAGAGCATGCGTGTCTGTGTAAATGGGCACTGGAGGACCTCGTTCAGGGTCGGCTCACTCAACATCACTCAGCTCGCTAAAACCATGGGAACACTTTGGGTAGGGGAAGTAAGCTTCATGCAAGAACTCCATTTAAAAATAAAGCCACAGGAGCTTTAAGCACATGCAATTCAGACCAAGAAGTCAAGGTTTGGTCTGTTAGCATGGTCCAGTTAACCCGTGCTGGTAAGATGATGTAAGTACATCATTCCAAAAAGCTTCTTTCTCTATTGTAGGCCATTCAAAAGTAATATTTAATTGAAGTACTTGAGTCTTGTGGATTATTGTGATGCATGTATCAGCTATTTGGACTCTCATTCTGACGGCACCCATTCACTGCAGATCACCACCACCAGATCACTGGTGAGCAAGTGATGTAATGCTAAATTTCTCCAAATCTGTTCATATGAAGAAACAAACTCATCTACATCTTGGATGGCCTAAGGGTGAGTACTTGTTTTTAGCAAAATTCACTTATTTTAGATTTTGTTTCTTCAGGAAACGACTAAATATCATATATATTTAATAGACTATATGTGTAATTTTAAATGCAGCTTGATTTAAGATTTGTTTTTTGATATTTTGACTAGAAACAAGACAAAAATACAATAAGATAAGCCTTTTTTGCAGTGTGTAAAAATGAACAGAAATTCTGTCCATAATGACACCTAAGATTACATCAGATAATAATGTAAAATTTATGATATTTATATCCTTCAACTGTCATTCTTCTCATACTCTAGACCTCTGCAGGATCTAGTCCTGCAGAGTTTAGCTCCAACTTGCCTCAACACACCTGCCTGGAAGTTTCAAGTATACCTATAGTAAGACTTGCTGCCTTGATTAGCTGCTTCAGGTGTGTTTGATTAGGGTTGGAGCTAAACTCTGCAGGACACCGGTCCTCCAGGACTGAACTTGGTGACCCCTGCTCTAGAGAATATGAGGAAAATGTAGAAACAAGGTGCAATTAAAAAAGGTTTAATCTATTAAACCCAATAACATCTATCCTATCCATATATCCTATTAAAACTAAAATTATTGTTTTTTTAGGGCCCGAGCACCGATGGTATGAGGACCCTATTGGAATTTCTTCGTTTCTTATTAATCTATTGATTTTCTTTCTTCACAATCAATAAGAAAAGTCCCCTAAATTGAAATCATACATATACTAAAACAATTTACTAAAACAAAATACTTCAACTGACTTTGCAGGTGCATTAACATACAGATTTTAAATATAGGCTTTATATGTCTGACTGCATGAAGACTATACTGTTACTTGCTGTCTTGTTCAAAAAGCTTTCCTCTTCTGCTTTCAAGAGTTGGCTGATATTTTAGCCTTTTTGAAGTATTAAAGAATGTGAATTACATACTTCATCTGCTCAACACACTCCACTATTTTCCCCTCTTCTAACCACCCCCACACTCAGACTCCATCTCCCATAAGGCCATGGGCGGGGGCCTGGGGGTGGCGATGGCTGAGCTGTGGCGTGACAGGCTGGGATTTCTGGAGCCTTAACACTGTCTTTCATCAGCATGGTGCTCCTGGGCCTGGAGTTGGGTTTCAGTCCGAGTCTGTGTCTACGGCACGTGGGAGGAGGATTTCTAACACATGGATCCCGTTCCCACCGAACAATGAAAGTCCTGTCGGTTCGCACTCCCTCACTGGGACGGTATGGGTGTGATGTCACAGCACATAAGCCCACCCATTCTTCACAAGCTAAATCCCAGACACACATACACCAGCAGCACCGCTGCACTGAGCTGGCTCTAATTAACACCTGCTTTCACGAGCATGTTCCCCCCTGGCCAGGGTAAGCTGTTTGGTCTGGGCAGGATTAGCGTGTGAGCGCTGGTAATGCCAGGCCTGTGTGTCTCGCTCACGTCTGTTGGATACTGAGCTGCACGGAGCAGACAAACACAGCTCAAGTCTCAGACACGAGCGGCTGGAACTGTCCCTATGGGGGCAACCTGCTTGGCCTTCTGCCTACCAGTTACTGACCATGCCAAGCTGGCCACAACCGCAATTCTAGAATTAAGAATTAATTAATTAGATTTACATATGTTTTTGTTTTCATTTTTATTCCATTAGAATTTTTGTTTTGGCTGACATTTAGACTTTAGCATTAATGTTGAAACAACATTTGCATCATGCTATGCATACAGATGCATCTAAATAAATTAGAATGTTGTGGAAAAGTTCATTTATTTCAGTAATTCAACTCAAACTGTGAAACTCGTGTATTAAATAAATTCAATGCACACAGACTGAAGTAGTTTAAGTCTTTGGTTCTTTTAATTGTGATGATTTTGGCTCACATTTAACAAAAACCCACCAATTCACTATCTCAACAAATTAGAATACTTCATAAGACCAATAAAAAAAACATTTTTACATTGTTGGCCTTCTGGAAAGTATGTTCATTTACTGTATATGTACTCAATACTTGGCAGGGGCTCCTTTTGCTTTAATTACTGCCTCAATTCGGCGTGGCACGGAGGTGATCAGTTTGTGGCACTGCTGAGGTGGTATGGAAGCCCAGGTTTCTTTGACAGTGGCCTTCAGCTCATCTGCATTGTTGGGTCTGGTGTCTCTCATCTTCCTCTTGACAATACCCCATAAATTCTCTATGGGGTTCAGGTCTGGTGAGGCCAATCAAGCACAGTAACACCATGGTCATTAAACCAGCTTTTGGTACCTTTGGCAGTGTGGGCAGGTGCCAAGTCCTGCTGGAAAATGAAATCAGCATCTCCATAAAGCATGTCAGCAGAAGGAAGCATGAAGTGCTCTAAAATTTCCTGGTAGATGGCTGCGTTGACTGTGGACTTCAGAAAACACAGTGGACCAACACCAGCAGATGACATGGCAACCCAAATCATCACTGACTGTGGAAACTTCACACTGGACTTCATGGATTCTGTGCCTCTCCACTCTTCCTCCAGACTCTGGGACCTTGATTTCCAAATGAAATGCAAAATTTACTTTCATCTGAAAAGAGGACTTTGGACCACTGAGCAACAGTCCAATTCTTTTTCTCCACAGCCCTGGTAAGATGCTTCTGACGTTGTCTCTGGTTCAGAAGTGGCTTGGTAGCCCTTTTCCTGAAGACGTCTGAGCGTGGTGACTCTTGATGCACTGACTCCAGCTTCAGTTCTCTCCTTGTGAAGCTCTCCCAAGTGTTTGAATCAGCTTTGCTTGACTGTATTCTCAAGCTTTCGGTCATCCCTGTTGCTTGTGCACCTTTTCCTATCCAATTTCTTCCTTCCAGTCAACTTTTCATTTAATATGCTTTGATACAGCACTCTGTAAACAGCCACACCTTTCAGTAATGACCTTCTGTGACTTACCCTCTTTGTGGAGGGTGTCAATGTTCGTCTTCTGGATCACTGCCAAGTCAGCAGTCTTCCCATTATTGTGGTTTCAAAGAACAAGAGATACCCAGAATTTATACTGTATGGATGGTCATTTATTGAAACTCAAATGTAAATATTCTAATATTTTGAGATACTGATTTTTGACTTTCATGAGCTGTAAGCTCTAATCATCAAAATTAAAACAAAAAAACTTTTGAAATGTTTTACTTTACATGTAATAAATCTAAAATATATGAAAGTTTCACTTTTTGAAATAAGTTACAAGAAAAAATGAACTTTTTCACAACATTCTAATTTATTGAGATGCACCTGTATATACACTACTTTTCAAACCAAATGTAAGATTTTATTATTATTATTTTTAAAGAAATTATTACTTTTATTCAGCAAGGATGCATTAAATTGATTAAAAGTGAAATAAATCTTTTGTAACATTATCTTTACTATTTCAATAAATGCTTTTCTTCTGAACTTTCTATTCATCAAAGAATCCTGAAAAAAAACAAACATGTCATGGTTACCTCAAATATATTAAGCACCGCTGCTGTTTTCAATATTAATGATAATAAGTAATGTTTCTTGAGCACCAAATCATGTTCAAATGATTTCTGAAGGATTGTTTGACAGTGAAGACCAGAGTAATAACTGCTGAAAATGTAGCTTTGCCATCAGAGGAATAAATTACATTTTAAAGTGAATTCTAAATAGTAGTGTTTTATCAATAACATTTTATCATAAATTTCAATTCATTTAAACTTTTTAATGCACAAGGTCTTTTTTTTTTAACAAAGAACTTTTTTTTTTTTACAGTCAGTTATTATATTACCTAATGTTAATTTAAATAACTTGGATTAAAAAAATAAATAAATTGCATATGCAGAAATTAACATTAATTATGTAAAGTAAAAGTATTGTTCATCATCATTTCATGTTAGCTATTACTGTAATACTTTTATTTTAAAGTTTTAGCAAGAATAATTATATGCAAGTTTCATTGTATCACATAACTGTGTAATTAATATGTAGATATAATAATATGATTTACGTACTAAATCCATCAAAAACTCTAACAATCTAATTTTAAAATGCTCATGAGTCGTGACATTCGTCACTTACCTGCATCACTAGCATTTTTTTCCAGGAAATTTGCATAAAATTGAGCATTTCTCAACTTTGAAAGCACTTTGCACTTTCCTCCATTCTCTGTCAACCCCATAAATGCATAAATGCTCAGTCTGTGCCAGTGGACACCTGCTGTTCGATTTTTTGAAATTCAGGGCATTGATACTTTCTCTCGCCCCAGGATCACCCAGAGCGGGAATTGAAAAACCTTGGAGTAGACTGGAGTGGTATCATTACAGAGCATCCTCTGTACATCGCTAGGCGACACACAAAGCTTGATGCTTCGGCTTCATTTGGAAACATTTTCATTGGTAAAGTGGCCAAATTTGAAACATAAGTTACTCAATATTAACTTCTTGTTTATAGAACTGCTGCATTAAATCAATAAAACCTTGATGACAACAATTCAGTACAACAGCACTTGTGTGATATTTCTTAAATGTGACATAATATCTGTGAGGTCACACAGCAAATGTCAACATGGATTCTCATTAGTGATAACAACAACAGAAGCCTGACAACACAATTAGACTTTAAGTTGTAAAAAGATCAACAAACAGCATCTCAGTTTCACTTAAGACAACAGGACTGGGACTGTCCTCAGATTTCTCCTCTTTGAGAAAAACATTCGGAACTACTCTGAACAAATCTAATTAGTCTTTGGTCCTGTCCCATGAGCACACTATGTCGGCTGCTTTCTCTGGCATCAGTCAGAGACTCTCGTTCTCTGGTCAGCGCCTCCTCTGGTATGAAATGAGATATCTGAGAACTTTGAGAACTTTTGGGAAAACAACAGGCAGAGGTCAGAGCAGAGTTCAAGGATTGAATGATTCGCGCTGAGGATTGTGTGCCGGAGGAAAGCGAATCAAACCCACTGGGGCTCTGAGAACATGCTGCATGCTGCGTGGAGGACGTACACATACATACACACGTTTACCTCACATCTAAATTGGGACTTTCCATTGACATATGCGTTTCTTAATACAAACAAACGAAAATTGCCCATACAGATTTCACAGTGGGTTCACATGTTGTTCACACGGTTTTGTCACGTTGACCAGAAGAAAGCTGTTTGGTTTGAAAGTGGCTTCATACATCACTACACTTTTGACAACAGATGATGGACCTATTTGCCATCACACAAACGTGTAAGGCCTTCGTTCATCTTTGGAACACAAATTAAGATATTTTAGATGATATCCGAGAGCTTTCTGACCCTGACAGCAACGGAACTACCACATTCAAGACTCAGAAAGGTAGTAAGGCCATTGTTAAAATACTCCATGTGACATCAGTGGTTCAACCGCAACTTTATGAAGCTACGAGAATACTTTTTGTGCGCAGAGAAAACAAAAATAACAACTATTTCTTCAGTCTTCCACGGACATTCTTGACAGTACCATGTTCTATGCAGGGTCAGAAAGCTCACGGATTTCATCAAAAATATATCTTAATTTGTGTTCCGAAGATAAACAAAGGTCTTACAGGTTTGTAACGACATGAGGGTGAGTAATTAATGACAGAATTTTTATTTTTGGGTGAATTATCCCTTTAAAATCCAATTGTCTTATGTAAATTAGCAGCAAGGCTTTTAAAGAAACAGTTTTGTTCACTTTTATACAGTATATACATATATTTGTTCCCTTTCAAATTTTGTCAGACACATGACAGCTGGACATAATCCTGCCGCACGGAACAGCCTTTTGATATACTACAAACCCAGCCTTTGATTTCCGTAACACTGCTGTAAATTAGCTGTAGAGGGGAACAAGATCCAACATGCTGTCTGCAGCCCCTTTTCCACTTGTCTCCATCCACCACACCATCAGGCCTGTGCTCCCCAGTCACCTGCTTTCATTTCCCCCGACCATATGAACGAAAGACAGGAAATCTACCCTTGCTGTGATTACAGTGAAATTTGTCCGAGTCTGAAGAGGAAGTCTAAGCAGCAATCTAACCAGCTCCTGCCAGGCGATCGGTTTTCAGAGCAGACCCTGGCGTTATTATAACATAGTCCATCTCAGTCGAATAACCACTCAACACATCCAAGCTTTATGAGTCTGGCCCACTGCATTCTGGGTTTATCCACAAATGTGCAGTTTGGTAATACCCTACTTTCTATCTACCAAATCACCGTCTCTGTATTTTCTTCTAAGCTTGGTCCTGAAGTGATTTTACCCCACTTTTAATCTGTCTTTCAGTTCGACTCGCAGTTTACAAGCAACTCCAGATTGTTCTCATTTAGCGGTGAAGATCTGACCCTTGACCCACGCAGACTGCTCTCTCCTCTCAATCATTTTCTCTCTGCCTTTTACAACTCACAGCAGCTGGCCTGACCCTGGTGTCCTCATGGGATTGTTCTGGAGAGGTAAAAGAAGAGGCAAGGTAAGAGACAGGAACGAAGAATGGAAGACTGATTAAAGCTTATGGAGTGTACAGCTTACATAGACAAGAAGTTCGAAATTATGTTTCTTTCATAATTATTTTCATAAATATATTAACTTATTATAAATATTTCATGATTATATTAATTTAAGGTATTATTATCAATACACACACAACACATAAATTGCATCATATTTAGATGCATCATCCTGTGTTAAAATAATCTATCTATCTATGTAGATCATATATATTATATCTTATTAAATTTCATATATTCATATATATTTGTATATTGTTATATTACATTACATTGTTCAAAATTTGGGGTCATAAGATTATTTAATGTTTCTATCTATCTATCTATCTATCTATCTATCTATCTATCTATCTATCTATCTATCTATCTATCTATCTATCTATCTATCTATCTATCTATCTATCTATCTTATATTATATTATATTATATTATATTATATTATATTATATTATATTATATTATATTATATTATATTATATTACTATAAATATTATATTACTGTTCAAAATTTGGGGTCGTAAGATTTTTTATGTTTTTGAAAGAAACTCACCAAGACTGTATTTATTTGATCAAAAAAATTCCATAGTTTTACAAAATAATTCTGGCAGCTGTGGTTGCCAGAATATTTTTGTAAAAAATACTGAAAAACTGTAAACACATTTACAGAACAAAACTGTAAAATTTACAGTATAAAACTGTAATTTACAAACAGGGAAATTTGAATGTAAACCACTAAATTAAACAACACACACTGCTATTAAAATCTGTTTTGTACCTTTAACATACTGACAAGCACCATAATAAAAAGAGGTGGTAAAAGAGAAAGCCACATGAAGAATCAGGTAGCTTCGCCACAAGCAGAAGTATATACTAATATATAGAAGGTGCACAGGGTCATTCATGCAAACACAAAACACCATCATGGTAACACACATGATACTTAAATAATGCAATAAACTTTCATTAAACAACAGAAGATGTAACATAAAGCCCAAATGTACATAACTGATAACAATAACTATTAAAAAACATGATTATTTAAACAAAATACTTTCAAATGTGGAGTGTCACGCAGGGAATTCTGGGAATATCAGTTTACAGTTTTTGACTGTAAATTATACATTGATTTGTTATTTTTACTTCTAAAAGCTGTTAAATTAACAGCATTTTACTGTAAAATTACATGAAATGTCTGGTTAGATTTTTACAGTTTTCCCCTGTGTATATAGTACAGGAACTCACTGTTAACATTAACAGTTTTTTTCAGTAGCGTTTTTACAAAATTTTACAGTTAAAATTACACTTATTTTTTACAGTGTACTGTAAAACCAGTAAAACTGTGAACTATTATTACAATTTAAAATGATTGTTTTCTATTTTAATACATTTTAAAATGTAATATATTCCTGTGATGGTAAAGCCATTTTAAGCTTTAAATGTTTATGCAAACCGTGTTAATTAATAATTAAGTAAAAAAACAATATTTATTTGAAATTGAAATATCTTTACTTCACTTTTAATCAATTTGATACATCCTTTGCAGAATAAAAGTATTTAAATCTTTACAATTTTAAACAGCAATATATAGTGTCTATTATATGAAATCTAGCTATGTTTTACACAATTTCTGCACACTTTTGAGACACAGTCAGACACAGCGGAGACCAAACAGACGGAAAAAGAGCCACACTCTCAGCAACACCTCATTTTGTCCCTTTTGAAGACCGGTAGACACTTTGGAGGAAATCTGATACACGGCAAAAACAACTATGAAGTCAGACTTTTATTTAAGGAGCTAGACTGCCGATCTCCGATATCCCAAGTGCTGGTGCGGAGCTGAGGGGAGGGAAGGGGGTTCTGGGTGAGGTTTGCTCTGTTGTTTTCTGAACGGCTGCCAGGAAAAGTTTAATGGCTATGGAATTTGGACAGGAAAAAAGCAGGCTGGAAGTTTCAGAGGAAGCAGGGATTTGTGGCTCACGCAGCACCTCTGTTTGTGTTCTTCTGGGTTGGCTCCACTTCGGCCACTGCTCTGCTCCGCTTCTAGCGAGGAAGAGCGTCAAGCGCTTTTCCACGTATGAGTGCGGTGCCTCAGGAGAATACCAACCGGCGACATGCAGGCCACGGCCTATAGACCTCCACCCCTCACACACACACACACACACACACACACACACACTGCTGGACAGTTCAGAGGTAGTGCTAAAACTCACACACTCACAAGCTCTAATTGAATACAATACAAACGCTCAGTTCCAAAAGCACATAATACTTTAACCCATTCCTCTATTGTTTTCAGAGAATGTGACTTTTTTGAACTTGACCTTTGAACTCAAGTTCCATCATGGGATGCAAAACAAATCTGTTACTCAATTTATTTAATCAAATATGCAGACAAGCTCCAAAAAACATCCATTGTGGTTCTTTCTTTGTGACTTTCGACCACAGTTATGTTTCCATACATGACCTCAAACATGGTTACTATGTGCTAACTTGAGTTTGTGGGCTAAAACAGTAGGTTTGCCAATGTAAGTCTACATTTGTTATATGGATAATGCACTTTCCCCACAAATTATATGATTTGATGGTTATATCATATTGCTTCCATTTCACATCAACAGTTGTCCCTAGACATTGAATATTTTCAACATAAAATCTCACTCCTTGCAACGTGCGCATCACCATGCTCCAGATGTTTCTCAGTCAGCTCTCAGTCCCCATGGGTACTGACTCAAAGAGGAGCTGGTTATGAGGAAAGGGAAGCTTGTATCACTGAGATGATGTCTGCAGTCCCTGTCAACAGTAATCACCCCTGCTCCCTATCGCTCAGCTCACACCTCCACACATTCCCTCTCTGTCTCGCCACACAGGCCCAGGATAAAGTCTCCTATCCAGCCCTGGTCAGGCATCGCTATCCGACCAGGATCACTGATTTTCTGGAACATTTCTCCCTCTAGTTTTCACAGTCTCTTATTTAGTGTTTGGATTAAAACGGGCTAGCACATATACTAACATAGACTAGATAAGAGAATAAGAGAACTCCAGTCCTAGCAATATATAAGTACATTTTCACCAATTCCAGTAGTTTTTAACTGATATTGTACCGAAAATCATTTAGCATTATCATTATTATGTATTTTTATTAAATGTATTTTATATTTTGTTGTATACATAAAGAAATGAATACTCTTATTCAGCAAGGACACATGATTAAACTGATCAAAAGAGACTGTGAAGACATTTTGATACAAAAGATTTCTATTTCAAATAAATGCTGTTCTTTTGAACTTTTTAATTCATCAAAAAATCCTGAAAAATGTTTACACAAAAATATTGAGCAGCACAACTGTTTTCAACATTAATAATAATCAGAAATGTTTCTTCAGCACCAAATCATTATATTAGAATGATTTCTGATAGATCATGTGACTGGAGTAATGGCTGTAATGTAATAATATTTCACAAAATGACTGTCACAGGAGCATTTAGCATTGTAAGAAACAGTTTTAAAAAGAAAAAAAATGTGGGAAAATTCATTATTACAGCAATTCACTGTTAAACGAACTTAAAAACAATCAATTCTGAGGCAAAAAAAACAAAACAATAAAAAAAACAGACTCGCAAAACAGCAGGAGAAATATAAAATCCCCCTCCCCCCAAAAAATTAACAAATAATATCTTATATTATATACAAATAGAGAATTGTATTACTGCATTTAGTTTGATAATGGGTTGGCTTATAAACCATTCATTTAAAAAAAAGAAACAAAAAAGTAAAATTAAAATAATTTAGAAAATTAATCGTTTTGACCACACACGCATATAGCCACATATATTGATAATAATTATTATAAAGTAATAATTTCAAAATCAATGTCTTTCAAAGTACTCCCTGCACAGCGATCATTGCTATACACAATGTAGAGCAAAAAACTTGAACACCACCACACAAGTGTTAAAGTGCGGCTGCCCAGCTCAACATTTGTTCATTATAAAAAGAGCACCTTTGTGGGTCAAACTTTTGTTTGTTTTGAGTCCAGACTGTTCTTAACAGTGAGCGCAATTGGCCATGTGTAATGGTTTTGCGATCGCTCCTCAACACATTTGGGTGAAGGAGGCTTGTAAAGGTCCGGTCATCAGTCAAACTCAATGATCAGCTCCAGTTTGGGAGGTGTGAGTTCAGACACTACAGGCAGAAACATAAACAGACAGAGAAGGAAATGCTTATGGACAAATGGCCTAAATGTGAAGGGAGCAAGAAACACATAAAAACCCTGGTGAAACACAGAGAGGGAATGGCCTCCGTAAAGCTCGTACCGTCACTGCACTGCGGAAAGCCCCCCGCCAAGTGGAGAGTACAACTTTTGACACTGAAGCAGCATATAGGAAACAAACTTCTAGCACCCCAGTCCTCCCTAAACAAATAAACTAAAGCCTCATGTAGGCTAGTCAACAACGAGTGAGCAAGTGGACATGATTCTCTATGTCATCTGGATAATTCTCATGAAAACAGATCGTTTTAAGGAAAAGAAAGTCATAGGCCATACTAATAAAAAATAACAGGGTGAAAAACAAAGTCCCAGGTCCAGCTGGAATGCCGTCTGTGGTTGGATCAAGTGGGAAAGGCAGTGGTTTTGTTCTCTGATATCGATCTACTTCACCAGTATGTCGAGACACAGAAATGCAGTAATCAGTCTTCCAGCTCAGTGCCAAATGAAAGGGGTACAGACTAGAGCAGTCAAACATCAGCGTTCAGTCATGGCGGTTTACCAAGTGACTAAAAAAGTACCAGAAAAAGGAAACGGCTCATTTTGAAAGGAAAGTTCACCAAAAAAGTTAAATTCTGTCATTGCACTGTCTTACATCTTAAAAAATGCCTAATATTACCTAATTTGATGATGCTGACTACAAAAATAACCAAAACTGTCCATTGCGTACATTTTTTTTCACAAAATAAGAAAAGCTTTCAAATTATATAAATTATATACATCTATCTATCTATCTATCTATCTATCTATCTATCTATCTATCTATCTATCTATCTATCTATCTATCATCTACTGTATACATATACTGTATATATTGACTACTATATATATATATATATATATATATATATATATATAGTAGTCAACATTTGAAGTGGATCAAAAAAGTTCATCAAAGACAATAACACATTTTGGTTTTAGGATAACTTTGATGAAAAGTTTTGATCCACTTCAAATGTTGACTACTGTATGTATATATATATATATACACACACACACACACACACACAGAGAGAGAGAGAGACAGGGCTGGGTAGTAACTGATGTCATTTGGATTACATAATTGGATTCCAAAAATTAAATTCTTGTAATTAGGGTATGTTACATTTTAAAATACTCATATGGATTACATGATTACATATTATTTACACAATAGCAGTAAATAATTCATAATTTTTGATTCTCCCTAATTTTTCTTATTTCCTCTTTTAAATTTTCCTTTCTAAAATCCTACTGTGTCATACCATTCAGCTTTGACTATATTCACAAACTCAGAAATACACACACATATATATATATATATATATATACTGTATACACACACACACACACACACACACGTCTGGTTTGCTATCCTTGTGGAGACTCTCCATAGAAGTAATGCTTTTTCTACTGTACAGACCGTATATTCTACTGCCCTACACCAACCCTACACCTAAACCTACCCCTTACAGGAAACATTGTGCATTTTTAGATTTTAAAAACGTCATTCTCTGTGATTTATTAGCTTGTTTACCCGTGGGGACCTCAATTTAGGTCCCCACCATGACACAAGTCCCCATGAGTCTGTGTGTATTCAGGTTTAAGTCCCCACCTGAATAGAAAAACAGGTACACACACACACACACACACATATATATATATATATATATATATATATGTGTGTGTGTGTGTACAGTATATGTATGTGTAATGTAATGTATAAAATTTTTCATGTATAATTTAACTTTACTCTGCACAGGAGTGGACAAATATGATAAAATACTTATTTATGAAAATAAGTTTATATGAAATATGAAAGAACTTTACATAAACACAATATTTTAAATAAATAAGAAGTTGTCACTTTTTGGATGCAGTAAGACACCCAGATATGTAGCAGGAAACAGCTGGGTCATGGTTGCATTTTCTTTTGTCACTAGTCATAATTCTAACCCTGGAATTAGGATTAGACATAAAATTATGTCTTCTGAATCATTCATAAATGTGAAAATCAGCTGAGAATTTAACAAATAGTTGTAAACTGGCTAAGAGGAAGATATGAAACATATCTTAGTTATAATATCTGTATAGATATATTACTTTTGTGTGTTCCACAGAATAGAAGTCATGGTTTGCACATGAGGGTAAATAAATAATGACAAAATGTTGTTGTTGTTGACAAATGTTGGGTTAACTATCCCATTATATTGTAAAAATGGAGCACATTCATGTAATTTCAGTTCCAACAAAGTTTCTGCACTCTCCTCCTGTTCTACCCTCATCGCCCTCTGCTGTCCCCTGTGCGTGACAGGACCATCCCAGGAGAGAGCCAGGGGGTCTTGGGGAGTTGTGTGGGGCAACCAGGGGATTTTGGCAACCTGTAGCTGAGCTCCCAGGCAAGGCTGGGCTGGAATAACGTGGCCTGTTTATTCAGCTGGTTCAGGGGAAAGAGGATGTGTTCAGGGCCTCATTAATCACGGCCGCTTCGGAAGAGATAAACAGCCAGGACCCAGTGGGGGTGCCGACGCTCCAGGTTAGCTGGAGCAGGGGAGAGTGGGGGTCTGTTCTCACCACAGGGGGGAACGTCTGAACACTTGCTGTAGAGTTGTTCGGGACAGCTTTTCGAGCCCTGAAAATATGTTTAATTAGCTATTTAAGACATTTTAATGACAAGAAAAATTAATAATATATTTTTTTGCATGTATTTGTCAACAAATTATTTTTGAATTATTACAAATATATACTACTGTTCAAAAGTTTGGGGTTGGGATGAATAGTAAATTTTACATTTTAAATACCTGTTTTCTACTTTGAAATATTTTATAACGTAACTTATTCATGTGATGGCAAAGCTGAATCTCAGGAGTCAGGAGTTTCCAGTCAGCATGTATTATGGGAAATAGGAATACTACTGTATCTTTTGATTAATTTAATGGAATTAATGCTAAAAGTATCAATTTCTTTTAAAAATAATTTTACTCTACCCAAGCTTTTTAATGGTAGCGTACATATAACCACAAATCTGTCACACCATTATACATTATATATATTAATAGGAGTTATTGTACATTCTTATAGGCTACTGTTATCCTTTGAATCTGTATTTTGTAACACTTATTTATTGCATTTTAATGTAGTATTTATTTATAGCATTATGTCTTAATTGTGACATCAGACTACAAAACCCTTTAAAAAATAAATAAATAAACCAAAAAGTATATATAAATAAAAGTATAATAAATACATCAACTTATTTAAAAGCATAACAATATCATAACTTTAAAATGTACCCCATCTAAATATTAAGTATGTAATATTGCTTCCAACGTAGCAAAAACATGTGCAGCTATTTAAAATGGTGTTATAAATATTAGAATGCTAAGTTACATAATACTAAATATTTAACTTTTACTCAAAAAGGCTACAGAGAGTGCCGTTATCATTTATGTTACATTTATTGAACATTTCATTAGTTGTCACTGACTTAATACTTGTACGGTATTATATATATATATATATATATATATATATATATCAATTATTTTAACTTTAAATATCTTATTCTGTTAAAAATATGTTAATACACTTAAAGTTCATATGGATGGCAGAGCAAACATTCAAATCTGAGGTAAACAAAAGCTAACAGACCACATCTGCACCTGTGACAACAAACAAGACAGAAAAACACAAGCGCTGACAGCATAATGAATCTCTTCTTCAGAGATATTCAGTGGGAAAGGCTAATTTATCTGACAAATTTCAAGAACAAGAAGTTCAGCTCCACATATTTCACTTGTTTTATTTATTTCAGGGATTTGTTTGATCGTACCCACTTTTTCTCCAACATGTTTGGAAGTGATTGCAAAATGGCTTTCACAGAACAAACTCATTTTGAAGTCTTATTTGAATACAGGAATGTTCCACAGACGCATCAGCAAACAGGCGGAGGAAAAAATACAGAATCTGTCATCCACTGCAGACATCCAGCCAAACGGGTGTTATTCTACACTTCCAGATGTTCTCCTGTCTTCTCTTCTCCCCATCAACAGAAAATAAAATGCTGCTGAAATCCTGATCTGTTCCAAAAAGGCTGCCATTATTACCTGCCGACCTTGCGGGCTTCTCGCTCGGCCCATGTGGTTCACTCCAGGCTGGCTTTCACTCATCTTCCTGTCCATATTTCACCAAGGATGGGGGGAGAAGTGATGAGGAAGGGGGAAAAGAACAGAGGGCAAGTGAAAGAGATGGAGAGGGAGAAAATGAAAGCAAGAGGAGGAGATGATAAGTGTAGGTGCATGCTGGGAGTAACAGAGCACAGAAATGAAATGTTTTCAAAGTCAAATGACTGATCCACAGGCCTGACAGATGGGTTTAAATGTTTACAACCTGGTGAATGTGTTAAAGATATCGAATTTCCCTGTTTAGGTAAGATTGGTTTTAATGTTTATACAGGATTATTATGCAGTAAAGGTATACGTGGATGTATGTCTCTGTGTACATTCAGAGGTTAAAGTCTAATTGGTTTTGAAAGTTCTGGAAAGAACAAGACATCACTGGTTTTCCATGGATTGCTCCCAATCACAGGTACAAATTAGTTGAGCTATATGATTTAAGGAGGTTAGTGCAAATACTTTTTTTTTCTCTCACGTGCTTTCTTCTTATTGCACTCAAACACACAAATATACTTTCAACATTGATGTTCAAGCAATGTATAAATGATAACTAGATTATATTCATAGCACTTGCTCATTATTGCTCTTTGTTGGCTTTGATTGCTTGAAGCCAGGAGCTTATAATGGCATCATCTCCCAGAAAATGGCATTATTTCAGAGGAAAAACAGAAGCAAGGCCTACAAGTATGTAGCGATAAATTACAGTATATGAATTAAGTTCAATTTCTCAAAAGCTAGGTAAGCTCTTAACTTTAGCTCTGTACTTTCATCCTATTAATGTTCTTACACTGTCTAAATATTAGTTATCATTAATAAAGTTTAAAGTGAGTTTGACCAGAGCATACTTCTGACCGTCTGACATACTAGCTACATTTACGTATTTATATAGAAGTATTTAAATTACAACACAAGAATATTAATTTCGTGAGATATAGTGCCATCTCATGTTGTCCTGCCATCTACTGGAGAATGAATGCATATACCAGCAAAAGTACCAAAGAAGCAAATTCACTAGTTGACTTGATTAAAAAATAATAAATAAATATATATATATATATATATATATATATATATATATATATATATATATGTATATGTGTATATGTATATGTATATGTATATGTATATGTATGTAGTATATAGGCTATATTTATGCATACAATAGATAGGCCTATTTTAAAATGACTGAGCCTTAAAAGAATAGTTCACCCAAAAATGAAAATTTGCTGATAATGTAATCACCCTCAGACAATCCAAGATGTAGATGAGTTTGTTTCTTGATTGGAACAGATTTGGAGAAATATAGCATTATGTGACATGCTTAACAATGGATCCTCTGCTGTTAGAATAAGAGTCCAAAAAGCTGATAAAAAAACCTCACAGTAATTGATCCAATAATTAAACTTGTGGACCACAAGCTATCTACGTACATGACTCCAGTCCATCAATTAGCCTAACATCTTATGAAGTGAAAAGCTGCGTGTTTGTAAGAAACCGTCGCTTCTGGCTAAAATAGAAGTCCATAATAAAGCTTTCTGTATTGTATTAGTTCCTTGTTGTCCTCTCACATCAAAATCCATCATCTTATTTGCTTAGAACTATTTTGGGCTATTTTCGCTTGGTTAGCACGTGATGTAGGCTAATGCTACATTTCTCCAAATCTGTTCTGGTGAAGAAACAAACTTATGTACATCTTGGACGGCCTGATTGTGAGCACTGTTTCAGCAATTTATTTTTTATTTTTGGGAGAATTATTCCATTAATGCGACAATACAAGCAAACCTTAAAGCAACAATATGTAGTAGTAAGATGGAAGCCATTTCTGATGCCTAGCAGTTTAGTATCCCATCGTCACTGAAAAATAAAAGTTTTCCCTTCAAAAATAAAAGTGTTTTTCCCGTTTTTGGCCAAGTTCATCCAAGACAGAACGTTCTCACAATGACCACATGGTGGCGCCTCTTACCACAACTATGGTGTTTTGAAACCCAAAGGTCAGTGCACTTACATTATTGGTGTGAGATTACAATGATGATCTCAGTGCAAACTGACTCAGTCTAATAGGTATAGTATTGCTTTTGTAGCAAAAACAACAAGTCAATATAATGCAATTAAAACACTCACTTTCAGTTGAACCAGTCTAATGAGAGGGACCATAACGGATGTTTAAAGTAAGCTTTATCCCCGCCTCCCCAAATGCACAGAAACTGACGTGTTTCTCTCTGTTTTATAAATATACACAGCTCAGCTGTATATAGCGGAAGTCGGGTGCTTTACCGAAAACCCTCAGAGCTGAGCTCATGTTTACCTCCTAAAGACAGGCCTCTGAATTTATTTCATTGGATTCTGTTGCTGAGCGATAGAGCCATAAACCTTATCGAACACTTTTGCTGAATGACCCCATCTGTTCCTACTGACATCCAATGAAATATAATTGTAAGAGTGAGAACGCTCGGGCCTGGAATGATGACGACGTGGGTACATATCTGTCCAATGTTTGCTCAATGACACAAGCCTATTTTGCCACCTTTGAGCGTTACAGAGGTTGTATTGACTTTCACCATGGCAGTGGCAGGATGCTCAGTTAGGGGTAACAGGAGATGCTCCCAACTCCCAGATTGCCCTGGGCTGAATGAGACATGATAGCCTCAATGAAAGACGATGTGCCCAGCTATTCTGTTCAGAGCATGCAGGGGTAACAAAGCTGAGATTAACCTTGGTATTTTGTCCCACGACGCTGTAATATTTAAAAAACACACACATTAAATCACATGAGACCAAAAGATTTTGCAAGCCTATTTGTAAAGATACAACAGAATGTGATATCTGAGTGTCCCAAGAAACAGGGCCAGCAGTTACAGTAGCAAAACCTGAAGGTGAAATGAATCCTACCACAGATATTCTCCCACAGACTATGATGCTCTGTACAAACAGGTTCTCCAAAGGGCTTAAATAACAAGCAGCGACGTGACTTGTTTGAATCTCCGGTGATTATGCAATAGCAAGTGTAATTGAATAGCTAAATATACACGCAGCCGGTCAGACCCACCCATTCACACTACAAACATCTTTGGCTGGATGTTCAATGGCATAATGCTCCTTTTATTTTTGTCTAGATCTATTAATTATTCAAAATTATACATTTCCTCTGATTAACATGTTTTTCATTTCTAAATTAAAAATGTTTTTTAATATTATTGGGGGGCATGAAGTCAAGAAAGTAAATCATGATGAAGGAAAAAGAATAAAAGGCGAAAATAATATGTTTTTTAATGTTTAATTTAATAATAATGTTTAATAATTTTAATGCTTAATTTAAAGTTTGATGATTTGAATTTCTATGACAAGGTCACAGATTATAAATGTCATGTTGTAAAACTTCCTAAAACCTTGATGATTTAATAATGAAACTAATAATTATTGTTATTTTGTGAATTTTATGTCATTAATGTTGTATTGTTTTGCGTTTTATGGTCTCATACTTGTTATGCTGCACAAAGAATTGTTCTTTTTTTTTAAAAAAGCCTGACAAATTTATATAAAACTTTTTTTTAATTACTTTTTACTTGATGGTTACACCATTTGACATGTTTAAAGCCATTCATTGTAAACTTTTTTTTTTTTTTACTGTATAAATGTTTCTCAAAGCCATATAAAACCAGCATGAACACAAGACCTGGCACATGTGTTTTGAACTAGACTTTTAAACTATTTTAAGTAATGTATATATATATATATATATATATTATATATATATATATATATATATATTTATTTATTTATATTTTAACTTTTTATTTTATTTTATTTTCAAAGCATCATAAATCAAGTACATTGTATTCAGTGTTCCGGATTTGATGTAAGGCTATCAGTAATTTGCTGCTCAGATACAGAGCACGTGAATGTGGCAGGTGCTGTGTTTAATATTCAATGGCTAAATACAGCAGACATCATATGTTCACTGCTATAACTCAACTGAATCATCACCTTCTGAACATCAGAGAGATCAAAGTTGGATGGCATACACTTTGTTCCTCATTTAACCCAAGATGAATTCGGTTCCTCGCTCTACAGGGGTCACAGGAAGGTTTAGCATCTGATACCATTCTTCGAAAATGTACACAGAGAGAACTGCTTTTGTCGCTGCTTTTTACGCCATGTAACGAGATTCCCAGCTAATCAGTGACTTTCCTGAGTTATCTCAGCCATCAGGACACTGGGGAGGATGTGTAACCGAGACAAGGGCTGATGTCATGGCTTGATGGATAAGGTGGAGTTGAAGGGAGGGTGACGGAGACCGTTTTGATGTTGTATACATTACTATTCGATATGCATCCCTCAATTACAATCAGATTATAGTGAAATTACATGGGGAAGTGGATGAACATGTATATGAATAAAAAATGGGTGTATGTTAGTGTGTGCATCCATCTTTCTGTGTCAGCGGTGATATCTGTAGAGTGAGGTTTCGGGAAGGTGAGAAAACATGATGGTGTGCACTCATCTAATGATCTAAATTGAAGTAGATGAGCTTCTCTCACTCACTCTGAGTGGAGGTGTCTTTTACACTGGCCCTCTGTGCAGCATGAATGGAAAAATGAGCTCATGCCTTCAAATACCACTGACTTCATTTACTGACATTAGACAGCAGTCTGAGATCAGTCACAGGCTACCTGCTGCACTCCTGGCACAGAGGGCGATGTTTATTTAATTTAGCATTGCATTACGCTTAAGCGAAGCAATAGACGGTTTTGCTTTCTGTTAGGGAACAACAGGACTAAAGGTCCACCTTAAAGAAAAAATGTCATCCTTTTTCTCATACCAAAATGTTAATAAGAAAATTCAATGGTTAGTATAACAACAACAATAATAATAAATCAGTATCATTAAAAAATGATTTTCTAATGAGGATAAATTACCACAAAATCAACCTTTTGTTTTTGCATGATGACCTCATGCTTTTGGAACTCTTTGCGATGCAAAATGGCACAAATGTTTTTAGGAAAGTATTTTGTTTAATTTAGTATTATTGGGATTATTGTTATTAGTGAATTAATAATATTATAATTATATAATATATTTAAAATGAAATAATATATTTAAACTACTAATACATACTAATACAGATAATAATAATAATAATTATTAAATTATAGGCTACTACCACTACTACTTCTACTAATAAATATACATTTGTTATTGCATGTGATTGAAAATTTTGCAATTCATGATAGTCATAAATGATAGTTTAAAGTACTATGATATTTTTGTAGCTTTTTAGTGTTTTAGGAGAAAAAAATAAAATCAAAAGAGCCTTTTCCCAGAGGATTTTTTGTCCTGTTTATCCCTACTTGATCTAGAGGCTTATTATATGAATTATAAATAGAAATGATCAAATTCTTGATAAAATGAGCAGTAAAAATGCTGGGTTAAAAACAACCCAGAGCTGGGTGAAATATGGACAAACCCAGCAGTTGTGTTAAATGTTTAACCCAATCTTCTGGGTAGTTTTATTTATCATAACTATTGCTTAAAAAAATACTAATTTCTTGCTTAAAATGAATCCAAAATAGGTTGGAAATGAACATTACTTAATATGTCCAATAAATGAACATTTATTAATAAGTTGAATAAATATAAATATATATATTTTTAAATTGCTTATTAATAAATGTTCACCTTGATGCCTCCAGTAATTATGCATATCTGATTTTTAATTTACAACCTATTTTGGATTCATTTTAAGCCAGCCATGTAGTCATTTTTAAGCAATAGCTGAGTTAAATAAAACTAGAAGGTTGGGTTAAATGTTTAACAACAAAACAACCTGTTGCTGTGTTTGTCCATATTTCACCCAGCGCTGGATTGTATTTAACCAAGCATTTTTTAGAGTGTAGTTGCATAAGTTCTAAGTTCACTTCTCGGCTGATTTCATTCTAAAATGCATCACTCTTTCCTGTCAAACACAGACCTGTCACCTGTTTCTGCAGTGAGTCTCTCCATATGGACACATTTCATTACAGAGGACTGCTAGAAATATGGAGGCATTTTTAGCTTTGAATGCTTCCCATAAACAAATGCCACTGTACTAGAGCACAGGTCCCACATGCCAGCCATGCAGATCCCAGCTGCCTTTCATGACCAGAGCTCAAGGCAAGCCTGCGTTTAACATAGTAAAATGTTCACACCATTCCTTACATGCACGTCCTTTGTTGTGATTGACAGGGTTTGGAGAAAGTTAATGCCAACTCCTTAAAACAAGCACACATTGGATTAGGAGACTATACACAAGTATTTTTAGGACTCTTTAACAGCAATGCTGAATAGGTTGATGGTTTCAGCCTTATTTTTTTATATATGAACATAAATGCAAAATGCTATGAGATATAAATTATAAACCGAATGAATCCCACTGAAACACATATTTTCTCAGCTGGAAGATGGTGTCAAGTTATACATCTGTGGTCAAGCTGAATGTTATCAGGCAACACAAAACCGGATAAGCCTAAACTAAACACTCGAACCTTTTTGTTTGCACTCCCAAATGGGCTTGTGTTCATTTAGAGGAAAATCTGGAGACATTGTTTATATTGCTCTGTTTGTACGAAGGCAGACTAATTACAACTCAAAATCGAACTGACTTTACAGTAATCCCTTTAGAAAACTCAAAGAATATGGATGAAAATTGCTATTCAGTGATTACAGAGCCAAAACTCCAGCAGCCCACTGTTTTGTGTACTTAACAGCTTATATTCAAAGACCACATGTAAAGCTCAGACCATCATTTATTCCTTTATAACAGTATCAAATCTTAACTTTGACTACAAAAGGCAGAATGTGAGCAATCTTCATACTAATTAACAGTTAAAAGAGCCAGAGACCTGTTTGTCTGTGTTTTTTATTAGCATTAGCTGAACTAGCTAGAAAAATGTATTCTTTTGCACTATTTGAGCTAAATAAGCACACTTCATGGAGTCAGTCATTACCAATATGGCCACCGAGTTGCTTAAAAGCAGTAGTTCTCAACCAGGGGGCCTCAGCAAACTTATAAGTTTTAAAATAAGCCAAAAAAAAATTAAGCATTTCTTACTTTAATTCACCCCCTTCCCATTTTGAAGAACCGGGGCTCCTACTTTTTTTGGAAAACCTGAATATATTAAGTAGTCTAATATTTTATATGTATTTTTTTTATGTCAGGCACATAGATATTTTATTTACTAGAAATTGCGGGTAAAAACCCTTATCCAGTAAATCACAAACACAGTCATTAAAAAGGGCGTTTTCACAATGATACCGTAAGACCATTTTGGGTTCCACAAAGAACCTTTCATTGAACAGTTCTCAAAAGAACAATTTTCTATCTATCTGTTTTTGTTTTTATTTTCTAAATGACCTTTTTCCACAATAAAGAACATTTTGTGCAATGAAAGAGCCTTTATTTTTAAGAGTGCAACTGTAAAAGTCATGGGACTTTTGAATATTGTTGTTCAAACTGAGGTTTGAGAACCACTGCCTTGAGACTTTGGCAAAATAACAGACATACTAATAATATGACATATTATATAATATATTGTAACACAGAAACTATAAGTTGCTTCAGAATGGCAGTTTTTAATCTCTCCTACCCCCACGGCTCCTTCTGTGGCCCAGACACAAGTGGATCACTATAGCTGATGTACATGTGATTTTGTTTTGTCCTTAAATTAGCATGGAAATGGCCTGGAAAATGGGATATAAATGGAAATGTCAGCTAGTTGGCTGAACCAACAATTGAGCATGTAAACAAAAGCCACATTGTCAGAGATGCTAACAACACTCCTCTGTGTCTTCACGCTGCCCCAATCCCACCAGATTTAGAACACACACACAAAAAAAACGGTCTTCTCCACGGACTCCTGATGTGCTGCTGGCAGCCAGAGAAAAGCTGTCAGAGGGAATAAGAGGGAAAGGTCATTGTGTCTGATGTATACATTCAGCTGGGCTGGTGCAGCTGTGTGGGCATCAGAAAGATCTCGCTGGAGGACAGGCCTATTGTGCCAGTCTGATTGATCCTCTATGGCACTGAGCTTACGGAGAGACCCTGACTTTAACAGGGACAGGGCCTGTTGACAAACAAGCAGGCCTCTGTCTGAGGCAGGAGACTGAGGCTGCAGGTGCTTGGGCCATGCTTGGATTGAGCCGCGTTTGCCTGCTCAGATGCCAGCGGAGGCATTTCCTGCCTAGTCTGACATAGGCAGGCATCCTGGCAACGGCCAAACACTGAGCAGGAATGAATAAAAGGCGAGGACCGGTATCTAAGCGCACATAAATGTCCATCAGACCTTCAAAAACGTAGACAGAGGCACACTTAAAAATACATCCACACAGTGATTCTGCTGTAGAAGGGCACAATGATACTGAAACATTCAGAAACAAAGACAAACAGATGCATTGTAAAAAACGATGAGTAAAACAGTAAAAGACTGTAAATGTGCTATGGCAAAAATCGGTTGATTGGTGCTGTCTACAGTGCAAAATTATAATAGATCTAATTTAATAGACCTAACATCTAAATGTACAGCTTTTGAAGTGAAAAGTAATCTTAATATAGACTGAAAAAAAACAAAAACATAAAATAACATTTTCATTATATGTTTCTTAGTTTTTTCAGTTATGTATATTAGGGTCTTGTTACATCTCATGGTGCTAAATTAATGTTTATTGCATTATTTAATGTTGTGTTTGGAAGCTTGTTTCTGCCACAGAATAATAAAAAAAAGTTTAAAAAAAAGGTAAGTGTGACCTTTTATCTCACACTTTTTCTTGCAATTTTAAGTTTATATCTCACGATTTTTTTTTTGCATGCAATTTTGAGAGAAAAAGTCAGAATTGTGAGGTATAAACTCAGAACTGCAATATGTAAACTCTGTAAAATCTGAATTTAGATCACGCAATTCTGAGTTCTTATGTTGCAATTACTGCAATTTTTTTCAGAATTGCGAGAAAAAAAGTCACCTTTTTTTATTTTTGGCGAAAAGTATTGTGTGTTACCATGCTTAGTGTTTATGGAAAAAATATACTTTTAATGTTCTTTGCTCCAGCTTTCTCTTTACCACAGGCGATTGTCAGGTAAAAACAGGTTTTAGTAAAATATTTAGTTCAATCTATAAAACTTAAAATGTTGCTACTTTTTTTTAAATTAAATTTATGGCAGCCAGCTTTTTTGTAAATTTCACAGATTTTTTTTTAACAGTGTACAAATACAAATCCTCGCCTGCGTCTCATTTTGTAGTACCCCACAGTGTTGAGAATTCTGCTGTGGCTAGAAAGAAATCATTTAATGTGAGCTGGTGCAGAGCAGCAGGCAAAGACAGTGTGACACAATGACCCGGTGCCAGAGAGTGTAAATCTGGCACGGCGTCTGCCATCACACCACATTATGATTTACAACAGACCGCAGAGCAACAGACAGCCTGATCCGCTCCTTTTCTCCTCTGCGCTAGCATTCATATCTGCTATTTTCATGGATGAGGTGCTTCTAAATTTTACAGCCACAATAAACAAATGTTTCAAGCATCTACAATGTCTACAAACCCAAATGTGGCCAAGGTGAACACAGCTTTTACAGCCTCAATAATTGTTTCAAGCATCCACGATGATATGTGCAATCCCAAATAGAAATCTAGACATGCAGGGTTTAAAATCAACTAAAACGGCTTGAAGGAAATCAGAGGACGTGCACACAGGCGCCTTGGTTTCTGCTGTACAGGATACAAAGCAGCCCAGCTCCAAATTTGGCAACGTGGCATAAAAAGGATGTCAGATAAGTCAGCGGCCAGCATGTCTGTAGGGATTATTTTTAGTCGTACTATTTAGTAGAGGATTGAAGAAAAAGTTTGTCCCCCGCCCTTGCCCGCACACCCTGTTCCCGAGTTTCACACGGTGCTGTTTGCACTGGGAATCTTCTTCCAGTTGACATGGCCCAGCCCGGCGAGCTGCCCTTCCTCGCACCCTCGGTGCATTGTAAACTTCCCAGGGTCAGCACCTTACCAAGCGCCTGCCTATGCACACACTCAACTTCCTGTTTACTCTAAATGCTACAAGCTCCAGTGGACACCAATAGCCATATTACTGTCTAAGATCTGGAAAGTGGGATTTTGTCTCATACAGTGTATCATGCATGCTTAAATATGTATATGTTACAAATGTTATATATTTTATAAACTGTAAAATATGAGACAGTGGTAAAGAGAAAAGATAAATTCAAAGTTATGCAAAAAAGTGCTGCTGGGGTGTAAAAAGTCCATTAATTGGTGATCTTTGGATGCGGGATTCTTTCGTATCGTCAAAAAACTCATAAATCCAAGGCACTCAAATAGTGTGAAAAAATTAAAAAGCCTTTATTCACATGGCTTTATAATTTAAAAAACAACACGTAAAAGATAAATATTTGGCAGGAAAAATGTGAGCATACGTTTCATGGTTTGAACACATGGCTCAGCCCTGGCAAGGGAGATAATGGAAAACCCAACAGGGGGTCAAAGTACAGAGTGACTCAGTGTAAGCTATGGCTTCACGTTATTACATGTTATTGTGATGTTTTAATGCCTAATGTAATTTTTAATATTTTATTTACTTATTTTTATATTTCATATTTTTTTACCTCTTAAAATATCTTTAAATAAAATAATAATAAATAAAAAACAATAGTAATAATAATAGTTATATGGAATAATTAATATATCTTAATGGGTTTTATATTTTCAGCCCCCACAAGAGCATAATGAAAATCTTGACAAGGCTATTTACATACATGCTATATATTTAGTTTGAAGAATATCATTCCAAAGAAGTGTTTTGACTACTAGACTTAAGTTACAAGTTACCTTCGGGAAATCTCTTTTTAATCAAAGGCATACATGTATGAGTAAACATTGCCCTGACAAGGAGCTGAGAAAGAATGGAGGGTTTGTTCTTCGATGGGGTGGAGTGTTTTTATGTGTATGCTGGGGAACAACCGTCCTTGGCTCCTTTTATTTCTCATTCATCTCTCACATCTCATGGATGACTGGCACTAACTGAAAACACACACAGTGTAGGTTCTGTGACCAGCAGTTCAGGTTCAGAGAGCTGCCTTACACACAGCAAGAAAAAGACAAAGGCAGCTGTAAGTGGTACACTCTCAGAAATAAAGGTACGAAAGCTGTCACTGCGGCGGTACCTTTTCAAAAGGTACATGTTTGTACCTAAAGGGTCCATTTTGGTACCTTAAAGGTACATATTAGTACTTAAAGTGTACATATTTGAACCTAATAGGTACAAAAGTGTACCTTTTGAAAAAGTACCGCCCCAGTGACAGCTTTTGTACCTTTATTTCTGAGAGTGTAGGCTATATAAGTCATAAAGCACATTTTTGCCAATTAATATACTGATATGACTTATATACAACACTGATAGTCTGTATAAAAATAGGCTATTTTAAAATATATTTTTAAAATGTTTTCTGAAATTAAAACCAGCAGTGTCCTTAACTAAATACCTAAGCACACACACATACACACACACAAAGTACCAGCCAACTTACTAGTAAAGCCATAATAAGTTTAACCTCGTTCTTGTAGTTTCTTTGATTACAGTGACGGCTAATACCATGTTTGTACAGTTTTGTATTAGAAATACTAGCCTAACTTATGATAATATATTTCGCATGGTACATTTTTGTAAAGGGGCACATACACTGCTGCTACTGTTCCAAAATGTCCGCGCACAGCGCGTGAAATGGCCAAACATTAATAGAGTACTGTAAGTAACTCGCTGTTTGTGCGCAGTTTAATGCACTAGAGAACGTCATTGTTTTTCACAGGTTATTCTGGTTTATAATGGAAAGTATGTGTCGCTGTTTGTGCATTTCGCTGCCAGTGTACACTCATTTATACACTTCTGAGATTGCAACCATCCACTGCTGTTCCGAACCCAGCAGCTACCACGTGATGTTTTCGCAAGCTGTATCTGTTGTTAATAGAGCAAACTCTGAAAACAACCATAAAAACATTCCTGCTGGGGCAAGTTTTTATGAATGGCATTTTTCCTTCCTCGACTTTCCCCTTTTTTTGTGAATGAAAAACAACTGGAAACGTACTAGGGAAAGCCCTTGGGATTCTCAAGCCGCGATTGGCTAAAAGAACGTAAGCTCCGCCTTCGGTTGTTAAACCTTGAATCTGATTGGTTAGAATGCGCAGAGAGGTTTCATTCATAAGGAAGGACAAAGAGAAGAAATTTGAGCTCTTGAAAGAGAAAATCCACCAATCAAAATCCTTCCGACAAAGCGAACATCCGACAGCAAGAAAAGCAAGTTAAAGTCAGCAGTATGATTTAAGAAAAGCGATTGTTTTTTTTTTCTTTCTTCTTCTTCTGGCCACACATCTACTGTATGCCAAACATACACATTTTCCAATTGAAATTTTGGATATATATATATATATATATATATATATATATATATATATATATATATATATATATATATAAAACTTAAGTTTTATTGCTGCCTGAAATAGGCTATAAATTTACAATCTGCAGTGATCCTGCAGGGAAATGACAAATTATTATAATAAGCTAAATATAATAAAACAAATAAGTTTTTACACTGAAACTTAAACAATATAAAACAATACAATTTTAATTTCGATCACTTTAGGCCAATGATGAAGAATATAACTCTTTCACTGATAGCGGACGTGGCATAGGCTATATACAAGTTGTCAGATTCTACGTATTAAATGTCTTCACCCCACAAAATCCTTTGTAAACTCTTTAGACAATAGCTTCTTGCCTCAAATGAAGCAAAGAACAGGTCTCGAGCTGTCCAGACTGTGATTTAGCGGAGACCAGAGTGTGTGTTTATACTCACGCTGGTGGTTTTTTGTGAATGGAGCTCATTACGTATGCAGCCTTCTCGCGCTCCATTCACAAACTGCTGCTGCTGCTGCCTCTGTCCGTCTTCCTTCCCCTCTCAGTCTGCGTGGATCTCATTAAAACACAGCCTAAATGACCACAAACGGTTAAGGCATGGATTATAAAATGGATGGATATCTGGACCAGCAAGTGCCTTATACTTTAGCTAATGTGAGTATGGCTTTATTCACTTCAAAGCGTCGTTGCGCTTCATGCGGGGATGTTGTGCTGTTTCTCTGTCGTCGTTGCATGTGATTTGTTTTAAGCAAGCGCTGCTGCGTTGAAAACTCTTTTCAGTTTGGGCTGAAACCAAGTAAAACTGTCGCAACTAGTCTACTAAATATTCAATTTCTCCATGCGTTGTACGTTGCGCTCAAAAGGTAAAGTTTAATCCTTTCAGCAAACGCTTTTCTCAAATCTGAATTCTTACTTAAAAGGAAATCAAAACGTCCCTTTTCAGGATGCTTGAATTGTCAGTATTTGCTATTGTAGAGGCAATGCAGTGAACTCAGTTTTAATGTTGAATGGGCATAATCTCACACTAGGCTATATATGGCAAAGAAGTATTTAGTCTTGACAGTATCCTGTATTTCTGTACCTTGTCATAGTGCATTGTAACAATGATCACTTTTAATATTTCTTTTAAAATGGTTTAGGTTCTTTATAGTGGGTTTTAAGATAAATATCCATCCTTGTGGTTCTGAAGTTACACTCTAATTCTCTGAGTATGTATTTTTTACTTGCATAATGTAGTTTCTGTTTTGTAGAGGTCGCAAGGAAATGGGCCCCTAAATAGACTGTTGATGGCGTCAAAAAGGAAATACATGGACACCGAATTACCCCCTCAGGAATCCGAAGGTAAAGTAGCAAGCAAGTTTAAAATTTTCATATTGTTTTATCTTCACTGTATATTGTCAGGACGGTGTCTTTGAAAATTTTAAAAGCTATTTACTAAAATCAGACTGTATGTCAGAACAATTTTTCTAGTAAACAGATGAACAAAAAAGAAAATAAATATATGAAACTTGTATGGAATTGATAATGATTTACGTTCCTTTTCAGATCTCTTTCAGGATTTAAGTCAACTTCAGGAGACATGGCTCACCGAAGGTATGTGCCTTTTCTAAGCATGTATTGTGTGTCTATATTGCAATAAATATGTCCCTCTAGTGGCAGTGAGGAAGGAAATGTCACAGGAGGACATGCTATAGCAAGTTAACGCTGCTTGGTGAGATTTACAAAACAAAACAATAGAAAGATTTAGACTGAGGTGGCTTATATGCGTAATAAGGCAAGACAGCTGTTAGAAATAATTCATGTTTTCATTTTAGAAATTAAATAGGTGTGATAGTCCAACACAGTATTTAAGGCCTGAATTTAAGATGATTTTACTGTACATCAGGACAATCATTGTGTCAACGTTTAGGTGTTGCTTTTGTACAAAAATGCCTTGATTGCACAACGCTGCTGGTTACATTTTATTTGGAAAGTCCTGACAAAGGCTCTTAAAGCCTGTACACCCAGGCAAAGCAAACAAACAGCATCAAAGCTGGACAGTCAGGAGGCAAATAGTTGAAATGAACCCTGCCAGAAACAATTTACTGTGTACATGTCAGAGTGTGGAGAACACAAAGGCTGCTCTCAATGAGACCGGGTGGCTGGAACCCCGCTGTTTTGAATGAATTATACATCTGTCCCATTGCAAACCCTTATGTGTATTTTAAGCTAAAAAGGTGATATAAATGCAGTTTTAAAAGTGAAATGATAAACAGTGATTTTTTCCACGTTTAGCTTATAGAAAGAATGTTAATGCATAATTTTATTTTATGCTTTATCAGAAATTAAAACAGCCTGGTTGAAATTGCATGCAGTTAAGATGACATATGGCAAATTTGAGATGCATTATCTTCAGATAATTCACCTAAGATTCTTAAATTCAATGAATAAATTAGGGAAGTACATAATAATATTATAAACATTACTTAAAGGATTTATTATTTTGTATTTAATTTATTGAAATATTAAGACATTTACAGCAATGTTGTTAATGGGGTATTTTAAGGATTTCAAAGTGCATGGTCAACATAAGAGTTCTGAATAAATTGCATCATCCTCAGAGCAGAACTATCAGCTATTATTATGCAGCGTCAAACTGTGAACTTCACACATCAGTCAGGAGACAGGGAAGGCAATGACCATAAACCAGAAACAATAGAGAACCATCCCTGACTCCACAACAAGTACACAGGTGGAGTAGTGCAGACACTTTAGCTATGAAGTTTGAACAGTGATTTTAGTGTTTTGAGAGAACAAATAAAGCAAGAAATAACTTTATTGCTCACACACACAGCCTCATTTTTCCTGGCTGTGAACTTTTCTTTCTTCTTTTCGGAGGCAATGGCTTATAATCAGGTGGTTATGATGAGTAATTCACAATATTGTTAAAACAGACACTGCTGCAGGGATTTTGCACTTTAAAGGCTAAGATAAAACATAGAAGGAGGCCAAAAGTTGTTAATAGAAAAGCTTGTCCAGTCATGTGAGTATTCTTTACATTTTAAGACAGACCTCCTGGCTCCTCCCAGGATCTGCCGAACTAAAAAAAAAGTCATTCAAAGAAAAAGGAAACATATCTCCATGCTTGCACAGACAAACTTTGGTCTTGTGCTGACTTGCATTTCAAAGCCCTTGACAAGATGTTCCTGGAAGCTTACTGACTTGAAACAAACTCTTGCGCGCACACACACACACACACACACACAGACACAGACACACACACAGACAGACACAGACAGACAGACACACACACACAGACAGACACAGACAGACACACAGACAGACAGAAACAAAGACACAGACAGACAGACACGCACACACACACACAGACTCCCACAGACACACGGTCTGATGTGACTATGCATGCGTTCGCATACACACATACTAACTAGACTGAGAGACATCGAGTTGGCTTCAATCAGCTCTGGACACTCTAAAAAGCTTGAGGGACTCACATTAAACTGATTTTTTTTTTATCTGTCTAAAAATCGCATGTGCTCCTTTTCAAAAAAGTTGAAACACGTCTGAATGATTTATTGCTCGATCTGGTGGGCCAAATATTGGCTTCAGCTTTGACTCATAAAAACAGCCTTACTAATCCTCCTCGGGGCAGAAAAGAAAAAAACTTAAATGACTCTAATATAATTACAGTATAGCAACAGGATAAGAGCAGCATCTATGAAATTAATGTAATTTCTTTGAGCATGCTCAAAGGGGCATCAGTACGATTTCCGTCACACAGGAAGTGCCAGATTAATGTTAAAGAGATGGATTTAAATCTCCCAATGTTCTGGTTTCTGCGTTTATGGACTACTGGCTAAAGAAGGAGAGAGAATATGCCCAAGAAAAAAAGAAGTATGTTACCAGTGTCACTGTCGTATACGAGCCCGCATGACTAAGAGCTATTGCATGTCAGAAATAAAAAAGAACAGTGGATAAAGAGGAAGAACCCAAGTTTCTTTTGCTTGTGCCTTTTATTGAGCCATAAAAAAAATTAAAAGTTTTTAGTTTTAATCTATTATTATTATTATTTAATTTTTTATTGTTTTATTGCTATTTTTAGCTAAAGGACACCACTTTACATAACATTTGCATTAAATCCAGGCTTTAACGGCAAATATTTTATGGTGCTTTGGGATGTTGGTGTGGAAGAACAAGTCTTACTTAGTCCAGAAAATAATAATTAGAAGAAGAAAAATCAATATAACAAAGTCGCTGTCATCTCATCAATATGGATATTTTAGCTACTTAATTCAAGGACAACTCAAAGTGGCTACTTTTATTTATTATTTTATTTATCAGCATAATAACAATGACTTATCAATGTTTTTTGTCCAACTGTATTGAGTGGCAGTACTTGGAATCATATTCCATTATTGAACCAGTCTGCAAATTTACAAATCCACAAAAAGCAAAGTCAGCAAATAATTATTATTAATACCCTTTATGGGACATTATTGATTGTTACTGTACATTATTATGTAGTCGGTATGTAAGACATATCCATTGCCTGTGTTTGTGTCCATAGATTTCACCCAGCATGACCTTTAAAGACTAACAGTCTCCACAGAATCTATCCACATTTAATTTGGCCATAAACACCTAAGAAATGACTGTACGTAATGCCAGAAACAGTTATCTTACAATTGTATGCATATGAAAAAAAGATCAAAGCTATCTTTTCGTTGTCTGAGGCTCATTAAACTGCACTCTTCTTCTACTTTCCCTTAGTTATTTTCTCTATTCTTTCTCTTGCTCCCTTTCTCTTCTCAAACACTTATTGCATGACCTTAAAAGCCAGCGTTCAAAGACTTCAAAGCAGGCGATGAATTCCAGAACACTTCACCAAGCAGAGCTGACCAACATTGTCTGAGAATGTCCTCCAGTTTTTTTTCTATGTGCGCAGGAAGAGACATTTAGTATTAATGCTACGCTGCTACATTTTCTCTCTTCTGAATCGTTTCTTATTCTGTTGAAACATGCTTACAATGGATAAGCGAGGTAATTGGCTACATCAGCTCGAAAGACTGTAAATCCATCAGCAGGACCCAGCTAGAGTGTTGGTGATGGGTAGGGGGAGGACATCACTTCTTGTGGACTGACATTGATCACCCCTTATTATGTTTAAATAAGGCCTGTATATGATACAGATGTGTGGAGGTGCCGGATGTGCATGTGTCCCCCTCAGATTTTGAATTTTCTACACAACGTTTTTATCGTTTATTATTGCAGGGTTTATGTGACGATGTGGCAGAGATCACCCATTTACATCCTAATTTGGTCATTCTAATATGCCCTAATATGTCAGAACCAGCACTGGTGCTCTTTCAAAAATAAATAAAATAAATACATAAATAATCAATCAATTAAAATAAGAAATAAAATAAAGAATAAAAAAATTATCTGTAATATTAATATGAGTAAAACTGACACAAAGTCAAAGATACAAGAAAAAAAAAAAAAAAGTAAAAATACAAATGCAAAAAAAGGAGAGGGCAAATTTTGATACAAGAGTAATAATAGCCCATCTACTGTTCATCTGATGGAATTCAGCAGTAATCAAGATATCTGCACACACACACTCAGTGGTGATATTGATCTGCTGCCCGTGGAAAAGTGCTGGCACATGGAAAAGTGGAGGTGAAGGTCATGGGCTGTCCAGAGACAGTAACTCAGGTTTCACTGGGATGATGAAGGGAGACACAGGCTAAGCTAATGGACAGCCCATCCCTTCATCAAATCACAGTGTCCATTTAGACTATGTGTGTTCAAGAAAAACGACTTGATTTGAAAACATATTTTGAGTCTGATCTCTGAGTCAGCAGGGGCAGAAAGAAGGAAACACAGGAAAACATAAATCCAAACTACTATAAAATGTATTTTAACCCTCATGGTGTTTTGGGGTCAGAGAGAGACCCCATAAATAAATTAATAATAATAATAAATAAAGTATCAGGTTAGATTTACTATTTCAAGTACTCCAGACAAATGTAACTGTCCTTTAATGTTTTTCTTTATTTCAGAAATATTTGCTATATTATACACTCTAAAAAATGCTGCGTTAAAAACAACCCAACTTGGGTTATTTGGCAACACAGCGCTGGGTAAATATTGGACAGAACACATGGCTGGTTGGGTTAAACGTTTTTAAAAATTATTATATTGCTGACTTAAAATGGGCTGGAAATTAAAAATCACACACAGAATTACTATAGGCAACAGCAATAATCAAAAGATGAACATTTATTATTAAGCAAGAACACCCATGGACAAAATACAAGACAAATTGAATTTATTTGGGTGAATACGGCATAGTTTACAATATTACAAACATTTAAACTCGTAAAGTATTTTAGGAATAAAAAAGGCATATTTAGAAGTAGCATTTTAATTTAAGTGTATTCAACCATTCTCTGTAATCGCTTTTTTCCGAAATAGTGCTAATTCTCGTGCCGGTGTGTCGCCAAAATCTGAGCCGGTGAAGAGCTGCTGTTTGCGGTGGAACTGCGAACTTTAGACCGCGGCCTCGCGTTTCACTCGCAGATGAGAGATGGCGTGACTGACTCCAAAACCTGCCCAAAAACAAACAGTAATGAAATTAAAGAACATATTTTAACATCAAATTAAAATTACACGTAGTATTATAACGAATAAAATCCATTTATGTTATGCAAGGCAAAGGCGTTTCCAGCGCGAAACGACATCTCATCCTTATGTTGCGTTGTGTAAAATAGTATAATTTACACCACATTAAAGACTTTATAAATGAAATAAAATGTATTCAAACCTTTATTTCCCCGTAAGAGTGCACCAAATCGGCGGCAGCGGCGCTGAGAACCGCTCTCTCCTGTGGACTTAAAAAAAAAAAAGCCCTTGGCTTGCTCTCAGCAGCTGCGTGGCTGATAAGTTTCACCAGAGACAGGTCAACTCAGCGGTTAGGCAGAAAAAAATAACCCAGCGTTAAAATGACTCAGCACCTGGGTAAAATAATTAAAAAATAACCCAATGAAATGACCCAACAAGCTGAATCCAGCATTTGGGTTAAAAAAAAAAAAAAACCCAGCACCTAGGTAAAAATATTAAAAACAACCCAATAAAATGACCCAACGGGATGAATCCAGCATTTGGGTTAAAAAAATAACCCAGCATTTTTTAAGTAAAAACAAGTAAATTGTTTCTGGCAGTGTAGTTATATATAAATTAATTATATTGTTAACATTTTATTTCACTTTTCAATTTTTTCTGCAAATGGACCCCAAACAGAAACGCTTCTAAAATCTAGTCATATTTCTGAAAATTGCTTTTCTGCTTTGTGATAAAACTTTAATAATATCTGCCTGGTTAGAGGAACTTCATAAAATAATAATTTGTTTACTCATAGTTTTTATACATGCGTCATATGTGAATATATTAGTACATATTTTTAGAATGCTTATTTTAACATTTTGGTGGTCTCTGCAGCTCAAGTTCCTGACAGCGATGAGCAGTTTGTTCCTGACTTCCACTCAGAGAACTGTAAGTACATCATTCCTTTTGATTTACGTCTTATGCTTGAACATTAATGAACATGAAACCTGAGAAGGTGAGAAAGATGACAAAAACAAAAAGATAAAGAAGAGGAAGTAGGTTTGTACGCCAATTATTTGTCCAAAAAGTGACTGATTGACAAACCGCTGGAGGCTGAGGCGTGGAGGTTTTCAGACGAACAGTCCTGTTCTCAGGCTCCATGTAACAGAAACGCACGATACATGACCTACTACACTTACACTGACGTATTTGGATGTTCATACTGAAGAGCACCTTCCATTTGCATGTGCCTGAAAGACTCAATTGAGCAACTAAGGAAGCCGGTAAAAGATCATTCAGCAGTCAAGCACAAAGATTTCCTTTTTGTGTCTGACAGAGGTGTAAATGGGAAAGCAAATTCCTGTACCGCACAACGCAAAGGCCACCTTTTCAACTGCTTTCCTCGTTTTGTTGTGTCTCCTGTCAATGGCGTGCTGGGCTTTGTGGAGCGCGCTCTGTAAACAGTTCCTCTTGAACCTTTTGTTATAGCCATTCACAACATATTGGGTTGGGCCTTTACCACATTGACGAGTCTGTTATGGTGACAATTTTTTCAAGGGTTGCAAAGTTCACAGAATGAGTCATAGATTTTGTTTTTTTCAGTAACACGAACCGGGCCGTGGCTTGCTAAAAGATGGAATGTAGTAAACTTGTGTGTGCAAACAGCGCTATAGTACCCCATTCTAGATCTGACCTCTAGTGACAGATGCTCCCCAAAACATATTGTTCTTGTCTGTTGTGCAACAATGAGGGGGAGGAAGTGGAGATGAACTCTGGGGCAGGAAAGGGTCATGTCTACTTAACCCCATCAGGACATAACCAATCACCAGTGCTCTTTGCCATTGACAGCCCTTCCTAATACTCACAGAGAAGATGGGAGTTCAGGCTGACAGGCCTGTCACATTAGTTAAGTGGAGCAAAGCTTTGACTGACAGCAACACCCGCCCTTTCATTTAGACATAATGGAGTAATAACTCATGAATTGGTCGCCGTTTGAGGTCGCTCATTGAGAAAAAGCCTCGAGTTGACAGGGCGGCTATAAACATAAACATATTCTCCCATGTTTGTGGTCCTTATGGTGTGGGTCAGTTTATGCCACCAGATAAGATCCAAACACAGCCTCCTCTCTATTGGTTCAAGCTCACTAAGATTATCATGACATTCAGGTGAGTCAGATGTTTTGCTAAATCGTGCCAGCATGTTACGTTTCATAACTGTCTCTTGGCCTTTTGTCTGTAAACACATGAGGGAAAACAAGATACATGAAGTCAAGTGTTCGGTTGTTTTGCCAGTCAAGTTGTTTCCCGTCTGGGCACGGCCGTGAGTCTAAGACTCCGGGACGAAGCGGAATGCCAGATTAAAGAAATGGGGGAGGTGCTGGACATGCTGTTGTGCAACACCTGCACATCTGGCAAATCTATCCCCATCCCTCTCGTTTTTCCACATTGAGAGCCTCCATTTGGCGTAACTGTGACCTGTTTGTCATTATTAGCGATGGAACTCAGCAATTTGGTCTCCTTGGTACATAAACTGTCATTCAGAACTTGGGATATAAATGTGAAGATGACTAGTTTGGCTAGTTAGGGAATCATTAACATGCTTTAAAATGAGACTTTAAACTAGACAGTGCTGTAGAAAATGAATAGCCAAAGGTAATGAATGAGAACAAGAGATCACAAAGCAAACACAAAACTTCCCATAAATTGTAAGAAATTAAAACTGTATTGGTTAAATAATGAAACACTTTTGTTTTTTAAAATCTCTTTACAGTATTGATTAGGACAAGGAGATTTAGTCTTGTTTGCAATGGGACTCAAAGAACAGGATTCTTTCTCCCATTCATGAAAAATGCCCAAGAGCAGAACTAACTCCACCCTCATGGTTCCTTTTTTCTGAATGGAGGTTTTAACCCCACCCCCATCCTGTTTCCCCTTCACTGTACTAAAATGTGATAATTTAGGCTGCCTTTTCTCTCCCGTTCTCTCTGTCTCAATGCTGAGTGTTCCAAGATGTGAGTTAATCCTGCAAATGCTGTGTTGTGAGAGCCATTGTTTGGTTTTGTGCCTTGTTGTAATTATATAGGAAGTTGTGGCTATAAATCCAGTTCCAGAAAAGAGAAGTCTACAGGAAAAAAAAGAGCAGGAGAGATGAAAACACAAGAGATGTGCAAAGGGATTTCAGAATTTACAGTCTCGAGTCTGTTTGCACTTCCGTTAGCTCTCTCGACGTGTCTGATATATCACTGGATCGTGCTGTCGTGTTCGCCCCCTCGCCCCTCCTCAAACAAAATATGCAGTTCTACAGCTCTCAACTTTCCAAAATACAGCTGCTATGCAACAAAGTCTGCAAAAACATCCTCAAGAGTGCCAAAAATGTACAGAGACCAGTCATTCTACCCCGTAGAGGGGGCCAGGCTTTCCTCTTTCACTAACTTTTTGCAGTGGAACGAGCCACACGCGTACACACACACACCGACACACGCGCACATTTAAGCCCCACATTTTTTATGAATGGGCTGGTTGTGAGGGACTGGCTGAGGCAGCACATTAAGAGAAAACGGAATCTCCATTCATGATTTGGACTGACTGAGAGCTGCGCCTAACGCAGCCTTTACAGAGATGTTTTTCTCTACCACTTCACCGTTTTTTTTTCTTCAACCGCTTTCTCTTTTTTTAAGAGCTGTTTCACTCTTTCTTTGTCTCTTTTTCCGGTCTTTATTGCTTTTTCTTTCACTTTTTTGCTCTTTTTCTTTCACTTTTGGTTTATACTCTTTTTTTTTCTTTCACTCTTTTTCATCTTCTCTTTCAGTTCTTAGCTTTCTTTTGCAAGTATTGTATCATTTCAATTAAGTTTTTTTTGCAACATTTATCTCAGTTCATGTTAATTTTTAAATATACAGAACTGTTCAAGTTAGTAAGATTAAAAAAAAAAAAAAAAATATATATATATATATATATATCACTTTTATTCAGCAAGGAAGCATTAAGTTGATAAAAGGTCACTGTAGAGACTTTTTTTTTTTTTTTACAAAAAATTTATATTTGTTAAATAAATATTGTTAGTTTGAACGGTCTATTCATAAATAATCATTAAAAAACATATACCACAGTTTCTAAAAAAAGCAGCAAAATTATTTTTAAAGGATCATGTGACACTAAAGAGTAATAGCTGTTCAAGATAACAGGAATGAATTACATTTTAAAATAATTAATTACATTTTAAAATAAATACAGAAATTAAAATAGAAAACAGTTAATTAAAATTGTAATAATATGTCACATTATTAGTGTTTTTACTGCAGTTTTGATCAAATGAATGCAGCCTTGGTGAACATAAAAGACTTCTTTCAAGAAATGATTAACCAAGATTGTGTCTTTTTTAGTTCTTAACTATTGTGATAACTAATGTTAACATGTACAGTCTTGTTGGAAAGTTTTACGTTTGTTTCTTCTGAAAGTTTGAAGTCTAAACCTCTATAAGAGGAATGTATGTCGAAACCGGCAGTTGCAAAGTTTTAGGATGTTTTTGTAGGTGGATACATGCCGGACTGTAAGTGCCAGTAAACAGCAGCTCAGATGCTTATATAAAACATGAATTTGCAAGCTTGTGCTCCGGTATGCTGTTGGAAGAAGTTAGAACAACCTCTTTAGAGGCTGAGGTATGGCCGCTGAGGCATTGAATGGACAGCAGTGTGTATTTTACTGCATCAGTGAGGACAGAAGCAGTGGGGCAAACAATCTAAACCTATCCAGGAAATTGCCTTTTCTCCCTCCTCTCAAAGAGGGACTCTTTTCCTCCCTTCTCCTGCAGATAGAAAAGAAACTGAGGTGGGGGCTAATGATAACATAGAACATATGGAACATAACATACACATGTCCACACACATCAAGAGACTTCCAGCGCACTGCGATAGACAGGGTTTGGAGACACGGAGTCTCTTCCAGCTAAATAGTGCAAGTCATCACTGGTCTAAATCACTTAGCTCAGTCCATTGTTTCAGCATAATCTCACGTCAGTTCTGCTGAAATGCAACGGGCCACGTCTTGTATTGAAAAAGCAATGATGGATCTATTGATCCAGGGTGATCTCAGGAGTAGATCAGGCAGCAGAAGAAAAAAGCTTGAGTGTTTCTCTATCTCTCTCTGTATAATTAAGATATCAGCCCAGATGGGACTCGGTGAGACAAGTCTCGGTAGAAATGTATTTCTCACCGGCTTGACAGGAATTCAATGAGCAGGTGTTATCTCCCATCTCTCTCTGCATTCTCTACAGTAGAGTTCATTATATAATTTCTGCAATGAGCAGAGAAATCAATATATGCATTAAACATTAAGAGTGGACTGCGATATATTGAGGGCTGACAAATGTGAGGTTGAGAGTTTGATTACTCTTTCCACTTGAACGAACGCATAAAACACTATCATGTTGCAATGGATGACATCATTGCATTGCGTATACAAATGATAGTCATCCACCTTTCGCATTTTCACTTTCGTCTAGTTTTTCCAAAGTTAATCTTTTGGTAATGGTAAAATAGCTTAATGATTCATTTTTAAATGACGGATGGTGCATTTCTTTTATTGGCAAAGAACGTCAAGTGGTTTCATCAGAAAAAATAATCCAATCATAAAGGGAACTGATACAGTGCGGTTAACAGATACTGGTCATATGCCATTCAGGCATACGTCTCCAGCCAGTATTGTCCACACCCAATTACAACATGACATTTAGTACACAAAAACACTAAACACATTAAGCATCCAAAAGTGTTTTCAAACAAAAGACGTGTTGAGAGCGCAAAATTTAGCTTCACACGAGACTCTGTCTGATGGTTTCTACTTATCTTGTCATTCAAGTTTGCAAACAATTTTTGAGCTAGCAATAGCCGTCTGAAACTCAAAGGGGAAGTCGCTGACACTCGACAGTCAAACTCAAGCGAGCAGAATACTATTTTTATGGAAAACCCCTGGCCATTCACCATCTGAGAGAGGCCAGAACTTCCTTTTTTGTTTGCGTTCTCTCGCTTGCACTCTCTTTCATTCTGATCGTGTTGACATGGACACCACATGTCCGCCATGTGTTGCTGAACTGTGCTGAGATGACAGCATTGTTTCAGCAAAACCTCTGGCTGAAAGAACAGTCCTTTCTATCATCCACATCCCTCCCCGGACTTTCCACTGATCATTTCAATGATGATGGATTTACAAAAGCTCCTCAAATCAGGAAAGAAAACCTTCTTAGCTTCTTTTCTACTTAAACAAAAAATCCACAAAAAGCCATGAAAGAAACCGCTCAAAAACAACTATCTTTGTAATGCTCACCAAGCCATTATACACACTACCAAAAGTTTGGGATCAGTAATATTTTCATTCAGTGAGGACACATTAAACTGATCAATAGTGTCAGTAAAAAGACATTTATAATGTTACAAAGGTTTTATATTTCAAATAAATGCTGTTCTTTTGAACATTCTGCTCATAAAAATTCCTGAAAAAGGTCACCGTTTCCTCAAAAATATTAAGCAGCACAACTGTTAATGAATAAAAGTTACTTGATTTTAAGTCGGCATATTAAAATGATTCCTGAAGGATCAAGTTTAGAGTAATACTTCTGATAATTCAGCTTTGCCATCACAGGAATGAATTACATTTTAAAATGTATTAAAATAAAAAAATTAGTTCTTTTAATTGTAAAAATATTTCACAGTATTATTGTTTTTACTGTATTTTCTGATCAAATCAAAGCGGCCATGGTATGCATTAAATACTTTGAAAAACATTTTTTAAAATCTGTATGATAAATTTCAGTGTTTTGATAGTATAAAATATTAACCATACAAGTAATTATCAGCTTATTAGTATCAGCTGGAATTGTAATATTGGTGCTGTAATGTCTACAGTAAGGACTGTTTGATTAGAAATTTGTTATGACATTTCCAATTGGATTATTATAAGAGCGACTTTCTGTTTTGCAATCCTGTCACTTTTATTTCAATTAAACACCTCCTATGACAGGCTGTATTTAAAAAGAAACAAGCAAGCTTTGAGAGCCGTGTTAAGTGGGCTGCCTAAAATCAATACTGCCATTTCAACCTTTAAGCCATTCAGACATAATTGGCATCTTTGTTGTTCTTATTGATTTGTCACTGTTGGTCTCAAATGGCCAGTGGGACGCCAGGTGGCATCTCTTCACTCACTCTCAAGCAGACTGTTATCATAATCGAAAATCAGATTTTATCACAACATCAGCTCAAATATCAAGCGCTCCCATCACACCAGACTAACACAATATGCTAATCCTTTATTCAGTGTTTTTATCAAACAGTCTTTGCATAAAGACTTGTTCTGTTCAGGATTTGTGTTTTATCTGACGACAGGCCACGGCAGTCATGTTCCTCTGGTAGATATGATAGGTTTATAGTCTTGAGATATTATTACTCAAACTTTGGTACACTGTACCTGCTGAGTTGATATGGTTGGCTTCAACTGTAGCTGTCACAAGATGAAAATTTCCAGAATGTGAGCCTGACATGAATATACAATACTGTCCAGATGATCAGTGGAGTTAAGGTTTAACTAAAAACAAAGCTGTCCTGCCTTAACAGTTACTGAAATCTGGCTCAAAATTTCAACAATGGTACTTTTATTCAAACTAAATTGATTAGTGATTACTTGTACTTTTAACACACTTTCTTAGGACGATCCCCCAGAGCTCTCGGCTAAGGCCACCATACCTCCATCTGTCACAGCTGGTGGATCTTTTTTTTTGTTTAGTGCAGGGGGTATCGGGGTCCTGAGATTTGTTTGTGGTGGGAGTTGACTGAATGGCCCTCCATAATGATCCCCTACTTCCTAAAGCACTCAACCATGACCATCACCTTTCACCCCTTATCCTCTCCACTGAATCGTGCTATTTACATATGTAAAGTCCAGCTCCCACCTCTAGCCCAGCCTGTCTCTAAAAGCTCATCCTGAATGGAGACACTCTTGTCATTTAGGTACAATGCTCCTGGTTTTTCACACTAAGATGTAACTTGAAGGGAGGTGTGAATGGTAAATGCACTTGTATGCAAGGACAGCGTTATTTAAATCTACAGTATATTTTGCCAGGTTTATAGCCTTATGTGGCAGATTACGATCACCAGAGGTGTCAAACTCATTTTAGGTCAAAGACCGGTCTTTTTTTTTTTTTTTGCAGGTTTAAATGTCTGGAATAAACTTTATGCTGCCTTCATAACGGGATAAAACAAAAGAGAGCACACAGAATGTTTTAATTTAATTAATTTTTGTAAAAAAAGGCCTGCTGATAGCTGTAAATTATACAGATGTAAGTTCATATATGCATCACATGAAACCAAATGTTTACATTTAAAAAGCATATACGTGATCCAGAACTCTCTCACACTGGCCACAGGCCACCCTTTTTTTTACCCTTCCTCTGATCTAAACTCTTTGAAGATAACAAAGTCGGTGTGGAGTCCTTCCAGTGAAATCTAAATACAATTTTTTTTAAAAAGAATGAATTCCTCTTTAGTAGGCGTTATAATAATGAGGCCTCTGGCAAGCTCTAATTCGTTTCCTGATCACTGACTACTTACTTTAAGAACCAAGAATATCTAAACACAGATGTTACATAAACACATTTAGGATCACAACCCCTATCCCCCCTTTTTTCCAAGAAACAAACCCTAAGAAATATGAGTTGCTTTAGAGAACAGTGATGTAACTTTCACATGAATCGTAAAGAGAGAAAGCAGAAACTGAGAGCTTTGGGCAAATTGCACTAAATAAAGTACAAGAGCTTCCTTTATTGTCACATCACTGTTTACTCGAGTGCCATCAGTCTGTAAACTCAAGGAGATTTAACGACAGACGGATGTGTCTTGATAATGTTACACGTTCCTGAAGTGTCCTCCTGAAGTCCTCGTTTGGTCCTCCATCCCATTTTAGAGTTTTAGAGTGAAATGATTCATTGCTTTAATAGAGTGGTTTAGTGGTTCTATGTTCGTAATGAATTTGTAAAAGGACTTGCAGGCTTATTGATCAAATGAGCAAATTATTAAAGCATAGCCTTGATTTGAGACTTTAAATGTCAAATCTATAAATCTTGCATATGCAGACTCGTTATAGAGGAGAATGTTTAAGAATCACTCGTTCTTTTCATATTTCAACTCTGTCTCTTCCGATTTGTGTATTGCCTTTGAGAGGGCAGGACTTGTGCTGCAGTGTTACAGTATTGGTATTCCCCCATTTTTTTTTTTTTTTTGCTTTTGTGAATGAAATATGCAATTACCTGGGCTTGGGTTTCAGCAGTGCCTGTTCTGTCAGGTCTGCGCCCACGACAATCAACACATAAACAGCCATAAACACAGAGCTGCTGCTCAGCTGGAAGAGCACAGCTGCTGCTGTTTACCCTGAGCGGCCCAGAAAAACATCCTGTACCGTGCCGTCTTTGAGCCCGGCTGCTCCCCTCCAATAATAAACAGCACTGTGGTTCAGACCCAGACCCCACGCATGCTGGGCGGCTCCTCTGCTACTCCTCAGCTAAATGCCAAAATCTTTAAAAGCTGGGCTGAAGAAACTGAAGAAACACACACACACACACACACACACACACAAATTCTTATGTAAATGACCAGCTGCTGATGTGTTTGTAAAAGACTTACTCATTTAACCACAGCCATTGAATGTTTTTAGCAGTTCTGTGCTTTAAAAGGGTTGAAGAAAAAAAATCTGGAAATTAGAATTATGAATCTAATGCACATTAATAATTAATCTAAACTGGTTAAATCCACTTTTCAATATTGATTAATGGAAGTAACTTTTTTATGATAGTGGATGTTTATGTCTATAATTGTTTACTTGAGTCCAGGGCACAGTAAGTTTTACTGTGTCAACTGTGGTTGAGTTAAATGATCACGTTTGCATGATCTATTGCTATAGCAATCACTATAGCAAACCAAGCTCATTAAAGTATTTGGAATACATGTGTATCTCTTTACTCTTGTTTGTATACTCTTGTTGTATCTTTAGTGCAGTCAAAAGGCCTGTCATTTCTTGAGACTAGCTGGAATGTGGTTCATTAATAAACCTGCTTCTCTGTGTACCGCAGCAGTGGCATTCCACAGCCCACCTGTGAAGATTAAGAAAGAGCCCCAGAGTCCCGGCTCAGACCCCAGCCAGTCTTGCAGTCACAAGCAGAGCTTCAGCTACCCCAATGGAGAGCAGTGCCTTTACGCCAGGTCAGTCAAAAGCCGGATGCTGTTCCTTGATGCCTCTCGCTAGATGAACATACTTTCATGGTGTGAACAGGTTTACTATGTTCACCGAAATTTTATTCTTAAAACACACATTTCACACTATAATGCAGGGCTCTTCAAATTCGGCCCTGGGAGGTCACTGCCCTGCAGAGCTTTGGCCTGATTTTGTTCGAAATGACGTTTCACTGATTTGTTCTTCAATTTCACTTAAAGTATATCAGGGCCATAATCAAGGACACCTGAGCAAGCTAATCAAGGTCTTCAGAGTTACTAGAAAATTTGTAGTAGGTGATTTTGATCTTGAGCTAAATTCTGCAGGGCAGTGGCTATAATAAGTGTCATAATGCCTTAATCTCACATATCACAGAAATATTTTTATGTCCCTAAAGCCCGAGACAACACTGCACGATTTTCGGCTGTCCCAGACGAAAGACTGGCATCATGAAACAATCGTGACGATTTCTGATTTCTGACAGCCGAAAACCATGCAGTGTGTCTCGGGCTTTAAAGTTATTTTGAAAACATCTCAAATGATGCAATGGGTTTAATAGCATTCCATGGTGGAAACAATATTTTTTAAACGATTTTTTAAATAAAAAGGCAGACTTGTCTTACTAAGGCTGATTTCACATTTTATTTAACTAAATATAACTAAACTATATTTTCACACATTAACAAGAGATGAAAACACATTTGAGGGTCAGAATTTGTGTAAAAACGTTTTTCCACTCTTTGTTCAGTTTAATATAGAAATAGTTTTTCCACTCTTTGTTTAGATTAATATAGATATAGTTTCCCCACTCTTTTACAGTAGATTTTACAAATGTTTCTGTTTTAAAAAAATATTTATATAATAATTAATATAATATTTTTTATTATGCATTCTCATATTTTAAGTCTGGGTCAAATGCAAAAAAAAAAAAAAAAAAAGAGTCTATACATATACTTTTCTGGTTTTAATGTGATCTTCATTTAAACAGAGAAAAAAAATCTTAATAAAATTTGGACAAAAATCTACTCCTGAGACATAAAAGTGTTTATAATCGAAGAGACATCCATACAAGATTTCATGCATATATAACAGAAAAGAAATGCATTGTTGACTCTGAAAGTGTCTGTGTGCCCTGCAGTGCCTACGAGCAGAAGAGAGCAGCCGTGGCTGCAACAGCAGGAGGATCTAAGAGCTCTTGTCCAGGGACACCCATGTCTCCTATGCAGCATTACTCCCCAAAACCAACAGTGGGAACTCGGCCGGAGTCAGGGTACATGAATACACCCTCAGCCAGCCAATCCCACGCCTGCCACAGCCACAGCTACCCCATGAACTCCAGGTAATAATAATTATAAAGAATGTGTAGGTGTGTAAACTTTCGCGTAAAGATGCATGATATATCGGTACAGTTATCAGTCGAAAAACTAAAATCATTCATTTTAAATACAAGCAAATCCATTTGGATATTTAATTGTGCATGATAGCATACAGATAAAGCATACTTGCATTGCAACAGCATTTTTAAGAGCCTATCTGTTAATCAAGGTCTCATTTTCCCTTCCAGTTCCAGGTTCCCTTCCGGCTCTGCAGAGATGTGCCCACCATTCGCTTCTCAAGGCCAGGCCCTGCAGCGCATGCATCCTGCCCATGCCACCGGGGGAGGAGGCGGTGGTTATCATCGGCAACACTCTGACCCCTGCTTGCCTTATCCTCCTCAGCAGAGCTTCAAGCAGGAGTACATGGACCCTCTGTATGACCGAGCAGCCCACATGGCCGGCCCACAGCATCAGAGGTTTCCTCCTGCCCATATGATGGTCAAACAGGAACCCACTGACTACACTTACGAACCTGGTACGTGAGTCAAAAGACTGATGACACAAAGTAAATTGATTTTCTTTGAAGTGGTGTCTCATCTCCTCTCTTTTCCTGAAAAATCAAACCACATTAGGCCACTAATGTAAACAGTAAATTGCTCAACAAACCAGAAAGTCTTTTATTCGAAGAGATTCTGTTTGTTCTTCTCCGATTCCACATCCACTGACACTTTACAAAGGTCTCAACAGTGTTTTCTGTACTTCTGCCCGCTCCTGCTCCTTCGCCCCTCCCTTTTCTGCCTGTGTTCTTTAAGAAGGAGGGAGGCATAGGAATTTCATTGAGAAAATGGAGGGCACTGGAAAGACTAGAATCCCCAGCGGAGCGCTCGCGGGTGTAGGGTTGCAGCAGCGGCTTCCTTTTTCTGCAGGCAGATGAACTCATAATGGAAAAATGAGCGTAGCCTCGGTAACCTGAGCCCGTGCGCTGGCTTGGTCGAGTGGGTGGGAGGTGGGGGGGTTGTTTTGTAGCCGGGGGGCTCGGGCCATATACTCACAACACACAGGCGAACTCATCTCCTCCCACTCGGCTTTTGCGACTGACACAGGGTCGAAACACAACACCCTGCGCAGGTCCAACTTATCAGTGCTTTGTGAAAGACTACAAACAACAGTGATCTAACAAACATTGCACATAGATTAGCTTAAAAATAAAGTTACCATTTCACCTGATTCTTTCAAATGGAAAAAAAGGAAGCATTACCTTTTCAGGGTTCTTTCGTTCCCTTCTAGTTGGTACTATATGTCCAGTGTTGTTATTGTTAACTAAAACTATTAAAATTATTAATTAACATTTCCATAATTGAAATAAAGCACATGAACATAAATATTATATTTAAATAGACTTAAAAAAATAAAATAAGTTGAAGTACTAAAATTACTAGAACTAAGATAAAAAGAAAACTAATAAAAATGACAAAAGCTCTTAAATGACCAAAACCAAAACTGAAAAGATAAAAATAAAATAATACTAAAATAACACTATTATAAAACTGATGCTGCTTAGCTCAGATTCATACGTGCAGAAATGTGGCAACTTTGGATGAGATAGTCTGGAACAAAAGGATGTTTGTGTGAGGATAGAGTGCCCTATCTGAGGTGGAGTACAGCATGTTATCAGTAGATTCATTCCTGCCCAGGCCGGTGGCTGCCGCTCTGCTACAGAACAAAAACAGAGAAATACAAGCTAACACCAATAAGAAACCGTACCGACACTTTTGTACAACATGCGGTAGGGCTGCATGATTAAATCAAAATAAAACTGATAACAACAAATGGCTTAGTTTAATTATTAAATTGCAAAGCCTGTGGTTTAAGTAAATAAATATATGTGCGACGTGTTTCAGAGTGTAGTGCGGCGCTGTGTTTATTTACACATGAGCAGTTCATGATCCAGTGTTTTCAGCATCCTCGAGCGGCTCGCAGTTAATGAAAAAAAAATCTGCGTGTGCTGTGAGCTTGGGTCATATTCAAATGTTTTCGTTTTTTTGTACAATATTACATTAGTAATAATTCTTATTATGTTTAATCTTAATAACAATAATACACTTACAACTATCATCTTCATCATCATTACATGTATAAAAACAATTAAATATTTCCCCAATCGTGCAGCCCTACCATGCAGTTTATGTTTTATAAGGAATCCTGTGACTGTTTCAGTTGAAAACGGAACTGAAAAGGTTTCAGTCCAACAGCTCTGTCAACAGTTACATTAATTAGCTCTATGTATGAGAAAAGTGCTCTAGTCCCTCAGAGCTCTTTCTCCCCTGTGACCTCTTATCATGGCCTCTGCCACTGCATTCTCCAGCCATGAATCATGACTCCACCTCACAAACTAACCATTTCTCATTTAAACAGTATAGAAGTAGAGGGAGAGAGAGAGAAGGAGTAGTATAACCGTTGTAAAGCTGATTCTGGCTTCCTGCAGTTCTGTGTGACTGTTTAAGATCCACTGCTCTTTACTGCCTAAAAATAAAGCTGCAGACAGGTGATATTATGACAAATGACTTTATGACAAATGGACCTTTTGTCTTTGCAGCACTCAGTGGCAGAGGTTATCAAATCTGCAGATGCACCAGCCTCACACCCTACAGAAATAGTGCCTAAAGAGGACCAACAATGATTAGCTCTGTTCTCAAACCTAGTGAGCTGCCTTGCTGCCGACTACCTACATAGGCAGCATATCCTAACCACAACGTAACCTCATAAGGGAATAATTATGAATAGGCAGCAACACACAAAAAATAGAGCAACTTGAAATTTGCTTCAATAGTGCTAACGGTGCGATACACTAATTCAGGGTTTCACAAACGAGTGTTTGTGAGTAAACTACACAGGGTTCATGAGGCGATGAAACGTTAATCTATTAACTTGAATTTAAAATTAAAATAAATAATTAGGTATTTTTATCTGTACTTTTCAGGATCAAAGTGTTTATGTTTCATCTTGTCTGTCACCTTGGATTTATTTTTTCACTTTTTGCAATGCATACTCACTTTTTGCATTAAGACTGTATGTGAAGAATATATGCAGTGCTGCCTCCCTGCAAGAAAGGAGCAAACCCGAAATGATAACATTTAGCTTTTGCTCCGGACCCTAAAATGCTTCCTATGTAGGAAACTCACTATGGGTTTTGGAACAAAGCAGTTGACTTTTCACCAACAGGAAGCATAAATAAAGATTATTTGCACGCATCCATCACTGAGGGTCATTCATTTGTGTTTTCTCTACAGATGTGCCTGGTTGTCCCTCCATGTATCATCACAATGAGGGCTACCCCAACCCACAGCACAACAGTGAAGGTAAGGACATGGTTTGTCCATCTAGAACATGCAGCCAGTACAGTTCTAGAATGTGCATTTCACACACTCACAGCACGTCAGGATTGGCCAGTACTGTGCGGTCACTGGCTAACCAGGCCAGAGGGTCTGTGTTTCTGTTGGCATGGACATTTGTTTCTCCCTTGCCTAAAGAATTCCAGGGTAAATATTACTACTGGAAAAGACGAGTATTTTTCCTGGAGTGAAGAAAAATAATCCTTCTCTCCGCTTGCTGCATTTGCCGCACCATTTTGGGTATTTTCAGTTGTTAGCTGATCTCTGTAATGAGTCATTAGATACAGAAAATTTAGTTCCTTGCTTCATAAGTGTACATAACCGAATAATAATAATAATCATCAAGAATCCCTGTTTCCCATTATAACAATTCATAAATATTAATGGAAAAACAATTACTGTATTCATACATCTCAATTTGAAAAGTCAAACGGGAAAATGCTTGTTATTATTAAAGACTACCATTTATACATTAGCACAGTATAACTGTGTATAAGTGGATTGGTATCCTCTTTAAACTTCTAATAATTCCCTTGTCCTATCTTACTAGGTTACATGTTTGAAAATGATTCCCGCGTTGTTCCTGAGAAATTTGAAGGTAAGTCTCACTTGTCCAGATAGTGCCAAGCTCACACAATGCTACAACATACAAACAAATTTATTCTTTTGTTATTTTTAAAAATGTAATACAATTTTTTTTCCATTACTAATTGTTACCAACATGACAATCAGAATTGAAAGCTGAATTGAAAAATGAATATATATCTTGAATTTTGAATCACAAATTTTCAGTGCGGTCTCCCCACTCTATGGCTATTTGTGATTTCAAATCAAGTCCTTATTACTATGTGTCTGTCTTAGCTTGAATAAAAGGTTTTGAGATATGATTGCTATCTATTGGTGAATTAATGGACAATCTCTTTTCCTGTGCTCAGGTGAGGTGAAGCAGGAAGGGGGCGGTGTGTTTCGTGAGGGTGCCCCCTATCAGCGCCGTGGCTCACTGCAGCTCTGGCAGTTTTTGGTGGCCCTCCTCGATGACCCCGGCAACGCGCACTTCATCGCATGGACCGGCCGTGGCATGGAGTTCAAACTCATCGAGCCAGAGGAGGTAAAAGTTGGGCTTTTAAGAGTTCTCAGAAGGCAAAATATGATTTTATATCCAGAAAACATTAATAGCAATTGGTCATTCATAGAACTAAGATGACAATATGATTATTGGGAGGTTCAGATCAATTCGATGCACTGTTTATTCAGCCTTCACAAACTATAGAGAGAATAAACAATGGGTTTCAGAGATTTGCTTGCGATCAGCTCACAGTTCCCCAGGGTCTAAGAACTCATCCACACGATGCCAGTTTTCCATTAGCTGCCATGCATTATTTACCCCACTTAACAGCATAGTGAAATAAAAAAGCAGAATGGCTCCATTACCAAATATTACAACCTTCCATTTTGCCGGAGTCTAAGCACACCACAGCGGTCGAGACGAGAGCGTTAACCTCCTATTGTCTGTGGTCAGTAGACGGCTAAATGGCATGACTCAGCAAACTATCATGCAGAGATGCATCCATCAGTTCTGCTCAACTGTACGCATGAATCATTCATTACAGCCAAAGTTTTACTATCGCAATTAAAGCGTAGAGCTCTGTCAAAGACTAAACAATCTGTTCCTCAAATGTCAGCAGACCCACAAGTTCACTGACTCAAGATGGAACAACTGTTTTTTTTTATTTTCTCAAGGGCCCTCAAGTTGATCCTTGAAGTTTAGGATAAATAAGTATTTCCTCTAGGTTTGACAACTAGCAGTTTGAGCTGTGCACCGTGTGGTGTTTTGGTCAGCGTTTAGTGGTAATTTGGTTATATAAAAGGGAACTGCATTATTTTGCGGGGACTCGCCCTTCCTTTTCAAAGTTCAGTTGTTATACAGTCACAAAGGACCTCTTGTGTTGAAATTAAGTCACTGCAATACAGTCATTTCCTTCTCTAATGGTTTCTATTATGACTTTTGACACTCTAGGTGGCAAGACTCTGGGGGATGCAGAAGAACCGTCCAGCCATGAATTACGACAAACTGAGTCGTTCTTTGCGCTACTATTATGAGAAGGGAATTATGCAAAAGGTATTGCTTCACTTATTTTGTCTCCTATGCTAATTTTTTTTTCTTCACTTCAACCCAACCCACCAGTTGACATTACTCTATATTTGGGGTCCCATAGACTCCAAATATAGACTCCAGAACAATTTGTCTAAGATTAATAATAATAATAAATAGCCTAATTCCAAAATGTCAATTTTATCTAAGTAATGTTGTTTCTGTCTGGTTTCAGTTTGACACCAGCAAAAACATGTAGTAAAAATACAATAATACAAAATTAAATTAAATCCAGGTGTGTACTACTAAAGTATGTATGTGCATCATATGAAAATTATTTGCATTTATTTATAAACCATTCAACATATTTATTATGCAAAACAATTCAAAATTTATTTTTAATTACATATATATGCATTTCATTTCCATTTTTATTTCTAGGGTGCCAAATTAACCACAAACAAATACATTTTTCATGGATGATCTCAAAATTCATGATGTATCAACCTGCTATTTCCATGTTAAGCATGTTTTTTGAGATGTTAAAAATAAGTTTGGGGTCCCAAACAGAACAAGAGGGTTATAATTTTTGATTACGAAATAATCAATATTTAACTTTTTTTTTTCTTCAGGTGGCGGGTGAGCGTTATGTTTACAAATTCGTGTGTGAGCCGGAGGCTCTGATATCCTTGGCTTTTCCCGATAATCAGCGGCCAAGTCTGAAGGCAGAATTCGAACGCTACGTCAACGAGGAAGACACGGTGCCACTGTCTCACCTTGATGAGGGGGCGTCTTATCCTCCTGAACCAGCTGCCACCAACATGGGCCCTCAGTCCTACTCCAAAGGCTACATGTACTAATGCCACCAACATTTTCCCATGTTCCCCATCCCAGTTTACTCCCTGCTGCACCTATTGCACATGCCCACCCCATCCACTTGTATATAAGGCTTTTTTTTTTTTTGTTGATTAAATTAATCTCATTAGGGACTCTGTATTCCTCTCACTTCTGAGGCCTATCTAATCTAAACACAGTACTGTGGTTCAAGAGATTGCTTAATAAAGACCCAATATTACTACTATACCATGTGAACAGACTCTGTTTCTTATGTTTGCAACAAACGCAAAATGCACTAACTGGTCGTGTTTACCTGTAACTCACTGATGTAAAAAATGACCATGATTTTAACGGTAAAAGACTGTAAAAAAAAGCTACGGTAAAAACCTGTTAAATGGTTAACGGTAAGTTCCCCTAATATATACGGTGAAAAACTGTAATAGACATTTCAGACAATTTTACAGTGAAATACTGCTTTTGGAAGTGAAAAAGAATGTAAAATTTACAGGGAAAACCCGTAAATTGACGTTCCCAAAATTCCCTGCATTGCATTTCAAATTTTGTTTGAATTTGATGTTTTTTCTTTGAAATAACTAGGTTTCTTCTTAGTTTTTTCTTATCAGTTATGTTTATTACGGTTGTATGTTACATCTAATGTTGTTAAATTAATGTTTATTGCATATTTCAGTTTAATGAGTCTCAATATGATGGTGTTTAGTGTTTGTGTGAATGACACTGTGCACCTTCTATATATGTTATTATTTAAAAGCTGCTTGTGATGGGCTTTGGTTCATCATATGACTTTCTCATCACCTTCTGCATTTGGTGGTTATCAGTGTAATACAAAGGTACAAAACAGATTTCAGTACTTCAATAGGTTGGCATATTAACATTATATCAGATAATGAAATTACGGTATTTAACTGTAAATTTAAGTTAAAACCGTACAAAAAACTGTAAATTTAAGAGAAAACCGTAAAACCTAAAACGTTGCTACAGTGTAGGCATTTTTTTGTTTTGTTTTATGCCTTTATTTAGATAGGACAGTATAGGTGGTGGGTGAGAGAGACTGCAGAACATGAGATCCAGGGGCGAGATTGGATCCAGTATTCGAGATCCAACTTCTCTTGACATATCCCTAAACCTACCTGTCTCCACCCCCTGGATGTTCATGTAACCTCACCCCCTGGTCCAGGGGCTCTGGATCTTGTAGTGAGGGGCTACTGGGCCAGCGGCATCCACAACAGATGCAGTTTACTAGAGAAATCTATTAATAAATTAATAACACTGTTGTTTATCTATAAACAGTCTTTTTGCATAAACTGACCTAAACTCAAACACAATTTTGTAATGTAAAGTAACCTCCAGTATAAATCTTATGTTCATAACACTTCTTAATGCAAACGGTGTTATATTTACCACACATTGAAGTAACGATGGAATGACCCCTTATGAACAGTCAGACTTCTTGAATTAATATAAAGATCTGTATGCAATGGTAGCCGTTCTAAAACTATAGTTAGACAGAGGCCTTTTACATAGAACGCGTTTTTTGTAACACTATGCTGCTTTTCCATTTTTCTAAACATGTGCTGAAGTCTTTCGGAGCAGTGTTCTAAAAACGTTCACACACTCTTGAGATTTTGCGCTTTTTTAACCGTTCCACTGCCCGAGTCCCGCGTTTATCAATACAAAAACGTGTTCTGTGAGAAAGGTCTCCGAAGGCCAACGAGTTATATATTGTCTTTCAAAATTATTTTTACCTGTCAAAAAAAAAAAAGAAAAAGAAAGAAAGAAAGCGTAGCAAGCTCTCAGCTCCCTCCAGCTACAAACCCGAATTAACACTTTCAAACTTATGTTAACTCTTCTCATTTTTGGTGTCGTCACATCTTTGAGTTTTTATTTTTCATCTGACTGTGTAATCCGTTGTTGACAAGTGAGAAATAGTTAGGACCTCATGAACCGCTCCAAGTTCATCTTTCGCACTCTGGACTTCCGTTCTTATTTTTAAAACGTAGATATATAGTTCAACTGCAATATACGCTTTTCTAAAGTAAAGAAAAAGAAACCACTCAAAAGAGGGACTTTTTAAAAGACATTTTAATTTAAGTTGATGTCAAAATGACTCCAAGATATGACAGAACATAAGCTGTAACAATATCAAAAACTGCTGGACATTTCCATCCCCCATCACTTCCTCTAATAAAAGAGCTATAATACAAAATCTCCACTGTGGTCCAATGCACTGATCCTGTTCGGAGTTGGTAATTTAAACATTAAAACAGAAGAGAGGTCCCAAATAAGGATGAGATCTGTGTGTGATAGTGAAAGTGATTTAACATCCTGTTCAATTATACATGACCAGACCACCACAGAGGAACTAACTGAATTAATGAAAACCCTTTCCCTCTCAGCACAGTAATCAACATCCACTGACCAGACGGATGTGTTGTCCACACATTCTACGACACAAATGGGCCGTTCCGGAGAATCTGGACAAAAAAAAAAAGAGCTGCACTATACAAATGCAAATAACTGATTTGTTATGTTAAAGGGATAGCTTGTTCAAAAAAAGTCAAATTAACTGGATTTGGCATCCAACACAGGGTTTAATAACCCAGATAATTTAATTTCATATTTTGATCCCTCTGGTTTTTGTATTTTTTTTTTATAAATACAAAAGGTAGGGAAATCAGGCTAGCTTTAATTTTTGAGGGAACATCTTTAAATTCAAACATGCTGATAACAGTAGTGGAAAGGATCTTATCTTAAAAAAAAAAAAGAAAAGAAAAAAAAAAAATAGGACACCTCAGGTTTTTTTTACACACATTTTTAGCTTCTGTCCATGTTCTCCTCCACTCTGCCAACACCAAAAACTCAATGTTTTGTTCAGCAGCAGTATGGGACATTCGCAGTCTATGAGGACCTTGTGTGAAGGTTCTAGCGTCGTCTGAAGGCTCTGGATATTCTCCAAGCATTTGGTTCCTCGTATCGGTTGTAGAGGGGCTCCAACCGCTGCTGTTTCTTCTGTTTGCTGAGGCGTGTGGGATCAGAGACTTTAAAGAAAGCTGGCGCAAATTCTACAAGCCATCTCGGGTCAATGGTGGTCACCTCCCTCATGTACTCCTTGGTGGTCAGCACAAGCTCATGGTACACCACCCTGGGGAGAAGAACGCAGTAAAACTAGCTTTAGTACAAGCAGCATGAATACCAGTCGTGTTGTTAATCGCTTTTTGCAAACATACCATTCTGGTTGGCGATTGAACAACGCACTGGAGGGGTGGATGTAGACCACCTGCTGGTCTATGAGGGTCCTGTAACCTTCTTGAGGGTCCTTTTTGCCTGCGTTTCGGAAGAAACCACTGCAGATGGCCTTCTGTACACGTACTGTGGCTTTACCACATGATACCACATCCAACTTGTGTCTGAAGAGAGAAAAATATGTAATTATGGAGTGTAAAGGCCCGTTCACACCAAGGATGATAACTATAACAATACATTTTAAAAATCATTCTAATTCTATGACAATAGGGATGTTCACACCACAACAACAATAATAATGACAAAAAGGAATGACATCAATGGAATCACTTCCAAAAAAACATCTAGCCAATCGGAATCCACTCAACTTTAAAGAGCTTGAGCAAAGCAGCGACAACATAACCGCAGTTCATACTTATCTTTATAGTTATTGCTCTTAGTGTGAACAGGCCTCAAGGCTTAGGTTGTGTAATACAAATGAAGGAAGTCATATAAAGTTACTGTTATTCTCAACCCCTCACCTGTCCATGATGCCCAGCATCTGTTTGCGGATATCCTGCGCACGCCTGAGAGATCGCGCCTGGATGAAGTTTTCGTAGCACCAGGGGTTGGAAAACTTGTTGTTCTTCCAGGAGTTGTAGACAGCCAACAAAGTCAGGTGGTCCCCCTCAGGCTGGTGAAACTTAGCCTTCTTCTGGTCTGCCAGAGCTTGCTTGTCCTGAGATTTAGAGTGAAATCATGATTACTATCTTTAGGATCAGTCTGCTAGGATACCTAAAACTCTATGTGATGATGTAACTGTTCCTTGACCATTCATGGATGTGTTAATGTGTGTGGGCCAAATGAGTACCTTTGGTCTGTAGAAGACATTCTGTACTGAAAGCATGGACACAATGGTCAGCATCTCTTCGCTGCAGCCAAGATGGACGGACATGATCAACATCTTACAAAGCATGGGCTCTAGAGGAAACTCAGCCATCTGATAGGAACAGTGACAAGAAACTTAATACTTCATTTTGAAAACTGAGCAGCTACAATCAAATCCGTTGAAAACCGTACTAAAATAGACACATGCAAACTTACTCTACGACCGAGGCGTGTAAGCAAGCCTTCATCATCCAACGCTCCCAGAGTGTATAGCTGCTCCATGGCTGTGATGAGCGTCTCCATGGGCGGAGCATCCATGAAATCAAATGACAACAGGTCATTGATGCCCATTGCCTGATTAGAGGAAAAGAAAATTATCAGCTTATTTGCACATGCCAGCATTTTAATATTGTCCCAAAATGACTTGACATTAGAACTGTTGAATTGTACCTTTAGAGATAGTACAGTGCTGGCCAAGTTAGTTCTCTGAATCTCAGGTACGTTGGTGGTGAGCATCTCATCTCTGTAGGCACGTTCTGTGTAGAGTCTGTAGCACTTCCCAGGGCCTGTTCTACCTGCTCTGCCCGCTCGCTGCTTAGCCTGAGCCTACAGACCACAAGAATGCTGTTTAGGAGACTTGCATGTATACAGAATGTAGTTTGGGTCATTAGGAATGGATGTTACCTGGGAGATGGGGGTAACCACTAGCTGATCAATGCCAGTTTTGGAGTTATAAACCTTCTGCTTGACAAAACCTGGATCCACCACATAGTAGATCCCATCAATTGTCAAAGAAGTCTCTGCGATGTTAGTAGCAATGACCACCTAAAAAAAATAAAAAAAGCAGAATATTTGTTAAGGTATCAGTGATCCACATTTTCAAGAAGAGATGTTCTGATATGTCAGACCAGACATGTTCACAAGTCTCTGAGGTCCAAGTCCAAGTCACGTCTCAAGTCTTTAAATTGGAGTCCAAGTCACGTCTCAAGACTTTGTTCTATTTATTAGCAGCAGTTCTTTCAGCTAGTTGAGGCTAAATCAGTTTTGAAATACTGATTTCACAATATGATTTTCTCAAAAAAAAAAAAAAAAAAAACTTAGAAATGAAAAGGTGTCCATTTATTAATTGTCAGACAAAACGCTGCACATTTCTTTGTAAAATTGAAATATGTCAAACAACAAAACTAAATTGAAATTTTAAAACAAACCAATCAATCAAATGAATAACACAAATGAAAGATCTCATAAACAAACTAAGGCTTTGTACTCTTTTTCAAATTAAAATTAGAGGCAACCACTGTGTTTTAAACACAACACAATCCAAAGAAAGAGGCTGCATACATGCAGCATGAGCAGTTTTTAATCTAAATTGGAATGTATAATTTCGAAATTTGAAGCAAAAACAAAATGGTCTGACTTTAGTTTTGTGAAACTATTCTACATAAAACATCTGCATGAAACAAAACAGCAGACAGGCTGAATTAGAACACAGATTCACTCTCTGCCAGCAGGTGACGCTTGAACAGCAATTAAACATTGTTTCCTCGGTTGCCGCTGTAAACAAAACAGCGCTGAGGTTATGAACACTACTTTAATATGCATTATACAGAGGCAAGATGAAAAGAAAACACCATCTAAACTTTTCTGAAGACAGCCAGTTCCGCTCAGAGATACATTCATATAAACTCCCATACCAAATGACTCACGAGTCCAAGTCAAGTCCCAAGTCTTTATTTATGCGGCTTAAGTGCGACTCGAGTTTACATCTCCGTGTCAGACCATAGAAAGCAATGAATGGTACCTTTCTACTTCCAGGTGGTGCTGGGTCAAAGATCCTGGTTTGCATTTCACTGGGCAGGGCAGAGTATACTGGGAGGATGATCAGCTCTGGGACATCAGGACCAAGTGATTTCATTCGTTCGTACAGGATCTCACAGGCAGTGTCGATCTCCTCCTGACCCGTCAGGAACACCAAGATGTCACCTGCACATTAAATAACTTAATTACAGGAAGCTCATTTTCCATTTTTCTGGAAAGAACTAGTTTTTCTGTGAACAACTATGTGCGCAAAAAGTTACCTGGAGGCTCAGTGAGGTGAATCTGCATGACTGTGATCAGACTGGCATCCAGATAGTCAGTCTCAGGTTCTTTAGTGTACAAAACCTCCACTGGATATGTACGACCAGGAATAGTAAAAATAGGTGCTTCATAAAAGTACTGTGAGAATTTCACAGCGTCCAGCGTAGCAGATGTCACGATGAGCTTCATGTCAGTTCGCTTCTGTACAGTCTAAATAATACAAAAACAAGACACTATTACACATATGCCTCAAAAGAGGCGGACCAATCTAAGCACCTAAGTTTGTCACTTTCAAACGTTTTTGCCCTGTTTTTCAAGAGTAGAAAGCAACCGTGTTTAAAACAGGTTCAAACTCTTTAAGAATAGATCTTGCATGCCTCATTTTTACTTTATCAATTGAAGTTGTTTGTTGTTTACTTTAAAAAGTAAAAAAAAAAAAATAAATTCTTAATAATTGTAATCTTTTAAATAATATATTTATAATATAAGCTATTAATATTATAATATAAATTTATATATATAGTTTATATATATAAACTATTAAAAAGGCGTTTTAATTACACCAAGGCTGCTTTTTATGATTAAAAATACTTTAAAAAAACTAAACAAAAAAAAACAGTAATGTAAAATATTACTACAATCTAAAATAAAGGTTTTCTATTTTAATATGTAATGTGTTCCTTTGATGTTACTTCAGTCTTCAGTGTCACATGATCCTCCAGAAATTTTATATGATGAAGATTTGGCGCTCAAGTAAAATTTATTTTCTTTTTGTGAAAACTGTAATACATTTTTTTTCCCCCTAGGATTATTTGATTAAGAGAAAGTTCAATATAACAGCATTTATTTGAGATAGAAATTAATTGTAACAATGCAAAAGTCTTTACTATCACAATTTATAGTGTCCTTGCTAAATTAAAAACAATTTTTCAAATAAATTAATACATAAAATAAAATCTTTATTGAGCTGGACACATTGATTTTGTGAACAAAGCCTCTGAACCGTACCTTCTTGAGCAGGCCAAAGAGCACATCTGTGTGAATGGTTCTCTCATGGGCCTCATCCAACATAATGATGGCATACTGGCCCAGATCAGGGTCAATCAGACACTCTCTTAACAGCATACCGTCCGTCATGTACTTAATGACAGTCTCAGGACTTGTGCAGTCCTCAAAACGGATGGTGTAGCCAACCTGCAAAGACACAGACAGAGATCCGTTTTAAACTGCTATGCTCAAATGTTAGATCATTGTTGCCAATGTTGTGGAAATTAATATAAGCAAGCATATACCTCTTGACCTAAACAGCAACCGTACTCCTCTGACACTCTTTTAGCCACAGACATGGCTGCCACTCTTCTGGGTTGTGTGCACCCGATCTTCCCCCGTGTGGTGTATCCAGCCTCAGCCAGGTACTGAGTGATCTGAGTGGTCTTTCCTGAGCCCGTCTCACCGATCACAATTAGGATCTGGTTGTCATGGACAGCCTGTAAAGACACAATGGTTGAATCTATGAACATAACTAATCTGAAATCTAGCTCAGGATGAAAATACATATCAGATCAAGTCTCACCTGAATGAGCTGCTCTTTCAGCTTGTAGATGGGAAGACTCTCTCTTTGCTCTAGGATGGAAAGTTGAGTCTTTTTTCCATAGGAGGCCTTGTTGCCACCAAAGGCGTGTTTCTTCCATTCTGGGATGTCGTTGGGCATCATACCTATGCCCCTCATGTTGGCAGCTATCTGCCTGCCGTCAGCTGTATGGATGGTCAGCGTGTGAAGACAGAAAAAAGCATTTATTAGAGATGCACAAACATGATAACAGACTTGAGCACATACAAAGCCAGGGGGCATACAAGCATCAGAGATAGGCTTGTTATGTGCAGACCAGCTACCATCTGCCACAACAGCAGAGCTCAGGAAATCAGATCTCCCTATCAGAGAACTCCCTAAACCCCAGTATGGACAAATAGGAAGGAAGTTTATCTGGAATTATCAGTGTCTTTCATATTACATAACCACTTGATCTTTTTTTTTTAACTGGAGGCCACGGACTGCAAAACTTCCGTTTACTCACTTTACTCACACAATCCTACTTCACTATATACTTAATCAGACTGGTTTTCATTTTAGTCTTCAAATGTTACTACTACTCCATGGAGGTTGAGTCCTAAAGCATTCTAATGAAAGTCAGATGTGTGATATTCCTGTTTGATATCTCAGAATTCTGACCATAAAATAATTTGTGAAAGTTTGACTTGTTGATGCAAAGTAATATTTATCATTATCAACTATGCTGCCAAGTTTACAGGACATCTTACACCTGCATTAGAGTAGGAAGTAGTGTTGTTACGGTACAAAAATTTCAGTATTCGGTACCGATACAAGTGAAAATCCACGGTTCTCGGTACCACATGCTAATTAAAAAACACACTATTTTTAATAATAAAGTCAAACAAAAATAAAATGTACAAAAATCAATGCCATTCTTTATACTTATTTAAATTGTGTTTCAAGTTTTTCCTGCAAGTAATAAAAGTATGAAAAACAGTAAACAGTAAAGTTTCACCCAAATTTAATTTGTCGTCTAATTAATGAAATTTAAACACATTTAATTTTTTTGGTAAATAAAGGGGACTTACTATTAAAATTAAAATATGGAAGAAATATCGTGTGATTTATTTCTTTAAAAATAAATATAAATTTTTTTCATTCACGGGTTGCCGTGAATACCTTTAAATTTCTGTGTGTAGCTATATGATATAACGCTGATTTTACTCAAATGAAACGGTAAAATGCTCGTGAAGTGACACTCAGAGCAGTTCTGTAGATGTTGTTTATGTATTTATGTCTTCATTGAGACGGCAGATGATGAAATCACTGCGAGCGTCACGCACGCTTCAGTGTATATAGTAAAAAAAAAAAAAAGAAAGAAAAACGCACGTCTCTGCCATTCAGTCATTCACACAGAGACTCAAAGAACATGCGGGATTCATATCTGAACCGACTTTTGCGGCTTAATATTTACAGATACTAGTCCACGTCGCGATTTGATTTAAGTGTAATGACCTACTTTTTATTAATTCATCCAAACTTTGACAAATTCCGTGACATTCCGTGCTAAACTGTAAATTCAGTTTTTATAACTGGATTCCGAGATTCCGTCCTGCGTTTTCTGCATCGCGGAAATCATAGGCCGTACGCGTCAAGAACCGGGTTGACCGGGTACTTAAAAAAAACCTGGTACCGTGACGTTTTCATTTTTTTAGTACTGACTTGGTACCGAAGTACCGGGTCTTTTGACAACACTAGTAGGAAGTGTGACGAAGTGGTATTCTATTGCACTTTTCAGAGCAGAAATACATTTTGACATCATTCCTTATTCAGATGAAGCTAGGATGAAGTTTGAATGTCTTACCGTCAGGCAGTGGGTCCACCCAGTGTTTGTTTAGGCCCATGGGGATCGAGTCCATTTCAGCCTCCCGTTGGGCCTGTTTCACCTCCCGTCGCTCTTTGGCCAGGGCACTCTGCATCATGGCTGCTTGGGAGAGAGATCCATCGGGGTTCTGCCAGAAAAACAGAACATATGCAAGTGTAAAAATCACAGATTATGTCCAGATTCGTGAAACCAATAGCTTTGCTTCCTAAGTTGCTGTAGAGTGAGAGTACAGGTGGTTTGACCTACCTTGACAATCTTGACAGGACTCATGTCCATGCTCTGTTTGGTGTGTCCCCTCAGGAATGGAGGTTCCTCTTCCACCAGCTCAATCTCCAAGTCCTCATCTGACAGACAAACCACAACACAGACAAAATTTGAGGTGGCTGCTCAGGCAGCTAGAGGTTTTCAATAAAAATGGGAAATGGGAAGCTGGATTTTATTTATTGGTATGGTAAAAATAGAGTTAAACAAAGGTTAATCCAACTCATACCTTCCTCATCATCTACTTTAGGCAGAATTCCTGTCTCTTCATCAAAGTCTGGGAATTCCTCCTTAGACAACACATTGGCAGCAATCATCTAAGAACAGACAGATCAAAATGTTAAAATATGAACATAAGTAATAAATGTTATAAAAATAAATAAATTTAAATTTCACATTATAGATGGCAATGCACCTGTTTGATTTCCCACTTCTCCGGATCAGAGATCTTGGTGAGTCTTTTGCGTTCCAATGTGTCATCCTCTACCTCTGGAGCATGGCCCAGGTTCAGGTTTGTAGGTCTGTCAGGATTCCTCATGGCCGTTTCTTCCTGACCTTCTCCACCCACATTTCTCCTCCTGTTAGGGTTCAGGTCTTCACCAGTATCCTGGTCAACGTCCTTGTAAAAGAAAGACAACCCAACAAAAATCAGCCCACATATAATGCACAGTGATCAGTCAATATATAATACAAGCTGAGCACAAAATGTCTTTCATATATGGAAGATATAAGCTAAATTTCTAGTCAAATAATTAATGTATAGAAGTGTTGTATAAGAGTCTGGGTGAAAGTGCTTAAAATAATAATAACAATAATACAAGGCAATTAAATAATATTAATAAAAGTTATGATAATGGCAATAGTAATTATTACTAACATTATTATCATTAAAATTACAATATACATCTAAATTTGTGTATATTACAGTAATAAAATATAGAATACTACAATAAAATTATAATAATAATAATTATTATTATTATTACTACTACTACTACTACTATGATCACTAGAATTAATATTAAAATTTACCAGATTAAAAATAAAAATTATATTTATGTTAAGTGGCAGAATCTCAGTATGCAGAATCTTAAAATGATTATTAATCTTTGTTTTATTTTTAAGAATTTAACAAATCTGTAAATAAAATGTAGAGATTGAAATATGCTAATTTGAACTGTTCTCTAAAGTGGTGACTTTTGGACCATTGGCAGTTTTGTCTGTTCTCTCTCATGGCTTTCATTAAGACACAGCTACCTCACCTTCATACTGAGACTTGTTTTGGATCCAGTGAAGGACAACACCTTGACTTTGACCCTTTGACCTTTGCTGACCACATCTGCCACATTTGCTACCCGACCTTCTCTCCTGAGCTCAGAAATATGGACCAAGCCTTCCCAGCGTTTTCTTTATGAAAGAAAGATTAAAGAGAAATGGTTTAATATCATATCATATGCACTCACTTTGAATACAATAGCCTTAAAAGTAGATTTACTACATCTAAAACATACCTAAGGCCTTCCAACTGCACAAAGCAGCCAAACTGCATAATACTGGTGACTTTGCCGTTGTAGATATCCCCCACAGATGGCTCCTCTGGAGGGGGCCGGTCCACATGCTTGTCCTTCCAGCGGTCTGAGCCTTTGTCTTTGTCTTTGTCTTTGTCTCGGTCTCGGTCTCCCCGTGCAGGACTCCTGGACCTGCTGCGAGAGTGCCAGCGGCTCCTGCGCTTCCTTCTGTCTCTCTCATTAGAGCGAGATCTGGAACGGGAGCGAGAGCGATGGCGTCTCCGTCTGTCTCTGTCCCTATCCCTGTCCCTGTCCCTGTCTCTGTCCCTATCTCTATCTCTGCTCCGACTGCGACTTCTGCTCCTCCGCTTCTTCTTACTGCTGCTTTCAGATCTAAGACGGATGAAACATACACGTTAAAATGCAACAACATGATGCAGCGGGGCAATCACTGCAGCATCAAGTTTAATGGCATCTATTTTATGTTACAGAAGTTCCTCACCTGTGTTTACTGCTGCTAGGTTCTGTACCACTAACACTGGGCATAAACATCTCCAACTCTTTCATGGCATCAGCAGCAACTTTCACATCATTCTCATCCAGCATACTCTAATTAGAAGAGCAGATATAGTTTATGATTACTGTTGATTAAAAACACATTATAGTTATTTATATAAAGAACGTATATATAGAATTACCCTAGTATTAGGATTGTCAGGTCTGCACAGAGCTGGAAACAGATCTTTCAGCTTGTCCTTTTCACTCTTTGGCTTAGCCACAGCATGAGAGGCTGTGCAATAAAGATCACATAAGAAAAGTATCATCAGGAGATATGGAAAAAAAACTAAACAGACGCTTGGCCTGAAGATGCTACAATCAAAACTGACTGCTATTCTATAAGACCCTGAATGCCCTTACCTTTACTGGTAGATGCTTTTGCAGGAGGACGCATGGTTTGAATGAGACGAAGCAAATTGCTGACGAGTGAATCCTAAAGGACAGAAATGACATGGCGGGTTAGATATTTCTAAAACTGCAAATGTAAAATCACAACACAAATTTGAAGGAACAAATTTTTGACAGAAGAGACTTACTAAAAATACTTACTGTGAAATCGGCTCCATTTTTAACCAGCACTGACTTAAATCCATCAATGGATGGATTTTTCTCAGCAAGACTGATTACAAACTCAGCTGAAAAACACATAAACCAACAGATTGTTAATACAGACTTCCATACACACAAAAATTGTGCCTCTGTCTTTTACATCAGTAAACAACTTTACTAACCAGACCCTTTACAAAATGTACTGTGGCAATCACAGTTTTGGCCAAAATACCTTTTATTAAAGTAATTGTTAATAATTGTTTTAAAACCTTTTAACAGTTTTCAAATAATTTCTAAGTGAGAAAGACATTTTTCAAAGAAACAACAAGCAATACAACTCTCCCACATAGTAAATACGACCACGTTACTGCCAGCAACCAGCCATTTTTTTAATATATATATAACGTTAACAGGATTCTAGATAAACGAAAGGTGTAACATAATAGGATGACTGAATTGTATTTAATAACACAAATTAATGGTTTGTATACAAACACTGATTCCACAGGTAGAAAAAGGCTAACCAACTATTTACGAAACAGCTAACGTTACCAACAACGTGACACGCGGTCAAGTTAAATTTACAAACTTACCAAGATCTTTATCGTTGATTCCTAAATGGTTGTCAAGTTCGGTACACACTTTAGACACCAAAGACAAATATTCGAGCTTTTTGAGCTCATCTTCCCCGATCTCTGCCATGTCCTTAGCAACGTTGTTGTTTAATTTACCGGAAGAAAGTGGCAGCGCTTCCTCTTGTCCTGTAACTTCTAATTCCGGGTTACACTACAAGCTCCCTCTAACGGTCAAATGAGAAATTGTTCTGAAAGTGGTCAAATCCAATTTCCAAACCTGTAATGAAATGCAAAATTAACTGTTATATATTTTAAAACTCGCGTACTATTAACGATGGTATTCATAAAATAACCCTTTATTTATTTTCTCTATACATTATAATACATAATACATAGTAATACATAGAGATAATACATTCAATTATAAGTTCATTAATTTAATTAAAATTCCACTAAATATAATTTAAAATAAATAATTATACTGTGAGAGATCAGTTTGGTAAAAATGCTAAAGGTAGACCAAAGTTTGGGTTTGTTGATATGTTTATAACAGATCTAGTGCGACATCTAGCGGAGCAAGTATGAGTTTCAGGCCACTCCAGTGACAGTGCACTGCGTGAATCCGCACCACGGGCAGCTTGGTGCGGATCTATGATGCTGAGACTGGGTTTCGCATGGTCTACATCATCAACCACCACCAAACACATCGCACAGGCCAGGCTCTTCACCGGGTCCTTTCTGCGAAAAGACAGTCTTCATACTTTATATAACAGCCGGTGCTCTGGACTACCACAAGCCCTCCAGTTTGGCCAGAAGTCAGTGCTTGCCAGTACCAGATTGTCCTGGGACAGCTTCAGGTAGGCACTGACCTCTGACACAGTCATGCTGAGTGCTTCATGTCTGATCGCGTGCTTACACAACCGATTATAAAACGGCGCAGGCTTCGTTAGCACTGGAGCTAATACAGAGACCTTGTTACAAAACGATTATATGTACAAAACATAGTAAGCTTATGCCCAAAAATGCTGTCTAGGGCAAATAAGAATGTTGAATTCATATAAAAATGCTTTCTAGACAGGCAGCTTAATAAGTTTTGAGACACAGCCATTGTTTATATGCAGAAAAACGCTTGCTATTTAGTTACTGTTCCAAAGTTTGTTTACAAATAAAAGCTGGCATATCCTTCCCTAAACTGGTTTTCTGACCAGTTTAAGCTGGTCTTAGCTGGACAGCCACCTCAAAAGTTCGCAAAACCATTCTTTTTATTATTTTCTGGGCCCTGTTTACTAAGGTCCCCTGTGAGCAGTGGCTCTCAGTTAAAGCATTTTCAATATCGATTTCAATCACCACAGATATGTCCTGTGATTGTTTTAGGTCTTCTGGAGTGGTTTTCTTCAGCATGGCGTCTGGGAGTGATGGACCGGACACATTACAGACCCCAAAACACATCAATCGCCTGAGTAAAGAGAAGTCGTCCTATCTGTTACAACATGCCCACAACCCCGTGGACTGGTGAGGGGCTCTGAGATCTTTAGGCTTACTGTAAACACAAAGTCAGTTTAGATTATTCATTTTTGGAGAAACTGTCAACAATAAGCACCCTGTGAATACTTCTTAAAATGTGCAATTCTTGGTATAACTTCTCTGCATTTCTCCTGTATTACTGTAGTGTAACTTGTATTAATACCCTGTACCCTGTATTAGTGTATTTTCTCTTCAAAATAAATAAATAATTCATGGAAATCAAATATTTTAAATAATATAAATAGAGTTACACAAAATTTAATTACAAATAAATTATACTGTGATGTCTTGTCAAATATTTCTTTCACTCATACAAAACGTCAATATTTTATACTATATTTGGTGTTGACTTAAATACAAACCAAGTTTAGATAATGCCTGATTTGTTTCACCAAGTATTTTTTCATAATTTTCTGGTGTTTTTTCTTTACTAGGTATGCTTGGGGACAAGAAGCCTTTGATAAAGCGAAGAGTGAAGACAAGCCCATTTTTCTTTCAGGTAACTTGAAAGAATACATGTTGGATCCATGTTTTGTTAATGTTGTTTAACACACAAGCCTACATAGTACAGTCTTTACTGTTTATTATTGCTTACAGTGGGTTATTCCACCTGTCACTGGTGTCACGTGATGGAGAGGGAATCGTTTGAAGATGAGGAGATTGGAAAAATCCTCAGTGAGAACTTTGTCTGTATAAAGGTGGACAGAGAGGAGAGGCCTGATGTGGACAAAGTTTACATGACATTTGTGCAGGTAGGACCAGTAGAATTTGTGTGTTGTCGACGGCATAACTTACAAAGTGTCATGTATAATTGAAATACGTTGAATGCTTTCTGCCCAGGCAACCAGTGGCGGTGGTGGCTGGCCAATGAGCGTGTGGCTCACACCAGATCTCAGGCCATTTATAGGTGGCACTTACTTCCCACCCAGAGACAGTGGAAGAAGACCTGGACTGAAAACTGTGCTTTTAAGAATTATAGAACAAGTAAGAGCCAAGATTTAAGTTTCTTATATTTTGGAATATTTTACACTTCTTCATATACAGTGGGGCAAAAAAGTATTTAGTCAGCCACCAATTGTGCAAGTTCTCCCACTTAAAAAGATGAGAGAGGCCTGTAATTTTCATCATAGGTATACCTCAACTATGACAGACAAAATGAGAAAAAAAAATCCAGAAAATCACATTGTAGGATTTTTAAAGAATTTGCAAATTATGGTGGAAAATAAGTATTTGGTCAATAACAAAATTTCATCTCAATACTTTGTTATATACCCTTTGTTGGCAATGACAGAGGTCAAACGTTTTCTGTAAGTCTTCACAAGGTTTTCACACACTGTTGCTGGTATTTTGGCCCATTCCTCCATGCAGATCTGCTCTAGAGCAGTAATGTTTTGGGGCTGTCGCTGGGCAACACGGACTTTCAACTCCCTCCAAAGATTTTCGATGGGGTTAAGATCTGGAGACTGGCTAGGCCACTCCAGGACCAGGGCTCGCAAAATTTCAAAATCCCTGGTAGCCCTTCGGACAGGTACTCTTCAGATTTTGGTAGCCCGAAAATTAATTTAACTAGCCCGAATTAAAAAATTACTATTTTATTTTATTATTATTATTTGTTTTTGAAATATAGAAAATCAGATAGGAGTTTAAATGTCAATCAAAAATATTTTCAATACACAAATATCAACAAATATGAAGGAAGGAACTTTATTTCACTATTTACAGGGTATCTGCAGAATTTATGACCCATTTTAAGAGCTGCACAAGTAAAATGAACACAGAATGAGCGGGGTTGGACAATGTCTATGGTAACATACAGTTTTGAGCCATAAAATTACATGATTTACAGTTCAGATACAGGTTTTCACAAAAACAAAAAAACAGCGTTTCAGGCTATAGACCGTTTTTATGAAAAGGGATCAATCAAGCATATAAATTATTATGTTAATTTAAAACATATAAATATTACTGTCTTAATTGTTTAGATTTTTAGAAGGCACATCAACTTCTTTCTCATTTACAACTCTATGTGTTTGCTGTGTAAAAACATGAGTTGATATTTGCATTGATCTGACCATAAACAGCAAGAAAGGCTTATTGGAAATGCAAATTCATTCTCTGCCATGAGGTGGCGCTGTAGGAGCACTGAAATATAAACGCTGTACACAAAGCAGCTCTGCGCTCATAAACGCTGCTTTATCAGGAATTATAGGTAAAATGAAATTAAAATGCCAATGACACGTTTCTGAGGACAGTCGGTTACCTTCAGATACATTCACATAAAGACATCCGCGCCGCGTTTTGACTTGAAACGTGCAGCGCTCATTATTTATTCAACGACATCATTGCCTTTTGAAGTTTAATCCTGCCGTATCGCGACTCATGTCTTTCCGTCCCCAACTGTAAGACCTCTTGAAATTATAATTAAGACATTTCTTATACCATTTAACGTATTTAAAACTTTTTATGGCCTTAATTTTGATACAACTCACTTTCAGAGTTTTTAAGGACCCGCGGGAGATCTGTATTTAAGGAGCCCGTCGGGCAGGCAGTGATACATTTTGGTAGCCCGACTGGAAAACACAATAGCCCCGGGATGTCGGGCTAGTGATTTTGCGAGCCCTGAGGACCTTGAAATGCTTCTTACGAAGCCTTCATTGCCCGGGCGGTGTGTTTGGGATCATTGTCATGCTGAAAGACCCAGCCACGTTTCATCTTCAATGCCCTTGCTGATGGAAGGAGGTTTTCACTCAAAATCTCACGATACATGGCCCCATTCATTCTTTCGTTTACACGGATCAGTCATCCTGGTCCCTTTGCAGAAAACAGTAGGTATGGTGTTCTTTGGATGCAACTCAGCATTCTTTCTCCTCCAAACACGACAAGTTGAGTTTTTACCAAAAAGTTCTATTTTGGTTTCATCTGACCATATGACATTCTCCCAATCCTCTTCTGGATCATCCAAATGCTCTCTAGCAAACTTCAGACGGGCCCGGACATGTACTGGCTTAAGCAGGGGGACACGTCTGGCACTGCAGGATTTGAGTCCCTGGCGGTGCAGTGTGTTACTGATGGTAGCCTTTGTTACTTTGGTCCCAGCTCTCTGCAGGTCATTCACTAGGTCCCCCCGTGTGGTTCTGGGATTTTGCTCACAGTTCTTGTGATCATTTTGACCCCACGGGTGAGATCTTCGTGGAGCCCCAGATCAAGGGAGATTATCAGTGGTCTTGTATGTCTTCCATTTTCTAATAATTGCTCCCACAGTTGATTTCTTCACACCAAGCTGCTTACCTATTGCAGATTCAGTCTTCCCAGCCTGGTGCAGGTCTACAATTTTGTTTCTGGTGTCCATTGACAGCTCTTTGGTCTTGGCCATGGTGGAGTTTGGAGTTGGATTGTTTGAGGTTGTGGACAGTTGTCTTTTATACTGATAACGAGTTCAAACAGATGCCATAAATACAGGTAACGAGTGGAGGACAGAGGAGCCTCTTAAAGAAGAAGTTACAGGTCTGTGAGAGCCAGAAATCTTGCTTGTTTGTAGGTGACCAAATACTTATTTTACGGAGGAATTTACCAATTAATTCTTTAAAAATCCTACAATGTGATTTTCTGGATTTCTCATTTTGTCTCTCATAGTTGAGGTATACCTATGGTGAAAATTACAGGCCTCTCTCATCTTTTTAAGTGGGAGAACTTGCACAATTGGTGGCTGACTAAATACTTTTTTGCCCCACTGTATGTATCCTTTCATAATAATAATATAGCAATATCTTGAATATACAGTATCTCACAGAAGTGAGTACACCCCTCACATGTTTGTAAATATTTTATTATATCTTTTCATGTGACAACACTGAAGAAATTACACTTTGTTACAATGTAAAGTCGTGAGTGTACAGCTTGTATAACAGTGTAAATTTGCTGTCCCTTCAAAATAACACAAAAGTGAGTACACCCCTAAGTGAAAATGTCCAAATTGGGCCCAGTGTGTCAATATTTTGTGTGGCCACCATTATTTTCCAGCACTGCCTTAACCCTCTTGGGCATGGAGTTCACCAGAGCTTCACAGGTTGCCACTGGAGTCCTCTTCTACTCCTCCATGATGACATTACGGAGCTGGTGGATGTTAGAGACCTTGTGCTCCTCCACCTTCCGTTTGAGGATGCCCCACAGATGCTCAATAGGGTTTAGGTCTGGAGACACACTTGGCCAGTCCATCACCTTTACCCTCAGCTTCTTTAGCAAGGCAGTGGTCGTCTTGGAGGTGTGTTTGGGGTCGTTATCATGTTGGAATACTGCCCTGCGGCCCAGTCTCTGAAGGGAGGGGATTATGCTCTGCTTCAGTATGTCACAGTACATGTTGGCATTCATGGTTCCCTCAATGAACTGTAGCTCCCCAGTGCCGGCAGCACTCATGCAGCCCCAGACCATGACACTCCCACCACCATGCTTGACTGTAGGCAAGACACACTTGTCTTTGTACTCCTCACCTGGTTGCCGACACACACGCTTGACACCATCTGAACCAAATAAGTTTATCTTGATCTCATCAGACCACAGGACATGGTTCCAGTAATCCATGTCCTTAGTCTGCTTGTCTTCAGCAAACTGTTTGCGGACTTTCTTGTGCATCATCTTTAGAAGAGCCTTCCTTCTGGGACGACAGCCATGCAGACCAATTTGATGCAGTGTGCGGCGTATGGTCTGAGCACTGACAGGCTGACCCCCCCACCCCTTCAACCTCTGCAGCAATGCTGGCAGCACTCATACGTCTATTTCCCAAACACAACCTCTGGATATGATGCTGAGCACGTGCACTCAACTTCTTTGGTCGACCATGGTAAGGCCTGTTCTGAGTGGAACCTGTCCTGTTAAACCGCTGTATGGTCTTGGCCACCGTGCTGCAGTTCAGTTTCAGGGTCTTGGCAATCTTCTTGTAGCCTACGCCATCTTTATGTAGAGCAACAGTTCTTTTTTTCAGATCCTCAGAGAGTTCTTTGCCATGAGGTGCCATGTTGAACTTCCAGTGACCAGTATGAGAGAGTGAGAGCGATAACACCAAATTTAACACACCTGCTCCCCATTCACACCTGAGACCTTGTAACACTAATGAGTCACACACCAGGGAGAGAAAATGGCTAATAATAAAATATTTACAAATATGTGAGGGGTGTACTCATTTCTGTGAGATACTATATATATATATATATATATATATGTGTGTATATGTGTGTGTGTGTGTATATATATGTGTATATATTTATGACCCTGGACCACAAAACCAGTTATAAGGGTGATGATCTTCACTTAATGTCCTAATGATTTTTGGATAAAAGAAAAATCAATAATTTTGACCCATACAATGTATTTCTGGCTATTGCTACAAATATACCCCAGTGACTTAAGACTGGTTTTGGTCCAGGATTATATATATATATATATATATATATACAGGTGCTGGTCATATAATTAGAATATCATCAAAAAGTTGATTTATTTCACTAATTCCATTCAAAAAATGAAACTTGTATATTATATTCATTCATTACACACAGACTGATATATTTCAATTGTTTATTTCTTTTAATTTTGATGATTATAACTGACAACTAAGGAAAATCCCAAATTCAGTATCTCAGAAAATTAGAATATTGTGAAAAGGTTCAATATTGAAGACACCTGGTGCCACACTCTAATCAGCTAATTAACTCAAAACACCTGCAAGGGCCTTTAAATGGTCTCTCAGTCTAGTTCTGTAGGCTACACAATCATGGGGAAGATTGCTGACTTGACAGTTGTCCAAAAGATGACCATTGACACGTTGCACAAGGAGGGCAAGACACAAAGGTCATTGCAAAAGAGGCTGGCTGTTCACAGAGCTCTGTGTCCAACAGTGTTAATTTTGGCAGGCATTTTTGATTTAGTCTTAGTCTTTATCTTGAGACGAAAATGCTTAATAGTCTTAGTCACATTTTAGTCATTTGAGTCTTACATAGTTTTAGTCTAGTTTTAGTCAACGAAAATTAATTGTATTTTTTGTCAACTTTTAGTCATTACTTTTAGTCAAAGTGCAGTTAACAACATTTATTTTGGTAGCTATTTTATATGTAGTATTCAAACAAAAATAGGCATCAGTTCTTCTCTCTTTAGACCAAATCAGTTAAGCTTATGAAAAATTTGAATCAAGTATTGAATTTGGAAAAACGGGAATAAATTTTCATTTTTTGGTAGAGATTCAAATTAAACTCATTTTTCAGATACATTAGCTTTACTTAATTATACATTTATTTAACATCTTTTGTTGGTTAACATTTATGACACGGATAGGAATGCTGTCCCTTTAAGACGGAAGGCATTCATGTAATACTGACACACATTCAGTTTTCACCCACCTGTTTACACTCACTTAAGCCATAACTGATTGTATTTATGTGAGATACTCTGACTCTACACGATAGACACAGGACTGCTGTGTGTGTATTTGAGCGCTGAGAAATGATTGCGTGCTGTATGAGACTGAAGAAGTGGAGTGTGCGCGAGAGAGAGCACTTCTATCAGCGCGATTCTGCCTATCCCGACTTCACTAACTTTAAGTTAATCGGCAACAAACTGTGACTCCCGGGAAAATGGGATGTCTGGTCACTCTATCCCTAACCCTTCAGGTGCTGAGGCCATTGTTTCAGATCGCTAGTTCGCGTTTTGGTAGCCAATCTGTCCGCTGCGGCTGCCATACTGAGACTAGATACACAAACGCCCCTCATCTGATTGTAATCCGATGACAGAGACAAACATTTTGAAAGACAAGACAGTTAACTTAGCCTATTGGATATATTTTGAATGTCCGGTAGTCCTCAAATAACATTTTAGTCCCGTCTCGTCTTGTTAATGAAGACGCGGCATAAATTTCGTCATAGTTTTTATCATCAGATATTAATTTTAGCTCGTCAACGTCTAGTCTTAGTCACAGAAAAAAGGTTCGTTGACGAATATTTCTCGTCTTCGTCAACGAAATTAACACTGGTGTCCAAGCACATTAATAGAGAGGCGAAGGGAAGGAAAAGATGTGGTAGAAAAAAGTGTACAAGCAATAGGGATAACCGCACCCTGGAGAGGATTGTGAAACAAAACCCATTCAAAAATGTAGGGGAGATTCACAAAGAGTGGACTGCAGCTGGAGTCAGTGCTTCAAGAACCACTACGCACAGACGTATGCAAGACATGGGTTTCAGCTGTCGCATTCCTTGTGTCAAGCCACTCTTGAACAACAGACAGCGTCAGAAGCGTCTCGCCTGAGCTAAAGACAAAAAGGACTGGACTGCTGCTGAGTGGTCCAAAGTTATGTTCTCTGATGAAAGTAAATTTTGCATTTCCTTTGGAAATCAGGGTCCCAGAGTCTGGAGGAAGAGAGGAGAGGCACACAATCCACGTTGCTTGAGGTCCAGTGTAAAGTTTCCACAGTCAGTGATGGTTTGGGGTGCCATGTCATCTGCTGGTGTTGGTCCACTGTGTTTTCTGAGGTCCAAGGTCAACGCAGCCGTATACCAGGAAGTTTTAGAGCACTTCATGCTTCCTGCTGCTGACCAACTTTATGGAGATGCAGATTTCATTTTCCAACAGGACTTGGCACCTGCACACAGTGCCAAAGCAACCAGTATCTGGTTTAAGGACCATGGTATCCCTGTTCTTAATTGGCCAGCAAACTCACTGACCTTAACCCCATAGAAAATCTATGGGGTATTGTGAAGAGGAAGATGCGATATGCCAGACCCAACAATGCAGAAGAGCTGAAGGCCACTATCAGAGCAACCTGGGCTCTCATAACACCTGAGCAGTGCCACAGACTGATCGACTCCATGCCACGCCGCATTGCTGCAGTAATTCAGGCAAAAGGAGCCCCAACTAAGTATTGAGTGCTGTACATGCTCATACTTTTCATGTTCATACTTTTCAGTTGGCCAAGATTTCTGAAAATCCTTTCTTTGTATTGGTCTTAAGTAATATTCTAATTTTGTGAGAGACTGAATTTGGGATTTTCCTTAGTTGTCAGTTATAATCATCAAAATTAAAAGAAATAAACATTTGAAATATATCAGTCTGTGTGTAATGAATGAATATAATATACAAGTTTCACTTTTTGAATGGAATTAGTGAAATAAATCAACTTTTAGATGATATTCTAATTATATGACCAGCACCTGTATGTGTATATATATATATATATATATATATATATGTGTGTGTGTATATATATATTTATATATTATTGCTTATTTATATATTTACATCATATTATTTTTATTTATATATTTTATGTATATTATATGTTGATTATTTTGATGACTTATTTATTTATTATTTTTTCCCCTAAATCTCCATATACTAAGGCCCCCTAGTGAGCAGTGGCAGTCAGTTAGGGCAGGGGTTTTCAAACTGTGGTCAGGGAGCCACAAGAGGGTGCTAAGGGGTCTGTGGAAAAGTTTAATAATAATATTAATAATAATAAGGACAAAATAAGTTAGCATTTAACAAATTGGACATTATTTCAATTATTTTATTCTACTAACTGTCTAGTTTTTTTTTTTTTTTTAGGATTATAAATCTAACAGTAGTCTTAAAGAGATCAAATTAATAGAAAGTAAACATTTTTCAGATAATATTTAACATGTACAGTACATTATTAAGTTCAAAGTTTTTAAAAAGTAAAGTAATACTTAATAATTAATTAAGTAATTAATATTCAGCAAGGATGCATTGACTTGATCAAAAGTGACAGTAAAGACTTTTACATTGTTGCTGATAAATGCTGTTCTTTTGAACTTTTTATTCATCAAAGGATCCTGGAAAATAAATTCAGGGTTTCTGCAGTAACTGTTTTCAACATTAATAATAATAACAATAAGGGAGTTTTCTTGAGCACAGGGGCGGATCTACCGGGGTGGCACGGGGTGGCAACTGCCACCCTAAGAAAAAGCTATGCCACCCCACAATTATCACAGAATAAAATATAAATGTAAGCAGTGCTTCATGTGCTACTTTTCAGCCGCGGCGATGACTTTCTGTCATATCGGACGAAACAATAACATGAAATCAATAAGAAGATGCCGATCACGAAAACTAATAGCAGAGTTAGGTAAGAATATTGTATTGACGTTTTCTCGATTGTTAACATAATATAACTGATTTTAGTTGGTCCATTTTCCCAAACCATTAATTCAGTTCTCAAAACAAAGACTCGTTTCTCAAAAAGTTTAACAATGAGTAAGTTAAACATTAGGTAGCAAAACTGATTACACCAATCAGAATCTCTGCATCCTAACAACGGAGAGAGGAGAGAGCTGAATGAATAATATACATGGGTTTTACACATTCAGTATAATTACAGTACAGTACCAGTACATTAGATGATGGAAATTTCCATATTCTATATATTCTACATATTCTACATGTTGTACACCTTCAAACGTGTGACTGTCAAATTTTATTTGTAATCATTTTTTATGTGTAGCTACTGCATGTTTTCAGAACTGAGAAATGACTGCCTATAGCTAGTCTTGTGTCAGGAGACCAGGAAACTGCTGTATACTGTAATGAAATTTGACCAAATGTGCAGCGGATGCTGAATTTACTTATTTTTATTTTGTTCATATACAATTCTTTGGTATTTGAACTTTTCTAGTGTTTTTCATCTACTACAAGATTACTTTACAGTAGTAAAATGAAAATGATCTGTTCCCCAAAGTTCATTGCTGAATTATTATTATTATCTGTAATTTAATTTATGTTATATACTGTAATAGACATTGAGCTGCAATGATAATTCCTGAATCCTAAGAGTTTTCTAAGTGTTATTGATCTCATGAGTGTTCACTGGGCAGGAAAGTCATCTGTGTATTTGAATTGTGTGTAAGTATTTAAGAATACCTGTAATAACTAGATTGAAAAGTTTGATAGACATTTATGCTGGCTTGTCTTAAATTCTTGTTTAAGAAACATAAATAGTTTGGTCAGTTAGATGTTCTAGATGTTTGGTAAAGTGTTGCTATAGGATGTTCTGGGTGGTTGCTAGGCTCTTGCAGTTGTTGGGGTGTTGCTAGACTATTTATAGTGTGTTCTGGGTGATTACAGACATTCCCACCTTTGGTAATAACAGAAAATCAAACATTGTTTTCAAAACTGATCCAGTTGCAATGCTTTAATATTATTGTATTTCTTTCTAATGTTAGAAAATTCAAAAGTGTTACTCTTAAACTTGCACTAAAACATGATTTATACCATCTAAGTAGCCTTTGTAATATGAATAGAACCGCATGTCTTCTTTAGTGATACAAGCTCAGAAACATTTAGAACCTGTTGAAGTTTTTTATATTGTGTATTGACTTGGTGCCATGAAGGATAATGAAATGTTATTTATTTTTCATTTTAAACAGTATAGATGATTACTTAATGGTAATGCAATATTTGTGAACAACTGTGCATGTCAAACAATCAATCCCCAAAAACTATGGATGGGGGCTTGCTTTGGTGTTGCCACCCCTCATAGACCCCGTGCCACCCCTTTGCCACCCTAAAAATATTTTCTAGATCCGCCCCTGCTTGAGCACATGAGCAAATCATCTTATTAGAATGATTTCTGAAGAAAATTCTGAATTCTGAAAATTCAGCTTTTAAAATTAAATTTTAAAACAGAATATATAATAAAAAGTTATTGTAAGTTGTAAGAAGGTTTAACAATATTACTGCTTTTCCTGTTTTTACTTTCTCAAATCCCTGTATTCTAAGGCCCCCTAGTGAGCAATAATTGTTGAGCATAAGCATAACTTTCCTTCAAAAAACTTTTTAATGGAATTGTATGTATAATATTTTTTCACAGTATAAATGGGTCTTTATACATGAAAATATATAGCTTCCTTTATATTGACAATGGCATCCAAAGTTTGAAAACCATGTACTGTGGTGCTCTGATGTCTGAGTACCTTCAAACTGTGTGTTTTAGTGGCAGAGCAACAGAGAAACCCTGGAGTCTAGTGGAGAGAGAGTACTGGAAGCCCTCAGGAAGGGGACCGAAATCTCTGCCAGCCCTGGAGAAACTCTTCCATCCGGCCCAGATGTTGCCAACAGATGTTACCAGCAGCTGGCTCACTCATATGAGGAAGAATATGGAGGTTTTCGAGAGGCTCCGAAGTTCCCTTCACCAGGTAAACGAAACACTGGGATGAACTGAAAAGATTTATCACTAAAACCTGTACAATATTTACAGTCAGTCATTAATTTGTTATTAGAACAGAGTCACAAAGAGAGTAAACACAATATCCTGTTGACTACCTGTCTTGTGAGTTAATTACCTGTCAAATATGCATCTGCATTAATAATGTAGAATGGCCTTGTGCTTTTCTTTTCTCCAGTGAACCTGATGTTCCTGATGTCATTTTGGGCGGTAAATCGTGTCAACTCTGAGGGAGCAGAAGCACTGCAAATGGCTCTTCACACTCTCAGAATGATGGCATTGGGGGGCATTCATGACCATGTGGCACAGGTGACTTGCAAAAGCTGTGTATTCAGAACCCATGTCGACTATATCAGTTCTTCCCTTTTAATTACATAACCAAACACAATAATCTTCTTTCTTTCAGGGCTTTCACAGATACTCCACAGACTCCTCCTGGCATGTTCCTCACTTTGAAAAGATGTTATATGACCAAGGCCAGCTTGCTGTGGCCTATATCACTGCTTACCAGGTGGGAATATGTTTGTGGGGGTACCCTTTGTGTTTAATATGTTTTTAATATAAGATATATTTTCTGTGCTTCTTATCTCTCTTGATAATTGCTTATGTCCAGAAAGTAATAATGAAACACTGTTCTGTATTTCTGGAGTTTGTAGACAGAATAAGTACATTATTGGTGTTGCAATTTATGTTGCTTATTTTATAAGATGCAGATGAGTTTGTTTCTTTATAAAAAAATATAGCATTACATCACTTGCTCATCAATTGACCCTCTGCAGTGAATGGGTGCCGTCAGAATGAGAGTGCAAACAGCTGATAAAAACATCACAATTATCCACAAGTAATCCACACGACTCCATTCCATTAATTAACTGTATTTGCTGTTTGTTTGTAATATATCTATAAAAATGTTTTTAACTTCAAACCATTGCTTCTGGCTAAAGTACTAGTCCTCTATTCTTAATATTGCTTTCTCCAGTGAAAAGTCCTCAGAATTAGGAGAGAAATGTGCACTGATCAATCTTTACAAGTGAAAACAGTCCAAAACAGTTCTAGACAAATATGTTGATGGATTTTGATGTGAGAGGACAACAGTGGATGAACTTTTGTACTTGCTTTTATCAGGCACCCATTCACTGCATAGGATCCATTGGGGAGTTTTTTTTTCTCTAAATCTGTTCTAATAAAGAAACAAACTCATCTACATCTTGGATGGCCTGAGAGTAAATTTTCAGCATGTTTTCAGTTTTGGGTGAACTGTTCTTTTAAGATGATTTTAAGATTTGTATAACAATCAACTAAAATTTTCTAGCTGTATATATGGCATTGGCTTGGCTGGGTGTGGTGTTATTATGGCTGTTGATCTCGGCAGGTGTCTGGGGAACGCCTCTTTGCAGATGTGGCTCGTGACGTGTTGCTTTACGTCTCCAGAGACCTAAGTGACAAGGTGAGTCGTCTTCTCCCTCATTAGATCCCGCATTTGGCATCAGTCATGCTGAATCAGCACCAAACTACAAAAGCACTGAAAAATCGCTTATTTATCTGTCATATTTTGGTTGTGAGAGTTACATTAGAGGTCAGTGTTTTCCCCACAAAAACATACAAAATATAGCTGAAACCTTCACATTCTCTCTGTACTATAAATCATCCCCTTGTTATTATTCTTTAAATAACAACCAGAGGTTCACTGTGTGCTGAAGTTATGTAAAGTAACATGTTTTAACAAAATAACTTGTGGCCAAAAGTAATGATGCCCTCAAGAAACCACAGTGTACCTTCGAAAACAGCCTACAAGTGGCAAAAAATAAATAAACCACATTTGATTATGAGCATCGTGCTGCCCTCTGCAGTCTGGCGGCTTCTATAGCGCTGAGGATGCAGATTCCTTTCCTATGGTGGAATCCACTGAGAAGAGGGAGGGAGCGTTTTGTGTGTGGACAGCAGGAGAGATCAGAGAGCTGCTTCCTGACATCGTGGAAGGCGCCGCAGGAGGCGCAACACAGGCGGATATCTTCATGCATCATTATGGTGTGAAAGAGCAAGGCAACGTGGACCCCGCTCAGGTTTGGGAATATGAGGTTTTTAATGAGAGCCAGAACCTTTCTAATCATGTTAGATTAGTTACAACATAGAAAAAAATGTTTGTGTATCAAATAATTAATTTGGATTAATTTTCTAAGTATGCGTATAAAATTGTCTTTATGTGTAGCTACCTGTTTCTTCCATTACCTTACAAAATGTTTTGTTTTTCCCTTGCTGTAATTAAAAAATATATATACAAAAATAAACTAATGTCTCAAATAATTATAAAAAATGATTTGCAAATTTAGTTTAACTACTACAATAATTATTGTAATATTATTCCAAAAGAAAAGCTTTGCAAATATCTTTAACTGCACATTGTCAAATGAACAGCCAGTCAATAATAATAATGTTTCACAAACCATAACACAAATTAGGTTTAATTTCCAATTTGCAGTTTTGTCTAGTAGGTTGGTACTACACTGATACTTACTTCACTAATGTCAAAAAAGTACGTTCTAGTAGAATGAATGAAATTCAGTGGTTAGCATTTAATATATACAACACCTAATTTGTGAACAAAGCAGGTTTTATAATGCAAATTTGTTTTTATGTGCATTTACTGATTTGTTGGTGTTTTTGTAGGACCCCCATGGAGAGCTGCAGGGTCAAAATGTGCTGATTGTACGTTACTCAGTGGAGCTCACCGCTGCTCACTTTGGCATCAGTGTGGACAGACTGTCCGAGCTGCTGTCCGATGCCAGGGCCAAGCTGGCCGAGGTGCGAAAAGCACGCCCACCTCCTCACCTGGACACCAAAATGCTAGCTTCCTGGAACGGTAAATTCCCGCATCCTGATTGGAAAAAAAGTAAATGTGTCCGCCAGTAATATACTACTGGAAATCCCAGAGCACTGAACCAGGAAAAGACTCTAATTAGAGTTAATTGCTTTTCATAGAGTGTTTTGAAATGGAAACAGCCATCAATTAATCAATGAGAGGCTGAGGCATGAAGAAAATTGGTAATACTTGCATCCCCTGAAGCTATATGTACCCCCTTCCTATCCTTGCGATTTTATTGATTTCGTTTTGCGAACAAGGTCCAGTGTTTGACAAGCTCCGTAAATGTTTTTTTTTTTCTTTTTCGACTGGGTTTGCTTTAATAGCAGTACTATAATGTTAGAGTTCTTTCATGGGGTGCTTAGATGTGGTGCCAAGCCTTTAAAAGCCCACAGAGGGGACCTTTGGGTTGTGGTCTTTGCCCTCGTTGTCTTTAATGAAAGGATATCAAAGCCTTTGCAGGGTGCCAAGGCCCCTTTGGAGCTCTGGCTGACAAAAGCGCTCGAAGAATAGTGACTAATGAGCTGATATCTTAATTAAAGAAAGCCTGAGACATTGTTTAATGAAACTGTTCCTTCCAGAGCTACGCTCCATTACATTCTTAATTCATACAGACTGGATATTGCTACCTGCAGAGTAACCCTTCGCATTAATCAAACCTGATAGGCCCACTCGCATAGCCGTGAGACATGTCTGGGCTGCAGGCACATGGGGTTCTGACAGGACTATTGTTAGTGATCCCCAGCCCTCCGAACACATTGTACTTTAGATCTTATAGTCTTAACGCCTCCTTTCAAAGCTCATCTGTCTTGGTTGACACCTACTGCACCTTTATCAAAATGTTTTAGCTCTTGTTGGGGGGAGTTTCATTATCTGAGGGGCAGAACCCTTCCTGAAAGTTTTACATAAGCAGGTTGTTTGCCCAAGTACTTTTGCTGGAGAAACCACAGACAGAAAATGGCTTCGTCATTTCAAGAAACTTGTTTTCTAAATTGAACTCGGTCCGGTTTTCCAAAGCTTGTAATCTGTGTCCACTTCCATTTCATTGTTTGGTCAGGGCTGATGTTGTCCGGGTTTGCACGTGTCGGAGCCGTGCTGGGCGACAAGGCTCTGCTGGAAAGAGCTGAGCGGGCAGCTTGTTTTCTCCGAGAACACCTGTGGGACGAAGAGGGCCAGAGGATTCTCCATTCCTGTTATCGTGGAAATAATATGGAGGTGGAGCAAGTGTAAGGAACATTTTCTGCTTTTGCAAAATATGTATTTAGCCTGCAAAAGCAGAGAGGCTGATATAAGAACATTTACAGATTATAAACAGCTAGTTTGTTAGCTTCAGTCTAATTTCCCATCATTATGAAGAGAAAAGCCTATTTAAAATAGCAATTTTAATTGTGATGTTAATTCGGCAAGTTTGTCATTGGAGAATATAGAAAGGGTGATTGGAGATGTTTTTACTAATCAATTGACGTTGTTAATTAAACCTAAAACTATTCAAATCTTAAATTTAAATGAAAATTAGAAATGCTGTTTTGGCTACTAACTGAACTAAATTAGGTTTAAGTTGAAGTACTAAAATTTGTAAAACTAAAACTGAAATAAAAATAAATTACACTTAAATAGAAATATAAAAATTACAAGCCCATAACAAAATTGCTGAAACTAACTAACATTCGAATCAAAACTGAAAAACTAATTAACTAATCTTAATAAATTCTATAATAGTATATAAATGCTACTAAAATAACACTGATTATGATGAGGGTGTATGTGCCTTTACAGTAGGCCAAGAAAACTAGCACACATTCTGTCTTGCATCCAGGTCTTAATTGCCTTGGCACATATCCTGCCAATGTAGAAATGCCCCAGAATCAGCACAATACAAAGCTTTTCACGTATGAAATCGCCCACAGACACACACACACAAATTCACTGGCCTCATTCTTGGGGTAACCTCTCATTTGTACCTCTCATTAACACACTGTGTCAGCACATCGGTCATCCCACAATGCTGAGTGTGCTTCTCAGGTCACGCTGATCATTTTTATGAGTTAACCCATACACCATTTATAACTGATTTCAACTGGCTGTTTTCAGACGTTTTTCATTGAGTGTTCCGCAATGAGATAATGAAGAAATAGCTTTGTCATGTTGTCACATCACATAATGTTTAATCAGGAGCACTTCCTCTGTAATCATCTGATTGGCCTTTATACTTTGAATTTAGCGTAGGATGAGATGTTTCTTCTCTTGCAGTTCTGCTCCGGTCTGTTTGCATAAGGGAGCTGTAAAAATCTGCATCAGTTTGTTTTTAATTTCCTTTGGAGGATTTCCCTCACAGGGAATAATTTACCAAGCAAGAAGATGAATTATAGGGAATTAGTTGTGTTTCTGGCCACCTGATTTCATCCATTCAAGAGGAACTACTATCTTGCTTTGCTCCTCGTTTTTAATGTTCCACATCCATCCACAGGGATAGTTCTAAGAAAATGAACATTTCATTATTTACTCACCCTCAAACCGTTTAAGATTTTGTCAGAAATTCAAAAAAACTGTACTTCCGTGCAGTTAAAGTGAATCGGGGTTGAAGCTTTCAAGCTTCAGTAAAGGACACAAAAGCACCATAATAGATTTAAATAGAAATAGTCTTAAATTTACAGTATTCACAGATAATGTGTGAATTCCAGTGAATCGTTCAAACTGTTTATGTGAACCAAATGAATCGATTCAATACAAAAGAAGGTTTCATTCACAAATCAGACATTAACTACTTCTATCATGACAACGATCCTTGGCGAGTTCAAGATTTTTAAGGATTAATGGCTTAATATTCCTTTTTTTTTCTCACTCAAAGCTATTGTATGACTTGGAATATAGTGTGTGAGTCATATGGACCACTTTTATTATACTTTTATGGTGCTTTTTAGAGCTTGAAAGCTTTAGACCCTGTTCATTGTAATTGTTTGGAAAAGAGCATGGAAAACAGCCTTTGCTTTTGTCTTCTGCGGAAGAAAGAAAGTCATGTGGGTTTGGAACGACATGAAGGTGAGTAAATGATGACAGAATGTTCATTTTGGGGTGAACTAATCCTTTAAAGAGCCCTGTGCCATGCAGTGAAAACATTTAGAGAGAAATCTGGCATGAATGTTTGATAAGAACGAGACAGGTTACCTGACTGTTGTAGCTCTCAAATGGAATTAAGGGCCTTTTATTGTAATAGAAGAAATATGCTGTAGTATTTGGGCCAGGTAAAAATGCAGTGCCAGGTGAATTATTCATGAACCATTCAGTGGCTGTGCTGTTATTCCAAGGAATGTGGCAAATGGTCCAAATCTTGTTCAGCTGTATAAAAATCACACTACATTGTGAGTAGATCTATCAGTTTGGAACAAGACCTTCTGGCTCCTGAGATAGATAGAGGTTAGGCTCTTTTTTATAACTTCGGTCTCCTGACAGGTTTGTGTGGAAGTTATGATGTGGCTTTGCTGCACTTTGAAGAGACTGTATCACCTGGTGAGAATACAGGGAACGAACAAGGAGGGGATGGAAAAATCCAGGGAGAGCTGTTCATTAAAAATTGACTGGCAGGCTGATTTGTTTTGTTGTCTCACTGTGAAGAATCCGAAACAGAGTCATATTTTTCTCTGAACCCATAAACCCAGCTGTGGGTCGAGAATGCCTGAAAAGAAACTTACCTCATGGTCCAATGAAGATCTAGTTAGCATGGACCGTTTAGCTCCTGCTGCTAGATGCCATAACCGTCTAGACCCAGACCCATTTATATTATAATAGATATTTTACCATTTTGTGCTCACGTTTCCATCTGAGATACTGAGACTTGGGCTCAACCAAAGACCTTTGAAGCACAAATGTTGATGACATCTGACAGCTTGAGGCAATGACATGGTAGGGTCAGATGTTGAGGGTGCTCTTCTCACAGGCACCTCATGACATTTTTTTTAATCTATTGGAATGTCAGTTGTTTGAACTAAGAACTATGGAGGTTAAGTTCCCAGCGTTAGACCCGTCTCGTCCGTCCTGCTGCAGACACTGTGGTATCTTCAGACCTGTCACTATCTGTTTCCTCACACTCATCTGGCCACAGTGCCACCTCTGTTCAAAGGTCTGAGGACAAGGGTTGAAGGGCCTTGATGCGATTTGAATCAAATTTATTTTAAACTTCAAAGACTTTTACAATCTTATTGGGTGACATCACCTCAAAAGGAATTTCAAATGGCTTTTATAACACAAAGGTCCTGCTAAATGTCTTTGTATGCATTTCAGTCAATGCACAGAGCTTAGCTTTTGCATCTTAAGGCGGCGTCCCACTAATTTTGGTAGAGCATGTCATACTTACTGACTGTTTAATCTTCTGAAACTCTGCCTTTTGTGTCATGCTCACTGATTAAAGAGACCATAAATAAAAAAGGTAATTTTTTTTCTTCATTTATGTCATTCCAAACTCCCATTTTTCCCTACAATATAAGTGGAACTTTCACGTTTGTAGTAAGGAAATGTTTTTTTCTTCTTTCCTTTTAATAATAGAAGTGGAGTGACAGACAAAACCACTGCGTCTGACATTTCCCTCAGATTTCATGTCATGGATTGCAACAGTCAATTCTGGCAGCAAATCAACATGAAGCTCTCTGAAATAAGAAAAAAGTACCATGTGGACATGAGCAATTGTAATAGACTGAAATAGCATGTGATTCATGCTGTAACTTTACCCTGTGAGTGTGTGTGATGTGTATTTTTTCTATCGGGCTGTTTTGTGTTCACATGGCGCTTTGGTGAGGAAGAAGATTCACTTTCAGTAAACAGAGACTGCTCTGCCCCCACTTTCTTATTTTATTAGACAAGTAAGTTTAGGAGAACTTCAGGGGGGAAAAAATACTTCCTTTGGTTTTAAAAGGACTTAAAGCTTACATCCAACCATAAAATGTCATGATTGAAATATTACTGAAGCTTCAGATTAATCTTTTTACTTTTTAATTTGAATGTACATCCTGAGTCTGTGTTGGGGTAATATAGTATTTCAGGTCAAAGGCATCTCTTTATAGATTGCATTTGTAGCATGCCGTCAATAATCCCTGCTTGTTCCGCAATTGATTAACTTGGTATGAAACGGAAATTCACCCTATCCATGCATCTTATTGATCTTATTGTGAGTGATTCATCCATATATGTGACTCTGGACCACAAAACCAGTCTTAAGTCGCAGGGGTATATTTGTAGCAATAGCCAATTTTTCTTTTATGCCAAAAATCGTTAGGATATTAAGTAAAGAACATGTTCCATGAAGTTATTTTGTAAATTTCCTACTGTAAATATATAAAAACAAATGTTTTTTGGTAATTAGTTGATTAGTAATATGCATTGCTAAGGACTTTTAACATAAGACAAAACATAAGACAACTTTAAAGGCAATTTTTTCAATATTTAGATTTTTTTGCACCCTCATATTCCAGATTTTCTTTTTAAATATTGTCCTATCCTAACAAACCATACCTCAATGGAAAGCTTATTTATTCAGCTCAGCTCATTTTAAAAAAAATGACCCTTACGACTAGTTTTGTGGTCCAGGGTCACACATATATAATATTTTAATAAATTTTTAATAAGGTTGTTATTTTTGCAATTCTGTAATGTGCGACTAGTTGCATTGAAATTACACACGTCAATAATATACCTACGTATATAACGCACCTATAACACACATATATAAAGTCACAATTCGGAAACGTAACTATAACATTTAAAGCATTACTGTGTCGTAAGCAATTCACAGGGTATGATAGAATTGCTTGTAAAGTACAAGTTTAAAAAAAGTAAAAGCAATTACTTTAATCTAGTGTACAGTCATAAATTTTAGGGTAGGGTTATTAGAAATAGCTAAAACCTTAATAAATTGTTACTTAAAATTAACATTACTGAAAAAACTGAAATAAAAATAAAAATTAAATTAAAAAACGTAAAAAAAAACTTTATTTCAGCTAATTGCTAAGGCAAAATTTCTCTTTTTAGTTTATTTTAACTTGATTATAAAACTATAATAGTTTCGTACTGATACTAAAATATCTCGTTAAACTGCTTTCTGCACTGGTTAAAATTTCTGCATGTTTCTGCTTGTAGTTGTTTACCTACAGTGGCCAATGAATCGGAAGTCTTGCGTATACACAGGAAGTAGCTTACAGTGAATACAAGTTATCCATAGAGTTTATGAGTTTCGATTTCCTGCTGTGAACCCTCTTCATCTCTTGTTTACAAGGCTTTCATTGATACTTGTATCACTGTATATGCGTTTTCTGTTGCAGTCAATAGTTATGTTGATCAACCCAGCGTTTAGGTTAACCTGACATTATTATTACACAGGTCAACCCAGCATTAACAAGAAATTGAATTTGTATTTGTGTAAGAACAGAAGCTCTTGACCTTCGCTGCTAATGTTCTCTATAATGTTCTCTCCAGGGCATCTCCCATCGCAGGCTTCCTGGATGACTACGCCTTTGTGGTGTGTGGGCTGCTGGACCTGTTTGAGGCCACGCAAAGGGTCCGCTGGCTGCAGTGGGCCGAAGAACTCCAGCTGAGGCAGGATGAGCTCTTCTGGGATTCCCAGGGCAGCGGCTACTTCTGCAGCGACCCCTCGGATCCGACTCTGCTGTTAGCTCTCAAACAGGGTGAGGAGCAGAAATGTGACATCATGTATAAGTGTACCCTGTATTCAGGGTGTGGAAAGCCTATGAATCTAGGCTTTTTGCTTTGGGAATGTGTGGGTGGCTATGAGTCACGGAAAGGATGATGAAGATCTGTAGCTGTCAGTCTACATTCTGCATCACTCCACCGCTGACAGCACCACCACACTGCGCTCTTATGGACCCTCGCCTGGGTAACTCTGTTTCAGCCAGACATACCCTGCTGAAACCACCCCATTCTGTCCTTATGTAACCTCATCACTGTCTTTTATTATGCTGTAATGTCCTTCTCTCTTTTCTATCTCACCCAAACACATTGCCTTTTTCTCGCCATTTCTTTTCCAGTCCGTCTTCTGATGAATTCCGATATCTGTGTTTCTGGGTAGAACTTGACCAATATAGAAGACTGATTCAGTACATCAAAGCTTGCTTTGTTAAAGCAATTGATATTTCCTTGAAGTAACACCACATCTCTTTTATTTCACGCTGTGCACCATTCATCACCTTCTGCGTGACATTGCTATGGAAGTGATATGAGAGAGTGATTTTTCATTCTTTTTTTGTCTCCCACGACAATACAAAAAAGAAAAAGATCCGCACACATACTTTCGAAGTGTATAAGTGCCGGGGCTTAATGTCCCGAATGGCTTGGCTCCATATTTTCTCCGCAGGAATTGGAAGTACGAGCTGATGTGAGCGAATAGTCGCACCAGCGTGCCTGGGCCGTGACTGATGGCACTGTGAAAATGGCACTGACACCAATGAGATATGGATGAGGGCCGAGAAAGCTAACTGTTATGTTTTTGTTGTTGCTTCTGATAAATTAAAATGGACATAAGACAGATTTTTCATCTTTTCTGAGTGACTGGGCCATTATATAGTGAGCCAAGCGTGCAGAGTTGGCTCCATTAGGAGCCATGCGGTGCCGTCACGTGTCAGAACCGAGTCCCCTCACATCTCTCTGTCGGTGGAAGACGGATTGCCTCCCAAAGCATCTGCCACTCTACATTTTACGCCTTGCCCAAACTAGACAAAACCAAAACGAGTCATCTTTGCCATTTCGTAAGAACCGCAGGCAGTATAGCCAACTAGGTTTTTTGAAAATAAAGCTATTGGGTTTATTTATTTTGGGCTTGAGTCCTTCAAAGATTTTCGTTTTGTATTTTCTATTTCATAGAAAGCCTTTTTTTCCATATTCACCTCATATAAAGCTGTGTTCAAGTCCTCCTGGGAAGTTCTACATTATGAGTTTGAAAATCATGATGATGGTCATAGTCATAATCTATTTAGATTTTTCCACTTCCACACAAAGACGGGAGGCATTTTAAAAAGCTTCATTACCATTCAAAAGTCCCCAAGACTGGTCATTCAGGCTGCATTTATGTGATCAAAACACAGTAAAAACAATAATATTGTGAAATTTTATTGCAGTAAATATTTTGTATTTTAAAATATAAAGCTGATTTATTAGCAACCATTAACCCAGTCTTCAGTGTCACATGATCCTTCAGAAATCAATTTAATTGTTGCTAGCAGTTGCTTAGTATTTTTGTGGAAACTGTGATACTTTTTTTTCTGGATTCTTTGATGAATAGAAAATTCAAAAGCACAGCATTTTCAATAAATAGAAATCTAACAATATAAATATCATTATGCTTATTTTTGATTCATTTAATGCATCCTTGCCAGAGCTGGGTAGTAACTGATTATACTGTATGTAATCTGGATTACGTAATCAGGTTCCAAAAATCAAGTACTCGTAATTAGAGTATATTACATTTTATAATGCTCATAATCAGACTACAATTACATTTTATGGATTGCATGACTACATTTTATTTGCACAATGGCAGTAATTTACTGATAATTATCATTGGTAATTTACTGATTCTCCCTAATTCTTCTTTTAAATGGATTCCCAAACATTTTTGTTAGCCTAAACCACTTAGACATGAAATATTTTATTGAAATATCTCTGAGGAAGTTAATATTTGAATAATTTAACAACACATTCACATATTTACAGTTTGATGTTGTGGTCACATTGGCATGCAGGTAAAAAAGTTAAATATTCCTGTTTTTAGTGTTTAATTAATTATTAGCATTTTATCAACTCACAAACAACAAAATAAAGCACAAAGGATGCACATTAGAGGTGCAGTTGATGCTTTATATATGATTTTGCTGCAAGAAAAAGAACATTGGGAAATATAATTTGGTCGCAATATTCTGTCTCCTCATAAACCAGATAAATTAGTAATATTTTCTAGCAAGCTTTACTACTAAACTGTACACACAAGCTATACAAACCAATTTTACCGCCAGCGTTCATAATCTTGTTTTCTTCCACCATAATTCATAAACTAATACACTCCCAACTTGTTAAGCTTTAAGAAAATCCAGATTTGTGGTGCCATTCATGTGCGATCAGCTTGTAAATACAATCATTCTGACATGATTTGCATGCAGTAAATGGCCATGTGTGGTGCAAGTGTCTTGCATCAGGAGCAAGCTACCTGATATCATCTGCATGAGTTTAGTTGGGACAGCATTGCTGCTATTCATCAGTCATCGCTTCCGTCCCTCTCAGCTCCCAGATGCAATCAGCTCGATACATTGTGACGTGAGGCACGGGAACCCACTCCCAACACCCCCTTTGCACGCACACACACACAAAGAGCAGATAAAGTAAATCAACTCACAGCTCTAGAGCCACTTCACTTGTGATATCAGGCACTTACAGCTCTGCTTAATCTGATAAATGTGCTCCGGTTAAATTGATATTAGAACCATCAATGTTATGATGCCATTTTTTCCAGAAGCCAGACTGTTTACATCAGTGTGTTTGAAAACATGGCTGCTACGCTGGACTGGTTATCTGACTGGAATAGCATTGTGTCTTTTTGCTTTTGCTTTTTTTTTTCAGATCAGGACGGTGCCGAACCCAGTGCGAACTCTGTCTCGGCCTTGAACTTGCTGCGACTCTCCCACCTCACAGGCCAGCAGGATTGGATACTGCGCTCGCAGCAATTACTGACTGCCTTCTCTGATAGACTGATTAAGGTGCCAGTCGCCCTGCCAGATATGGTCCGCAGTGTCATGGCCCAGCATTACACCCTCAAACAGGTAACTGCAGTCTGGTCCAGAGCTACTGAATATGATGCTTAAAAGTCCGGTTTCACTTGTCACATCATGTCCAACTGATGCAATGGCAATGAAATGTTATTTTTTTTCAAGCCTCCTTGACTGTGAATACTACAATAAGGCAGACATGTTCACAAGTCCCTAAGGTAGAGTCAGATTCCAATCTCAAGTCTCTCAAGGCCAGGTTTCGAGTCTTTGGTCCAAGTCAAGTCTTGACAATTTTTCCACTATATGCTCCTGATTAGTTTTACAAACCCTTTCTAAGATTTATATTTTAAATATTGTCAATATTTATGATTTAAGTAAAACCTACTAATACTGTAAATCAAGTATTTGTTTGTTTGTCTTACCCTATTTATTTATTTATCTATCAATATATTTATATTTATTATTATTATTATTATTATTATTATTAAAATAATAAAAAAATATTTATTAACATAATATACTACTACTACTGCTAATAATATTAATAATAATAATCATCATTATTATTAAATATTGTTTACAAATTATTTATTCATTAGTAAATAATTAGTTCACAAGTAGGATTGGGTACCGAAACCCGGTACCAATATGGCACCGGTACCTATGTAACCGGTATGTAGGCTACTAGAACCGAATCAGAACGGAGATTTTGGTGCCTCATTTCGGTGCTATGCCTGAGCAATCGATTTGAAATATTTGTCCTTTGTTTCTCCAAAACAAACGTAAGAAGCATCGTGACCGGCACCTCATGTGAAAAATAATTTCCTGACTGAGAAAATACACGTGAACTCAAGTCGGAAAGCTCTAATAATATAAAGTCCAACAAATCTTTGTAGTAACACGAGCGTACTGTTTTCATATTTCCAACTGAAGCGCAACTCGGGAAATGAGAGCATCCGAGGAGTGCGTGAATGCAGAAATTACACTTGCTCTGAAGGCAAGAGGTAACGTTAGCCTTCCATTAACTAGCTAAGCTAAACATTCTTAAATTAAAATGCCTAAAGCTAAAATTATCTTGTATTCACGTTTTTAAACCTGTTGTCCAACAAAAGAGAACATTATAACCAGTTAAATGCTTCCTTTTGTGATCTGATGTAGCTTCTTGTCACAGAATGAGGCAGAAAATATGTTCCATAGGCTACTAATACATCGATTGGCAATGGATTATATATATACTTAATTATTAGGAAAATAACAGAGATGGCTTGAATAACACAGATAAACTATGCATTGTCGTAGTCGAGTGTTTATTGTATTTGTTTTATCATTCAAAACTTTTATATCTTGTTTACTCTGTTACATCCATAGCAATGCATTTGTCCATATTGGGGATTTCCTGGAGCTTCACGAGTTCTGTGACTGGATATGTGGATTTTTTGGGAGAGGGTGCCCTCTGGTGTCCAGTATGAATGAAAAAGACAATGTGTTTAGTGCTAATGGCCAATCCAATTATTAATTGGTCATTTTTATTTATTTTTTATTATTTTTAAGTATCGGTTCAGGCACCATTTAGGCATCGGTAACGTTTTAAAAGTATCGATTTAGCACCGGTATCGAAAAAAAAACGATACCCAACCCTATTCACAAGTTTCTAAGGTTGAGTCAGATTTCAATCTCAACTCTCTTGGTCTAAGTTAAGTCTTGACAGTTTTACACTATATACTCCTGATTAGTTTTATAAACCTTTTCTAAGATTTATATTTTAAATATTTTCAATTTTTATGATTTAAGTCAAACTTATTAATACTTTAAATCAAGTATTTGTTTATAATTAATTATTTATTTTGTATTTTACCATTAAATATAATTTAATTTAATATTTAATATTATTTAATTTAATATGGTTCTAATTAATTACTTTATTTATTTATTGTTTTACATATTTTTTAAATATTGATATGAATATATTCATATTTATTATTATTATTTAAATATGTATTATTATTATTATTATTATTATATTTTAAATATGTATTAACACATTGTTATTATTATTATTATTATTATTATTATGATTAAATATTGTTTACAAATTATTTATTTATTTATTTTTATATTCCATTTTATTTTTATATTAAATATTTATATATATTTTTAAATAATTAGTGAACAATGTTTTTGCCTTAAATGAAAATTAGAGCTGAGGATAGACCATTGATCAAGAGACTCAGTTCTCAATGATTTTCCTGTTCCATCTGGTGTAGATGTCCTGCAGATTGACCGATACACCCGCGGTGTTATATGCAGCTGACCGCACCACCCTCTGCATGTCCTTGCGGTCCAATGTTTTGCTGCTACTGTACCGGATAGTAATACAGCCTGACAGGAAGCTCTCAATTGTGCACGCAAGTTTAATGATCTCAGCATCTGGAGAGCCATCCTGAACTTCCCTAGGCATGTTTGGGCTACACTAAGCCTTCTGGAAGATTCAGTTAAAGGCCCTATTGATCATAGAGGTGTCAAAACCAGCCAGTGAAGCTGGTTGACCACAAAAGTCTTGCTGGTTAAGAAATCTGGCGGGGAAAACAACAAATCAGCATGCGAGACACAACATATGCTGGTGACAAACCATGGCTGGATGTAATAAAGTCTCACTGAAGAACCTCTTCACTTCATGCTCTGGAAACCTGGAAGTGAACTTCTCTCTGGTGGGGACTGTCACTTCTGAATGCATCAGCCTTGAGGAAAGGCTGAGTAGATTGAGTGTGTTTGCCACGCTGAACGATTTTTTCACAGACTTGCCATATGTTCTTATGTCATATAATTGGAAATAAGTACCTTGCATCACATTTTGGTTTCATCTGGTCATTGGATGGTTTTTGTATTCATTGATATTTCCATCCATGTTTAATGCTGTAATAAACAAATGTTGTGTAATTTTAGGAGCTCAGATATGAAAAATTGTGTCTGCACTGTATACATGTACTATAGTTCAAACGTTTGGGGTCAGTTTAAAGTTTTTGAAAGAAGTGTTTTATGTGATTTATTTGATTACAAATACATTAAATTATTAGTAATATTGTGAAATATTACAATTTAAAATAACAGTTAACTATTTTATCATATTTTTATTATGTATTTTATTCCTGTGATGGCAAAGCTGAATTTTCAGCAACCATTACTCCAGTCTTTAGTGTCACATGATCCTTCAGAAATGATTTTAATATACTGATTTGTTACTTAAGTAACATTTCGTATTACTATCAATGTTGAAAACAGCTGTGCTGTATAATATTATTGTGGAAAAGTAAAAGTATTGCTTAAAAGAAAGAAAGAATCTTACTGACCCCAAACTTTTGAAAGGTACCTGTATGTCTGATCCATGATTCCTAAGCTTTTTTGGGATATCAGTATGACCCTTACTGCTTCTGGTACATACAATAGGATTGATAGCCAGCTCATCAGTCCTCAATATGAGGACCATTAGCGTTTGGATCTGTCACATATCAACTAGAATGATGCTGCTGGAGAAAAGTTTTCCCTGTCAGGCCATTTTTCCAAAGTTTCCTCCTGCTCCCGGACAATTGTATGAGCTGTGAACATGTGTCATGGCCATGAGAGCTCACCAGCGGCGGAGAAGTCATCAGAGTAGGAGGAATAACAAGCTGGAGGTCCTGCTAAGGGCAGCCTGCTCCACATCACACCTGCCCACCTCATTACAGCACTATACGCGCAGTCCTGACCCTTTCTTCTTCTGTGTCATTCTTTTCGCATTTGTTCATTTGGTGGTTCATACAGCTTTTTTTGCTCACAAGTTTGTTGCTCTGTTCTGTCTTTTATTTTTCTTGTAGATTGTTGTTTGTGGCCAGCCTGATGCTGAGGACACTGCAAATTTGATTTCCTGTGTCAACTCCCTATTTCTGCCCCATAAAGTAAGTGTACTTTACTCTCTGCGGAAGAGCATTGTTAGGACTGTTAAGGTCACTCTAATTGGGTGTTTCAATCAGTCCATTTCAACTGTAAAATACTGTATGAGGCTGGGTTATTATAGTTAGCTAAAACTAAAACTGAAACAAAAACCATAAAAAAAGTTACTTGAAATAAAATAACAGTAACTGAAACAGATAGTTGCCATTACCAACAATTCTCATTTTAATTAGTTTAACTTGATGTACTAAATTAACTAAAACTAACATAAACAAAAAACAATTTAGGGCTGCAAAACGATTAATCGCATTCAAAATAAAAGTTTATGTTTACATACTGTGTGTGTGTGTACTGTGTATATTTGTTATGTAAATATAAATACACACACATACAGTATCTCACAAAAGTGAGTACATCCCTCACATTTTGGCAATCTTTTCAAGGGAAAATACTATAGAAATGAAACTTGTCAATGTGCAACTTGTATAGCAGTAAAGATTCACTGTGCTCCGAAAATAACTCAACATACAGCCATTATTGTCAAAAAAGCTGGCAACAAAAGTGAGTACACCCTGCGTGAAAACAGCTATACGTCGTTTAACCATGCAATCATGTTCATGTTTTTGTCTGCTTGACAGGACCATATATATTTTTATATATATATATAGCAGTTGCTCTAATGTTCAACATGGCACCTCATGGCAAACAACTCTCTGAGGATTTGAGAATTAGAATTGTTGCTCTCCACAAAGATGGCCTAGACTATAAGAAGTTCGGTAACACCCTGGAACTGAGTTACAGTACAGTGGCCAGTGGCATACAGAGGTTTTCCAAGAGGGGTTCCCCTTTGAACAGGACTCGCAAGAGTTGATCAAAGAAGTTAGGTCCTCGTGCTGTGCGTCAGGTGCAGAAGCTGGCTTCAAAAAACAGACGCATGAGTGCTGCCAGCATTGCTTTAGAGGTAGCAGAAGTGAAAGGTCAGCTTGTCAGTGCTCAGACCATACGCACACTGCAACAAGTCAGTTTGCATGGCAGTCGTCCCAGAAGGAAGCCTCTTCTGAGGCTGGCTCACAAGAAAGCCTGCAAACAGTTTGCTGAAGACAACCTGTCCAAGAGCATGAATTACTGGAACCATGTCCTGTGGTCTGATGAGTCTAAGGTAAACTTGTTTGGCTCAGCTGGTGTCCAGCATGTGTGGCGATGCCCTGGTGAGGAGTACCAAGAAAATTGTGTCTTGCCTACAGTCAAGCATGGTGGTGGTAGCATCATGGTCTGGTGCTGCATGAGTGCTGCTGGTACTGAGGAGCTGTGGTTCATTGAGGGAAGCATGGATTCCAACATGTACTGAGACATACTGAAGCAGAACATGAACCTCTCCCTTCAGAAACTGGGCCAAACGGCAGCTTTCCAACATAATAACAACCCCAAACACACCGCCAAGATGACAACTGCCTTGCTGATGAAGCTGAAGCTGAAGGTGATGGAGTGGCCAAGTATGTCTCCAGACCTGAACCCTATTGAACACCTGTGGGGCATCATCCTCAAGCAGAAGGTGGAGAAGCACCATGTGTCTAACATCCAGCAGCTCTGTGATGTCATTATAGAGGAGTGGAAGAGGATGCCAGCAACAACCCCAGGAGGATTAAGGCAGTGCTAGATAACAATGGTGCCCCTACAAAATATTGACACTTGGGACACAGTTTTGACATGTTCACTTAGGGTGTACTCATTTTTGTTGCCAGTTATTTGGACAATAATGGCTATGTGTTGAGTTATATTTAGAGGACAGTAAATTTGTACTTCTATACAAGCTGCACATTGACTACTCTAAAATATATCCAAGTTTCATTTGTGTAGTATTGTCCCTTGAGAGGATATACTAACATTTTTGCTGAAATGTGAGGGGTGTACTCACTTTTGTGAGATACTGTACATGTGTATATAATAAGGAAAAATATGTTAGATTTATATATAAAATATTTATATGTATAATATAAATTATATACAATTATATATATATATATATACACAGTGAGGAAAATAAGTATTTGAACACCCTGCTATTTTGCAAGTTCTCCCACTTAGAAATCATGGAGGGTCTGAAATTGTCATCGTAGGTGCATGTCCACTGTGAGAGACATAATCTAAAAAAAAATCCAGAAATCACAATGTATGATTTTTAACTATTTATTTGTATGATACAGCTGCAAATAAGTATTTGAACACCTGAGAAAATCAATGTTAATATTTGGTACAGTAGCCTTTGTTTGCAATTACAGAGGTCAAAGCGTTTCCTGTAGTTTTTCACCAGGTTTGCACACACTGCAGGAGGGATTTTGGCCCACTCCTCCACACAGATCTTCTCTAGATCAGTCAGGTTTCTGGCCTGTCGCTGAGAAACACGGAGTTTGAGCTCCCTCAAAGATTCTCTATTGGGTTTAGGTCTGGAGACAGGCTAGGCCACGCCAGAACCTTGATATGCTTCTTACAGAGCCACTCCTTGGTTATCCTGGCTGTGTGCTTGGTCATTGTCATGTTGGAAGACCCAGCCTCGACCCATCTTCAATGCTCTAACTGAGGGAAGGAGGTTGTTCCCCAAAATCTCGCAATACATGGCCCCGGTCATCCTCTCCTTAATACAGTGCAGTCGCCCTGTCCCATGTGCAGAAAAACACCCCAAAGCATGATGCTACCACCCCATGCTTCACAGTAGGGATGGTGTTCTTGGGATGGTACTCATCATTCTTCTTCCTCCAAACACGTTTAGTGGAATTATGACCAAAAGTTCTATTTTGGTCTCATCTGACCACATGACTTTCTCCCATGACTCCTCTGGATCATCCAAATGGTCATTGGCAAACTTAAGTCGGGCCTGGACATGTGCTGGTTTAAGCAGGGGAACCTTCCGTGCCATGCATGATTTCAAACCATGACGTCTTAGTGTATTACCAACAGTAACCTTGGAAACGGTGGTCCCAGCTCTTTTCAGGTCATTGACCAGCTCCTCCCGTGTAGTTCTGGGCTGATTTCTCACCTTTCTTAGGATCATTGAGACCCCACGAGGTGAGATCTTGCATGGAGCCCCAGTCCGAGGGAGATTGACAGTCATGTTTAGCTTCTTCCATTTTCTAATGATTGCTCCAACAGTGGACCTTTTTCACCAAGCTGCTTGGCAATTTCCCGTAGCCCTTTCCAGCCTTGTGGAGGTGTACAATTTTGTCTCTAGTGTCTTTGGACAGCTCTTTGGTCTTGGCCATGTTAGTAGTTGGATTCTTACTGATTGTATGGGGTGGACAGGTGTCTTTATGCAGCTAACGACCTCAAACAGGTGCATCTAATTTAGGATAATAAATGGAGTGGAGGTGGACATTTTAAAGGCAGACTAACAGGTCTTTGAGGGTCAGAATTCTAGCTGATAGACAGGTGTTCAAATACTTATTTGCAGCTGTATCATGCAAATAAATAGTTAAAAAATCATACATAGTGATTTCTGGATTTTTTTTTTTTAGATTATGTCTCTCACAGTGGACATGCACCTACGATGACAATTCAGACCCCTCCATGATTTCTAAGTGGGAGAACTTGCAAAATAGCAGGGTGTTCAAATATTATTTTCCTCACTGTATATACATACAAATATTTTTTACAAATATATACATATGTATGTATTTATATATGCATAATAAATACACAATGCACATACATATACTGTAGTATGTAAACATAAACTTTTATTTTTAATGCTATTAATAACGATTAATCGTTTTGCAGCCCTAAAAATGTTTAAAAATACTAAAAATCACAAAAACAGAAAATGTGAAAATTGAATCAAAATATTAATAAAAACTATAATAGTACCTCAGTGATACTAAAATAGCACTGATATGAAAACTAATAGCAGCAGAAAATGTTTTTGAATATATTTTCTATTAACCTTGAAAACAAAGTAAAATAATAAATTGTATACAGTTATAATAAAAGAAAAAAAACATAGCTGTGAAATTGAATAAACCCTTTTATTCGTTCAGAAACAAAACATTAAAACACAAATTACACAGTCTTACCAGTTTATTTGCTGAAATCATGAATATTTTCACTACATTGTAATTTTCACCAGCGTCTCAAATCATGTATTGTGCCTAATAGCATTCTCTGATAAACATGATATCTCACACATTTTTGGTCTTGGTAAGGCTCCATGGCATTTATGTATAATAAATACTTACAGTTGAATAATTACAAAATTGTTTTGACAAATTACAGCCTGATCAAAACTAATGCATAATACACATTTTCTGCGTAATTACATGCTTTTTTTAATGTTTTCTCCTTGGTAACTTTATTAGTGGCAAATGTGTTAACTGTGGTGGAAATTTATGTTTTTACACAGTAAATATAGAAATGGTTTGTTTATTTCACGAATTATTACATTTTAAGGAATTTTAATTAAAAAAAAAATCCACATTGAAGAACAGCATTTTTAAAATCATATGTATATTTATTTAATCTTAGCTTTAATTTCTTGTATCCAAAAACTGAAATGAAGGTCTTTTTTAATCTGTCACAGTAGACATATATATAATAGATTAATTTGGAGCAACACTAGCTGATTTAACATTTGACCTTTTTTTCAGATTTCAGTGTCCCTGTACTGTACGTAGACTTTTTTTTTTTTTTTTTCTTTTCTTTTCTTTTTCTCGTACGTGACACGTTCATTGGTTTACACAGAATGCCATGTGCATTGGAGCACAGTCATGCTAATGAGTTCACTAAAGCAATCTCCAGCGAAAGGTCAAGTTGTCAGACTTTTAACCTATGCATGCTGATGCACACACTAGGTTGGGGCAATGGCTACCCCCCACACCACATTTTAAATTTCGGAATAATTAGTAAATAGTTAAGAGTTTTCTGTAGACGTTAGCCTTAGGCTTGGCTTTGTGGGGATTTTTTTTCTTTGGCTAAAGGTCATAGCTCAGGATAGCATTTGCACTCTTCCTGCCCTTTTCACCAGCGCTTCTGTGACTGCTCTCTTCTCTCACACGACGACAGAAAGAGCAAACACACACATGCTCGGCGCACCTGGCCTTACAGGTTTTAAGTGTGAAATACCAATAGCAAGCACAACAGAATACACACCGGGGTCTAACCTTTTGCCATTTATCATGGTAGTCTAACATCTTTTATTGTATGTGAAAACCTCTAGAGAGGTAACCCTCCCTTTCCTTAAGGCTGGAATAATGAGTTAGTTTTTAAACTAAATGGATGAGATGGGTTGTGAATGGAAAATAGGCTGGGGCCATCCCGTTTCTTTCTATTTCTGTTGTTACAGTAGGTGGCTCTGTAGAATGGTGTTGGGAGGATGTAAGCATGTGACCTTACACTCCATCAGTGAACTCTGAACGTCACATCTTGTGTCAAAGGCTGAGTTTGATCTCCTTATGGTGCATCATTTATTAACATTGTTCCTCCCTGGTGGGGCAAAGGCTTTGGCACATTCATCTTCTTTCTCATTATACCTTCACTTATGTAATCTTAATGATAGCGACTCTGTGAGTGAGAAATATAAGGTCACGTCGCATTCATTCATTTAGTCGGCTCCATGACCTAGAGGTTTGTTTTTGTTTGTATTTTATTTGAAGACTTAATTTAAAGATTTATTCACTTTAATATCCTCTTATTGTGCATGTTTTTAGGTTTTCATAATCTTTCGTAGGGATTTAATAACTTTCTTTGCTTCTAAAACAAATTTTCTGCTGACATAATCAAATCTGTGTAGGTAGGGAAAATGAGCAGTATGAAAATATTAATATTAAACCAATTCAGTCAAATCCAGATTGAAAAATCAGGTCCTGTTCTACGTTATGTATATTTGTATATTTCCCATTTCAGAAATGTCACTTTATAGAAGTTAACTGCATTATGAATGTTGTTCTAAGCTGTTTCATATCTGAAATATGTATATTTTGGTCTTTTTGGTTTTATTCATAGTAGCCTAATAAATTTGGGAAATGTAATGTCTCTTGTTCCTGGCCAGATGTAATATTTAGCTGGTTTATTTATGATCCCTTCTTGCCATATGCACAATATAGAGCATGGTTTTCTTTCTGTGTTTCGGAGATACTGGAGTGTGTGAGTGTGTGTCCCCTGATGCAGAGAAATCCTGCTTCCGTCAATGATTTGTGCAAATCCATCTCTGCCAGTCTGGTCACAATAAAGCACATTAACTGTTACTTTATGGGAATTTAAAAGCATAGTTCACCCAATAACGAACATTTATTTGCTCAAATTCATGTCGTATCAACCACATATAAAAGATTTAATTTTTTTTTCTGTGGGGTACAAAAGTGATATTTTTAAAGAATTTTGAGATGGCTGTTCTGTTAACGATAGTAAATGTGTTCATTTCCTGAGTTCAACCCAATGGTTTAGTGATCTGTAGTGAATAATGACTTAAATTTCAGCCTGTTCGTCACACACAGCTATTGTATGGCTTCAGAGGACTTGGAATATATTGCGTAAGTCATATGGAGTGCTTTTATGAGTACATTATAGTCTCAGTCCTCACTCACTTCCATTATATTGCAAAAGTGGCCAAGATATTCTTCAAATATTCACCTCATGAAGTATGTCCTGCAAAAGAAAGAAAGCCATTTGGATACTAAACGAAATGATAGTAAGGTAATAATGCCTGCATTTTCATTTTTGGGTGAACTATATATCTGTTACATTGGGTGTGTCTTTTTTAAATGCGTCATTCAGTGATATAAAATCTCTTAGAATTGAAGTAAACATCTGGACAGGTGAATCGCCTTGGCCAACTAAGTGAATGGAGTCTCACTCATTCTTTCCCGGAACATTTGAGCTCAAATAAATCCATCATAATGACATACACAAGGAAAGAAACACGGCACTGAAGGCCTCTTAGAGCTCCCTGTCTTTTACTATACCTTCAAATGCAGTTCCTGAGTACAATCATTTTGTAATTTTGGAGCAAGAGCGTCTGCTAAAAGCATAAATTGTACAGTCCCTGGAAACTCAGCAGCCCAGTCCCGTTTTCATTTTTAATCTAAATTCAGTCGTATGTGCTCATGTGTTCAATTCACATGTTAAACAGTGCTCACATATCTCTTGGATTTGATGCAAGGAGAGAAAAACTTGGCTTTGTTGCCTAGGCACAGCAAGACGACAACCAGAAGAGGCTGCAAGTAATGAGTTAGTGTTAGTGAAGCCAAAAAAAAAAACAGCACAGAATTTCATCTGGTCAGGGACTGATAAAGGAACTGCTCTCACACACACACACACACACTCACACACACTCACACTTCTCATTGCCTGGCTGTGACTAAGCCTCAGATGGACCCTGGTCTGAATTGTTTGTTTAATTGACTTGGACATGATCGAAAGATCCGCCTGCATCAGGCCGTTGATTGCAAAGTCGGAAGGGCGTACTGAAAAATAGATGACTCTGTGTTATTGAGTTGAACCAGCAGTCAAATCATCATCCCTGCTTCAAATCCCTGGAGTATCAGTATTCTTAGACAAATGAATAAACTACTGCTTTAGCATGTCATAGCATGGTTCAAGACGGTTTATGTTGGTGCTGGTTCATGCAGTCAGTACATGAGCAGACATTTGTAATTGACCCACAGCAGGATTTTGCATAGTTGAATCATTGCGTAATATTAATCTTTTGCGGCATATTCGCATGCAAGACCAAACAAAAGTAGTCAGCTATTATTAGCCATCTAGCTTCTCAACAGCAAGACCATATGGAAACCTCATTTTTTCGTTTAAACCACATTTGGTTCTCGAAACACAACACTTAGGCCAGTTGCAGTCCAATTAATGTGCATACAGTACATGATAGTTGAAGCAGAGATACAATCACTTTATCTATATGTTCAAAAATTTGGGGTCAGTAAATGAAATAAATTTGTTTATTTAATTTTTTGATAGAAATTCATACTCTTATTCAGCAAGGCTGCATTGAATTGATCAAAAGTGACAGTGAAGGCATTTGTAATGTTTCGCAAGATTTCTATTTATAATATATGCTGTTCTTTTGAACTTTCTATTCAAGGAATCCTGTTTTCAACATTGATAGTAATAAGAAATGTTCATATTAGAATGATTTCTGAAGGATCATGTACAGTAACATTGGAGTAATGGATACATTGTAAAATATATTAAAATAGAAAGCATCATATTTCACAATATTACTGTTTGTTTTTATTTTTTGATTAAATAAAGTCTCGGTGAGCATAAGAGACTTCTTTCAAAAACAAACATATCTTACTGACTTCACACTTTTGGGCGGTAGTGTAGATGTGTTGGTTCAACTTGCAAAAATCAGACTGATGTGGTTGTAGTTAGACTAAAGAGTTTACAAAAAGATCGATTATTGCTTTAGTATGACTGAAATTTTACTTTTTTTGAATTGTGTCAAGAAAATTCTTACACTGATATGAACAGAGAGAGGATGCTTTCATGTATGGTGGGCTGACATGTCTGCTTTCAGTTACATGGAAAGGTTAAGCTACATTTCTCTCTCTCTTTTCCTAATCTGTGTTTTTCATTTGTAACAAGAGAGACACGTAATTAGAGAGGGATAAATGGTTCTCACCTGCAGAGTCAGGACATGAATTAAACGTAATGAGAGCCATCATCTTAAGTCACTGAATCAGCCAGAACCAGCGCTTTGTCTCCATGGCATTGGGTATTCTTTATAAACAAAGAAAAACAGAGCTTGCTCTTACTCATTATAGTCATATAAATCCTGGCAATTGAAAGATCATGCATCAGTGTTCCTCAAACACACACACACACACACACACACACACACACACACACACACATACATACATATTACTTCCAAATATTAAAGGCACAATCTGGTTTCCTGTGTGAAATATGTGAAATTGAATCTGAGGCCTGGAGACTGTGGAGCTGATGAGATTTCCTGCTTGTACATTGAGAGAGCGTTTTGAGCGGCGTTGAGCTCCGTTTCTCACTCTTCACCAAGAGTGTCCGTGTGACACTGGCTCACCTTGCATGTTTGTGTAGATATAGCTATGATAGATTTAACCTGAACTCACCAAGGGTTATCAAAACAGTATTATCATTTAAAGTTGCACTGTCTGCGTCGCCTGTCTGCTGTAAGAGGCTGCCTTTTGTGTGCACTTTATAGTAAGCACTCCTTCTATTATCAAACCTGTTTGTTTAGCTTCACTGAAAATCCGTTCATCCGTACATTCATCCATCCATCTATCTATCGTTATCATTCGATCATTCTATCTATTCTTCTGTCATTCTATTGTTCTATCATTTGATCATCTGATCAGTCTATCTATAAATCATTCCAACAATCGCTTTATCGTTCACTCCATCCATCCATCCATCCATCCATCAAATTTGTCCATCCATCCATCTATCGTTCTATCGTTCTTACCTTTGCTTTATCATTTACTTCATCCATCCATCATCCATCAAATCTATCTATCTATCTATCTATCTATCTATCTATCTATCTATCTATCTATCTGATCTGTCTTATCGTTCTGTTGTTCTATTGTTCTATCTATCTTTCTAAAGTGCTATCGTTCTAACCTTTGCTTTATCATTTACTCCATCCATCCATCGTTCTATTGTTCTATCTATCTTTCTAAAGTTTTATCGTTCTAACCTTTGCTTTATCATTTACTTCATCCATCAAATCTATCTATCTATCTATCTATCTATCTATCTATCTATCTATCTATCTATCTATCTATCTATCTATCGCTCGCTCGCTCGCTCGCTCGCTCGCTCTGTCGCTCTATTGTTCTATCTATCTTTCTAAAGTTCTATCGTTCTAACCTTTGCTTTATCATTTACTCCATCAAATTTGTCTATCTATCTATCTATCTATCTATCTATCGTTCTATCGTTCTATCTATCGTTCTGTTGTTATGTTGTTCTATTGTTCTAACCTTATCCATCCATCCATCCATCCATCCATCCATCCATCCATCCATCCATCCATCCATCCATCCATCCATCCATCCATCCATCCATCCATCCATCCATCCATCCATCCATCCATCCATCCATCCATCCATCCATCCATCCATCCATCCATCCATCCATCCATCCATCCATCCATCCATCCATCCATCCATCCATCCATCCATCCATCCATCCATCCATCCATCCATCCATCCATCCATCCATCCATCCATCCATCCATCCATCCATCCATCCATCCATCCATCCATCGTTGTATCATTCTATCCTTCATTCTTTCACGCAATTATAATTAATAAGTACAAATTGCAAGTATTCATACAGTTTGCTACCTCAATTTAAATTCAGGAATTGCGTTGAAATTTAAATGGCATTCTTAATTTTTTTTAAATTTAAAAATTAACTCTAATATTTAAAATGGTGGATGCTAGTTTATGCAAACTGAATCAGCTGATGCACATGTGCGGCCCTGCAGTGATCTGAGAAATGCAACTAATTGAATTATTCCCATTCCACTGTACATATTGGGTGTCCCCTGATCACCATGCCTTTGATGTGATAATGGCATTCAACCTTATTGAGCATTTGGTGCAAAGTATATTAAAGGTTTATGAAGACAGACCTAGAGAAGCTCGAGAGTGCGTTGCGAGGACCATGCCGAAAGTGCATTTTTCATGATACATTAGCCAACCAGACTAGAAAATCCTTTTTAATTTAAATCCAATTATTGTATCATCTGTTCCTTCATTTTGAGGCGCAGAGTTTAATTGTGGGGAATGCGCTGTATAAGATTCTCCTGCTTTTGCAGTCTCATCTGTTCTTACTTATTTAATTCAAATTTGCTAGAGGGACACTTGAATTCAGCACACTTTTCGAAATCAATTAATCCCACCCGTTGCGATCTGCAGGCATGATTAAAATCATTGGAATAAATTTATCCATACTTTAATTGGGCTAAAACCCGTGTTGATTATAAATGTGGTACGGTAAGGCTGCAGATCCTCATGGGGCTTGTTACAGTAGAATACGAGGCATTAGAACAGCCACTCCATATCCCTGATGATGGCAACCAGCTGCTCACTTCAGTCATATGATTTCCTCGTGCTCATAGAAAGTCTGTTCTGAGATCAATTTAGTCCATCCAAATGCATAAGCATATATTAACTCTGTTCAGTTGTACTGTTGCCCAACAGTTTAAAAGTTCATTTAATTATAACTGTAATCCAGGGATGTGGTTTTCATACAATTATTTATTTAAGTACAGGGGAGACTGGAACCTTTTAAGTGCTAATATTTCTGGTGTTCATCTGAAATGGGATTTCGGGAGTACAGTAGAGCATGGGCCTTTGCACCGTAAAGAGTTCTAGACTTCGTCTGATTACTGAGACAAATGGTCCTGAATCCCTAACAAGGCCGCTGAGACATCACAAGAGCCAGAGAGGTCCCGAGGCAATCCAGCGAGAACGAATGAGTACAAAGCAAAGGTTTCAAAAAACCTTAGAAACTCTGAAACAACACAATGGTGGATTATAGTAGATCTTAGGAAACTTCATTGTGGAGCAGTTACACGCCATACCAGCACATTGTTTTAAAATGTCACATTTCTGAATTTCTGGAAGAGATTGGAAGAGTCTCTGATTTGCCTTGTCTTAATAATAATAATTAATGTCAGCTAATCTCCTGTCTTATATTCCCAACGTCAGGTCACACATCATCATCATCACTCATGTCTAATGAACAATCTAACTCTGCATCTTCTTCTTCAGGGGAGATGCTAAAATACACCCACGCACACTCAGCAATACTTTCCGTTACGTCTGTCACACAGATTTTGTGTTTAGAAATACTTCCTGAAAGCAATATCCCGGTAGTTTAGCATGTTATATGAGAAAAGCCATTTTTTATTGATTTATATAATTTTGTTTTCTAAATTAAACGCATTTAGAGAATTTGTTATTATTAATATCATTCCATTCTACTTTCTAAAGTCATAAGTCATGAGATTAATTGTATTAATTGTGTTCTTTTGACAGTTAAAAATGGTAAGAAATAAAAGATAATTGTTCATATATGTATAAATATACAATATAATGACAGTTATTTACTTGTAACCAAATTGTAATATCTCATAGAGCATTAACATTAGATAGATAGATAGATAGATTCAGTTGTTTTATTTATTTCCATTTATATTTAATTATTTGTTTATTTGGTGAAATGTTTTGCAAGGAGGTCACCATATTTTGGGGTTCTGGGCATTTAAACAATTAAAAACCCTTGAGCTAAAGCATGATTTGATGTTGTTCATGTATAAACTAAACTTCTCTAGTGAAAAATAAATACACTAAAATGTACTTGAAATGCATTTATTTCATGCTAAGTATACTACAAATACATTTTCATATTTATCTGCTTAATAAAAATACCATGCAATTGTACTTTTTAGTACACTAAATTGGTATACTTAATGTCTGCTGAATTGGATCAACTAATTATGTGTGCTGAAGTCCAACTAAAGATATACTTAAGTATATTTGATTGTGCTAAAGTGGAACTATCGCAAGTATACTTCAGGTACACTGTAAATATCTCGCATTTAAAGACCGTTAAATCATAAAATCATACAGTCATAATCAGTAGAGACATTAAAACACATTTTAGGCTCAATATTAAAGGGGACATCAGATGCCCATTTTCCACAAGTTGGTCTATAACATGCTTTTTTTTTTTTTCTTAAATATCTCAATGGTAGTGTAAAACAACACCCTTTTTACCAGTCAAAAACAGCTCTGTACACAGCAACCCGTTTCAGTGCATGTCCCTTTAAATGCTAATGAGCCCCTCTCTTCTGTGGGGTGACGAGCCGTTCTCATGAGACTGTAAACTTTAGCTGCATTCGTCGCGGTACTTGCTAACTAGCACATTATTAGGAAAGCTGATTTGCAAAGAATCATAAAAAAAAACTTATACTCAGTAGGTGAAGCTGGATCACGAATGATTCGCGTGAACACAAATGCATCCAGGTAGATCAGTTGGGATGGTGGGGTTGGGAATTGGGAGTAAGTGACAACTGCTATGTTCATTATTGCATCCAACAACAAAACACCTCAATTGCTTAGAGACATTCTTGTCAACAGTTGCTCCGGCGGCGAAACAATGGCGGACTCTTTACAGCTCACTCAGGGCGAGTCTGTGATAAAACGCCAGTGTCAATCAACAATCATGGGAGGGGCCTGCCAAAACTATGTCACACTGCCAAGAATCTGTGAACAGCTTGATCTGAGAAAGAGCTCATTGTTTATGGGGATTTAAAAAAAGCACTGGGTGGATTTTTATCATTATAGGGTGGTTGTGTGCACACACTGGCAACACACATTTCGGTTCAAACACCATGTAAAAATGAATTTTGCATCTGATGTCCCCTTTAAGAAATGTGCATTGTGCACAAGTAGTACTCCAAATAAAGTGTAATTATAATTTTTATATCAGTAGGTCTTGAGCGATATGTCTGTTAATATGTTAATAGATTTGAACTATATTTATAATAAAATAAATGTGTTGTTTTGTGCCAAATTTAAGCAAAGGGAACAATTCAAGGTTGATTTCAAAATCTTATTGCACATAATGCACATTTAACAGGCTGTGTTCAGTAGTTTTTTGTCCTGATCTCGGAGCAGTGTAGTGGCTCAGCGTGTCAGCTGCGGTCATATGTCTCCAGCTCTCTGCATTTAACACACTAGACAACACGAGCCTATGAAGTAACCTTGTGGCCGGCCATGAGAGAGATGGCCCCTGAGGGAATATGATGTTATAGTCTAGCTGTGTCTTTGTCCATCTTCCTTAAATCAACTGCACTCAGATTAAACAAGGTCTTTGTCTGTGTTAATCAACATCATGACAAGAAATTATTTACTTTAGTCTGTCTCATTTCCTCAGAAGCCATTTTTTGTTTTGACATGCTCTGCAGCAGGTGTGAAAAGTCCACAAAAAGCTTTTAGAAGTAATTAATCAAATTCATTTGGTACTGTTACTTCCTCCGAAAGCATAGAAGAATAGAGGAAAATCATTTTTTGTACAGTATATTGCTTTCCAAATCAATCCTTTTAACTTAAAATGCTTAGTGAAAGACTTGATAATATGCACCTTCTGGAGGGAATTGTATAATATTATTGTCCACAGACTTCCATTTCCATTCACTTTCCTAAACTAAGTTGAGTACTTAATGATACGATTACCTGAAATCACCCTGGAAAAACCTCAGAGAGAGACTTTTAGCCTAAGCCTACAGTCAGACAATTAAAATACCTTGCAAGTCTTTTATCCTCCTTATGAGAGTATTTCCGCAGGTACTCCACCTCATGGGAAATTGTCACTTTAGAGTTTCTTTGCCACCGGATGATTCCCTGACAAGCTTTAATGAGCAACCCAAGAGAGAACTGAGTGCTTTAATAGGAAATGGGTTTTAGACGCACAAGCCAACGTTCTTCATTTTCAGCTAGCTTAGCCGTTTTTAAAAATGGTGCCGTCTGATTTATGCTTGCCCTGTGTATTGCCCATTTGGGATCTGGACACCTTGTGAGTCAGGGTCAGAGATGCTTTGACCATCTCACGAGTTGATCTTGATGTATGCGTAGACCGACCTATGCATCAACCTTGCAGGAATAGTCAGCCCTTAACATCATTAAATCCTCCACAAGATCACAGGCACTCAGACCAGAAGAGCAGAGTCTGCAGAGGTCATGCCATGCGGTAGATCAGATGAAATAGAAAAGAAGAAAATGTTCTCTGCTTAGGTTGTTGCCCTTTTCACACTTTTTTGCTCACTTTGAGTTGTGGGCATGCTGGAAATAGAAGCTTCTCCCGGTCACATTGCTTCCTTATCTTTTGAGTGTAACTTTGCTGATTGTGGTTGTAAGGTGAAGCCTTGTCCACATATTTCATCATTCCATATGCATTTATTTTATTTTTATTTATTTCATGTTTATATATATATATTTTTTTTTTGTCATTTTTAACCAAAATATATTGTATTATATATATGTATTAAACTTTATTTTTTTAATAGTTTTTTTTAAATGTTTACTTTTTTCTGTTTTATCTCTCCCACGTTAGTATTGTTATTTTGGTTTTACTTTTTTTTTTTTTTTTTTTTATCAGAAATTCTAAATTTTGCCAATATTTCATTTTCATTTTTTATTTGACTTTTTTTTTTTTATATTCTTTATCAAAAATTCAATTTTTGTCAATTTTTCATTTTTTTATTAATTTATTAATTTTTACAGTTTTTGTTTTGATCTCTCCCACATTAGTAGTTTTTTTTGTTTTTTGTTTTTTTTAAATATTTTTTTGTCAAAAATTCTAAATTTGTCAATATTTCATATTTCATTTATTTTATTTATTTTATTTTTTACTGTTTTTTATCTCCCCCATATTAGTATTGTTATTTTTGTTTTATAATTTAAAATAAATATTTTAAACATTTATAAATTGTCAGTATTGCATTAGCATTTTAATTTATTATTATTATTTTTTTACAGCTCTTTGTTTTGACAGTTGTCTGTGTGTTTTTGTGTGTTTTATGAAGTATAAAGTTTAGTTTAGTTAGAAATTTAGTCAATATTTTTTCATGTCAAATTCATTCATTTTGGTCAATTTCACTGACTTAAACACCCATTTTTTGATTCTCTCCATACCAGTGTTTTCTTTCCTTCTTTATTCTAACAAACTTTATGATGCAACATATTAATCAGATACATTATATGATAATTTATGTTTAATCAAAGCATGAAAAACTCCCATTGATGTTTTATCATTGTATCTGTCGCAGAAACACTTACAATGCATTACACTCCACCTACTTATTCTGTACAGTGGCCTTTACCTTTGAGGGAAGTAGGCAAAGACACCAGAATCAATGAGGTCATGATGCTCCATTCCTCTCCAACCAAGAAATAAACTTACGGCAGATAATTAAATGACTAATGGCTATGTGCTCCACTTGTGCGCGCTGACAGCCTCAAGCTCTCCAGAGAGACTCCATCCTGCCAGGAGAAGAAGCTGATGAAATTCCCCAGACTAATCAACTGTTTGTGTGTGTGAGTGTTTGTGCCTGATTTTGTGTGTGTGTTTAGGTGAGAGTAGGTAGGAGCTGACAGTCTGGAAGAAGGATATCAGTGCATGCTAGCTGGGATGGAATCACGGCTTAGCTCATGGGAATTTGTGAATCAGAAAAACAGAGGAGTAAGAGATGGATTCAAGAGCACAAAACACAGAAGCTGATATGTAATCCAAACAACACCAGCAGAGCCAGCGGCTGTAGAACAAAACACTGCCAGACTAATCCAAAGACATGAGACTACTGGCTAAAATAGGGGCTCAGACTATTAGTTAAGATAAACAACATTAATATTGCTGTCAGGAAAAAGGCAGTACTTCCAAAAAAGTGGCACTAGATCAGCGTATACATTGTATATATAGGTGCAGTAGACAGAAATGAGAAAAAGGTGTAGCAGTTAATGATGGAATACACTATCACTGAAAACATCACTTTTTAAAACACTAGACATCATACTCTTGCTGACTTTTGTAAATGGTTAAAGAGGAAAAACTGGGCATCATACACTAATTGACTAAGGATCACACACTAACACTCTTTAAGTCATTCCGAACACAAAAACTCACAGAGAAACAGGGAGACAAATGGCATATGAAAACAAAAAGCATCCTAAAATCAGCTCAAAATATCATTCATGTTTGATATCCTCTAACTGTATGGAATCACAGTCTGAAGCAAAATCTGCAGATTCTCTCTGACAGATTTTGCCAGCTGGTGTTAAGTTTGTTTGGTGTGTTTGGTTTGGAGACCAAAAAAAAAACGTAGCAAGCACAATGTTCTCCACCAGTCCTGACTTCTAATATGCATCCACAGTGTTTTTGCAGCTATCAGAACAGAAATGGTGCTGCTCTCTTTAATTTTGTCCCCGTCATCTCATTTTGCGTTCGTATGTAAAATGCAGAAACAGTATTTCATCCATTACATCAAAAGATCTGAAAAATTCATAGACCCTCACCTGCCCATAGACCCTCCCCTTGAAAAAATGAGGACAGAAGTGGGCAAAAGCGGACAAAACAGTGGAAATGGGAATGTGTCTACCTCTTCTATTTGTGATCCAGTCACCAAAACACATCTTAAAACCATGTATAAATAGGGCCTTCAGTAGGTTCATTTAAGACGCGCAAGCTCACTCAAAGCTTTCCAGAACATGGAATTCTTATGCCTCACTTCAAAATAACCAAAGGAACATCACTTTAGTCACCAGCATCTCAACGCTTGATGCAGATTGTTCAGCCTTGAAGTCACTAAATCAAAATTGACCATTCCATGCACTGGCGCAAGGGCTTGGCAATAGTGTCTCCCCTCCAGCAATTTGTCACTCACATGAGATTTCAGCAATTAGCAAACAGCAACAACTGATTAACAAACAACAACAAACGATCCAATTAATTCCCGATGGACAAAACAATCAGTCTCACACTACATTTTCTCACTACAATGTCCCCAACTATCTCTGTAGTCCCATTTAGCCACTTGCTAGCAACCGCCTTTTTCAGGACAAGTAAAAGCAAGTAAAAGGGGGTTTTACTGATGTATTTTGTGCTGTAGAATAATACAAGAAAATATACTGAGCTTGTGTTAACCACAGACATTATTTTAGGCCAGGGTTGTCCAATTTTGCTCCTGGAAGGGCCACTGTCCTTCAGAGTTAAGCTCCAAACACTTGAACCAGCTAATCAAGTAGCTAGAATCTTCTAGACAGGTATGGTATGGGACAAAATGGGGCTAAACTCTGCAGGACATTGACATTGGTGTCCCCAGAATGTGTCTGTTAAGTTTCAGCTTAAAATAACCCACGGATCATTTATTATAACATTTGGAAAATTTTATTTTTGGGGCGTGTCTACCAAAGAGCTGCTTTGGTGTGTGTCACTTTAAATACAAATGAGCTACATATTCCCACCACATGTTCAGAAGAGGAACGCACCAGTGTCACATGGCACTCATCAATTAATATACTTTGATAGCGTATGCATACAAATACAACCTGAATTCTGGAAATGTTGGGGCGTTTTTTAAATTTGAATAAAATGAAAACTAAAAGATTTTCAAATCACACGAGCCAATATTTTATTCACAATAGAACATAGAGAACATAACAAATGTTTAAACTGAGAAATTATACACTTTCATCCACTAAATGAGCTCATTAAAAATTTGATACCTGCTACAGGTCTCAAAAAAGTTGGCACGGGGGCAACAAAGGCCTGAAAAAGCAAGACATTTTGAAAAGATTCAGCTGGGAGAACATCTAGCAACTAATTAAGTTAATTGACATCAGGTCTGTAACATGATTAGCTGTAAAAGGGATGTTTTAGAGAGGCAGAGTATCTCAGAAGTAAAGATGGGCAGAGGCTCTCCAATCTGTGAAAGAGTGCGTAAAAAGATTGTGGAAAAATTTAAAAACAACGTTCCTCAACGTCAAATTACAAAGGCTTTGCAAATCTCAACATCTACAGTGCATGACATCATCAAAAGATTCAGAGAAACTGGAGAAATCTCTGTGCGTAAGGGACAAGGTTGAAGACCTTTGTTGGATATGCCCGTGGTCTTCGGCCCACAGACGACACTACATCACTCATCGGCATGATTCTGTCATTGACATTACTAAATGGGCCCAGGAATACTTCCAGAAACCACTGTCGGTAAACACAATCCGCCGTGCCATCTGCAGATGCCAACTAAAGCTCTATCATGCAAAAAGGAAGCCATATGTGAACATGGTCCAGAAGCACTGTCGTGTCCTGTGGGCCAAGGCTCATTTAAAATGGACTGTTTCAAAGTGGAAAAGTGTTCTATGGTCAGACGAGTCCAAATTTGACATTCTTGTTGGAAATCACGGGCGCCATGTCCCCCGGGCTAAAGAGGAGGGAGACCTTTCAGGGTGTCATCAGCGTTCAGTTCAAAAGCAAGCATCTCTGATGGTATGGGGGTGCATAAGTGCATACGGTATGGGCAGCTTGCATGTTTTGGAAGGCACCATGAATGCTGAAAGGTATATAAAGGTTTTAGAGCAACACATGCTCCCCTCCAGACGACGTCTATTTCAGGGAAGGCCTTGTGTATTTCAGCAGGACAATGCAAAACCACATACTGCAGCTATTACAACAGCATGGCTTCGTAGTAGATGAGTCCAGGTGCTGAATTAGCCTGTCTGCAGTCCAGATCTTTCACCTGTACAGAAAATTTGGTGCATCATTAAACGGAAAATACGTCAAAGATGACCACAAACTCTTCAGCAGCTGGAAACCTATATCAGGCAAGAATGGGACCAAATTCCAACACCAAAACTCCAGAAACTCAAAACCTCGATGCCCAGACGTCTTCAAACTGTTTTGAAAAGAAGAGGAGATGCTACACCATGGTAAGCATGCCCCCGTCCCAACTATTTTGAGACCTGTAGCAGGCATCAAATTTGAAATGAGCTCATTTTGTGCATAAAATTGTAAAATTTCTCAGTTTAAACATTTATGTTATATAAAGTCTTTTAGTTTTCAATTTATTCAAATTTAAAAAAACGTCCCAACATTTCCGGAATTCGTGTTGTACGGTTAAAACGTTAACTAAGCATTATAACGACATGATATTCACAAAGCAGTCTGGATTTAAATGATTTGTGCAGACATAAATGTATTTTGGTAGATTTTGAGGTGCATTACCTTGAAAAATAAAAGTATTCCACTCTGTCCTCAGTGGCTCAGATGTTGGGAGAAAGTGAAGACTCGTATGTTCAGTCTTACATCCAAACACCGAGCACCAGGATTGCTTACGAGACATTGTTGACATTACAGCTGCTCGAGTGCAGAGAAATTGGAATACAACATACAACCGCTGAGGGCGGAAGCTATGACTGTCAGTCAGATGTCATGGGCGGGGCCTAAGCAATGTGACGTCACATTGTTTAGAGAATCAAAATGGCATGCCTAGTGAGACTGATTTGGGTTAATGGGGATTAAAAATAAGGAGTGGATGGATTCGTAACATTTTAGGTTGGTTGTGTTCGCACACTGCCAACACACATTTATGTCCAAACACCATGTAAAAGTGGATTTTGCATAATAGGTGCCCTTTAAGCATTTAACCAAAAACCAATAAAAAAAACTATTGACTTCAGAATGATGGAACTTTATTCTCTAAATTGTATTTTAGCTACGCACAAAAATGCTGGGAGCTTTAAACTGAGAATTCTTGAGGTTGGTTTGAAACACACTGCAGTATTACAACAAACTTCACAAATGAACTGTGAGAAAGTCCAGTCTTTGCTTAACCCCAGGCCTCATGCATCTTTTCAGTTTATGTTTTGTCTGCTTGTCATTTTTTATATGTTGCCTCAGTGGACTGTCACAGTTCTTTGAGTCAGTCTGGAGACAGCATGTGTGAGGTCACGACAAATATGACAGAAAGCCTTGCCAGGCTGCTAGCAGGAAAGTAATGATGCGGAATTGTCTCGGCCCCTGAGATGCAATAAAGGGAAGATCCTCACAAACAGACAGTAACAATATATTGTGCTTAGAAGTCCAGGGACAGGTTTCGCAGAGTTGAGTTGTTAACCATGCCTGTCAAAAAAATCACACAAGAGTGTCAAAACCAGAAAATGGAGAGAATGTCTGGCTCTCCTGGAATACCCTCCAAAAAGCTGGCTCTAAACTGAGCCTCGAGAACTGTCCTAAGACTTAACCTCTGTCACATTCACGAGTCCTTTCCCATGCCCTCCTCCTGGATTTCACTGAGCTTCGGGTTTGGCAGTAAAATCATCTCACTGAGGAAAAGTAGATTTACTCTTTCATCCTTTCCCCTTCGGTAACTCTTGGCCACTGGGCAGCTCAGACTCTTGCTTTTCTTTCTTCGCTGTCTCCCATCCTGCTGTGGTATTGTTCAGTTAAAGGTTCTTTATTCTCTGTTACAGGAGGCAGAATCTAGTGTAGCTACCATAGTGTCCTCCCCTGCTGCTGTGCCAGTCAGCCCCCCTGACTGGACATGGCCCTGATTGAGTTATTTCAGACTTTCCCCCCTGTGAGAGAGGTGAAGGAGAGGGAGGGGTGTGATGCTACAGTCTGCATGGATCAATTGAATTGAATTATTAAGGCGCAAGCTTTATTGCACAGAGCTACAATGGCTTTTTAAAGCTTTTTATTTAATATTTAAAAAATGTAAATTTTAAAAATACAGTCATGTGCTTTTTTGAGAGTAACAGGTTTTGAGTAACAGGCATTTTAATATTATGAAAACAAAGTCTTAATATTTTGAGAATAAAGTCCAAATTAAGAAAATGTATTTGTAGCATTATTATATTAATTTTCTTTTCTTTTTTTTCTTTTTTTGGTCAAAAAGTATGATTTACCTAAATCCTTCACATCCAAATTAAGAAAATGTATTTGTAGCGTTATTATATTAATTTTCTTTTTTTTCTTTGTTTTGGTCAAAAAGTATGATTTACCTAAATCCTTCGCATCCATCCATTATTATGACTGTATTGTCAAAACATTGCAACTTCATTCTCATTATGACTTTATTTTTAAACTTTATTCTTAACATTATTTCAACTTTATTCACACGACTTTAATCTCTTAATTTTATGATTTTATTCTTGGAATATTGACTGTATTCTAAAAATATTACAACTTCATTCTTACAACATTATGACTTATTTTTCAAAGCCTTACTAACAAACTTGTTTATCATTATGATTTTTGCCATTATAATGATCTCAAAATATTTCTTATACTTTATTTCCATGCCTCTAACATAATAGTTTTGTCTTTATTTTTTACTTTCTCAACTTGATTCTCATAACATTGACTTTTTTAAAACATTACTAACAAACTTATTTTCTAACAGTTTTTTTTTAATTCTCAGACCATTATGTTTATTTCAAAACATTGTATCTTTATTCTTGTAACATTAATGCTTATATCACAAAACATTAGGACCTTTTTCATGTAACCTTATTACTTACTAACATAATGACTTTCAAAACATTACTTATTATAACAATATTTATACATAAATAATCTTGTTACAACTTTATTCTCAAAACATTACAACATTATTTGTGTAACATTTCAACTTAATTCTCAAAATGTAACTATTTGTGTAACATTCTGTTTACATTCTCAAAAAAATACAACTTTACTCTTGTAACAATTCTATTCTCAAAGCATTTTGGCAGAATTTTCAGATCACAACACATTTAATTTTAAAACATTAAAGTTTTATTCTCAAACTTAGACTGTATTTTTATTTTAACATGGCAATAAAATTTCATCACACAGTGCTCAGGTGGCTGATGTTTCTGAGATTATTACCTGGTCAGCGACTGCACCACACAGGGGTGTAATATTGTGATAGTAGTTGAAGGGGGTATGAATGTTTTTTTTATATATATATATATTGACGAGTTGAAGGTTCGAATGTGACCAAGGACGGGTCAGGGTCATCTCATCCCATACGAGCTACTTTGCCCCTGGCTTGTTGTAACCCCCAAGGGAATAGAGGTCCCACATATGAACAAAGACTGTAGAAATGAACCATTGATGAGACTGTCACCGTAATCGCCCTGCCCTGTTCTTTATTGTTGGTTATTACTAGCCAAGAAAGCATATGGAGCCCTTTGGGTCATAAATTTTGCATTAGAGTAAAGGTATATGGCTCTCCTGCTCCCACCATCTCACCTAATTGTCATCATGTTGACAGTTATGACAGTTTTTTTTCTTTCCTTCCCCATCTTTCTCTTTTTCAGGTCCTGATGTTGGCAGATGGTAACACAGAGGGTTTGCTTTATCAGAGGCTGCCTATTCTTTCCAGCCTGGTTCCTCAGGACGGCAAAGCCACTGCGTACGTGTGCGAGAACTTTGCCTGTGCCCTCCCAGTCACCTGCCCGCAGGAATTGAGGAGACTGCTGCTGGAGTGAGACCTGCCGTCAAAGCACACAAACATCACTGTGGGATCTCTCCATAGTCGGAGCGCTAGATATCCCAGATTATTACGCAAGTAGCAAACTGCAGTCATCAAAAAACAGTCGTAAATGAAATGCACTGGAAGACATTATACAGTGGCAAGGCAAACCTCTAGGGGTTGCCCTAGTTGTGATGTTCTGCCTCATTTTAGACCTATTATACAAGACGGTAGTCTTGGGAGATGGAAATACAATGACATCGTAATGTGAGGAGGAACGCTGAGATTAAACCTTTCATAGGTTTGCCTCATGGGCTCAGTTGATCTGTGTCAACCTGCTTTCTAAACGATCAAGCATGTTTTTCCGCAAACTTTCTATGCAGTGCAGCTGATCAGCCCTGAATAAGCAACATGCTGATGAACACACTAGATGTAGAGTGGAATGACACATACAATGTATGTATAATAGACTTGGTGGAATATAATAAATAACGCACTGAGTAACCTTTTGGGATCTGTTTAATCTGTTCATTCCTTTAATATACTGCCTAGGGGGTCTCACACCAGATTTGACAAGCATACTAAAATTTGAAACTATTGTTTCTATGAACGTATGTGTATCTTCACCGTTGTTTGATTTCCATTGCTGGTGCCCAGATGTGAATTTAAAGGCTGCTAAAAATTGTGCACCATATTTTTTCAATTAGTCTGACCAAAACATTAAAAAATTATTAGGTACAGACACTACCGTTGAAAAAGTTTAGGGTCCAAAATTTTTTTTAAAGTAGTCTCTTATGCTCACCAAGGCTACATTTATTTGATTCAAATATGGTAAAAATCTATTACTGTGGAATATTACTAAAATGTAAAATAACAGTTTTCTATTTTAATGGGTTAGTTCACCCAAAAATTAAAATTCTGTCATTAATTACTCACCCTTATGTCATTCCAAACCCGTAAAACCTTTGTTCATCTTCTGAACACAAATTAAGATATTTTTGATGAAATCTGAGAGCTCCCTGATTCTCCATAGACAGCAACGCAACTACCATGTTCAAGGCCCAGAAAGGTAGTAAGGACATTGTTAAAATAATAATTTTTATGATTAAGAATATTTTCTAATCAGGCCTAGTTAAAAATAAATAGTTAAAAAAAAAAAAAAAGTGTAACTATAAAAAATGTCCAAGTTCTCAGGCAGTGTAAACATCTAATGTAAAAGTGCCAAAGAAAAAATAGATTAAAAAATGTGGCATTGCAATCATGCTGAGCAAATGTGTCTAATTATAAGGATGTTCAGATATGTGGAAAGGGAACACCACTATTTAAGTTGGTAGGATTTCTTGAGAGCTGCTGAGGGATGCGTCTGTTTCAGCGCGACAGCTCCTTCCTCTTCCGCCCCCGCGACTTTACCAGCCGTGGGTGACACAGAAAGACAAAATTAACCCATCTGCAGAGCTACAGTACCAGTCCATTGTGAAAAATCCTCAGGTTTAAGTGTGCCGAGTCTTTCCTGTGTTGTCGGCATGAGCACTGCATTGTACAGATGGCATATAGCTGTGACATGGATTACTATTAGAGCCCAATGCTGGGAAATAGGCAACAAAGGAACAAAACTCACCAGGATCCAGTCTCTTGTGCGAGAAAAAGGGAGAAAATCTGCCCTGGCCATGCTAAGCAGGCTAATGCAGACATATCTACTGTCAATATGTGCTGATTTTGGCTGCCTGTTCTCGTGTATATTTGCCGGGAGCCACGTTTCCCAGTGTTTGTGTGCAGACGAGTGCAGATTTTTTTTTTTTCGCGGAGGAGGAAGGTGAAGAGGGGGCTCTGCTCCAGTTATGTCGAGTCCTGTCTTTGTGACTTGTCAGGAGTTTGTACAACCATGCTTTCGTCTGTCTTATTGTTTTTTCTCATTACTTCAACCAGCTCAGGGTGATGAAGAGCTCTTTGGAAGCACAGTATCTGCTTGTTCGGGGACCTATGGAACCTCAGTTTGGTAACATCATGGTAGGACATCTTTTGTTGTGTCTGCGGTCCCTCCAGCAATCACTCTTTTGTTTACAGGTATTCGGTGACAGGCTACCTGTTGCAAGAACCTGTCACATTAGAAGGGGGCCTCCATGTACAGATCTCTCTAGTTTAAGTAAAATAGCTGCCGTGTAGCTCCAGGGCCAGGACTCTTCAGAGCAAAGTCCCTTTGGAGATCATTACTGCATAAGATTTGTGAGCATCTCCAAACCCTCCTCACCTTCGCAAGATAGCTGAGTAATAAGGGCACAGGAGGCTCACCGTGCCCGCAGTCCATGAGCCAGCCTGGTAGACTGAACCTAGTAGAATTACAAAGTGTGAAATTATATTATGAAATAGAATATCAAATATTTTATTATTATTCACTGAATAAACTGAGATGAGTTGTAATAGGAAGATGTTCAAATATATATTTATATATTGATAGTATTTTCATAAAGATTTTTCTTATATATACGTGCATTGTGTATTTTTTTTAATTATAAGAATATATAGTGAATATGATAAATGAATAAAATAATCAAACCTAATGAACAAACGCAAGATTTAAAACCACAGATTCAAGTGCAAAATTTAAACCTTAGATTTAAATGAACTCAAACCCTGTGTTATTTTAGCATTATTTTATTAATATACTATTATAGTGTTTAGTAATATTTTAAATTGGCTTTTATTTTTTAATTTTCAGTTTTCAGTCAGTTTTAATATTAGTTAATTTTAGCAATTTAGTTATATGTTTTTCGTTTTAGTCATTTAGTCACTTATTTCAGTTAGCTGCCAAGTTGAGTTAGGTTTTATTTAAAAGTAATTTTGTTTCAGCTTTATTTTAATTACCAAAAGCCATTTTTAATCATATATATAATTTATAATTAATTTAGGTTTGATTAATAACAACACAGCTCAAACCATAGATTCAAGTCTGGCATGAAAAAGAAATAAACACTGACTGAAAATTAAGTTTTTCTTGAGTTTCCGTCTGAGACATGCTGTACGCTGCTAACAACATTGTGTGAAGAACAAATTCATCATCTCAAATGCTTTTATTGACTGCCATTACTTGACTTTAATGAGCTCTCTTTATCAGCCTGTCCATCTGTTCCCAGCAGTCCCATCTTTTAAAAGCGGGCTTCTTTAAGCAGCTTCCAGTGGCTCGGAGCCTTTGTCAGAGCAGACTGGGGTGAATGGCTCTTCAGCTGCTGAGTGTATGAGTGTGTGTATTGATTCTGCTCTGTGTGAGTCCTTGGCTTATTGGCTGATGGCTGGTAGGATACCTGCCCCAGAGAGAGGAACCAGCCGCTCACAGCTGATTGATTATGGACCTCATCGCCGCTGATTGCAACTCAACATTCACACAAACAACCACTCCCAATACTTACATTGTATGACCTCAACATCATAAAGTGATTGTGGACAAAAATTCACAAAAGATTGCAAGACCAATAGTAATTTAGCACTTGTTGAAGATTAACACGTTTTCAACATTCATGTCACATTATTTGCTGATTTGAAGATTTCAGTAGTTTAGCCTGAAAACTTTTTTTCTATGCTAAAAATACTTTTTCCTATCCTGTGCAGACACAATAAGTAGTTCATAACTACGAGTAAGCCATTTGTTGGCTCAAATCATTTCTGTTTGGGGCAGGACTAGGGTTTATTATACATTTGTATTTTAAGTTTTAATTTCATCGTGTCACTTTTAGTATATATGTTTTTAATATAGAGTTTTTAGGTTTCACACGCAAAAATATTGCTAGTAAATTTCACAAATTACATGGCAGTTTTAGCATTTTAGGGCTGCCAGAGTCAAATGGTAACTACTTTCATTTAAGTATCATTTATGATTAATTTGTATCTTTTTTCTTTTCTTTTTTTCTTGGTTTGTGGTAAATATCATTGTCTGTATCCTTTTTTTAATTAGTTTTTATTTTAGTTTTGGTATTTCAGGTGTTTCAAATTAATTTTCAAACAGGTATCATATACACATTTGTAAATTTCTCAGTGTAATGTTATTGGTATCTAGTTGCATTTTAATTTAATGCAGGCAGGTTGAAAAAGTTTAACGTTTTCTAATATACCACATAACCAAAAAAAAAAAAAATCAGTGGGTGGATATTTTATTACATTTCGGTTGGTTTTGGAGTCATTTTAGTTTGTTTTTCGCACCTATGTTTTTACTTGTTTAGTGCCACTGTTTTCATTTAGTTATTTTTTTTACTTTTCACCACCGATAATAACACTGTGCATGATGTTTTCTGAAAAATAGAAGACAGTTTGATTGTTTGGGAATCTTTTTTAAAAGTTATTGTTTTTGCAATCGCTTTAGTGCACAGAAAACACATTTTACCTTTACTAAAGTTAATATAATTGTCTTGTCCAACAACATTTTCTATATTTTTTCCCCCTTGCTGACTGATTGGTTGTTTTCTCTTTCAATTTCTAGGCCATTTTTGCAAGCGCATCAAAGCTAGCTGGCCCGTCTTCACAGTGGAGCATTTCTGCCCTGGTCTGCTCTTCCCAGAGGAGACAATTAGCCATCCTTCTGCCACATGCTCACATGCAGTACACACTCCCTGACCAGTAGTGTGTGTCATCCAATTGGAAAATTGTTACCGGATAGCGGCAACAATGTGGCTCTGTGTGTCATCAGCTGGTTGGTAGCCTAAGTTTTCAGCGTGTACTTTCTCTTCTTTCCAACGTTTCCAGTTAGACTGAATAAATGGAGTGTGTGGTGGGTTTGCACTGACACTGCCGGTGATTGATCTGATTTTAGTATTCTCCGTTTCCCCAGTGCCCGGCGCACGAGCTGTTGTTGAGGAACGGACCTGGCCATACATATTCATGAGTAAAGAAGGTCAGGCAAGAGAGGAAGAACACAAACACAAGGGACCGTGTTGAGGCAGTAAATTCACTCCAGTGCGCCGCGGCGGTCGGCGATAGACGTGACATTTCATAGTGTACACACAGAGAGCGGCGGGCGGGGAAGGAGAGGTCTGTCATTTTTGTTGCGTCGCAATTGGGTAATGATATACAGGAAGACGCAAAGGAGCTGATGTGGTCAAGTGAGGTCAGTGAGCTCATGCCAGAAGATGCCTACTGTCGTGCCGCATCCCTTCAGCGTTTAGAGGCCGCCTCTGTTTCCTGTCCATTCTTTCAAACCATTACATAAATCAAATGCAGCCAAGGCTCTCTCTGTCCCCTGTTCCTGGCTCTGTTTCTGATCGGTTCCAGCTATTACATGTCCGTATTCTTGATCAGGAAGATCCAGTCCTACAAGGTGATGCCGTCCCAGAATTTTCAGAATTTTTAATATATTTAAAATGTAATTCTGTGATGGCAAAGCCATTACTCCAGTCTTCAGTCTAATTTAGAAATCATTCTAATATGCTGATTTGGTGCTCAAACATTTCTTATTATCAGTTGTATGCGCAATATCTAAAAGCCTGAGAAAAAAACCAAAAAAACCCCCAATGTTTTGAAATGGAACAGTTTGTCAATTTATTGAACTTATAGACAAAAAAAATCCTTTTTTTATTGAGTTTCATATACACAATATGATACATCATGCTTTTATGACTCATATAGTATGATATAGGAGCTCACACACAAGGAGGAAAACGCATAACAAATATTCATAATTTGGTGCAGTTTACTGGTATTTATATCACTAAAAAGTAAAATGAAATTTTGATAGATTGTATGTAAATCAATGAGATGTTTCTATATGTATACAAAAGTATAGCATAGTAGTAGCTATACTACTTAAATAAAATGCATTTGTCACTCTAGCTCCTAATAATTTATATTTAAATGCTTAGATGTATGATCAAAGATCTGTGATTACGTAATGTAATACAATGATGATTGAGAGATGAACACGCAAACATTTATCAAAAGCCTGATGTATCGTATTTGATACATTTTAACATGAAGCTTCTAAAAAGAAAAGAAAAAGAAAGAAAAAATGCTGTATGGATAATCATAAGTTAATCAAAAGGATAATCAAAGTCGCTTCAGTCCAGTAAGTGTTCATCTTGAAATATCAGCAACAAAATATAAAAGTTATGAAAAAAATTATCTTGCACCAATCTTGATGAGAATATCACTTAACAAATGAAAAATGAAATGTAATTATGATAGTATTTCTGGGTGTTGTAACATATCTGTCATCTTTTACATATGCAAATGTGTCCACAGGGTAGTATCAGTGAGGTTCCCATGGGCCCAGTGTTGTCGTTGGATCGGTTTAATCTAGCTTTGCAGTTTTTAAATTAGCCATGTGAGTATGTTTTTGAAGGCAACCCCCCCCCCCACCCCCACCCCCAATAGGCACAGTGTTATACATTTATGATCAAAATGTTCTAATTATTTAAAGTTTACTCTTTGTTGATCCCTCTTGGCCCTATTTATGTGCTGATCATTAAAAAAAAAATCATATTTATTTATTAAATATATTAGTGAATTATACTTTTCAGAAGATAAAGTTCAGTAAGCAAACCTCCAGATTAAATTATCCACAGATACAGCCAGGAACGCTTATCTCTCACACTTGTAAGATTTACTGGGTTTGACCAGAATGTTCTTGCATGTGGGATTCATGCTAACTAGAGCAATAGGGGCTAGTGGGAAAATAGAGCAACTAGTTCATCATGTTAGCCTAGTTACCTGAGGCAGACAGAGGCAGCAGGAAAATCAATCGTGCCTTTCATATGCAGCGTCACTGCCGCCCTCTTACATATTCTGCCCTAATGATACAAATGACCACGAGGCACATGTTGAGCATGACCCCATTTCTTACTTACTCATATATATGTCATATTTAGCAAACGCTCCAGCTCATTTTCTCCAGAACTGTTCACTGGGATGATTGTTCCTCGCTTACATCAGCTTATTTCAATATAGGTCATGTGAGTTTTGTCTCATTTTAAAAACTCTGACTAGTTATATACATGCCACGAAGCATGTCATGTTTCCCTTTTTTATTGATTAGATGAGGTTAACCAAAGGGCTTTGCATTCAGGATGCTTTTGTTCAACATATAGAGAGATTCTGATGCCTCAGATGAGCTAAGTCTGATATTGTCATCCTCAGGGCTGTTGAAGGTCCCAGGACACTTCGAAAAACTGGGAATGATGAGAGCAGGCCAATGCTCGACCAGAAGTGTGGCCTGGCAAAACCAGCCCTCGACATTTCCTTGACATTTGTTGACATTTCTGAACACATGTAGACAGGGAAAGAGGAGTTAATCAAAACTAGGCGAGAATATTGATGTGCAACTGTCAACAGGCAGTGCCATCTGTACCCTCACGGTCATGGAGGTTAACTGCATGAGGTACAGCTGCTGTACTGTTGTCAATGATGGGTGACTGCACACGTCAAGACGAGAGTTAAACGTAAAGTGTACAATTTTTTGGTGCTGCTGGTGTCACCAAATCCCATTCAAAGGAAAACCTCCCCTGTCTTTTGATGAAAATTCAATTGAGATTAAATTTAAATAAGAAATAAAGTTATAATTTTGTGATATAAAGTTACATTGTGCACTGTAAGCAAAAATCTGTATAAAAATGTAAAAGGTATTGGTACTTTTTCTGCCAGGAAATCAATTACAAACATTTCCTTTAACTTGAAAACGCAACACAATGATTCAAAATATGGGTAAAACGCTGAACAAATCAATAATCAATGCGGAAAAAATCAATATAAAAATTCCTTCATATTAACTGTACATTGAGCCCCTTTTTTTTTTTTTTACAAGACTTCTCTTGGAGTGCAAGATATAAATCGAAAATTGTGAGAAAAAAATGTCAAAAAAGTCATAATTGTGAAAAAATAAAATTATGATTTTGAGATGAAATGCCAATCATAGGTTGGGGTTTGTAGGATTTTTTTAATGTTTTAGTATCTTATGCTCAACAAAGCGTCCTTTTATCTGATCAAAAATACATATTGTCAAATATTATTGCAATTCAAAATAACTGTTTTCTGTTTTAAAAAGTAATTAATTCCTGTGATGGCAAAGCTGAATTTTCAAAAACATTTCTTATTATAAATGTGAATAACAGCTGTGCTGCTTCATATTTGTGTATGTGTGTGTTTATGTATGTATGTATGTGTATGTGTATGTGTATGTGTATGTGTATGTGTGTGTGTGTGTGTGTGTGTGTGTGTATACATACACACACACACACAAATATGAAGCAGTACACTTGCTTATGTATATTTATAACAGCATTTTTATTATTAAAATGAATACAATTTATAATACAATTTTTAATAAATAAATAAATAATGGATAAAAAAAATAATCTTAAAAAAAACCCTGAAAATTTAAATGGTTTTCCAAATGATATTGTATATATTGTATACATAAAAATTAATAATCTCTAAATTCTAAGGAATAAAGTCATAATTGTGTAATCCAACGTCTCAATTATTTATTTTCTCAAAGATGTAAATGGGCTTCCATATAGGCAAGTTTTGTAGTTCTTCTGAATGAAAGATTTCCTGTTCGTTCTAAACACTACCTCTACATGTAAATTTCAAGAGAAATACAGAGCACTCTCAGAAGCTTTTCATGAACTCATGTTCGCTCAACGAAATCACTACGCAGGCGGCCAGCATTCTTTCCTGATGTGCTCGCTTGGACATTATATCGCAGCAATTAAAACCAGCCGATGCCCTTTGTACAAATATGGAGGAAATTATTTTTAAGAATTTTATCTAGACCCTCTTATCGTCGTTGGCAAATATTATGACTCAGTCGAGCTTGTTCGATGTGCGACAGAAATGCATGCACATTTCAGCTCCCCAGAGTGTTGGCTTGTCCTTGAGAGAAGATCTGAAGATACGGTTGAAATGACTCTGCTAATCGAACGCAGGGATCTCCAGGAGAAAATCACTTCTTTTGGCAACACTGCCTCTCTCCATATCTCCTCTGACTGAATCACTGCTTCCCTGCCTTCATACCAACTTACATGCAATGAGGGAATATACCTTCAGTGATAAGGCAGGGATAGAGTCATAGATCAGGCTGTTGCCCTAATACGTCCTTACACTCATTTACCATCTTTCGCTTGTAGCCTGTTTCTGAGGGCTTGATAGCAGGGCAGCGGATTTTATTACATTTCCGTGTAGATACGGTAGCCTACATTTGTTTAAAGCGAATACATGAGAAAACGTGTGCGATCAAATGCAGAGCTCCAGATTCTTAGATGCTTCCGATTTACTTTGACTATTATCAACACTTCCAAAAATAAATAAATTAATTAATTAATTAAATTAAGTAATGCATAAATAAAAAGCTTTAAAACATTATAGAACAATTTTTAAATACACTGACATTTTTATTCATTTTTAAAAAAAAATTTCTGTATATACCTACTTGGTTTTGTTTTCAAATGAAGCTTATGTCTGCCATGTAATAAAAAGGTAATTGTGACTTTTTTCGGATAATTCTGATAATAATGAGTTGAGTTTGTACAGTCATGGCCAAAAATATCGGCACCCTTGGTAAATATGATCAAAGAAGGCTGTGAAAATGTATCTGCATTGTTAATCCTTTTGATCTTTTATTAAAAAAATTCACAAAAATCTAACCTTTCATTGGATAATAAGAATTTAAAACGGGGGGAAATATCATTATGAAATAAATGTTTTTCTCTAATACACATTGGCCATAATTAACGGCACCCTTTTATTCAATACTTTTTGAAACCTCCATTTGCCAGTTTAACAGCTCTAAATTTTTCCTATAATGCCTGATGAGGTTAGAGAACACCTGACAAGAGATCAGAGACCATTCCTTCATCCAGAATCACTCCAGACCCTTTAGATTCCCAGCTCCATGTTGGTGGTGCTTCTCTTCAGTTCACCACTCATTTTCTATAGGGTTCAGGTCAGAGGACTGGAATGGCCATAGAAGAAGCTGGGTTTTGTGCCCAGTGACCCATTTTTGTGTTATTTTTGAGGTTTGTGTTTGGATTATTGTACGGTTGGAAGAACCAAACATGGCCCATTATAAGATTTCTAACAGAGTCAGTCACTTATTGGTTTTTTATCTGTTGATATTTGATAGAATCCATGATGCCATGTGTCTAAACAAGATGTCCAGGACCTCCAGCAGAAATATAGGCCCACAGCATAAAAAAAATACAGCAGTATATTTCATTGTACACATGGGGTACTTTTTTATCCCTGTGTTCACCAAACCCATCTTGAGTGTTTGCTGCTAAAAAGTTTTATCTGACCATAGAAGTCAGTCCCATTTGAAGTTCCAGTCGTGTCTGATAACTGAATATGCTGGAATTTGTTTTTGGATGAGCTAGGAGAATTTTTCTTGAAACCCTCCCAAACAACATGTGGTGATGTAGGTGCTGAGACTCAGCTATTTTCTGCAATTCTCCAGCTGTGGTCCACTCAAACTCTCCTTCTCACCGTGCATTAGGACGATATAGACACACGTCCTCTTCCAGGCAGTTTCGTATCATTTTATGTCGATTAGAAATTCTTAATTATTGCCCTGATGGTGGAAATGGGAATTTTCACTGCTCTAGCTCTTTTCTTAAAGCCACTTCACTAATTTGTGAAGCTCAATTACTTTTGCTGCACATCAGAAATATATTCTTGGTTTTTCTCATTGTGATGGATGATTAAGGGAATTTGGGCTTTGTTTTCCCTTCTATTTATATTTCTGTGAAACAGGAAGCCATGGCTGGATAATTTCATGTTCATAATCACCCTGGAGTGCTCAAAATTGTGAATATGAATGGGAATATACTTCAGAGATATTTTACTCATAAGAATTTCTAGGGGTGCCAATAATTGTGTCCAACATGTATTTGAGAAAAACATTTATTTCATAATGATATTTCCCCCCATTTTAAATTCTTATTATCCAATGAAAGGTTAGATTTTTGTGAATTTTTTAAATAAAAGCTCAAAAGGATTAACAATGCAGATACATTTTCACAGCCTTCTTTGATCATATTTACCAAGCGTGATGATATTTTTTGGCCATGACTGTATCTCAAAATTCTGACTTTTTCTCATAATTGCTCTTGTCTCACAATGTGCAAGTTATAAACTCGTAAATGTGAATTACTTTCCTCTGAATTCTAACCTCACAAGTTTGACTTTTTAAATTCTGAATTTCTGAGTTGGAATAAAAATAAAAAAGATGATTATGACTTTTTATCTCACATTTCCGAAAAGAAGTCAGAATTAAGAGAAGTAAACTCAGAATTGTGAGATAAAAATTGCAATTAACTATTTTTTTTATCCTGTTTGAATAAACAAGCTTCCATAGTTCTCATGTTGAATTTTTGTTAAAATTTAATTTTGCAAAAAGCAAAATGAAATAAAATAAAAAATACAGGGCTCCAGACTATGACTAAAATGGTAGCAAATGTCAATCAATCAATCAATCAATCAATAAAATCTTTAAACAACTGGGAAAGCTTTATGTTTGTAAATGAACATTTAAATATATAAATATTTTATCTGACTGGCAGCAACGCACAGAGTGTGACTCATTATATCTGATACGCAAACAAATGAATTGGTTCAAAATGTTAAAAAAATTCACCAATCAATCTTGTACTTGTGCCATTTGAATCAGTCCCTAACTCAGTCAGTGAATCATTCTTAACCATTTCTTAGGTCGCAACTGACTCACTTATTAAACTATGAATCTTTTTTCTTTTTTTTTTTTTTTTAATTGGACCTAGTACTATAACTTTGTATGTGTATGCTTGTGAAACTAGCATCAGTCTGACTGGTTGTTCTAATGAAAACCTAATATAAGATAAACTTTGTTTATTGTTTATCATAAAGTGAGTGATTCTATAATTAGTCAAATAAAAAGTTGTTTTAGCTCCTAAATGTTTCATTTTAGAAGGCAATAGTCAGGACCCTGAGATCTATATTTAAAATATAGATCATCTTTCTATTTTTAAATCTCTTGTTTTGCGGAAATAATCACCTTCACCTATAGAGATCCCCCATGAATGCACCAGCTGGTGAGTCTTTTTTTACCCCACATGATGAGATTGACTTCAAAATAGCGTTAATCCTTTTTTTTGTTTTTTCATTAGTGCTCAAAAGTCTCAACATCAGTGTCAAATCATCAAGCACAACAAAAGTATCATAATATGGCTTTTGTTTGGAAGTACAAGTGCCTTGTGGAATACTTTGACCACATTAAAAATCATTTTACCACAAAATTGACTTGGTATTACCTCTTCCTTACTTCATTTTAGGTTTATTCGAAACTCAATCATTTTATGCCACTATTAATACTCCCATACATTCACACACATTCTATAGGCCAATAAAATGTTTAAAAAGCAATGGGTATGAGGCCTCAAAGATGTTCTGTTCAAGATTTGTCTGTTATGTGAAATAACACCAAATCATACATATGTATCTCAGAGCTGTGGAGTGTGTGTGAGTGATGTAGATTATATTGTACCTATAACATCTGCTCAGCCTGCCCTGACTCTCTGATCTGCTTCCAATTTACATTCCTGCCTGGTGATTTCTATCGCTCCACTTTGATAAATCATAGAGTGATTTACATAAAGGCAGCCCCATGCTCGGGCTCAAGGAGTCACGCGATGGTGACTGAGGTTAAGCTCAAGACAGCAGGAAAATGACCACGGACAGATATATACTCTGTTTCAAAACCTGCAGAGGCAGCATTTTTAAAAAATCATAACTTACAATGCATTTGAGATATATTTATCATTCATGTTTGTATATGTGATCCCTGGGAATCAAACTCACAATCTTGGCATAATAGATCTACCAGTCTACCACTCAAATTCTCTTGTACACTTGACACTTACAATATGCTACCTTATAAATAAAGACAAAAAGCACGGAAAAAACATTGACTTGACATGAAAAAAAAAAAAACACACACACATAAAAACGCTGGTGAACACGTATACACACTCTCAATTCAAATGGTTTTCTCTCTGCCCTTGATGTTTATGTGTAAAAATGTCCAGCACATGCTCCTTTATTACTAAAATTAAATTGATTGATTCTATTCTGTGCACCTGCACTGATACCGTTTATTAAATCTTCATTTAGGTCACCACAAGCCTATGTGTCCAAATACATACAATATATTTTTGTTTGTTTAATAAAATTGGAATGTGAATGGGAGTAATCAAATTTCCAATCTCAGGAATTAAATGCATTTAATGGCTTTTGATATGATGAATGTGCTTATTAGGCTACAGGGCTCTCTGGTATACTTGATTCTGATTGGCTAATTGTGGAATTCAGCAACCAGAAACAAACAATCAAGCAGCATTCTTAAGAGTGCTGATATAATAGGGACTAACAGCTGCTAACAGGACAGCTGGTGTGACATTGTACTGTAACAGTCTATGGGAGACTAGTTCATTTAGCTTACAAATTAGGTAACACTGTTTTATGTTATGAGGGGTGGTCATTGTAAGTTATGGTTTAATGCCCATATAGCAAACCTTCTCTTGCTTATAATAATATAATAATAATAATTGAATGCTCCATTCCACAGTCCTCTCTATTGTTGTTTAGTGCTTTTTGCATTCTTTGGCTGATAGCAATTAAGGGAATAGTTCACCCAAAAAATGAAAATTCACCAAACAGTTGCTGTTCCCCGCTGACTTCTATAGGAATGGAAAAATATACTATGGAAGTCAATGAAGTACAGAAACTGTTTGGTTAAGCACAATATTCTCAAAATATTGTTATTTGCGTTCAGCAGAATAAAGAAATTCATAGACGTTTGGAACAACTTGTGGGTAAGTAAATGATGACAGAATTTTCATTTTTGTGTGAACTATCCCTTTAACAGTTTACTTCCTGTCACCATTGTTGTTCCATCAGTAAGTCCCTAATCATTGACACAAAACACCACCTGCGCAATATGCTGTTTAGTTTTTCTGCTGTTTTTAGATTGTTGCGCTCATGTCTTGCATCTTTTGCATCGTTTTGCTCATGACACCACATTCTAAAAATGTGGTGCTCACATTAAAAGAACTTAATAAAAAACACAGCTCTATATATTGTGATTTTATTCCACTGCCGTGCATCTGGCATTTTTAATCACAAAAATGTGTTTTGTGTCAAAGGTCCCTAACAGCATTGGGACTTTACTGTTTAATCACTTCGCTTGTTAGTGTCTACATGTTTTACTGGAATTATTGGTGGGGATTTTTAGTGACTGTTTAGGTTACATACTTCCACCAGTAACTGGGACCAAGAGACTGTCTTTATTGGTGAATCATTAACTCATTCATCTGTAACATTGAATGATTTACTCAACTTATTTTGTTCAGAAACACTGAATCATTCAGGAACAAAACACGACCCTGTTGAACAAAACAGCATGACTGCTGGTTAGGTATGTTTTGAGGCATGGCTGCTGGTTTGAGCTGGTCCTTAGCTGGTCATGAGCTGGTTTAAACTGGTTCTTAGCTGGTCATGTGCTGGTAGCAACTAGCTCCTGTTCAGGACCAGCTTTAACCAGTTCAAACCAGCAGTCATTCTTCAAGACACATAACCAGCATATGCTGGATTTTTCAAAAGGGGAAGCTTGAGATTGAGATCGAAACGGGCATTTCTTTCATGTTGCTAACACTGTGGGACTCTCTCTGTTTCATACAACTGGAATCAACTTAAATCTCATATCGATTGTAGTGAAAGCAGGCTTGTTCCTGTCAGGGTTTATTTTAATGTAATGACAAAAGTGATTTAATGACTGTTAGAAATACAATCTATACAACAGATCTTGAGATGATGCTTGTAAGCATCAGAATGGATGGCCTCCTTTCTCTTTGATGAAAACCAGCAGGTCAGCTTTATTTTACCCAGTCCTATCAAAGTAGGTGTAAGGGCTGTCAGATGGAAGGCAGGTTGTGACCTTTCTGCTCTTATTTATAAAGCCCAGCTGAGCCCTCTTGGTGAGAAGCTCCACTTAAGTCAAGCAGTGAGGAGAAAGGAAAGACAGAGGTCAAAGTTTAGGAAAACCCAGCCACACACCCAGTTTTCCCCTGCTCATTCCTGTGCTCTCGCTGTCATAGATGGCTCTGCGTTTCTCACTAGGGTTACCAGACTCATCATCTAAATCTCAAATTGGATTTGGAGGAAAAAACTGATGAGACAGATTTGACATTTTTGACAAGGAGAAATAAATCAATTGACAAGCTATAGGCCTATAGGCCTATATAAGGTGGGTATATTTGATATTCTTAATTTTAAATCTTAAATATATAGGGTATGATGACTATCAGTGAATGAACGAATAACTAACTAATTAACTAAGTAAAATATAGCATTCATAGTGGGTAACCTCACACAAAGATACACAGTCAAAACTCTGAAATGAAATATTTTCCATTTTGTCGTGGTCTTGCCAAAGCATATGGTTTATATATCTGATTCACCTTTAATGCGAGCCAAATATTTGAGACATAATATGGAAATATTGTCAAACAAAAATATATTCTGTCATTACAATCAAATGAGTTTATGAAAAAAAAACGTTCTTTTCCATGTGTTTTGAGTGAATTTAAAATGACAGATTTAATGGAGACTGTTTGAATAGAGTGAGGTGTATTTCAATATTTTTGTTCTGCCAGAAGGAAGAGGAAATTTTTTTGATGATATCAAGTGTAGAATTAATTTTTAAAGGATTACAAAAATACATTTTTAGGTAATATTCCTAAAAAAAAAGGTGATCAGTTTTAGATACTGACCTCTAATCTCAGAGCCCGTGATAACTCTCTCCTCGCCCCCAGTGGATCAGGGCGGAACTTTAGCAAAGTTGCTGGCAGGACGTGTTCTTCCAGAGGGGAACGCCGACTGCACAGCCCATTACAGCCAATATCTTCTACTAATGACGTCTGGAGGAAACTCAAAGAGGAAGATGAAAGAAAGTGCTTTGAGGGCTCTCACCCCTATTTCTGTGCCACAAACAAACAAAAAAAAAAATGCTTTATATCGAGCATATCTTAATTAACACAAAAATTCAACAATAAAAGAGAAAGTAGTCTCCAAGGTGATGCTTTAATAATTACATATTGCATCAAGTCCTTCAATTGCAGTCTCTAATCATGTTCTTCTATATTTTAACACTTTATTCATTCATTTATTTATTGATTGATTATATTTTGGAATATATAGGAAATAAATCCCATAAATTACAAAACATATTTTCCTTATTAAATATTTGCAATTGGTTAATTGTAAGGTTTCTTTCTGTGCATTTCATGAATGTGACAGGAGTAGTTTGTCCACTGTCTTGACAGAAGTGGCTGTAGACACCAAAAAATAGTAAAAAGGTTTAGAAGTAAAAAAAAAAAATTAGGCTGTCTGGAGTTCATAAGCTTTCACCAGCTATAAATTCATATGCTACACAAAAAGCATGAACATTATATTGTCTTAATGGCATACTCTATTCCAGATATGCCAGGCTTTCACCATTGAATGCTGTAATCCAATAATCAATATATAATTACCTTTGCTGGACAGAGTGCAATAAAATGACTTTAGCATAATCTAGTAACTGGTCATTGGAATCGAAGGGTTTAATCACGTAATTTGATTGAATATTCAGTTGGGGAAGATTATTGACTTGCTTTTACAGACAGACACAAGTTGAATCATTACAGGTTTTCTGTGTCAGTTTTCTTATGTTCAGCAAATTGGTTTAAATTGGTTAATTGCTATATTCTAAATTGTTAAAATAAAAGTTTCATCTTGCCTTATTTTATAGGATAGAATATATTCTGACAAAAAATAAATACATAAATAAATAAAATATAAAAAAAAAAAAAAAGTAATAAAATTGACAGATAGCCATTATGAAGTGTATATTAGAACATTTTTACACAATAAGAAGGTTTTAATATAATTTTATTTTCTAGTTGCACATTTCTGAAGAAACCTTGGGATTAATTAATATTTCTGTGGTAATACAGTATACCTTCTTTGTGTAAATTATTTTCTATAAGTGCTGCTGCCACAACAGTCATGTTTCTGCTGTAAGCATATTGCTTTCTTTTTCATTTAAATCATGTTTTACAACATATCTCTTATTTCCATTGCAGCTGTCGAAACTGTATTGCATCAATATTGTATTTGCTCAATTACTTTTTTCTCTGTGAGCTCCTTGATGTGCTTTTATTGTTTTACCATAGGTGGCAGTGAAGGGAAACTTGGGGTTTACCCACTCTTACATGCTATTGCACTTTAAAGTTTCAATGTAAAGTAGAGCAATGAGGTGCAGAAAGTGGGTCTCTTACAGTTGATCATATTTTATAGACATGATTAAAAACATTTTACCTCTGTGTTACAAGGTGTTTCATAATGTGCAGCCACACATTGTGAAGTACTGGGGAGCATCATACCTCTGGAACAACATTTAAAACATTTTACTAAACATCCAGTTATCTTTAGTTGTTCTAATCTGCAATGACTTGATAATAAATGACTAGCACTAATAAATGATAAAGTACTAGATAATGTACTGAACTGTTATTGTATGTTAAAGACAGAAATATTCTTTGGGAGGACACATTCATCCTGATTAAATGGTAGAATACACAAAAACAAGGACATTTTAAGTACTGTAACTTTTGTTCACCCATTCCAGCTTTTCATCTCATTAAATCGTAGGGTCAAGTACATTGTAATCAAGGAAATTATTTTTTTAAATGATAATTCGACTTCTGCTAATGAGAAATGCTTTTGGGTCATCACCTCTGTGCTTTAATCTAATTGTTTTAAAAACCTCTGGCCATGTAGACTTTAACATTTCCACTTACTTAAAATCTTGCCTTAATTTTTTTATTGGAATCAAATTGGCTGTAAAAGTCATTTTAACTCAAATTATATTAAACTGCCTTAAAGGGATAGTTCACCCAGAAATGAAAATTCTGTCATCATTTACTCACCCTAAACCAGCTGGTCTCTGCTGACTTATGAAAAAATACTTTGGAAGTCAACAGGGAACAGAAACTATTTGGTTACCAACATTTTTCAAAATATCTTCTTTTAGTGTTCAGCCAAAGAAAGAAACTGATACAGATTTGGAACAACTTGAGGGTAAACTTGAGAGTAAATGACGACAAAATTTTAATTTTGGGTGCCTTATCCCTTTTAAAAAATTGAGTTGAATCTTGTAACTTAAAAAAAGATGTTGAAATTGGTTAAATTAATCTGCTGAGTTAAAAAAAAAAAAAAAAAAAATACATGATGGTATGACTTATCATTTTTTTAACAGTGTACAAAGAATTTACAGTGTACAAATAATTTTAGTTTGTCTGTGTATAATAATGAACTTTTAAAAATGCCACATTATACTGAATAATATTTAAAATCCTGTTTTAATATTGTTTAGAGTGGTGAAAAATGTGTTAACATTTTTTATGAAAAGTACCAATCTAAGATAGGGACATTAAACTTCCTGTTGCAGGACAGCCAGAAATAATTTACAATGCAGGGGGTCCTTTAGGGGACACAAGCGGGTGTGCTGAACATTTTAGAGACTGTTTACAAAAGCCATTTTTAGGGCTGTCAAAGTTAACATATACTATTAATTAGGCTTAATTATGTTTACTATTTCTTACATTTCTATTTTATTAGGCTATTCTATTTTATACATTTGCTTTCAGAAATCATGATATTAGGCCTATATTCAACTGAAAATGTTTCCGTTGTGGTACATTTATCAGTAGGCTACTTCAATAATGTGAAGAATAGTTTAACTTTAAACAATGTAAATATTTTCCAGACAATGTTTTATTAATGTGCTTTTATCATTAAAAAAATAAAACTTTCCCCCTCACACTATAGGTCTTTATTCATTGAAATGTACAGCTACCTACATTTTAGGAAAGGGTCATTGACGTCAACAAGTTTGAAAACCCCTGCACTGGTCGTTCTCATCACATATATATCGTTTCCTTTCTGTTCCTTGACATAAAATGTCCTTGCATAATAAACACGTTCGAATCATATAGTCTGTTTGGTCCGGTCCCAAACTCTTCCTAGTTTTATTGGTTCAGTGTAAACAATAAGGTTCCAGCTGTTTCACCAGACATATTAGTACAACGTTGATTGACATTTCTTTAATGCAATCAAAAGAGAGGCAGAGTTATTGTCGTCTCTGATTGGTGGAGGCGCCTTCAAGGGGCGGGGATTGGAAGTTGAATCCGAATCCAGCTGTGAATTGGTTCGCATGAGCGGATTCGTTCTATAGACCGTTTTGCCGACTGGGAGAATCATTGGAGACTTGTGTATTTTCGCAATAATAGACAAGACTTCAGCATAGAGAGCTCTCTTGCGCATCCTTTCAGCACGAGCTTTTCCTTTTCATATGCAGACAGCAAATCACTGCTTGCACCTTTAGAAAAGATTCTGAAGGATTTTACTAATTGTCTGAGGATCTATAATTGTCACTGTTGTGAATACTTTTGAACAGTAAATCTTGCGGTGATCTAATAGAAAAGAAAAAAACATTAAATTGTAATCTTTAATCATTACTTTTAAGTGCTCGCTCACGGAGAAAACGAGCGAAGCGCACAATTGAGGATTGGGAAGCAGTTTTGCAGGACCTGCCTTGTTTTGATCTGGTTGTTGGTCATCGAAATACAATGTTGAAATCTTAAGGCATGATGTCCAAGTCACTGAGATGCCCATAAACCTGCTTGCGCTGTAACTGCCACCTGGAAACTCAGCCTGCGAGCTCCAACTGATCCTGTTCAATACCATCATTTGGACTGCTTTTGCAACCGAAATGATCATGCGATGAGTAAGCTCGATTTGGGCATAAAGAAAAGCATTACAGGTAAGAAATCAACATTTATAATATTCGACTTGACTGAATTATTGTTAAACATAACCACGCTCATTTGCCTGATCAGTATATGTTGTGTAATCATATTAAAATGTAGTACCAAGTTTAAAAGTAAGTCATAATTGGCATTTATTTAAAATGTAGAATTATTATTATTATTTAATCAAGGATTTATTTATTTAATGATAGGACACCAAAGTACCATATCGTATTGTTTGTGTGGCTTATTGTTTTTTTTTCTTAGTAGACAGTTCCATCAATTCATTACTGAATACCAGCCTGTAAAATTTTAATAGTCTCAAAAGTCCTGCCTTTATATATAGGCTCTTCTTTGTTCAAATGCACCGACGTTATTAAATAATTAACTCAAGATACATTGTTCTTAATACATTTCATTAAGTATCATTTTATTAATACAAACGTGTAAATAGACATGCACGCTCTTCTACCATGGCTTTTAATTTTTCATGTTTTTTTTCAAATACATTTCATAATTGCGTAAAATCAGATTTCTTTTTCTATTGTACAGCTGGTAATACATGCGTTTTCTCTCCTCAAGGGGGTGAATGATGGCTGAAGATGGAGGAAATATCTCCGAGGACCATCAGTTGAGGGAAGCAGAGGGTAGCTCCTCTCTTCCAAGGACTTTTATACGACTTAACGACCTGTCCGGTGGCGGGGAGCGCAGTGAGCTTGAGTCTGATGGAGGCGAAAGGCGGGAGAGCGCAGCCGGAGCAGCGGCGGAGGAGGCGTCCGCTTGCGGCGGGGAACCCTTGCCCTATCCGACTTTGGCACCGGTTGTGTTTTTCTATCTGAAGCAGACCACGCGCCCAAGGAGTTGGTGTCTGAAAATGGTTTGCAATCCATATCCTTTCAAACTCAAATGCAAGTCCTTTGCCTCACCTGGATGGCATTCACCTGTTCAGGTAGGACGCGCTACGGCGAACGCCGCCGGGCGCTGTCTCAGGTTTGAAAACCACGTATTCGACACAATATTAGTAAATAATTCTGCCTTTATTAAGTTGTCCTCTTTGGAAATGAGGTAAATCGCGAAAACAACTCCCAAACACACACAAAAAAATTATATTTTGAAGTCCCCATTGTGCTGATAGCTCGATGGCTACAAAAATTAAAGGGCTTTAATTCCGCTAGTGTTGTTGAAGACAACACGATAGATCCTGCAGAATATCAGAATTTATGAGTCTTGGCAAGCATGAATGTTACCTCAACAGGCTCATAACCGTCTTAACGCAGTTTTATGCGTTTGTATGACAAACAAGCTGAGGAAAGTCATTATATTCCATTAACTGGCCAACAAGGCATCGCTCTGAGGCACTTTATGACATTACCTCATTTATTAGCACTGATGAGTTAAGTTATTTGCTTGGTGTCTTGAATTTCTAGAGCTAAGAACTGCACACAATGTGCCTTTGGCTTTTTATCATCAAAATTAGCAAAGTCATTGTATAAAGACTATGCACTGGTTAACAATTTATCATATGGCAGTTCTGTGGCCAAGGTGGTCTTTTTGTATGACTTTTTTATGATGTGATTCATATGAAAATGTACCATTTTTAGAAAAAAGTAAGCATGAAGGTCCACCTCTAAACCTAACCATAAGCAGATTGTACGAATTAGCCACCAATTTGGCAAAACCTAAAATAGTTAATAATTACCATGAAATTGTGCCTAAAATTCAGCCCAAATTGTATTGGGCCTATATCTTCATGGCAATAAGTCCATTGCTTTTTACTTTCCACAAGATCAGATGAAGGGTTCAAATGACTCTCTTTGAAATTAATTTGACAAGAAATCAATAGCCACATTGAATTTCTAACTTTGCAATTAGTTAATTATTTAAGTGAAAACCAATCAATCCTCGCTTGGCTTTCAGTAGGAGTGCCTAACAAGTGGTTTAGATTAGTCACATCTATCTAGTCCTAATGACTATAATTTTTAGGGTGTTGTTAAAGCTCTCATCCCCGCAGCAGCAAGATGATTTCATTTTGTACCTTAAGAGGACTCCTTGTTTAGCTGCCAGTCGTTTCGCAGAAAGAGGAGAAAACGGACCTGATTGCGAGCGTGTGAGGAAGGGATGTGGTTTGCATGTGTGAGTCAGAGGTGTGCACTTGCAGTATGACTGATTCTGGGTGTAGGTGATCTGTTTGGTTTTCGATGGACTCGCAGCAGCTTCGCCGAAGGAAAGAATGCTCTTTTGGATCGAACGAGCTGGCTGGACGTGATTGTGATGTCTGGGTTCAAATGCTTTGTTTTTCTTCAGTAGGAAATATGATGAGACTTGTGGGCTCTGAAAGGCTGCCCAATCAAACACACTCATCTTTCCCCCATTCTTGTTTCTCAACCTCCTCACGCTCTTCCCCCATTAGACGAGCCCACATCCCTAAAAAATATGCTTTGCTTATGAAACACAGTGCCACTGGGTGTGAGTGGGCCTCGTGGTTCTCCGGGCCCGATGGTCTGGTATTCCTCAGAGAGGATAAAGTCCGCTTTTGCCATTGCATTTCCATATTCTTAAATGCCACTGTTTCTGCCGTGTTCCCGTCGGTCCGGTGTGCTCATGCGCTTAGGAAAGGACTGAGCCAAAAGGGATCCTATTAGCTGTGGTCAAGAAAAAGATGTGGAATTCCCTCTCCTTGAATCATCATGCTGCACAGCTGCACACACAATCTGTTCACCGTCAAGTCGAGATCAATGAATAGACTGGCTGTTTATTTTGATTTTAAATAGCTATGAAAAGGTGCTTAAGTAAAGTAACTGTAATACAGTCAAACGTGATACCGAGTCCACAGTACAGGGACAAATCATAGCATACAGTGGCATTTGCATAAACGGGAGTGTCCTCTGTGCATCGTCTTGCAGATTTATGTGTCAAGACAGTTCATCTCTTATGCTGCTATCTTCTTGTGATTCCTTGTGCAGCAATTTCTGTTTTTAGATCATTGTTGTGGTTTGGAGTGGGGTTTGAATCTCTGGGACTCATTATTAGCGGTTAGCTTTTATTTATATGTATAGTCTTCATAGATGACCTTTAATACATCTCTGTAACCATTAGATAAAGGTCACTGTTTTTTAATAGTTTGTAAAGTATCTCAGATCGATCCTCTGTTCATCCCATTGGAAGCATGTAAAAGTGTTTGTCCTATTTGAGATTCTTTGGACAAGCTCATTTTCATACTTTTTCCACTCTTGGGATGTAAAACTAGAATTTCGAATTTGTCTGTGTTGCAACGGCTGACAATCTCATTTGCAGTTTGGCATGTGCATCAGTTGATCGCTCAATCAGTTCATCAAAAAAGTCTCTTTGTATTATTGATTCGCAAGTAATGAAAGAGTTTAAGTCCTTGTGCGTCTGGTTGCCATTAGGAAACGATTCTGCAGTCTTTGTGATTCATCATTCTGTGTTTGTATCCTGTCAGTCATTAGATATTTTCTCCCTTGAGTGTTACTATAGTTTATTGAACCTTTGACTTGTCCTCCGTCATGGGGTTTTCTCTGGAACCTCTAGCGTATCATTTGTAGCTTCAGCATTTTGGGAGTGTGTGTGTATGTATGTGTGTGTGTGTGTGTGTGTGTGTGTGCACTTAAGAAAGCTTGTGTAACAGCGAGAGAGAGAAAGTTTAGGTGACTCAGAAGTAAACTTCCATTTGAAAGTCCTCTTTCGAATGTTGGAGTGCACAGATAATTGCTTTGAAATTGAAACAGTGATATGGTGTAATTCAATTATTAAACTGATTTAATTATATAAATGATTAATTATAGAATTTTTAAGTGATTTAATTATATAAACAATATTATATAGTCTGCATGTGTTGCACGCTTAAAGCCCCGATCACACTACAAGCGACACACAGCGACAAAGCGACATGATCCTATTTCAATGGAGAGCTGGCGATTTCCGGCGACACGAGTGACAGCGACTGTTGGTGACCGGATGGGGCATGTCCAGCGATGCGACAGAGTTCAGAATTTTTCAACTTTATGCAAATGAAGAGCGACTTTCGGGAGCGACAGCCAATAGGAAAGAAGACGGTAGAGCTCATGTGATTGTTCTCTCAGCCATAGATAAACATACGCAATGGAAGAAAGTAGGCTCTGTTTCTCATTCATTTTTGTTTGTATGTACGGATTTAATTTAGATTTAGATTATATTTAGTCTTTTGCATCCAAAATGTTTGTACTTAGCGGCAAGAAACCTGATTCACTGTCAAGACAACCAGTAGTGGGAACGCCCACTAGCGACCTCATCGCCAGCCCCTGGCGACATGCAGCGAAAAAAGTCGCTGCTAGTGTGAACGGGGCTTAACAGTTTGTGTGTGCATTAAAACATTACTTTGTTTTTTTACTTTGTTTTCTAAGTTAATATACAAATTCAATGCAAACTAATAGCAATTGCACCTTAATAATAAACAATAGGGCTGTCAAACGATTAATTGCGATTAATTGCATCCATAATATATAGCCTATGTGTATACTGTGTATATTTATTATGTATATAGATACAACTTAAATACAAATATATACTTGTATGTGTGTATTTATATATACATAATAAATATACACAGTACACATATTATTGATGCGATTAATCGCAATTAATCATTTGACATAAATTATATATTATTTTTTTTTCTTATATATACGTGTGTGTGTGTATTTATATATATATATACTGTGACGGGAGGAGCCAACGACAGACACAGTGGGTGTGGTGTCAGGCCTCGGAGAGGCTTTTATTAACAAAATAAAGTGTCCAGGGGAAGAAGTGTCCAAAATAAACAGGGGGTCTGGTGTCCTCGTCGTGCTGCGGGGCTCGTGAAGGAGGGCAGTGTTCCAGGAGGGGAAGGGTCCAGGGAAGGGGCGGAGTCCGGCGGCCGCACGCGCTCCCACTCGGGTCCGGGGCGCGAGGGCGGCGGCTTCATCATAGCGGCGGCTCTTACACGTCGTCCACGGCCTTTGGTAGGACTTGTACGGCCCGACATCCTGGTCCGACGGCCGTAATACGGGTGCGGCTTTCGTCCGGACCGCGGGTTCGGCAGCTCACGTCTTCGGTGGCGCGATGTCCCTCTACGCACCCTTCCTGGACCCACGAGGACACCAGCGTGCATGCACGGGGGAAGAGACCGGTCTCTCGAGGAGAGGCGCGCTGGGCAGTTAACAGCGGCGGTGATGAGGCTTCATTCAGTCCAGCTGTGCCTCATCACACGCCGCCAGCCCGCGTTGATCCCACGCCCCTCCTCTCATCCACCCACTCCAGTCGGGAGCCTGGTGAAGGGCGGCGAATAAGGGACGGGGTGGTGATGATAATGAGGGGGAGGGCCACTGATCCGTCACAATACCTAAGTATACACAGTACACACATATATTATGTTAACAAACTTTTATTTTGGATGCGATTAATTAGTTAATTGTTTGACAGGCCTAATAAATTACCTTAAAAGCAATAAATAACACTAAAAACCATTGTAAAAAGAGACACTTTCACAAGTATAGTGAGCATAAAGAGATCTGAATCCACTTGTCCAAGTGCAATGTGAACTCTTTTGTTTTTCATTGTTTGTTTTCCTCGATATTTGATTTAAAGCAATAGAAATGGATTATTAGAATAGAAAAAAAACTGTTTTCTTTGCATTCACAGTTCATATCTAAACTACCTTCTGCCTTACGTACTAGTTTATTTGGTCTCTCTCTCTGTGTGTGTGTGTGTGTGTGTGTTTTGATTTTGCAGAGAATTTGCAGTCAGTTGCAAACACTTTCACTGTGATTTAAAATTCAGTGATGTGTTTTTTGTGGTCTTTCTGTACATTCCTCTATGTATTACCATAAGAAGTATTTATTTTCCCTGCAGTTAAACTTTTGGGAATAGAAAACAATTTTGAAAAAGCAAATTCCTCTGAAATGTTTACAAGATACAGGGTGATGTGCCATAGCGATGCTATCTGTATAGTAAGATGCTCAGATTGCTGATGCAATTTTAGGAAGCAAAACTTTGGAAGCAAGTCTTTGGTTAACCTTTAGTTTGTTCATTTAAAAACACAGATAAGATTCTGCAGGCATTTCTGCTTTTTCAGTAACAACTGCTATTTAGATCTGTAGTAAAATTCTAGCTGAGCTAAACTCTCTTGGTTTACATAAAATATACTTATTTAATAGCATCTAGCATTCATTTTTCTAGATCCTGTAAATAACATATCAGAGCACTAAATAATGTATTTAGTGAATTGCTGCAAAAAATTCCATAAGAAAATTGGAAATTAATTACATTATTAAAACGTAAGAAAAACCAACAAGACCTCCCTCGCTATGTGTCCTCAAGGCATTTAAGATAACAGATCTCCCAAGATCCCACTCCACATCCTCATAATGGACTTAAACACCACAGAACTCTCTCTGCACATGCCCAAAACTCCAACATGCTCCACTATCTGTGATGACACTACAAACACACCCAACAGCACTGTAGCTATTTCAGTCTCAAGACCATCTCAGACCCTAAAAAACAAGGTCGGAAGATAAGTATGTGATAACACATATGCTAGATTTTGGACTTCTCATGGGACTGTGATAAAACCAGTGGTTTCTTCAGTAAAGACCACAGTAAAACACACTATGTGTAGGTTCACATTCAGCTTTTGAGCACCTCACGTCTCACTTGTGTTTTCCTGTGGATTTAATCTGATAACTGAAAACTCAAACCCAGTAAACTCCAGTGCTGCACCATTAGAGCTCATCTAACAGCCTTCAGCAGATAGCAGACATCTTCTCAGGACATGGAGGAAATTTCAGTTTTGTTGCTGTCTGTCAGATCACTAGCACTAGACGGTTTCTAATCTGTTCTTATATATGACTATTAATGGAATATCAAATAGCAGTTATTAGGTCTGTCAATGTAACATGTCAATTTAGTGTGCTTAATTCTAAAACAATGTTACAATTAATAACTAGGGGTGTAAATCAGATGTTTCATCACAATACATTCTGACATAGCCAGTGATACAATATTTGACGATACCTTAAAACATACCGTGATATGATTACTATTTGATAAGATTCAAGGGCCTGCAATCAATATATTGATATTACCAATTACATTTTTATTAACTCACAAATGTGACCAAAATATAACATGAACATTTAATTGAACTTAAAATCGATATATCATATTAGTAATTTTATTGATGAGTTAATCTATGCTGAATATACAAAAAATATTAATTATTTATGTTTTGGTTGCATAAGCAAAATAATCAAATTCATTACGATTAATAGGATTAAAATTTGATTGACAGACAAAATAATAAAATATTGTGTTTATTGAATCTGAACTTTTAACTAATTTAAAACTTTTAAACTAATTCTTTCTTTCTTTCCTTCTTTCCTTTCTTCCTTTCTTCCTTTCTTTCTTTCTTTCTTTCTTTCTTTCGAACAAACAAAAGCTGTTGGCGTATTTGATCTGTCTGTAAAAGAACAGAGCATGAAGTGAGCTCTTATTTAATCAGCAGGAAATGCAGGCAGAAAATGGGGGAAAAAACTATCCAGACCAGCGTATATGAGATATTAATATTGCTTTTTCAAATCAAACCTTTGAAATATGAGATTTTGTTGATCTTGAAAATAAATGATGTCATCAGCTCTATGGTAATATTCCTCTTCGCGGCGTCACACGCGATACTATTCTCTACCGCTGAGCACTGCCAGAACTCCCAGACCTGGAAACGGTAGGTGAAAAACATGCCACATGCATCCTTTTCACCTGCTGTAGCCGCTCATTAGTTACCACAGAACTCCTGCGTATTGTCACAAATCTACATTGCTTGTGAGCCGAGTATGTGATTTACATCAGCTATATATGTTTTAGGATGTGGAAGAGCGCATGCAAAAATGCTGTTCATTAGGAAATGATCCCATCCTGAGAGTTACTCTCTCACTTTTTTTTTTCCCAAATGGTTTGTGTTACTGGCACGTCCTGCTACTGTCTGTTATGTACTTTTATAATATTGCCAATGTGCTTGGCTTGGCAGCATTCTGTTTCTTATGCATTGTTACTCCCGCTATAATTGGTGGTTTTGTTGCCAAATGCTCATACTGTTGATTTATGAAGACAGATTTTGACTCTGGAGGCAATCATTGCACTAACCATTGTCAATTAATCACAATTTAGGCCACGATTCTTTCATTTGACAACCAGAAATTGAGCATAAACATAAAAAGCTGCTTAAGCCGGAGGGATGAAGCCAATTTTGCCATGCAGAAAATGGTCATTACTTTGTGTTCAATATTTCATAATTCCATCTTTTCCTTTTTTTAAGGCCTCCCCCTATAACACATTTCAGGCTGAATCCCATATATGCCAAGTCTGTGAATTAATGTACAGTGGCTCATTACAGGGTCCTGTCAAAGCCAGACATCTATAAGCCCTCTATTTGAACAAGAAGGGAAGTTATAATTACAGCCAGACTAGTCTGTCCTTTAAATTAGTCCTCTATTACATGTCTTACTATCAGCTGAGAGCCACTGGTGCTGTGTGCTGTGCTGTATCTAATGGCTTCAATACAGAACACTTTTGTTTGCCCATACAATAGGTGCTGTTTGTTGTTTGGAAAATAAATTTAAACATTAGCTTTCCAAATAGACATGAAGTCAGATATTTGATCTCATGAATGTCCTTGTTGGAAAAGTCATAACCTTTTAAAATAAAAACCATACTGATTTGTTCTATTTTACTGTATGTGGTATGCTATTTTACTGATTTGTTCTAATTTAAATTAGTGGTCGACCGATATTGAGCGTTCGGTGTGCTTAGATGCTGGGATCCTTGGCTATGTCAAAATAAGTCCCTATGTTGCCAAAATAAAAGTCAGATATACAGGGCCGCGGCTGGCCAAATGGGTGCCCTAAGCAGTATTGTATTGTTGTGCCCCTAAATATTATGGATGTAAAAAAAAAAAAAAAACACTATAGGGGTCAAAATAGAACTTTAATAAAGTATAAAAGTAAATAAATAAATAAACTGTAATTAAACTTTATTATTTACAAATGACAATTGTAGCTCTAGACCTATGGCAATTATTTTATTAATACAGTTGTCTGATTGATTTTGAATCGAACTCAAGTTCATTTTCCCTCTTGGTGCAGATCTTTTGGGCAGGTACAGCAGTCGCACTTGGGTGCGGACCAAACAACCGTACTGAGACCCAGCTGAAGAGGTGGTCTCGGTCCGCTTCCAAATGAACTCTGGTATGGTTCGTTTAAAGGGATCATATGACGTTGCTATTATTTTGTGTATTTGGTGTAATGCAATGTGTTTATGTGTTTTAAGGTTAAAAAAATACATTATTTTCGACATATTGTACATTATTGTTGCTCCTCTATGCTCCGCCTTTCTGAAACATGCTGATTTTTACAAAGCTTATCGTTTTGAGAAGCGAGGCGTGCTCTGATTGGCCAGCTATCCAGTGCGTTGTGATTGTCCGAATACCTCAAGCGTGAGATGGAAATGTTACACCCCTTACCGTATTGTGATGCCGTGTCCCGGCGCGACGACACAAAAACAATAAAACCCATTACAAACTAAGCATTTTTTGCATCCAGTGGGGACATAATTAATGATTATAATGGCTTATACTTTTTACCATGTCTGCATTTGTGATCGGAGAAACAACAAACAACAAGCACTACCCTACACAGCTCAAAACTCGCGTTTGAATAGTCAGTGGCAAATTCTTTAAATATGAAAACATACTTACAGGCTGTGAGTCAGAAGCGCCAGACTGTCCTTGCAAAGTTGGAATTGCCCCACTATATAGAAACGGCCTTTGAGCAAGCCAGCATTGTAGGCTACTCTTCCAGGTTCAGGAAATAGTCCTCTGTAAAAAGGTGCTGCACACACTCGAATATTTGGGTTGAACTGTTCTGGAACAGTTCTGTAAATGTAACTTACCAACTGATTTCTAGTTGTGTCCTCTTTTGGAAGCCCAAACAAAATAGTTTCGCTTTCACAATGAAACACAATGTCTCCAGGACATAGCACCGGCGGCAGCAACAACTCTACAGCGAGAATAAAGTCCTGACCTCTTTCTTTGCGTATACGTTTGGGCGGTGACGTAGACATGTGGGGGCGTGTTTGAATGAGCCATTTTAGGTGGGCGTGGTCGAGTCTTAACTTTTATAAAGAATATCTCTTTGGTTTTGAGACTTTAGTCTTTGCAACTTCAGGGATCTTATCTATACACAAACAGCTTGTAACACTCCAAAGAGAAAGGAAAACTTGAAATCGCATCATATGACCCCTTTAAGGTGTGAATGTGACCCGACCTCAATCCAATTGCAAAGATGAAGTTGATGATCCTGACATGCCCATCTCATCATTGGACACACCTTTAGAAAAAAATTCATCTTTACGGATTACATAATTTTTTGTTTTGGATTTGAACTATTTCATTTTGTAGTCATTTAAGGTTTTCTATACATAGGCCTATATTCATCATCTCTGTAAGGAAAATATTTGCTGAGTTTCGGTGCATTTTTGTGAAGCGCTCCTGTTCAAGACCGAGATGGCAAGCACATCCTATTCGTTTTCTTTATTTTACAAAAGCATAACGTTTTGTTGATCTTGTGAGTGCACACAAATAAAAATAGACCCTTTACAGTTCCGAACAATGTATTATTCTTACCTTCTTACAGCGTATTTAATTTGTTTCCACTGATGTCAGCTTCCACTCTCCACACAAACCATTGGATATGCGCCTAATAGTGCACATTTATCTAGGTTAAATTTTTAAACTAACATTGTGAAATGCTATATAAATACAAAATACAAAAAGTATTTTGTATCTATAGATTTTATTTTCGGCAAGTCGTAATAACAACATTTTATGACATTGTTTCATATGATGCTCAAAAGTTTCTTCATATTGTGCTAGGATCTGATAACAAAAGAAAATCAACATTGTATTTGGTCTGGACCAAAGCAAGTGAACTAGTGGACTTTCCTGGTGTGAATACACCCTGAGGGTGCGAAAAAAAAAAAAAGTATTGAGAAAATGGCCTTTAAAGTTGTACAAATTAAGTCCTTAGCGATACATATTACTAATCAAAAATTAAGTTTTGATATATTTACAGTAGGAAATTTACAAAATGTCTTCATGGAACGTGATCTTTACTTAATATCCTAATGATTTTTGGCATAAAAGAAAAATTGGTAATTTTGACACATACAATGTATTGTTGGCTATTGCTACAAATATACCTGTGCGACTTGAGACTGATTTTGTGGTCCAGGGTCACATGTTTGCCTTGGCGGTAAATCAGTCCACCACTAAGCTAAATTGTAATTGTTCATTCAATACATGCGTGTTTTAGACATTTTCATATAGAAAATCGTCTGTATGGTAATCTGCTGGTCTTGGTAATGAATTAGTTGGAATTTCGGTTTTAAAAAAACACAACTTTTGTCATCATAAAATTGGCTGTAACTTATGTTGAAGGTAAAATAGTGTATTTTTGTGTATAAAGTGTGTCCAAAAAAATAAGCTTGTTTTCCCTGGTGGGTTTCTAAGTGGGCAGTTTCCTCCTCAATCAGTATATCTGACTACTTCATTTGGAATATTTACTCATCATAATTGTCCGTATATTTGACCTGAATTCACACTAGAAAAAAAGAAAGGAGAAGGAATGAATCAAGCTGAATTGGTTGTTTGACAAACACCTATTATTATCAAAATGTCAGACTCTTGGAAAGCTTTCTGCCTTTTGTGTTCTTCTTTGAATGTGTGTATATATTTCTCTTCTATATTACCTTTTGTCACTGTTCTTGCTTGGCCGCCCCCTGCCAGTCTTCAACCTCTCAACACTCTCTCTACCTCTCTCTTTCTCCCTGGGCTGTTCCGTGAGATGTCTGTAAGTTTATATAGGAATCAGTCCAGGATTTTCCTACCAGCTTTTTCTCATTAGAGAATTGGAGGAGACTGGAGAAGTTGAGGGGAATGGCATGAGGCAGGAGAGGTGGGGAGGGAGAAAGAGCGAAAGAGAGAGAGAGACAGGGAGGAGGGTGAGATGTATGTTGGCCCACCTAACCGAATTCCCATACGGCCTCTGAAGCTCATTACCTCTACCACTTGTGTTTACTTTCTTTTAGTCTTATTACCAGTAAGATCTAGCCTTTCCTTTAACTCTCACACATCCCCCTTCCTCTGCACGTTAAAACTTAGCACATTATATTTATTCCTGTTGCTTCATTTGTCATGAAAAACACAGAAATGGTGATCTTTATTGCTTTGAGGTACATTTGGTTGAGCAGTTTTACACCTACAATATCCAACATGGGCTTAAATATTCTTGATCCAGAGGGCGGACTTGTTCCTTCATCTCAGTGTTTTTGACTAGAGAGACATGTTTGATGGTGTGGGTTAGTCTTCACATGTGTGTTTGGTAGAGGTGGGTGGTATGTCCAAAATCTGGTACTATGGTATGAGCAATTTTATATAGCTTTATTTTTTTTTTTTCTGGAAATAATAAAATAAAAGTAATAAGTGTTTATGCAATAAGTAACATGTAGTAATGGTCTTTTTATGTGATATTTTAAATCAGTGAATTAAAGGGATAGATCACCCAAAAATGAAAATTCTGCCATTAATTACTCACCCTCATGTCGTTCCAAACCTGTAAGACCTTCATTCATCTTCGGGACACAAATTAAGATAATTTTGATGAAATCTGAGAGCTTTCTGACCCTGCATAGACAGCAACACAACTGACACGTTCAAGGCCAGAAAGGTGGTAAGGATATCATTAAAATAGTCCACATGACATCAGTGGTTCAACCTTTTCAATATTATGAAGCTACGAGAATACTTTTTGTGCACAAAGAAAACAAAAATAACGACTTTATTCAACAATTTCTTCTCTTCCGTGTCAGATGGCACAAAAGAGTGCCATGACACAACATTTAAATTACTACCCATTTAAATTAGAAATGCAGTGGTTCCTGTGGCAATATTGAATGAATATCTAATGCTTAGAAAGACCTCTCAGTCAATCAGATTTGAGAACTGTTGTGTGTGTGTGTGTGTGTGTGTGTGTGTGTGTGTGTATATGTTTATAAAATGTATTTGAATAGTATAGAATTTTAATATTGGCCATAACACGAAATTAAGAAAAGATATGAAGACATAAAAGACAATTCTTTGACGGCCATTACTAATTCAGTAAAATTATTATTATAAAGCAAATTATTTTGACTTTTGTTTCTGATTGGATGTTTCATTTAAAGTTGATAAAATGGCAGATACCACTTCGTGTTTACGTGTGTGAAGGTATTTGTGCTATGTGTCTTGTCAGGAGGTGAGGTGTGATTCCTTTTGTTGTTCCATGCTGGGATGTCCGACTGGCAGTGAGAATCCCCTTTTTTGGACATGCTCGGCAGGAGGGGTGTGTCGCAGGTGGCAGTGACAGACCCCAGGACTGACCTGCACCTTTATCAGCAGCGTCCTCCCCTCATCGCCACACTTAGAGGCCCTTCAACCCGCCCTGTGTCATCGCAGTTCCAGACACGATGCTCAACTCAGTGTCTGGGCAAAGAAAAAAGAGATTTCTTACTGGAGATAAAACCTCTTGGGTTATAAATACCTCTTTAAAGCAGAAAGCATCGTTATATAAGGCTGGCACGTTATGTAGTTACAGCCGTGTTTTGGATTTCTTCCTTGTAAGAGATTAAAAACATCTACTTATATGTTTTAATGCACATTTGACCTAAAGGAAAATAACCAAAGAAAAGCAAAACCGCTTTCCTACCATCCAGTCCAGTGAAACTGATGTGACTTGGTTAAAAGGAATCCCGTTGTGCTCTAATAATTATTGTCCTGAACTTGTCCAAGCAATCCCCTGCAGCACGTCTAATTAAAAATGTCTTCCCAGCGGCACACCTCAATATTCTCTTGCCGTAATGCTGCCAACACCTGAAAAGTGAGTGAAGGGGGTGGAAGCCTGGGGAAACCTTCCCAGAATTCCAGCGTTGTACAGTAATTACAGTGTAAAGCTTCATTGGCTTTTATTGGGATCCATCTTGCCCTTGCCGTCTCTAACAATAAGACAACTTATCTGGGGGAAGTCTTGGTGTCTCACAGCCCCTCTGCTGCCGCTTCCTGTTGTTGATGAAAAGCCACAGTGACATTTACAGCTTCCAAACCATTATAGCCTAATAGCCGTGGGTGACGGCGTCCACACCGGCAACAAATAAGCCAAACGCATACGGGAGCTACTACGTTATGTTTGAATGTCATGCTATCACCTGAACAGGCCCGTGCGGTAATGCGAGCGGCAGAGTGAGAGCTATAAAAAGGAAACTTTAACCTTTTACTGCTGCGAACGGGAGGATGTTAGTCCTGGAGATTTGGCGATTATGACAAGACAAAACGGCCACAAACAGAGGTGGCCTGTTGTCTCTGTGTGGCTGTCACAAAGAACTAGGCTGCTTGCTGTTCGTCGTCTTTGGTTGGGATTTCAAAACAACTCATTTGCACTTGCGTGGAATATTCATCTTATAGTTTATTCGGTTCAGATTTTTTGGGTTTTGATCTGTTTGAAAATATCTTAAGCAATCATCTTCCCTTAAGGCCTCGCATGCAGAAAGTGAACAAGGCCGTCTGTAATCTGGCCTAGATTAGGCATCGCAGTCAGGCTTCCCCCATGAAACGTTTGACTTTTTATACGGTTTCATTTTTCTACGCCCCTTTCCTCCCTTCGAGACCCCCACCCCCCGTGTTTTATTAGAAATTCATTGTGGGGTTGTAATTTTGTTAGTTGGAGTTGTTTTGGACCTTGGGGAGCGTGTTTTAATGGTTGGTTCTTTACATTAGGCAGGAGATACAGCGGATAGATATTGCCTGTGTGTGTTTTTCCTGATAGAGCTGTCTTGTGTGTACGTGTTGCTGTCACACTGAGTCAGGGGGAGTAGGGGAGACACAGCCCTCGTGGTTTTCGTGTCTCTTGTTAACATTTTTTCATTTTTTGTTCAGGATTTCCTACAAGATGTGGCTACAAAAACAGTTCCAGACCCCCTCCACATCTCCCTCTTGCTCCCTCCCTCTCTCAGAAGACAAAAAGACAGAAAAAAGAAAAAGAGAAATCTGCTTTTAATTTAAATGCAAGCAGCAATACACTAGAGTCTTCCAGGTCCTAAAGTCCTCCTTTATTTGTAAAGCAGATAGCGAATACAGAACCCGAATGCAGGAAAAAAACAAAGCAAAGTCAATTCTTCATATTTAAATTATGGAGACTTTGTAAATGTCTTTTATTTTAAACTTTTTCAGATTTATTTATTTTTATGAACTATTATTATATTATATTATATTATATTATATTATATTATATTATATTATATTATATTATATTATATTATATTATATTATATTATTACATTACATTACATTACATTACATTACATTACATTACATTATATTATATTATATTATATTATATTATATTATATTATATTATTACTGCACTGGCATTTCAGAGTAGTTCATTGTTTATATACTACCATACCAGGTTTATGTTTGAATTATTTGTATACTATTGTGTTTTATGTTTTATTTTTAATATTTGTTTTATAATTATTTTCTTTTAGATTTCATTTATTGTTATTTATTTTTTGGTACAACCTTTCTGTTATTTCAGGCAACATTTCTAATTTTAGTAAAATTAAGTTTTCATTTAATATTTTATTTTATTTAAGCTTTAAGTTATCAAAATGATTTTTAATAGTTTTACTTAACAATAAAGCCATTGCACAGTACTACATTTACCTTGGTGAAAATACTGGTATTTTGGAAACTGACTATTCATAACAATAATATCTGACAGGTCTGCGGTATATTTAATAATTTAGTAATAGCTTTCCTAGTGCACCATATACTAGACCAGTGGTTCTCAAACCTGTCCTGGGGACCCCCAACCACAACATATTTTGTATGTCTCCCTCATTTAACACACCTTATTCAACTCATCAGCTCATTAGTAGAATCTGCAAGACTTGAATTGGGTGTGGCCTATGAGAGAGACATACAAAATATGTGGTGGATGGGCGTCCCCAGGACAGGTTTGTGAACCACTGTACTAGACGATCGATGAATAAGGTGTGAAGATATGGTCATATTTACTGTTGTTTGGTGAATTTTTGCAGGCGGACTCTAGTCATTTCAAAATGAAATCCATGTATTTGGGAATTTGACGTGAGGGTGAAAGATTTCCCCATGCAGATTTAGCAACAGGTTCAAGTTGGTCACATGGATTTGTGGTGTTGACCTACAGAAAGCTGATTGGTTTGAAGGTGAAGGAGTATGAGAGGCTCTCGAGGACTGACCGAGGAGTTTGTGAATGTCCAGTGGACGTGAGCGTGAATAATGAAGAAGACAGTGTGGAACACGCCAATGCTAAAGTGACAAGTGGGCAGTGTGTTGAAACACAGTCTAAGGTTGTGTGTTAGATAAGTTCCTCTAGATTTGTGTCAGTCGTGTTGTTAAGGGGGTTGGGTGAGGTACAGAAGAGCCTTTAGAGGGTATCGTATTTTACAACCGCCATCAAACTCGACCTCTCCTAATGATATTAACTTGATATGTGTCCTCTTACATCCTTGTCTTTGTGTATCATCCATAACATCGAGGCCTTCAGAGGTAACAGCTACTGAGATGTACAGTGACATCTTCAATATTTTGAGTGCTAAATCACGCATGTATGGGGAGCGTTTTTGATGCTTTAAAACAAGCAAACAGGCTGTCAGAGGAGATGAAAAAGGCCACAGTCTTGGAGTGTTGTACACACACAGTCTCATGGGAAGCAAATAAGCGCCTTGGCCTCAGACTCGCTCACACCACATCATTTATCTTGTCCTGTGGAGTGTAATCATCGGAGTGCTGCGCAGTTGCTCGGGCGGTTTGTGTCCGGGGAACACCCCAGGGGGGCTCCCGCCTCGGAGCTGTCCTCGCTGGTGGATACACTGACCTGGAAGAGAGCCGAGATATTGTGGCCGTCTGAACGGTCAAATTACCAACATTTGGCAGTTGACGCCCCATACTGGGCTGCAACTAATTTGATAATCAGATAATTTGTCTGTACATGCCATATTTACACCGTGATGCTAGAAAAAGGCATGTCCCAAAAATGCATATTCTGATTAAAGTTTTAATTTTTCCAGCAACAGAATAATGAAATTGCACACCAACATGCTAATCTTACTATTTCTATAAAGACATTTCAGAATTAGAGTAGTATGTAGCGTTGTTTAACCTTTTAAAAAATTGTTAAAGGGGTCATATGACGTTGCTAAAAAGAACATTTATTTTGTGTATTTGGTGTAATGCAATGTGTTTGTGCGGTTTAAGGTAAAAAAACACACATTATTTTCCACATACTGTACATTATTATAATCGCATCATATTACCCCTTTAATTGAATTGCTGAAATAAATGTTTATATTATATTACATTACATTACATTGTATTATATTATATTGCAAGCTTACAAAAAATAGAAATATTGAAATGGGCAACTAACTGAAATTAAATAGAATTAAAAAATATATACAAATAAATAAAAAAGTACTAAAATGACTAAATCTGAAAGTGAAATAAAAATTAAATAAAGATGACATAAAAGTACTCATAAAATGATAAAAATGACAAAAGCACATAGCAAAATTTCAAAAACTAAAACAATGAAATGAAAACCGAAAATATAAAAATAAATGCTAATTTAAAATATGAATAAATACTATAATAGTAAATAAATAATACTAAAATAACTCTGATATATGCTGTTCTGAATTAGGTCGGTGGATTAGGTAGCTGTTTGCAATGCCTGATGAAAAATGTATTGTGTTATCATGATATTTTATTCTATAGCTAACAAAAAGTTCCTTTTTTCACTAGTTTGCACTATACTAAGCTAATAGGCTAAGCTGTTGGCTTGGTAACCAAAGAATAATTGAAAAAGAAGTGAGGATATTCCTTTTTTGTAATATACATTTTTAAATTTATATGGATGCTAAATAACAACGTACTCTGGAATCGCCCCCTATACCTTTATATACTGCACTATTTAAGGGAATGACCACATGTACTGATGTAAAAAACGTAATGGAGATTATAGTGTACTCAATATTCAACTAATCGACCCAAAGTATCAATTACTTTCATGATCAGTTATCAAATGCATGCCTCTTAGTACAAGAAAGTTCCAGCATGCCATGCACATAAAACAGATCAAATCTGCAATTCAGATTGAGTCCATGTGACACACTCCCTCTCCAGCCATATAAATCCCACAAAGACAAACGGATGGCTGAGCAGTTTTTCAAGTGTCTAGAGCTTAAGATGACTCGCTAAATAAATCATTTTCTCTTTAGTGTTCATTACTACCATTTAATTGCTACTCTCATTGTGTTTAGTGGTTAGGAGGTGCCGTGGGCTTTCCAGAATAATGATGGCTCAAAGGAGGTCTGTTCTTAATAGTCGTGGGCAACATTGTGGTAAACAATAATCATATCACCTATCTCCACTATATGTTTTTTTTTTTTGTACATGATAGTTGACAAAGTGCACAGTTAATTACTTGCTGAAAGTGTAGTGAAGAACAAGTGCTTGTACAAAGCATGCTTGTGAATTATTTAGCTAACAGCCAGTTCCCTTTAGGAGATCTGGACACACAATGAGCAGGGCAGTAGATTGTGCGCTTGGCAGCGTCTTTAGACATTGCATTAGGCATATGGTGTTTATTTTTATTTATTTATTTATTTTTTGTGGGGTGAAACATGGGGGAGCGGTTTTAAGCTGACATTTATTTAAAATTTTAACTGTTTTTAAAAATATAATATTTTGTGTTAATTGTTTCAGTTAATTTTAAATATTTATTTTATCTTTTTAATTTATTTTATTCAAATGCTACTTTTTTAGCAGGGTGAAGGAAGTTTGAGGGAGGGGTTTTAAACTTTAATTTTTTATTATTTCAATTAATATTTAATTTAATGTGTTTTTAATTTACTTTTAAATGTTTAATATTTATTTTTAATTTTTTATTTACTTTTTAATTTAAGTATTTGCATTTTTCTTTTTAAAAGTGTGAAGGGAATTCAGGGGAGGGGTATTAAATATATTCTTTAATTTTTAAAATGTGAATGAAATTAAATTCAGTTATATATTAAATCGTTTTTTTTTTCTTTTCTTTTTTTATTCGAATGTTATTAAAACCCCTCATCTTCATATCTACCCCCACACTGACTGTGAGCTCATCTGACCTGATGGGAAGTCATTTATGTAATGATAAGTGCTCACAAAAGATCCCAGCTTTCAAAGGAGAATGTCCTCCTGAACGGCGGCCAATTACTATGCATCAGCTGCCTAGAATTCCCACTCTTCCCTCTTTCTCTTTTCTTTCTCTTTCACTATCTGTATTTTATGAATTAAGCCACTCTGACCAGTCAGGCTGTGGACAGCAAAGGGCACCTATAAGAAATACTGTAGTGTTGGTGTTTATGATTGACAAATGTTGTTCTTTTTCTGTAAAAGTTAGTGCCTCAAAATGAAAAGTAGGAACACTCATAAAATCCATGCAGTAACTTTTTAAACATGATTTTGTTTCCCGACAGCCTGATTAAAGCTATGTACCCGGAGACTCCACTGAAGTAGCTTTGCAGTAGGGAAGACTGATTAGAGCTTGCAATTTTCACAAGTGCTTTTCGGTTTTGTGCAATATGCATGAACAGTGAACAGTGAACAGACCATAGGCACTCTATGGGCGTGCCGTCTGAGACCCTGACTGCACAACTACAATGGATAGATTTTGGATGAAAACAGCTCAGCTGGTAGGTCAGTGGCAGTGGTTATTATGTGTATATTAACTAAACATTATTCTCATTCAGTTCTTGCTCAGTTTCCTCAGTTCCACCTCCCTCTCTCTTGTTTTTACAGAGTTTTTAAAACCTTGTGGTATGCTCTTATGTTTCCCAGCCAGAGTTGTCATGGAGATCTATTTTCCATTTTTTTAAAACTGCTTCTTACCTCTGGTTTTATTCTCTCTCTCTCTCTCTCTCTCTCTCTCGCTTCTCTTTCTTTGCCTTTTTTGTACCTTTCATGATTTCGCTCCTTCGTGTGTTGGTTGCCATGGTTTCCCTCACGGAGTGTAGTTGAGGTGTGTAAGCCCGCCCATGCCTTTAGTTTTCATTGTGCTGTCAATCAGCCTGACATCTCTATTGACAATCTCAGTTCGAGAAAACACCAGGAAAGAATCTTGGCTTGAGCAATTGGTACAAATAACGGTCATGTATAGCTCTGGACTGTTTCACTCTCAAGACTTTTATAGCATTTAAAGCCTACACAGTATTCTGCTTATTCTTTGTTTCAGATGTTTAGTTACTTTACCTTTGGTAAGCTTTTCCTTTTTTTCCATTTCTCTTTTTCATTTCTCTACAAGATTATATTCACATATGTATGTGAAAAAAATAGTAAGATCTTTTATTTTTTAAATAAAAATAAAATATTTAGGAAGGGTGCATTAAATGATCCAAAGTGAAATAAATTTTGTAAGGGGTAGGTTTAGGTGTAGGGTTGGTGTAGAAAATACGGTTTGTTTAGTATAAAAACAATAGAAGTCTATGGAAAGTCCCCTCAATTCGCAAAAACAAACCTGTGTGTGTGTGTTTGGGTTTGTCCATTAAATACATCATCATTTTCAATTATGTGAAAATGACAACCAAACTTCAGATGCAAAGCCAGATATTGTTTATGCCATACAAATTACCTGCTATTTCTTTGGCTGTTCTTTAATGGTCAGCAATGTTAAAGTTGAAACTTTTCAAACTTTGAGCGCCCATAGATGACACTTCATTCATAATTCAGTGCAGTGTTGACGTGACTCATGCGAAAGAATCTTTAGCTGCATTCGCAATCCAGTATCTCTCGTATACTCGAGGGACATGTGCATAATAAACGGAAAAAGAAAAGGTTGACTTCTTTTCAGGAGTTCTCCGATTTGCTTCTCTGTTATTCATTTTGAAACCTTGAGAAAGTCAAGAGCTGAAATTGATGCAGCATATCTTTTCTTTGAGATCTATGCAGAATGACTTTTCCCAATGAATGGCAGACTTGTCTTTGACTTCCTTTGCTTTTGTGACATGTTAAGTCTGAGAGCACGGACAGCTGCTAATGTGACCTATGAGACTGTGAGATGATGACAGGTGAAGACAATACCACACAGACACACCTCAAAGCACTATTATCCAGTCTGACAGGAAGTCAGGTGCATGTGTCCATGTGAAGTTAAGGTTTTCTTCTTTCATAAAGAGATTATGTGCTTTTAATGGAGAGAGCCTAAATCAATGTGTGTTTTTGCGAGTCCATGGTGGAGAGGTTTCAGTTCTCATCGACGCGTGCACACACAGTTAAATGTGCCAGAAACCCAGTGCAATGGAAGATGAAAAGCTGTGTGTGTGTTCGTATTTTTCCCTCTCCCATTTATTGAATGGGAGCAGTGACAATAAGGGTTGTGGCAGCAGATGCCTCAGCATAAATTTCACTCTGAAGAAGAAAAGATTAAAGCTCTCGGGAGGAGATACATGTTTAAGAGAGAAGGATGAATAAATGCACAGCAGTTTCCTATAGTAATTTGCATGGATAATAGACTCAAAATAGATTGAACAGTTTAAAAACAACAAACACTTCTCATTGACAATCGGTAATGTATGCAGTATCACGTCGCGGATGTGCTCTTTCCCGCTTTTTTCATCAAAGAATTTATCTCTTCAAAAGCAGAATACGATCCTTTATAAATAAGCACAGATGGATTTTTTTTAATGCAAATTTGTCATTATGCTGGTGGTAAAATGTGTTAAATGAACACAGTAAAAATGTGTTCAATTAAACTAAAAGCACTGCAATCTTATCAGTAGCTGAAAAGATAAGAAAAGTCACCAAAATATTTAATAAACACATACTTGAGGCAAAGTATTTTGTGGAAATTTAAAATGCTCAAAAGTCATAACCTCATTATAAACATTATGAAGGCACTGTCTGAAATCTGCTGTCTGATGCCTATTCCACATTTAGAGTAAAAAATAAAATGAGTTAACTGTGAAGGGTAAAGTCTCAAATGTGAAAAAATGCCACTTTGATGAAATAAAAAGTCACAATAAGAGATATAAAGTCACTGCTGCAGTTACACATTCACACTGATGAAATAATCTTTCATAACTGACACTTTATCTCTCACAATTTAGTTTTATCTCACAATTGCAATTGTGAGAATTGTTCATTTGACCAAATTGAGACTCTAAGTCACAGTTGTGAGATAGAAAGTTGCAAGTCACAGTTACCTTTTTATTTTTTTGACAGTCAGGGGTATCCATAGAAATCTATCTCAGCAGTTCTCAGCTTTTTCATTCTGAGGGGAGAAGCTGGTGTTTTTAGCCCGGGGCCAAAACTCCAGCACTGTTATCTAGCAGAGGAACGTCTGTGTATGTTAGTGTGTGCAAGTGACAGCAACACAAAGGGAGCACTGACAGTGTGTTTGACTTTTATGTTTAGAGTTTATACCACGTCTCCATCTTGTGTCCCTTGAAAGCCCAGAATGGTCTGAGTGTTTACACTATCTGCACGTTTCGTTTAAAGTTTTTTTTTTTTTTTTTAAACCCTCCCATCTCGCTGAATGCACAGTATCTATCTTGCCACATGAGAGCTTTTCTACACCAGCAGTGCCCCTTCTTGTATAATTCATCTGTATAAATAAAAAATTACTGTATACTCAGGGAAACTGTGCATCTTAGTTAATGTCTTTTATTATTGTGCTTTTCCCTGGTGCATTATTGTCTGGGGTCCTTTGGTCAACTGTAATTATTTTTTAAATAATGAAGAAATATGCTGGCTGTCCTAGGTGAGCCATTTCTGTCTGATATAATGGAGTATGTATGTAGAAGCACTTTGGTTCACTAAGTAGGCCGCTGGGATTGGGGGATCTCCACACTTTGCCTTCATGTGCCCTGACATACACCACCATCAGGGAAGATGTATGCACAAGCCATTGAGCCCGGCTAGCCTACGATTCTCAGCCACCCGCAGATGTTGGGAATTTCTGGATTCAGCAAAAGAGAAGCGACAACGCTATTCATCACAGGCTTATGAAAGTGGGACAGTGTCTCCTCCTCTCTTTATGCTTCTTACTTGGTTCATCTCTGTACTTTCACCGCTTGATTGCTTGTGTAGGACGAGTCAAACCCCTGTGCAAGTTTGCTGAGGGCAGGGAAAGTGTGTTTCTTTTAAGTGTCAGGTTTGTTTACTCTATTCACTGCCGCTAATGTTGCTTTCAAGAGGGAGGACGTCTAGAGGTGGACATTCTGTCAAGTTTTGAGAGTCTTCAGCTATTTAAAGTCAGCAAGAACTGCCGATTGCGGACACACTATTCTTGAACTGTAATTTGACATATCCTAGTGAAAAAGGAAGTTCAGTGGGGAAAAAGTTAGTGCAGATTTTATTAATTGGTATTTGATTGGATTGTGAAAGGTGGGCATTACATAGCTATGGATAGATGGCTATGGATAGGGCTGGGTATCGTTTAAAAATTTTCGATACCAATACCTTGAGTTCGATACCGGTTCCTGAACAATACTTTTTTTGATACCAATTTTATGAAGTCAGTTTTAACAAGATTGCATTATCTCAAAAAAAACTTTGGTTTTATTTTTTCAGCTTGTTGACATTTATACAGACTCAAAGCCTCATCTCCTGAGCCACTGCACAAAGGAACAAAATAAATCCAACACAATAAATCAGTGCAAATAATTTTAATAAAGTTCAAATAGTTTTCAGTTTACATATCTGTTAGGCTACATTTACACTAGTGCGTGTTTGTTTTAAAACGCATAGCTCAGACAGAATCATCATTACGCTTTCAAATCGCTCTCGCGGATGTCAAACACTGATCGATCTGCACCGCGTTGCTTCTAGTTGAACACACCTAGTGCTGCAGGCTTATTGCCTCACTGACGTTGATGAGATTAACCCCTTAGGTATCGAAATTTGGGCAATTCGGTCAGTGCCTAAAAAGTATCGAGCTCGATACCCAGCCTTAGCTATGGTGTTATTGTTTTTGTTTTTTTATTGTCCTATAGCCTGCTCGGCCTAGGTGATATCATCAGAAAAGGAAACTAGTTTTAGAGGAAGAGCAAGTTATTACTGTAAAAAAAAAAGTTGTTTGTTTTGTTAAAGAAATAGTTCACCCCCCAAAAATGAAAATGTTGAAAATGTTCTCATCCTCAGGCCATCCAAGATGTCGACGAGTTTTTCTTCATCTGCACAAATCTGGAGAAATTTTGCATTGTCATTTGCTCACCAGTGGATCCTCTGCCGTGAATGGGTGCCGTCAGAATGAGAGTCCAAACAGCTGATGGACTCAAGTCCATTTAATTAATGTCTTGTGAAGTGAAAAACTGCACATTTGTGAAAAATGCATCCATCATTTAAGGCATTTTAACTTTAAATCATCACTTTTGGCCAAAATATGAGTCCATTATCCATAATAAAGCAGTGGAAAAAGTCCATCCCCTGTTTTTCTCTCATGTCAAAATCCACCAACATATTTGTGTAGAACTGTTTCGGACTGTTTTCACTTGTAAACGGTGCTTGATGATTCAGATGAACCACTTTTTCACTGGAGGAAGCAATATTATGGAAAGAGGACTCATTTTAGCCAAACTGTTTGGCGATAAATGTGTCTTGATGTATTTGTCTGTTACAAACATGCATATTTTTGCTTCAAGATGTTAAGTGATGGACTGGAGTTATTACATTTTCATTTTTGGGTGAATTATATTTTTACATTGTGTCAGTTTTGATTTCATGCTGACTTTTAATTGTATAAGTTTTAATAGTTTTTTTAAAATTTGAATTAAAAGCACTCATTTCATTTTATGTACATTTTGATGAATTTTAATACTTCATTTAGAGCTTACCCAAACTCTGAAAAACAGTTAAATTATTAATATTAATTAGAGATTAAGGAGAAGCATCAGTGAGCATTTGGAACAAATTTTTAATGTTGCTCCCGTAATCCGTGCTTTGGTGCGAAGACAAGGGAGTTAAATGTTAAAATCAGCCTTTACTTGGCTGTATGTCCAATAAGTACTTTCTGGCATATCTCTGGCATGAGAGAGCAGTGACTGGTAGCCTCAATACCGCCTCCAAACAATAAACAAAAGAATAAGTGAAATTTTGGACTCCAAGGGGAGTCGTGAATGTCTAGCGAGTCTGATCTTTCGCCTGCACCTCTCCGGAGACTTTTACTTTCTCTTCTCTCACTGCACTTTCTCTTCCATTTATTCCTTCCCAGCAGGATTCAATTGTTTCCTCTGTCTTTTACACACAGATCTACACTACTGCAGCTCCTACATTTCAAGTAACAAACAGAAGAGCTGAATTTATGCAGTGTTACTATTATCATTCGAATCCACATGTTGAGGTCACAGACTAGCTTCTATTGGTCCTCTAATGCCTATTTTTTGTTACTGATCCTTTTGTCTAGAATTTGGAGCCATTTCAGGAAGCAGAACTTTTTTTAGTACTCAAGGCACACTCAGATCAGTGTTTTCCTTTATAGATTACGGGTCAGTATCACAACTGGGTCAAAACGAACACATTTGCGGATCTGTTAGTTATTACAAATACACATTGCTCACCACTGTGGCCACGGACAGGATGATATTTGGACAATGCAGGCTTTTTGCATTTGTTTTGGATGAAAGACACATGTGATTAATGAGATTAGCCACAGATCATGTTTTGGAGTATTTTAGGACCCTTGTTTTTCCTCCCAGCTCCCTACCATAGCTGCCAAAACATTCTGAGATCAGGTTTTGATATGAGGAAATACCTTCTGCTAGAATGGCGACCAGAACATTCCCCTGATAAAAGCACTGATCTGAAAGAAAAAAAAAAAGAGCTGCAATCTGATTGGATGCTGAGCCGAAATTTAAATAAGTAACACTGAACTAACTTTTGGCCTTGGTGCAAGAACAACAGCTCATTTTGGTGTTTCCTTGGCCGGAGGTCAAAAGCAAAGTAACAGGATCTAATCGCTCCGTTTCAGTCCCATTTCGATGACCTACCTCTCTATGCTCGAAGAGAAATGGCATCGTTCTCGGTGTTGACTGCTCTTGCAAAACTACAACATATGCAAAAAGCACAAAAAAAACCCTCCTTGAGAACACTGGCAATACCACCGTTTAGCTTTTAATCAAAGCTCATGTGAAGCGTGAGTTGCTTTGAAAATGTGAAAAATGATAGAGTATGTCTCTGCTGTTGTGTTTTTATTGCCAGGTACCTAATCTGTGCAATAAAATTCACACGAGGCTTGAAATTGCCCGGCTTCCATGCAGTTAGGAAATGGATATTCATCTGTGCGCCGTATATGATGAAGCTGCCAATAAACCCATCATTTAGCATTTATGTGCACTGCAGGAAATTTGTATTGAGCATCAAACTTGTGTAATCTCTATGAATCAATGCTCTCTTCCCACTGATGGACAATAAAATCCACTACTTAACTGTTTTATCTAGCTGTTGACCCAGATGGTGTGCAAAGAGGAGATCCTCCTCTCTTCAAGGCTAGAGGTTGAGCTTTTCCTGTAAACATCAACATCCTCTTTTGACTGTTGAATGGACATCCTCTCATCGCTCATGAATGGTTTGTTCAAAACCTTTATTTCCCTGTAGAGGTCAGACTTGTTTGTCTTTAATACACCTTGGCTGATGGATCTAAAAAGTTGAGCTGATTTTCAAAGGAAGCAGTATTTAAATATACGTAATTAAATTACTAGTTCATTCAAAGAAGCTTTGTCATGTTTATAACTCGTTTTTCCTCAGTGGAACACAAAAAGAGAAACTAAAAGCTGGAACTACATGGAAAAGAGCAACTGCATTGACAGAAACAGAGGCTTTCAGGCATCAAAAAGGATGTGAAAGTACCATAAAAATAGTATATATGTCTCATGCAGTTTATTTCAAATCTTCCTGAAGTTTTCTGAGAGCTTTGTGTGAGAAACAGACTCAAATTTAAAGGGTTAGTTCACCCCAAAATGAAGATTCTGTCATTAATTACTCACCCTCATGTTGTTCCAAACCCGTAAGACCTTCGTTCATCTTCGGAACACAAATTAAGATGTTTTTGATTAAATCGGAGCGCTCTCAGTCCCTCCATAGACAGCAATGCAACTGAAATGTTCCCAGGTCCAGAAACGTAGTAAATACATCGGTAAAACAGTCCATTTGACATCAGTGGCTCAACTTCAGTTTTGCGATGCTACAAGAACACTTTTTTTTGGTAATTTTTGAAAGCACGCGCATGAACGTAATCTGCATATTAAGCGTTGTTTACACTTAGCGGAAAGCTTGCGTATGCGTTGTGATACTCTCTAAAATGGCGGAAGACGTAACTTGGGGGAGAAGAATGGTTGCGTAAATAGTTATTTTTGTTGTCTTTGCGCAAAAAAAAAAAGTATTCTCGTAGCGTTGCAAAACTGAAGTTGAGCCACTGATGTCACATTTACCCCACCACTTGGGTAACATCATTAACAACAATTGTTGAACATATTGTTGAACCAACATGGTTTGAACGATGGATTTGCATCCAAGTTACTATGGTTTCAGGAAACCGTTGTGAATAGCTAGTTGATTTCTTCCAAAATGCATTGTATAATGGTAGTTAAGCTGTGAGTTACAATGTTGTACCAGAAACATACTGCTGACCAGTTTTGTGAACTAATTCAACTAATTCAGAGAAAAAATCCTGCTCAAAATGATCATTCATTCATTGTTTATCACTACTTCTCGTATGAACACTCTAGGGGTGGATGTTTACTGTATTTCAGTGAATAACAACTTTAAATTTCAGTCTCATACAACTATTGTATGACTCTATAATTCTTGGAATATAAAGTGTTAGTCATATGGACTTATGATAGTTTTATGGTGCTTTTATTTTCTTTTTTGAAGCTAGAAAGCTCCAGTTGGTGATTGGTATGAATTCTGTGATTGGCACAAAATGGCTTGTACACCTTTGGTCTGCTCATAGTCTCTAAATGTCAGTCGTTGAGTGCAGTTTCAGTGTTGTTAGTCAAAGTAAGGCTCAATAGGAAGCTTCCTCTGGCAGGCAGTGCGGTGAACCCCCAGTGTGCCGTGTGTGAAGCTGGAATTTCACCCAGCTTTCCTCTCACCAATCGATTGCTCTAGCAGTCAGTCATGAGGGACCGCGAGCGAGCAGCACTGTGGCACTCACACTGTCGCTTTGCTCTATTCTATTGATGTGTCCCACTTTCACACTTTGGAAAATATCAATGTGCTGCCTATTGCTTCACTGTAAGCCCTGTCTTTCCAAGTTTTTTTCTTTTTTTCTTCTCTTGCCGGTTTCCTAGTTTTTGTTTTATTACACATTTATGCTATGACTTGCTGTCTCACTCTCTCTCCCAGGCTTTTCCGCTCCCGGTTCTACGACAGAGGCATGGGAACCAGGCAGGGAAGCCTGTAAATTATTGTTTGTTTTTGTATGTCAGTATAGATAGTAATGCCTCCCTCAGTCGGGTAGCCTAAGAGTAGAAAAATGATGGATAAGATCATATATGCTTTGATGACTGACACAGTCCTCTTTTAGCTTCATCTCGGTTACCAGAAAATGGAATAGGCCTTTTGCTGTAATACTGTTTATAGAAAGCCAATAGAGAGCAATGAGTGTTTAAGAGCTGCTGTTTGTACATACTGGAAGAGTGCTGAGTCTTATTTCCATGTTTTTTATTGATGTCCATGATGTTGTATGGTGGTAGCCATGAGAACAGTCCCAGGCTGCACTCTCTGGAGATCGGCTATATAACGATCCTGTCTCTTTGCCCCCAGGGGGCTTGTCCGGTATGTGGCCTTCACTACTATCTCTCCACCACTGTGGGACTGTGACCATTTTTCTTTTATTTATCTATTTATGCACTTCTGTCTTCCTTTGAAAAGCAAGTCTAAACAGCGTAGGAGGGTTAGCATTATGGTGAGGTTGATGAAGGTTCAAGAGTTGGCATTAGCGGTCACTGGAGGCTCTAGAGCTGTATGATATATTAGCACCATATTGGTTGTTGGCTAATTTTAGAGGTTTATCTTTTATTTATTTATTTTAGGGCTGTCAAAGTTGGTTAATAACGCGTTAACGCAAATTCATTTTAACAGCACTAATTTTATTAACGTACGATTAACGCAGTGTGCATTTTCTGTTTGAGCCGTGGTCTAGCCCGTAGTTGGAGAAATGGAGAAGCACAGTGTTGCCAACTTAGCGACTTTGCAGACCCCTTTAGCGACTACTGCCGCACGAGCGCGAGGTCTTGCTTTCCCAGCGTGCGCACACCTCTTTCTCTCTCTCTCTCTGTGCGTCTGCTCTGTTCAGCGAGCGGCGGAGAGGAGCAGCACTTTCAGTTAAACACGGATATTGTGTTGCTTCTCTAATTTTACATGCAAGTATAGCCGAAATCACAGAACAGCTATTGTCTTTGTCTTATGTGTATTTGATTTCATCAGACGGCGGCTCGATTATCAGGATTTTTGTGCAGATTAACATATTGGAAGGGAGAGCTGGTTATGTAGTCTTAATGGGTCGCGTTTCAATTGCTATTTCATATTCATTCCGTTGTCTGACAACAGAAACAGTAAAATATATAAATGAAAACAGTTTTATTGAGAATTTAGCTGCATCAAAATACAGTATGTGGGCACAGAGAGGCAAACAAATGAAATAATAATATATGTACATTTTGCATGTTCAGAGGAAGTGAGCTGCCCTGTCGTGCAAAAATGTAAACAGGTTTGTGTAAGTAAATTGCTCAGTGCAAAGAAAGAGGAGTAATGGGAACCTGGTATTTCTTTTTTCATGTGTCTAATAGACATGAACAAGTTCTTTGAAAAACATCTATGACCATAGAAACACGTCTAGTCTTCATGCTCTATGTTGACTGGTTTCAATAATAATAAACATACATTTGCATAAAGCATCCATATTTGTCCATGTCCATGTTGATTAGAGTATTAAAAACTTGAAAAGTATTAATTTAAGGTACATTTAGAACAAATACAAATGTGCGATTAAGTTGCTATTTATCACAAGTTAACTCATGATAATCATGCGATTAATCGCAATTAAATATTTTAATTGAATGACAGCCATTATTTATTTATTTATTCTTACTTATCCTTTGATATTGGATATCTAATTGTTCATTGGTAATCTGTAAAAACACTAGTAATTTATTCATAACACTGTGAAATGTAGTCTTTAGCAAATTTTTAAATAAACATCCAGTGTTCATACTGTATATATCACTTGTAAATTGTAGTATTGAATTATAATATCAGCTGTAAAATAAAATAATGATCAGTTTATCGCTGTCGGCCAGAATTTTAATTTAGTAAATTTCTTGCATGAATGTCTCAGTTGCTTATTCTATACAACAATGAAACTACATAGTGTGTTTTGCTATTTGTTTTGCTAAAAGTTTTTGTTTCTCAGATGTTTCTTTATAGGAAATAAAGTCTCATTAATTTTGTGATTTGCCAATATGTGAAGGTTTGCAATTAGCAGTTAGAGATGTCAATATGAACTCAAATATTTCCCATTTTTCCAAGACCAAATAATCTGAGCGGTGTTATCCACATTCATTTTATTTCTCTATACTCTTACTGAATGTCAATAATTAACTAATTTGTGTCCATTTTTATTCTTCATAATGTGAGACTTAATAATAGTAAAATAATAACTGAGATTTCCACTAAAGAGTTAGTTCATCCTAAAATGTTTGTTTACCCAAATGTCATTCCAAACCTTCATGACTTTCTTTCTTCAGTATAAGAGAAAAGATGTGCAGAATGTTTGGGATGGACAGTCTCAATCACCATTCACTTTCATTGCATCTCTTTTTCTCAAACAGTGAAAGACTGTCATTCTGCCTAATATCTTCTTTCTATGGGAAAAACAAAGGCATAAATGTTTATAACAACATGAGGGTGAATAAGTGACAAAATTTTCTCTTTTGAGTGTTCTGTGCCTTCAAAAAGCAAACACTGAACTCTCCCTTTAAGAACATTTGCGTCTCAGTCCTTTTGCACACAGCAGTCAGCTGAAAAAACAGTCTCGCTCAAGCTGACGTCACTGTTGCTAAAACGCTTTCGTCTGGTACTGTAACATCTTTGTAAGGTCAGAGGTCTCTGTTTAACTGCTCTCTAGAGGATTCTCAGCATATCCAAGACTTTTCCATATAAGTCAGCCCCCCAGCAACCACCCAAACAGCAGAGATGGTTCACTGTCCCAGGATCACTTAATCAATCAAACTCTCATCCTGATCTGCCCCTCACCGCCTCTTCTACCCTCTTGTTTTTTCTCTTCCTGTACTCATTGTTTGTGTTTGTCACACGGGTTTATCTTTAGAACTATTCAATTCTTTACAGAGATTGTTTCTCAGAGTGACGTCTGCAAAATAATATTTGCATTGCTCCTCTGTGATAAAACTCAGACCCAGTTTGTTATTTATGGGTAAGACAACTGCCTTTTACAGTACAACTTCACAACTGATGATGGTTTACAGAAATATACCATGTGCATAATTAATTCAGTAATATTGCTTTGGTCAAATACAGCTAATGCCAGACAGGTTAAACTTTTGGCATCCTCGTTTCGTGTTTACAGCTGCAAGATGGCAAAACATTGGCATAGTTAAGGCTATGTGAACCACAACAGGTTGAGGAGTGACTCAGGAATGATCATTTAGAAAATTCATGCTTGTGTTTGTTGTGTGTGTGTTAATAGTAGGGCTGTCAATCGATGAAAATATTTAATCGTGATTAATCGCATGATTGTCATGAGTTAACTCGCAACTCAATCGCACATTTTTATTTGTTCTAAATGTACCTTAAATTAATGGTTTTCAAGTTTTTAATATTATAATCAACATGGGCATGGACAAATATGGATGCTTTATGCAAATGTATGTTTATTATTATTGAAACCAGTCAACATAGAGCATGAAGACTAGACATGTTTCAAAGGTCATAGATGTTTTTCAAAGAACTTGTTCATGTCTATTAGACACATGAAAAAAAACAAATACCAGGTTCCCATTACTTCTCTTTCTTTGCATTGAGCAATTTAATTACACGAACCTGTTTACATTTTTGCATGACAGGGCAGCTCTTCTTCTGAATATGCAAAATGTACATATATTATTAGGGGCCAAGCACCAAAGGTGCGATGGCACCTATTGTATCCTTTAGATTTCTTCTTATTATTATTCTTCCGCCATTGCGTCTATGGCAGCCCATAGAACTGCTTGCAGGAAAGTTATGAAATTTGGAACACAGATAGAGCACAGTCTGAACAGTCACCATAGCAAATTTGGAGTCTCTCACTCAAACTCTTTAGCGCCACCACTTGTCCTAAGTTGCACTCATATTTATGCTAATAACTTTTGAACCGTAAGGTACAGAAGAAAAATTCCTCTGAATCCTTGGCTCATGCCGAGTCTAATCAACTCCAAAATTTAAAAATCGTAAGGTTTAGTTTTTTCGCTATTTTTCGCGAGTAGGCTACAGTATGGGAGGGAAAAAACTGAAAAAAAAAAATTGCAAATTGTTTTTATCACTAAACTACTGTCATAAAAAGTTATAGTTTTGTATTTACATAACTCCTGAATAAAAATTTAAATGTGTTTGGACTGATTTAAAAAAAAGAGTTTTGAACAAATTTGATTGGTTTGTCGATAGTGAGCGCAAATTCAGGTGATAAGCGGTTTTATTAAGCGAGATAATTGAGTCGTTCATTCAAACGATTCGTTCAAACGGCCGATTCATCAAGAATGAGACAGATGTTTGTGCATGGGCCATTGAATCTTTGACTCAACCGATTCGTTCAAAACACTGAATCATTCAAAACACGATTGAGTGTTGCTGTGAGATGCGCTATGCCGTGATCTTTTAGATTCATCGGATCTATTTTCGCTGCTAAAATAGACCAAAACAGTCATTATTTCGTCTAAAATGTAAGTGACTTAATATTATTAACTTGTTTGTTGAACTGTCATATGAAATCAGTGTCACATTTTCAATCGTGAGGTGATGGTGAATTAAGTGATGGTCAATTGTCAGCTCTCTTGGTCGTCAGGTTGTGTGATGTATGTTGCTGAACTGTATTCAAATGTTATAAATATAAAAACACCACATTTTGAAATTTAACTGCAGTATGTCAATTTAGTTTATTTGTGTGTGCTGCGCTCATAGACTTTAGAAAACGGCGCTCATTTGTTTGATTTCTCCTCGAGAAACTGCGCAAGCCTCAAAAGTTTAAGGTCCTTGAACCCTGACTGAGTCCGAAACTGTCATATTCGTTTTTTCATATTCGTCATTTGGTGGCTCTCAATTGTCAAAAACACCCCTCAAAATATTTGCTACGGATGCGATAAATCCTGTAAATTTAGCACTTAATAACAGAAAACGGAATGAAAATAAGTAAAAAACAAACAAAAATTACAGTGGCATTCACTAAACGCCCAGACTAAATATTTCAAGCAAAACTGAAACTAGCAGCGTGGTAGTTACAGTGCCCTGAGCAGGAGGCAACACTGGCATTTCTTCTCCTGGAAAGTGGGTTGTTGTCCCCCTTAGTACAGATCACGTTCGGTAGAATCCCCCTCCGTCGAAATCGCAATCGCGTTATACTGTTTCAGCTATTAAAATAGTTCAGTTTTGTATGTAATGGCGAATTTTCGAAATTTCGTTTCATTTTTTTTATTAAGTTAATTTAGAAAAACGTTTGGAGCATTTTTTTGTTCGTTAGATAAGTTTATTCTTTCTTAAAGTAACGACCAAGCAGCAGCGGCAGACCGGCAGGCTGATCATAGCCATGTTTGATCAGTTTAGCCTTCTCAAATCATCACGACTTGCCTAAAATACAATCTATAGATATACTAAAACAGTTCAAGCATATAACAATGTTTAAACATTAAACCTAGATAAATGTGCGCCGCATCCAGTAGTTTGTGTGGAGAGTGGAAGTTAAAGCGCAGGACATGGAGGCACCAGCGCAATCAATTGCATTTTTTTCAATGAAAACAACTTACGCCGTAATTTTTGCTCATAAAGGTAAGAGTAATACATAATTCGGAATTGTAAAGGGTCTACTTTTATTTGTGTGCACTCACAATATTAAAAAAAACTTTTTATAAAATAAATAAAACAATGATGCGCCGTCTCGTCTTGAACAGGAGCGCTTCACAAAAATGAACCGAAGTCAGCGAATACATGCCTCACATGCATGATAAATATATCTATAGAAATCTTTAAATTACCACTTAACGAAATAAATCAAATCAATAACAAAACTCTTTCATTATAATCAGTGAAGATGCACTTCTCTCTAAAGGCGTCTAATGAGGAGATGGCGAGTCAGGATCATCATCTTCATCTTTGCGACACTGACACAGAAAACACTAGTTTATTAGTAAATAATTCAAATATCTCCTTACTATTTCCCCTGACACATTCATGGTAATTACTTTTGCTGGGGCTTTGCCGCAAGCTTCAGCGTGTGCGTGTATTTGAAGCAGAACTCTTCATCTGCGCTGACGGCGCGCGCTGCTGCTGCGGGACTCTATAACACCGTCGAGCCGCACTTCACAGTCACGGCACGGTCTCGTGTTGTTTCCACCAGCGCGGCAATTTTTTTCATCACTAATTGATGGATGTCTAAAATATAAAAATAAAGAGAAGCCTAAAACAGGCCCGGCCCGCATCTGAACTATGCCGTGAAAATTGGCCCGATCGAAGCCCAGGGAATGCAGGGCTCTAGCGTTCCCCTCGGTAGAAATCACGTTTCCCCCTGACATCGCATCAAATTAACTATTTTGGACCAACTGCCTCACGGGCGGATGAAATCTCCGGCGGGCCGGATGTGTAGTTTGCCCACCTCTGCTTTAGCTCCTGCCCTCTTCGTCATTCTGGGCAGCATTGATGCAGGAATATCCTGAACTCTGTGACATCTTGAAGATTCTCCTTCCTTTCGCGTCGACATATTTGTGTGAGGCAGGATTCTCAAAAATGACTGCACTCAAAACGAAATACCGCAATCGTGCACAAATCGAGGATGATTTGAGGCTATGTTTATCAAACAGTTAAGGAATTTCCCTTGCGGTAATTTTGAGTGGCTCAATAGCGCGGTATGCGGTATTACCGCGCATATTACGATGTTAGGAGGTCATATTCAGAAACCAATAAAACCGAAACTAAATCGCGTTGAAACAGGAAGTGAAGTAAACAGAAGAGAATGACAAAATAACGGTCCACATAACTAAACTTAAACCTGACAATAAGATCATTAGTATATTTAGCCTATATATATATATATATATATATAACAGTTAGTTCTGATCCTCGAATCTGACTGACAAGATACTTTTTCTGTTGATATTTCACCTGCGTGTTCTAGACGTCAGTGCAGCTTCATTGTTTTGCCTCAAGGTGGCGTCAAGAGACTGTCTTTGACTGAGCCTTTAAACCGTTCATTCATCTACACGTTCAAAAGCGCCGATTCATTCAGAGATTTGTAATGAAACACGCTGTTGAAATCATTTTAACTTTGAGCGTCACTTTTAAAGGCTCAGCTGACCAGCAGAGCGTTGATGCTATTTCACTTTCCTTGGACATGACAACCTGTTTTCACATATGACTCGGCCTGAAGGACAGACGCAGGTAATCGCACGCGATCAGTCGATCTCTCTCTCTCTCATTCGCTGTCTGTTTAGGCTTAAGTGCAAATCAGCATGATACACATTGTTATCATTAGTAATATTCAGTACACATGCACGAAGTGTAAAACAAGAAGGGCACAACCTTACAAAAAAGAAAACACTGAAATATCGCGGTTGCTGCGGTTGTTGCATTCCTCTGCGGTTATGCTCATCAATAGCGCGGTATTGCAATATTGCGGTTATCGCGACAGCCCTAGCAATAGCCTAGTAATGATAATAGGCCTATACTGATGATAATAATAATAATAACAACAACAACAACAACAATAAAGCATGTAACCTCATATAATTATATAGCAATAGCCTAGTAATGATGATAGGCCTACTACTACTCATAATAATAATAATGTCTGCAAGCTCACATTAGAAGTCTGGTGCTACTGCCAATTATAACAATAGCCTAGTAATGATAATTGGCCTACCTACCGCTACTGATGATAATAATAATAATAATAATAATAATAATGTGGGCCTAAGCAAAAGGACCTAACCTTGCAAAAGGTTGAGAACCTCTGTCCTAGATTGTCTGATTTTCACCAAAATTGGCTCAGATCATCTTCAGACCATGCTGGCAAAAAGTTATGGAATTCAAGTTGATTCGTCAAACCGTTCTCGAATAACACGCGAACGAATTCTATGAAAATCACGCAAAAATGGATGTGAGGCTATATCTCCGCAACGGTTTGGCGTATTGAGACCAAACTTGGTGTGTGTTATAACAAACATGATCTGAGGCTACGTGCAGTATTTCGGCGCAGTGCCACCTAGTGGTCAGGAGATATGAAAAATGGTTATTTTTGCTTATAACTTCCACAAAACTGGTCTCTTTAGATGAGGAGGAGCATGCCGAGTCAAATGATTCCCAATTTTCCCATGTCAGCCATTTTGGGCGTTGGCCATTTTGAATTTTATCCTTTGACCACCTTGTGGTCAAAAGATATAATGATATTTCGAAAAATGCTAATAACTTTTGTTTCCATAAGCCTATTTTAATGAGACTGATGTTGAAAGATTCCTTGGATCATATGCCGAGAACATTGATACCAATTATGCCAATTGAATCATGTTGAAAACCTACTTTTTAGTCTGATTTTCACCAAATTTGACTCGGATCATCTTCAGACCAAGCTGGCAAAAAGTTATGGATTGTGTGTATATATACGAAACGGTTTTCGTTTAGCGCATCAATGAATTTGCTGGAAAGATGCCAAACTGCATCTGAGGGCTGTATCTCTACAAAGCTTTGACATATTGACACCAAACTTTGTATGTGCCATTGTCACCTCACACTGACCAGGCCACATCATTTTGGTAACAGCGCCACCTATTGGTCAAGAGTAGTAAACCATTCATTAATCATTAATTATGAAATTTCCAGAAATGCTAATCATTTTTGATTGCATTAATGTAATGAAACTGGTCTCAAAATATTCCTTGGTTTATGCCGAGAACATAGATACCAAGTTTGCCGTAGTTGGCCGCACTTTCTGTCCGCCATTTTGACTTATGTTGAAAACTTAATTTTTCAAGCTCCTCCTAGTCCGTTGGTCCGATTTTCACCAAAATCGAGTCAGATCATCTTCAGACTGTGCTGACAAAAAGTTATGGATTTTGTGTCGATACACAAAACCTTTTCTGTATAGCGCTGCAACAAAATTGAGGCTTGATGCCAAACTGCATCTGAGGCTGTATCTCTGCAAAGCTTTGACATATTGACACCAAACTCTGTGTGTGCCATTGTCAACTCACACAGAACACACCACATCTATAACAGCACCACCTATTGGTCAAAAGTGATAATCCATTGAGGCATATTACTAGTTTTTGTATTTATGATTTTTCAGCCATTTCAACTACAATCAATCTAAAACAGCTTGTCTGATGCTACATGCCATGCTTAGCTCCTCATTTTGCCTCTGCTGTGCTTGGCTCCGTAATTGCTGCCTACAGCTATATTTTATTATTAAATATGTTGCCTCTCTTTGATGCAGCTAAATTCTCAATAAAACTATTTTCATTGATATATTTTACTGTTTCTGTTATCACACAAGGGAATGAATATGAAATAGTGATTGAAACGCAACCCATTAAGACTAGGCCTACATAAAAAGTTCTCCCTTCCAAGATGTTAAATCCTGATAATCGAGCCGTCGTCTGATGAAATCAAATACACATAAGATAAAGACAATAGCTGTGCTGTGATTTCGGCTATACTTGCATGTAAAATTAGAGAAGCAACATAATATGTTTAACTGAAAGCTCTGCTCCTCTCTGCCGTTCGCTGAACAGAGCAGACGCACAGAGAGAGAGAGAGAGAGAGGTTTGCGCGCGCTGGGACAGCAAGACCTTGCGCTCGCGCGGCAGTACCGGCGAGCCTCAGAAACTAAATAAGGTTTGGGCGCTTTTTTTGAAGGGAAAAAAAAAGTCGCTAAGGGGATCTGCAATGTCGCTAAGTTCGCAACAGTGTGCATCTCCATTTCTCCAACTACGGGCTAGACCACGGGTCAAACAGAAAATGTGTGCTGCGTTAATCGCACGTTAATAAAGTTAGTGCTGGTAAAATGAATTTGCGTTAACGCGTTATTAACAATTAACAAATCTGTTCCGATGAAGAAATTAACTCATCTACATCTTGGAAAGCCTGAGGGTGAGAATTTTTAGCAAATTTTCATTTTTGAGTAAACTATTCCTTTAATCCGAACTCAGGTTGCAATTCTAATAAGATCTCTGCATTTGGAGAGACATCAGCATGTTGATTTTAGCATGTTCAGCATCTTCCAAACTCTGTGGTCACCGTCGGATTACCATGTCATGAGAGGGGTATAAGAGTAAGGAGTTTGAGCTAAGCGGGGTTAATGTCAAATCCCTCTCTGCTTCCTCAGCCCTTAGTTGGCACTGGATGTCAGTTTGTCAGACAACAGGCCGCCTGGGCTAAGTGCTTCAGTGGTGTCTGGTTCTTGATGTCTCTCATACAGTAACCTTGGCACTCAAGGGGTCTTGGGTTGAGGTCCCTTGTAAAAAAAAATGTGATGTTCGATTGAGCAGTGGGTTGAAATCTGCTGCTGTAAGTTCTGAATGTCACTGGCCTTCAGAGACATCCTCCAGCCCGCCAGTGACCTGGCGCACAACATGGGGCACGAGCTAGAATGCAAGGACAATTTTTTTTATTTTCCCAAACATATTATGTCTGTTTCCATCTTGTCGTTGCAGCTGTTGCTATTTTCATCAAGTGGTTATCATGTTTTGCTTGAATGATGATTTGATACATGATTTTTGAACTGCCAGGCGTAAGTTGTAAACAAGATTCAAAGAAAGCCTTAAGGAGTTTACTGAGGAGGGGAAAACGGTGGCCTACAGTAGCTGTAGGCTTTGAATCACCACTACAGTTCAAAAACATAACAAATCATATTGGGGGAAAAAGAAACAAACAGCCCAGAAAATTTGAATTACATTGACCTCAACAGGAAGGGGAAGGGAGTGCTGAGGTTGGTATAGATGATTATGATATGGTAATTTCAAGGAATTCTTTCTTGGTGATATTGTGGTCGCTGGAATGTGATTACAGCATAGAATACTGCCTTGGGATTTTTCAGATCATATGACAGCATCAAAGCCAAGAGAGATGATTGGGTAAAAGATGCCACAGGGGATGACTTTAATTGCTTGAAGCAGTCTGACAGCATACCACAAACACTCTACATATGCTCTGGTTTAAAAGTCCGTCTGACGTTTTGGCTTAATAGCATAGTATAGAAGCTGAGGAGTTTAATGTCTCTCACAGACCTACATTGGAGAGGGAAGGAAGGGAACGTCTTGAAGGAGAAGGTATATGTGACATGCAATGCTATGTCATCCAGCTAATGACCCTGCTGAAGCAGCCTAGAGTCCTCTAGATAGCTAGTCTCTTGGTCTGGCCAAGCTTGTTTATTTTGATGGTTTTAGAGTGGTTTTTGGGTACTTGAGATCTGGTTGGGCTGGGAAACCAACTAGCTGACCAACTAAACCAGTTAAACAACACCAACCTTAGTTTCCTAAGTCTAAATTTAGAGGGAACCATATCCCCCCCCCCCCGGCAATTAAAAATAATAAATAATCTAAAGCACATACAATTTATTGTAACTTATCTGTGCTATATTTTAAGTTATTGTACTGTAAGTCCAAGCTTGGTCCATATCCAGTTTTGATATAGGTTTGCTACCTATAAAGTGTCAGGGCATTTTGCTGAACCCAATACACTATGTTGACTGGATGGGGAATCCATTGACTGTGTTAAGGTGACCTCATCATTATGAATTAATGAGGTGGAATGCTAGTAGTCTCAATTCCAGGTGGTCTCCTGATGTTTGTGCCTGGAGTGAAACTGAGACGGCACTAAATCTCCTGTACACAGAGCACCTTCCAATAAGGGATGTCATTGAAGTCTCACTTTTTTCCAAAGTATTTTATTGGGCTGTCAAAGTTAACAAGTTAACACATAATTAAATGTTTAACACTGTTTTTTTAACACAGTTGATGCATTTATTCAAATAGACATTGTAACGGTTTCATTTTTCTTTTGTCAGAGCTGCAGCTGTTGAACACACAAAACAGTCACCTCCTGTTTATCAGTAGATGTTGAAAAACTAAAAAAACCTTTCTTAATGCCATTTTATTTTATTTATTTTATTTTTTCTAATGACTTAAAAAGTAGAATCAAGTAGGATCATCAATGTTTAAATATTTTAAATATCTTTTAAAAAAATATATTTTAATCCATTGACTTAATAGCTTCTTTTTGCAAAAAGTGTGTGTGTGTGTATATATATATATATA